>NC_081847.1:82613984-83285234 GCF_963259705.1 Myotis daubentonii | reverse complement strand
ATTAGTTAATTAATGGTGACAATTTGTAACATTCTTTTAAAAAAATGACTCTTGCTACACAGAATTAAGAAACAGGTTAGGTCCTATAATGAAATCATTTGCCTTTTAAAAGAAGTAACTCTTAAAGAAACAAATCAAAGCACTGAGAAGCTAGGAAAACTCAGCCACTAATATCAGAAGCAGTGATCTATACTTTCAATATGATGCTTGCCAATTCATTACAGGATGGAATAAACATGGAGATACTGTCCTTCCTCTCACTTGATTATTGCTCTGTGCTATTAAAACAACAGCACTGCTACCAAGATTTTAACTTTCAGAAACATCTAGTCACTTCAACATGGAAACATTTCCAATTTAAAGTTATCATTAATGTTAAGCACATTCCATGTTATTCAGACTCCACATTCTCCTATCTGCTCTGTCACAATCTGAAAACAAAAATTTACAATAATGAACTCACTAGTTTTTCTACAATCATTAAAATCATCTCTCTATAAGAGTAAATTTAACAGTCAGTTAAGAATTATTTGGTCTGTGCTTAATCCAAGTCCCATTTACTGATAGTTTGAAATTGTGCTGCTCATTAACAATTACAAGGCAAGAAACATGAAAGGCTGGACAACCCACTGGCTACTTGTTTTATTTAAGAACATCAACTCATCCATTTTATGCTAGAAATAGGTTTGCACCCTCTTGCTGACCTCCTAGCCTATAAATAGGTTCTAACTTTTCAAATACCAAAATGCAGATGTATCTGTGTCATCACATTCCTAACAGTGAGATTTACCCTTTTATGACCTTAAACCTCCTGTACTATTATCATCAAATATTTAATTTTATGAGTTAGTTTTCTTTCAAATATGTTCTCTTCTTAATGTCATGGAAACAATTTTAATCACAAAAACAAAGCAAAATAAAACCTAATATCCTTTATTACATTTATCCTTGACAAACCCATTTTCAAACTTAACAATCAAAAGCACAAATTTAAAACTATACAAGGTAATTACATAATTACCACTCATTTTACAGATAAGAAATTTGAATCCTAGTGAGGTGGAATCAGAAGAGATTACAGTTCTCCTTGACAAGGGAACAAGGAATATACAAGATGAGAATGGGAGCAGCATAGAAGTACACCCAGATTTTTGGCAGCAAAAACACAGGTTGAAGTCCTGCCTACTAACTGTATGACTCAGTTTCTTCAAGGCTTATGGTGAGGGTTAAAGAAGATATAACACAGAATATCATAGGAGTTCAAATATTGGTCTGTTGCCCCACCTTTCCATTATAATTAGCACTTGCTCTACTTCATTATCTATTTGCTTATCTTTGCGTGTAAACTCTGCTATCCAAGGCATTCATGCAAGAAAGCTTTGAGAAAAACATCACTGCATGGACTGGTGCCTTATAGATTAACCCAACTTGTTAAGAAAATGCTTTGCTGGAATTAATGAAATCATCACAAATGTGACTTTCCTATTTTTGTTTGTTTCAAGTGAAATGTCAGCTTGGATGTATTCACATAAAAGTGTTTCAAAGCCAAATACAACTTATTTTGGATTATTTCATATTTAGCATCATCCTTGCCTACACAGCCCTTGCACTAACACGAGTGTTGTCAGTATTCCAGTATGAAGTCTAATTAGTTCTAGTATCCAGGAATTGCTCTAGTATCCCTGAGGTACTTGAAAATGTCGCTCTTCCTCCTCTCTTGATTGCAAGTCTTAGGCCCAAGGAAAGGTGGGCTAATGAACCAATACATGGCTTCCCCCTTCAACTCCCATTTCCATGGCTACAGTAACACACAATAAAGCCCAGAGAAAATTCTTTCTCTCCTCCCAACTACAGCCAACCTCCCAAAACCCCTCACTGGGAGAGGAAAAATCTATTTTGTTGCTACTAAAGGACCCCATATAGGCTCTGCACCCAGTCACTAAAGGGCCTGGGCCCAGTACCATTCTCTACATCAAGAGAAGGGGAAGGGGGTAGAAATCACACTCAGCCTCAATCCAGATATTGAGATTTTAAAAAGTTACACCTGGCCCTAGCTAGTTTTGCTCAGTGGATAGACCGTAAGCCTGTAGACTGAAGGGTCCGGGGTTCGATTCTGGTCAAGGGCACATGCCTGAGTTTCGGGCTCAGTCCCCAGTATGGGGCGGGGCGTGCAGGAGGCTGCTGATCAATGATTCTCTCTCATCATTGATGTTTCTATCTTTCTCCTTCTCCCTTCCTCTCTGAAATCAATAAAAATATATATTTTGTTTAAATGCACTTAAAAAAAAAAGGTTATATCTAAAAGAGGAGTTCTCAGCAGAACCTTAAGAGCTGCAGAAGGGAATTTGCATTTTAGGAAAACTTAGCCAAGAAAAAACAGCTTTTTCATTACACACCAAAAATATTCACCAAGATGGAAATTTGTATTTGCAGATGAGGAAAAATATGAGAATATTTATGCTGTATTTTCACTATCAATCAAAAAATAAAATATAAACAGAATCTGAAACAATAGAAAGCTATTATATTTAGAGTATCTCTTAGAAAAGATGAATAATTTATCAACCACAAGAGACAAAAATCTGTATAGAAAAGCACCTCTCTAGAAAATATAGCTTTAAATACAAAAAAATTGCACTGTATATATTTTCTTCAGAGTAACATCATAAAGTGATTTTAGTAAAAAGAAAACTGTCAAGAACACAGGGCTAAATGGAAATGAAATACAGCAATGTGCACTGAAATTTTGTTTGGGAATGAAGTCATTTTTTTTCAAATAAAACAATCAATGTCTGTTTTGTGCATTTCCCATTATACTCATCTCAATTACTAAAAATTTAGATATAAAATTCCCAAGGCAGAATATAAAATTTTAAGGATTATGTCTGTCCTTATATCATCCTGGTAAATGACAGGTCATTCTGTCCACTCAAGAAAAGTTATCTATGATACTGATGAAGAGTTAATTTTGGAAGAATCAAAGAAAAGGTAAAAGCAAATTATTTCAGATAATCATGGTAGTTAAAAAGTTAATCAGCTCTGCTGGTTTGGCTCAGTGGATGGAGCATCAGCCTGCGGACTAAAGGGTCTTGGGTTCGATTCTGGTCAAGGGCATATGCCTAGGTTTCGGGCTTGAGCCCCAGTGGGGGACGTGCAGGAGGCAGCCAATCAATAGTTCTCTTTCATCATTGATGTTACTATCTCTCTTTCCCTCTCCTTTCCTCTCTGAAATCAATAAAGATATATTGGGGGGGGGGGGAGTTAATCACAAGAAAGAAAAACAATTTAAATTTAACCCTTCACCACTAACAACATACGTGGGAAAACCAAATCAAGAGGTTATTCAAAAGATAACTCAGGCTCAAGTCTAGCAGGTTTGGCTTAGTGAATAGAGCATCAGTCTGTGGACTGAAGGGTCCCGAGTTCGATTCTAGTCAAGGACATATGCCCGGAATGCGGACTCGATTCCCAGTAGGGGGCGTGCAGGAGGGAGATCAATGATTCTCTCTCGTCATTGATGTTTTAATCTCTCTCCCCCTCTCTGAAATCAATAAAAATACATTTAGAAAAAAAGATAACTAAGGTAATTTGTCTTGATAATCAAGAGAACCTATAAAAACACAAGAAAGCCCTCGTCAGTTTGGCTCAGTGGATAGAGCATCAGCCTGTGGACTGAAGGGTCCCGGGTTCAATTCTGGTCAAGGGCACATGCCCAGGTTGCAAGCTCAAGCCCCAGTAGGGGGTGTGCAGGAGGCAGCCGATTAATGACTCTCTCTTATCATTGATGTTTTCCTCTCTCTGCTCTCTGCCTGTCCCTTCCTCTTTGAAATCAATTATATATATATATATATATATATATATATATATATATATAGAGAGAGAGAGAGAGAGAGAGAGAGAGAGAGAGAGAGAGAGAGAATAAAATGGCATTCTTAAAAAAACACACACTCAAGAAAACGGCACTGGAAGCGGTCACCATCTTTCAATATCTTTCTATTTCAGGGACAGATCCATGACCTGCTGTTTTGCGGATTCAGATTTATAGAGAACAAAACTAAAATATTCGCACCTACATACATGAAAGAAAAACATAAAAATTAAGCATGATTTTAACTACATCCAAATGCCTGATGCATCCTATAAAGATTCATCCATTCAGCTTTTTAACAACTACACAAAGTAGTCTAAATTTTATTTTCCAAATATTCTTCAATTTTTAATTGCATAACCTATAAGGCATTAAAGGTAAAGATTCTTTTCCTGCCGTGGCCGGTTTGGTTCAGTGGATAGAGCGTCAGCCTGTGGACTGAAGGGTCCCAGGTTCGGTTCCAGTCAAGGGTATGTGCCTTGGTTGTGGACACATCCCCAGTGGGGGGGTGTGTAGGAGGCAGCTGATCGATGTTTCTCTCTCATCAATGTTTCTGGCTCTCTATCCCTCTCCCTTCCTCTCTGTAAAAAATCAATAAAATATATTAAAAAAAAATATATATATATATATATTCTTTTCCTTTCTATGTTAACAATGGTATTGTTATTTCCTTTATCAATATACCAGTTACAAAAAAACTGAAAATTATCCCCAAAACATATAAAATCTATTATTATACTAAACTACAAACTAATAGCATTCATTTCATTATGGAAAAAAGCAGGTCTCTTGATTCAGGAACACCTAATCTGAATTAACTCATAGGGAATTACTAAAATAACAACACTGCTCTCAATAGAGTAACAAGGAACGTTTCCTTTTTAAAATTTTTATTTATCTAGGTTAGCTGTTACACTTCGGATACACAGTTAAATAAAAGCTATAAAGGAAATGCAGTAAAATAAAAATCACAGTAATTTGATAACATTCTCCCCAAATTTTAAGATTATATGAATAAGACTTTGTTGCCAAAGAATATACTTTCTCCTAGATTATTATTCCTTCATTCTTTAGGATGTATTCTGTGCTGTGGTAATTTAATATAATATGAAAAGATAAACTCAAACTTGGCCACTGTGCTCAGTGGTTGGGCACCAACCCATGAACCAAGAGATCACTGGTTCGATTCCTGGTCAGGGCACATGCTCGGGTTGCAGGCTCAATCCCCTGTGGGAAAGTGCAGGAGGCAGCTGAATGATGTTTCTCTCTCATTAATGTTTCTATCTCTCTATCCTTCTCCCGTCCTCTCTCTCACTAAAAAAAAAAAAAAAAAAAGACCAACTCAATACTAAACTAAAATTTGGTTTCAATTCCCACTAACTTTCCTAAACTTCAGAGGAATTAAAAACAAAAAAATTTTAAAGTACACATAGAAACTTGAAAGTTACTCATGCTGTTTAAAGTTCATATACCCATATAACTTTTCTAGACATTTAAAACCTGAATTTCTTATCTATACAATGACTGAGGACATATGTGCCATTTTTGGAAAGAATTTTACGAAGAATATTTTTTTAAGAAGAATATTTATTTGAGAAAAATTTTTATGTAACAAATTTAACAATAAATTAACTTTAATAAATTTGCTGAAATTTTTTTGATACTGTTTTCTGCCATATGGCATTCCACAAAATATTTTTCATTATGCCCTCACTGTACCACTTAAATAATACAAACAGAGAGAAGGAAATCAATATAAGCTCAACAACTATAACAGGTACAATCACTTAAAAGGTCTGTAAGATAACTTGCCTATAATTTGTTATTCTAAACAAATAAGCATAGCATAAAGCCTGCACACCATCTTTCCTATACCAATTTTCATGTAACTATACCATTAGGCAAATTCAGTTAATATTAAAAATTAAAATTATCAGTAATATCAATTTTTGATGCTTTGTTTACTCAATAGAAGGATTCCTATAGCATTTCTTTCATTAACAGTTTCAAATGATTTCGTTTCGAATATTCTGGCTTGCATACAAATTTATATAATAAATCTTATGTAAATTGAGATACACCTATATTCAGAGTTCCTTGCTATTAAATCTATATACCAGTAGAAAATGACAAAAGCGATGAAGCAAAATAAATTCTTCTATATTCGCCCTAACCGGTTTGGCTCAGTGGATAGAGCGTCGGCCTGCAGACTGAAGGGTCCCAGGTTCGATTCCGGTCAAGGGCACATCCCCAGTAGGGGGTGTGCAGGAGGCAGCTGATCGATGTTTCTCTCTCATCGATGTTTCTAACTCTCTATCCCTCTCCCTTCCTCTCTGTAAAAAATCAATAAAAATATATTAAAATAAATAAATTCGTCTATATTCTTTTACTCAGTCTGCTAGTGAAACAAGAGGTCCAAAACCCTTCATTGACAATTTTAAAAGAAGATAAAATGGCGTGTTCCCCCCCCCCCATCAATTTAGTCATCCTAATTATGTTTATATGTGGGCAACACTTTTTTTTTTTTTTACAAACATTTAGGAAGCTATGAATGGAAATTATATTAATGACCTGAATCTATTAAAACCCATGTAGATTATTGCATAGTTATCTGTCTCTAGCAGCTTGTCAACTATAATGTTAACAAAAACACAAAATTAATTATTACAGAATTCTGAAGGAGATCCACACACACCCTTGAGACTAGGCCAGGGGTGGGCAAACTTTTTGACCGGAGGGCCACAACGGGTTCTTAAACTGGACTGGAGGGCCGGAACAAAAGCATGGATGGAGTGTTTGTGTGAACTAATATAAATTCAAAGTAAACATCATTACATAAAGAGTACGGTCATTTTTTTTTTTTTAGTTTTATTCATTTCAAACAGGCCGGATCCGGGCCGCGGGCCGTAGTTTGCCCACGGCTGGACTAGGATCATACCTCTGAATTAGTAACAAAAAACCAGGCTATTCTCTTGGAGCCCCAAAATGACACTATCCTTTATTCTACTTCAAAGTGGAAAAGTAGCAAAAAGCCCACTTCATGCAAAATATTAAATCTTAAGATTTTAGTCTCCCTGTTGTATTCCAAATTAAAATTTTATTTGGGTTTTTATTACACTCAATTGTAATAATACACACATATATACATCAATATAATTAAGAGTATTACTATTATATAATAAGTAGCTCAAACAACCAGATCATTCTCATCTGCTAAATTTTTTTTTTCCTATCACCATTTGTCCCATCTATATCCTCTCCCACTTCCACCCACCTCCTCCCTCGTTAAATTCTCTTAAAATGATTAGGTATCTATTGTCCTAGAACAACAAATTAGTACAAACTAGGCAGAAAGCAGCCTGCAGGCAGATTATCAGAAAACACATTTACCTTTAGTGAGGTAAACACCTACTAAATTCTAAGAGAAATAAAATAATCCAGATATGGAATTTTATTCTTAAATAAACAGCATATCAATCATGTCTAGGTTGAAAGACCTAATATTATAGGTTGAAAGAAGTTTCTTTCCAGCATTAACCCTTTATAAGACTACAAAAGAGTCCAAAGAGGATATACTCCTTATTCTGCTTAAAGTTCCAGAAAAATTAAGGGAATTCAAGGGAAATTAAGGGAAGACCACTAGGCTCTTCTAAAACACCACCTACATAAAAATGCCACCACACAAGGCAAAAGTAATTCCCTCTGCTTAGTATTAATAAATACTTACAATCTTAAGAACACAGACTTTGCCTAAGTTAAAGAGAATTCAATAATCCTCAAAAGCAGTCATGTTTAAAAAAATAGTATTAAAACTACTTCAAATACTTGATGCTTATTTAAATGTCCACAATACAGAAACAATTTTTTTTTTGAAAGAGCAATTTTTAAATTGTGCAATCTGGAAAAGGTGTAATCATTTTAAAGCACAACTCATAAAAACATTGTTTTCAAAACAATAAGACAGCAACACCTCAAGGCCCTGAGAAACTAAAAATCAAGATAAAATTTATACATATGCTTCTGCTGTATTATTCTTATGGTTAAATTCTCCAAACCACAAAATACTAAATTGTACTTTAAAATTAACTTTAATATTTTGGCATATATTCTATGAATTAAATCAATGTATTCTGGTATTCTAATTCTTTTTACAAAAACTTCTTTCCACAAAATCTTTATCCAAAATTATGTAGAAAGGCTTTCCAAAATTATTAACATTTAACACCTCCTAAATATTCAAAATGTTATTCCTACCTTGAATATCAATTATTAAAACCGATGTTTGAACCCTTGTGTACTGTTGGTGTGAATGTAAATTGGTGCAGCCACTATGGAAAAAAGCATGGCGGTTCCTCAAAAAATTAAAGACAGAACTACTGCCCCTAGCTGTTTTGGCTCAGTGAATAAAACGCCAACCTGAGGACTGAAGGATCCTGGGTTTGATTCCGGTTGCAGGCTTGATCCGGGCCCTGGTCAGGGTGGGTGTGGGAGTAACCAATCGATGTGCCTCTCCCCTCTTTCCACTCTCTCTAAAAATCAGTGAAAAAATATCCTCCTTGAGGATTAACAACAACAAAAACACACACACAAAAAGATAATAAAAAAAGCCAGAATTGCCCTAACTGGTTTGGCTCAGTGGATAGAGCGTTGGCCTGCAGACCGAAGGGTCCCAGGTTCGATTCCGGTCAAGGGCATGTACCTTGGTTGCGGGCACATACCCAGTGGGGAGTGTGCAGGAGGCAGCTGAATCGCTCTCTCTCTCTCATCGATGTTTCTGACTCTCTATCCCTCTCCCCTCCTCTCTCTAAAAAATCAATAATATATATATTTTTTTTTTAAAAAAGCCAGAATTACCATATGATCCAGCAATTCCACTTCTGGATACAGATCCAAAGAAAATGAACACACTAACTGGAAGAGATATATGCACCCCCATGTTCACTGCAGCATTATTTATAACTACAGGCCCAGTACACAAAATTCTTGCACTTGAGGGGGAGGGGGTCTCAGTCCGGCCTGCACCCTCTCGCAGTCCGGGAGCCCGCAGGGAGCAGACCTAAGCCGTCAGTTGGGCATCCTTAGCACTGCCGCAGAGGCGGGAGAGGCTCCCACCACCTCCACTGTGCTCACCAGCCGTGAGCCTGGCTTCTGGCTGAGCGGAGCTTCCACAGCGGGAGCGCACTGACCACCAGGGGGCAGCTCCTGCATTGAGCATCTGATGGTCAGTGCACGTCATAGCATAGCAACTGGTCGTTCCACTGTTCAGTCGATTTGCATATTAGCCTTTTATTATATAGGATAGCCTAGACAAGGAAATAACTTAAGTGTCCCTGGATAAATGAAACAGACTTCGGATTTAAATGTGAAAATTAATTTTTAAATGCTTTTAGCCAAGATTTGCTTACAATTATATTAACAGGTTATCTTTTTGTTATTAATTCACTTATTTTTAACAAATTTTAGCAAACAGGCCATGTTGGGAAAAAAACATTACAGTAATTTTGCTGACATAAATAAATATTACATGTCTACAACTGTAGTCTAAATATTTAAATCCAAGAGTCACCACTCGTAAACAATGTTAGGCAAATGATTAGCATGTGATCACATCATTACTCTTGGGGTTGTCCCATGGGGTGACTTTCTGCAGCAGTTTTAACAGATGCCCGCCAATGTTGTGACATGCGCTAAGCCACGCCCCAGCCGTGTGCATGTGTTTACTCTTGGTGACTGGTGAATGCACAAATTTACTAGACCTATTCAGTATAAATTTAAAATTACTGTAATACACATGGAAAATTTTTCTGTGAAATTAAACTTTGCATACATACCTACACAAATGTGTCTACATAAGTAAAAACAAGTAAACTAACTTGTGAATTTTTTAACTATGCATTTGGAAAACCTACTTTATTATATTACAGACTTTTGGCTTTGACACCCCTCCTCCCCACGCCCAAATCAGTCCATTATATCAAGATTTCACTCTATGTGAAAATCTAAAAAAAAATTAAAACCAAAACCAAGCTCATAGATTGGTAGTTACCAGAGGCAGGGGGAGGGGTAAGGGGAGAGAGATGGAATAGGGTATATGGATGGAATCAAAAAGTATAAGCTTCCAGTTATAACATAAGTAAGTCATGGGGATATAATATACAGCATGGTGACTACAGTTAATAATGCTGTAATGTATCTCTGAACATTGCTAAAAAAGTAAATATTAAGAGTTCTCATCACACAAAATAGTTATTTAACTATGTGTTGTGACAGATGTTAACTACATACAAACATTGAATCATTATGTTATTCACCTTAAATATAAAGTTGTATGTCAATTTTACCTCAATAAAATATAACCTTTGTAATTTTCCGCTATAATCTTTCATTTCATTATTCTCCTTTTTAAAGTATTTTTTTTTATTGATTTCAGAGAGGAAGGGAGGAGGAAAAAGAGATAGAAACATCAATGATGAGAGAGAATCAATCGGCTGCCTCCTGCACACCCTGTGGATCGAGCCCACAACCTGGACATATGCCCCTGACTGGAATCAAACCCAGGACCCTTCAGTCCACAGGCTGACGCTCTATCCACTAGGCCAAACCAGCTAGGGCTCATTTTTCTCTTAATGACACACACACAAAATTATCTACTAACAAAAATTAGAGCATTACTAGGAATAATCTGTCTATATGTTAGTCTTAAAATATAAATTCATATTTTCTATTTTAAAATAAAAACCATTTCAGAACATGCTTAATACATCAACTATTAAATCATAAAACAAAAAAGAAACCTGTTAAATGTTTGAGCAGTTTACACATGCATAGAAAAGTAGTCATGTTAATATGCTGAAATTAATATTTTCTTTTGTCTAAAATTCCATATCTAAAAAATCTGTGACACCAGGAAAAAGTTGGAAGACAGAACAAATGTCCCTGAAAACATCTCAACTTCAAATAAAGGTTATGAAATTAGTTAAAATCTGGTCAGTCATCCAAAACCAATATGCTCTTCCCATTGATATAAAACAACTTTAAAAAAAAAAAATTAGCTGAAGTAGTTTACAAATCTTACACTATCATTTCTGAGAAAAAAAGCTATTGGCCATAATAAACTCCTATATATTTATGTTGAAAATTCATACTAACATTATGCAAGGGCTTAGTATAACTGTTAAGAAATTTATTTTAAGTTGTATTGGTGTTCAAACCTTACCCCATATTTGTCAAATTTTACATAAAGGAAATTTGACAGCCATTATACAATGACTAGTCTTTTTCATCAACTCATACATATCCTTAAATGAGAACTGAGCACATTAACAAGCCTTTGCCAAAGTTAACTCCCAATTCTCAAACACCAAGTTCTAAAAAGGAAACACCAAATCACAGTTATTTTTCAGTCAAAATTAGAAAAAGAAAAAAATGGGCTCAGTCTATTACAGTTAATTTATAAATTGCAAATATTTGGAAATAGAACTGAATAAAAAAAGTGGTGACAGTTTTTGAGTAAAGTTACAGATAAATTATTATTAAAATAAAGGTCTTGACTGTTTATATATGAAACTCCAAATACACTACCTATCCTTCCACTTATAAAACATAAAATTACATTTTTCCCAAAGTTGCAACTTCATTAAATTTTAAAATAACCTTTTCATATTGAGAAATGACTGTTATAAATCTGAAGGGAAAGACTAATAAAATTTTATTATAAGTAAATTCAGTAGAAAGCAGTGTTTTTAAAAAAATAATTAGTGTTAGTTTAGCAAAATTATGTATTCTTATTGAAAAATTTCATCCTAATTTAGCTGTTTCTCACAATATTCCTTCCAATACAGAAATTGTCTGGTACCCTCCCTGGATGATGTCTGCCAGGCTACTGATTCAGCCACCGAGCTTTAAATTAAAGCTCAAGATAAAAATGCATCTATGTAGCAGTGGAAAATACTGTTTTTCTCTTGCATAATACCAAACACCAGTCTAAATCTGCTTTCCCTACAGTATCTTGCATAATAGGTACAGGGTATATATTTGCTCAAAAATTCATTCATTCTTCCTACATACAAATGCAATTTAATATTATAATTCATTAAAGACTAGGAACAAACTAGTTCATTAAGTGATATATGGAAGAATGATATAAAAACATTCATATAGTATATCCATTCATAATCTCCGATATGGGATTAATTACGTGATTCCCCCCACTGGAATCAGAAGCAGGTCAGCAGTGTTTATAGAAAATAAATGCTAAAAGAAATTAAATACTTACCTATTTGGATTCACTAAGATTCCTCATTTTACTTATTTATATTTTGGGCATGAAAAGGCATAAAATAAGGATCATTGTTATTATTGTATAAATATGGTTCTATGTTCCAACCATATGTAACTCAAGATAAAATTTGTCAGACTACTGTGTTTTGAATATCTAATTTTTTAAAAAGAAACTGTTTACTGTAACTTTTAAAACATCATCAAAAGAAACTTACAATGGGCAAAAAAGCATATTCTGTCTTACATAATCCAAAAAAACATAGTTAACACAATTAATTTTGTGATAGATTCAAGGGTTGTTCTGAAATATTCCCATTTTCAGCAAAGTTAACTGAAAAACTGTTACAAGTCTTTGGGAATGTACTGCCAACATTCAGGCAAGAAGTCACATAAGAATCAAAGGGCTGCTGTGGCTGTTCTTGGGAACCAGGCACCTGCATGTAAGCACCTGATGGGGTAATGCTTTGGCCAACTAGCTGCATTTTCAGTTCCCTGGATTCCAGTAGTGGCTTGTTCTCTTCGCCAGTGTCAAGATGAGTTAACTTTTCCATCCACACGCAGGAACTTCTCCTCTGTCTGCCTCTGCATCTCGGAAAAACAGCTCATGGCCTCTTCTAGGACACTGCCTATGCGGTTCCTATCACACACAGCACCCCTGTCAAGCAATCCTGGAATTTCCCTGGGCGCTCCTTCAGATCCCCAAGCACGACTGATGTCAGCGTTAAAGACATTGAGGCCATTTGATAAAACATCATTAATTCAGAAAATTGCATTTTTATTAAGACATGCTTATTCAGGAAAATAACATAAGCATTTCTAAGAACAGCCATATAGAGCACTACTAAGCAGCACTTAAATTAACCAAACAAAAGTAATTCCAAGAAAAATAAAATATCAACATAACACTACCATTCTTCATAGCTTCAATGTATCTGGTTGGGAACACATATTCGGTAACTATATAACTATTAGCCCAGAACAGTGATTTTCAACCCTTTCCTAATAAACAAATAACAACTAGGAGTGTTTAACAAATACCAAAACCTAGGTGGGCTCCAAGGCATTGTAGATTTGTTTTGTTTTGCTTTAAGCGCCCCAGGTGATTTAAATGTACAATTTTGGTTGAGAACCACAGTATCCTTGAATATTTTATTGCTTTGACTTTAAGTCATTTTGGCAGCTGACCCATAATAAATCAATATACAATAATTCTCAGCTGGGAGTTTTATCAAATGCTCCTTTTAGGTTTTAAAAATTCTTTATGGAGCCCTGGCCAGATTGGCTCAGTGGATAGAGCATTGGGCTGGGGATAGAATGGGTCTGAGTTCGATTCTGGTCAAGGGCACATGCTGGGGTTGCAGGCTCGATCCCCAGTGGGGGGTGTGCAGGAGGCAGCCCAATCAATGATTCTCTCTCATCACTGATGTTTCTATCTCTCCCCCTCTTTTCCTCTCTGAAATAAATAAAAGTATATATTTTTTAAAAATTCCTTATGGAAAACCACGTAAAGGATATACACAATCCATGTATATTACTGAATCAGCTATTTACAAACTCTACTCTGTGCAATGTGTTACAAAGTTTGTCTCAAAAAATAGTTTTATGCCGAAACCGGTTTGGCTCAGTGGATAGAGCGTCGGCCTGTGGACTAAAAGGTCCCGGGTTCGATTCCGGTCAAGGGCATGTACCTGGATTGCGGGCGCATCCCCAGTAGGAGATGTGCAGGAGGCAGCTGATCGATGTTTCTCTCTCATCGATGTTTCTAGCTCTCTATCTCTCTCCCTTCCTCTCTGTAAAAAATCAATAAAATATATTTTTTTAAAAAATAGTTTTATGTTTAAGTTTGGGATATGCTATAAATCATCTTCCCCTCTGGAGAGCACATTAATGGCTGATCTGTCTTGCAGTAAAGAAACCTGTTTCACCCAGCCAGTGTGGCTCAGTGGTTGAGTGTTGACCTATAACCAGGAGGTCATGTTCAATTCTCAGTCAAGGCACATGCCTGGGTTGCAGGCTCAATCCCCAACGTGGGGCATGCAGGAGGCAGCCAATCAATGATTCTCTCTAATCACTAATGTTTCTCTCTCTCTCCCTCTCCCTTTCTCTCTGAAATCAATAAAAATATATGGGGGGAAAAAGAAACCTGACCCAGCACTTCTCAATGTACACATAGTGTACAGGCAGAACAGTAGTTTCATAGGATTTCAGTTTAGGATATGCTCCTCTACATATACTGTTTTATCTTGAACTAGGCCAGATCATCTTTGATTTGGGTCTCTTAAAAAAAAAAAAAAGCATCTAATTATATTGAACTCTTCATGTCTTCAGGGAGCTATTTAAAAAATTTTATCTCCTCAGACCACTTGACTACACTATCTAAAATGGCTTTTGCAACCTTTCCTAGTCAATCTTTATCTCTTCTATCCTGTTTATTACTAATTAGAGGCCCGGTGCACGACATTCGTGCACTGGGGGAGAAGGAGGAATCCCTCAGCCCAGCCTGCGCCCTCTCGCAATCTGGGACCACTCAGGAGATATCCACCTGTGGGGAGCGGGTATAAGCCAGCAGTTGGACATCCCCCATGGGGTCCTTAGTGCTGCTGCAGAGGCGGGAGGCTCGCATCACCATCACTGTGCTCACCAGCCATGAGCCCCGCTTCTGGTGAGCAGAGCTCCCACAGGGGGAGTGCAATGACCACCAGAGGGCAGGCTCCCGCATTGAGCGTCTGCCCCCTGGTGGTCAGTGCGCATCATAGCGACCAGTCGTTCCACTGTTTGGTCGAATTGCATATTAGCTTTTTATTATATAGGAGGATAGGATAGTATATATTCCTGCCTGATAGCATGATAAAGCATTTATTGTTTTCCTCAAAAAAAATTAAGTTCCATGAGGGCAGGGGCTTTACATTCACTATTTCATGGGAGGTGCTCAAATATCTACTGAATAAATGAATGCTGGAATCAATCAATCTTGGCCTTATATCTACTTGTACCATAAAGTCTTCTAAAGAATAATCCTATGAAATGCTCTATTGTAACTAATCCTAGATATTTCTGGAAATGTGGTTCAATTTATCTCAGTGACTTTTTGTGAAGATGCAAGAGAAAAACATCAATTCTCAGTATTAAGTGTTTCTCTTAGACAATGAGAACTGCTTAATCCATCATGACACCTCTTTTCAATGCCTAAAAAGTTTTAGCTCCATTCTACCTAGAAAATAAAAACTTCATCAAGTCTGTTGCCAATCTTTCCCAATAACTTCATCGTATTCCTTTTCCCCTAGTTAGTCTATCCCCTTCTTCATGTTTTAAAAAATCTTTTTTATACATAAACTTCAAGTCGGACTTACCTTTCACCAGAGGGTAGTATAGTTAGCTTATTGAAAGAAGCGGAATTTAAAGAATATTAAACTTTCTTTAAGCAGTTTATTCCCATTTTCAATGCTGGGTAAACCTAATTGTATAGGACAGAAAATCAGATAGCTACTTTGATCTGTTACAGATTCTGGCATTGCTTATTTTTCAAAGAAAAATAACATTTAAAAGCTGAATTCAGAAAATGTTCTGAAAATACTTATGCTGGATCCAAGCAGCCTCATAAAAATGACTACCAACAATAAATACTGATAAGCAAAATAATTCCAGATCTTAAAAAACAGGGATTAATTATACATTGGTCAAAACTCATAGTGCTTACAACACCAAGAGTGAACCCTAATGTAAACTATGGACTCCGAGTGACAATGATATATCAATGTAGGTTCACTGACTGCAACAAATGTACCACTCTGGTGATGAATGTTGATCAGGGGTGAGGCTGTGCATGAGTGGAGACAGGAAGTATATGTGAAATCTTTGTACAATCTGCTCAATTTTGCTGTAAACCTAAAACTACTCTAAAAAATAAAATCTATAAAAAAAAAAACAAACACCAAACCAAGGACCATATTCTCACCTTAAATACACATTTATTCTTTTATTGACACTAACATATATCCTACTTTGAGAAAAAGAATTATATTGAAAGCAAAGCTAATGCTTTTGCATATACAAAGTTAATATAGGTAGTCACTTTAGGAAATAAGTTAGAAAAAGCACACTGAAAATAATACTTTGGTGCTTTAAACATTAGAAATTGCCAAAGGATAGCTTCTAAATTTAACGTAACATTATCCAGACATTGTAGCATAGAGAAAACCACATTTAAAGAATACATGCTTTTAAAGTTATCACTTAAATGGAGTAAAAATAAAAGGGCTTATGCTTGCTAACTAATAGAGAACTGTGCTGTGGTTTTTATAACTAATAAGAGTTTTTAAGACCAGACTCCAATGTTCAGAATATGATACCCATTAGCCATGACAGAACTACAAATTTCACAACTGATGTTTAGCTCTGACTTAAAACATCACTGGCTCAACTGAGTTCTCAGCCACAACTGCAGACTGTCATCACTGGGGGAACTTTAAAAATTCTGATGCCTTTATGCTAAGTGAAATAAGTCAGACAGAAAGGGACAAATACTGTATTAATTTCACTTATATGTGGAATTTAAAACGGAACTCATAAAGATAGAGCAGTTGGTGGAAAGAGAATAAAGATGATCAAAGGTGCCGAGACCGGTTTGGCTCAGTGGATAGAGCATCGGCCTGCGGACTGAAGGGTCCCAGGTTCGATTCCGGTCAAGGGCATGTATCTGGGTTGCGGGCACATCCCCAGTGGGGGATGTGCAGGAGGCAGCTGATCGATGTTTCTCTCTCATCGATGTTTCTAACTTTCTGTCTCTCTCCCTTCCTCTCTGTTAAAAAATCAATAAAATATATTTAAAAAAAAAAAAAAAAAAGATGATCAAAGGCTATTAACTTCCAGTTATAAGACAGTAAGCTCTAGGGATGCAATGCACAGCATGGTAACTATAGCTAACAATACTTACTATATTGTATATTTGAAAATAGCTAAGAGAGCAGACTTTAAAGTTCTCAATATACACACACACAAATCATAACTATGTGAACTGATAGATATGTTAACTGACCTTGCTGTGGTAATCATTTCACTATATAAACATTTATCAAATATTCAATGTTATACACCTTAAACTTACACAATGCTTTATTTATTTATATATAATATCACTAAAAAGCTGGGGGGAAGGGGAGAATGCTGATAACTGGGTCAGGTCCAGAAGTTCTTATTTAATTGGTCTGGAGTGGGGTCTGGGCATCCTAAGTTTTAAGTGCTCCCCAGGTGATTCTAATATATAGAGCCAGTTTAAAAACTGCATGGAGTTTGCCTGACTCATCTGCATTTACTAAGATGAAAATAGGCATTTATCATCTGATTACTCTGTCTCAGTGTTTTGTTACCAATGTACTTAGTGAGTCTCCTTAATAGCTACTAAAATACAAACAGATAATAAAAGGCTTAAAGTGGGGATATGGGACTTTCAGCCACTTCATATTCAATCTAGGGAAAAGGTCATGGTATTCCCATAATGGGTTATGGTCTTTTAACGTGAGTCCCCACTGCTTAAATTAATATTAATTTTTTTCCAAGTAATACAATTTCCAATAGGTTAAGAACCCTCACAAATCATAAGAAAAACAAATGTGGCAGCAGGAAAATGTGCAAAGAACATGAATAGACTGTTTACTAAAAGAATACAAATGGCCAAACATGATTTTTCAATTTCACTAGTGATCAAAGAAATACAAATTAACACTAAGATACAATTCTCCCATCAAATCAGCAATTTTTAAAAAACAATATCAAGAATGTAATGCAACAAATACTCAAGCTCCTAGATGGAACAAACTTAAAATATTCTTAAAAAGCAGTTTGACAGTATGTGTCAAGAGCCTTAAAGTGTAAAGTAAAAACTAAAAACAGCCCAAAGAACCATCGTTAGGGAAGCTCTCTTAGTTAGCTAAAGTATTCATTTTTATTTTTTTTAGAGAGAATATTATGTTTTGGTTAAATGCTCAAAATGCAATTAAGAGGAAAGGAAAAGAGATGTATACACAATATGATAATTTTTTGTTACATATTATGGAAAGCAATATACTCAATGTTAACAAAAGCAGGATGAGTGATTTTAATCTTCTACTTCACAGTTTTCTACTTTCAAAAATTTCTACAAAGGATTTACTACTTCAAACATTTCATTTTTAAATTTCCAAGCAAGAGTTAACTAATCAAGCATAAGTCTCCACCTCAGAAAAACTGTGAGGTAAGATACCCTATCATGATGCATTTCAGTGCACAGATGTTTATGGTGAATAATGGGTGGTGAGATCCTGGTTTCAACGGGACTAAGTTGTTCTAACCTGGACACAGATGAGAATTCAGGTGATCTCAGACACTTGTCCTCAGCAGCCTCCCTGACATGCTCCATAACAGACCAATTAGATTTTCTAAATGCAACCCTTCCTACCAAAGTGGGCACGATTTTTGGAACCTCAGTCTGAGCAGGCATTTATATGGTGACTATTAAACCACACAAAAGCAGGTCATTTTAGTCACGACAAGGTGAAGCAACCGTATGGTTTTACTCTAGGGTAGTTATGAAAAACAAGTATTGAAAAAACTTTTCCCCACTGCCATGTACACGGATGCATGTTAGTCTATTCAGAGAATTTCTTGAACTGAATGAAGTCTGATGTCCATTATTCATATTCACTAAAATCAAAATTTCCTGTAAGAGCAGACTTTCCAGATCTAGTCTCAACTTAACACATTTTGTACCGCTCAGGAGTTTTGTCGTGTTTCTCGTGCCATCTGTTAAAGACCGCTCACGAGTGTTCTCGTTTTTCATGCCCATGGAAAAAGGAGCGAATCTAGATACTTATGTAAATTTTATTTGGTCCCTCTTCATAGAGGAAAATGTTTTATGCAGTACCATACGTTAAAAAAGTACTAGGAACTTTAATTGTTTGTTTTCGTAAATAAAAACGTTATAATTATTGAAAAACAACACCTAAAGTGCATTATGATGATTTAAATAACATGCTGTTTGCCCAAAAACGTGCGGTCCCTGGCGTATGTCTTAGAGATTTCTATGCAGTACGCAATGTGTTAAAGTGATTTTACAGAGAGAAACCCACCCCCACCCCAAGAAAAAATGTTCTACTCAAAAAACTGACAGGTGATTAATAGTATAAAAAGATAATCAATAGCCCTAGACGGTTTAGCTCAGTGGATAGAGTGTTGGCCTGCAGACTGAAGGGTCCTGGGTTTGATTCTGGTCAAGGGCACATGCCCAGATTGTGGACTCAATCCCCAGCAGGGAGCATGCAGGAGGTAGCCAGTCAATGATTCTTTCTCATCACTGATACTTCTATCTCTTTCTCCCCCTCCCATCCTCTCTAAAATCAATAAAAATGTATTTTAAAAAAAGATAATCTATAAAAATAAATGAGACATTTGATAACAGCCCTGAACACTCAAGACCATCACATAGTATTTTATATTAATACTAGAGGCCCGAAGCACAAAGATTCATGGAAGAATGGGCCTTCCTTCCCCTGGCTGCCGGCACTGCCTTCGCTCTGGCCCGGAGCCGCCTTTCCGCCTTCCCACACTGCCCAGAGGCCTAGAGCGGCTGGGGTGATGCGGAACACCTGTGTCGTTGCCATGGCAACGATGCAAGTGCCCCGCCCCTGGCCACTTGGCACCTGCGTATGCAAATTAACCCACCACCTTTGTTGGGTTAATTTGCATACTCACTCCTGATTGGCTGGTGGTACATTGCAAAGGTACAGTCAATTTGCATCTTTCTCTTTTATTAGTGTAGATGCACTACAAAATACTCTATTTTTGCTCATTTTCAAGGCCCCCAACTGAAAGAACTGCCAAAATTGTCTTGGTATGATACCTCCAAACAGACTCTTAAAACAGTAATATATTTTTCAAAGATTTCAAAGAAGAGAATGATCTAATATACATGCACAATAAGCTGCCTGCTAGTTAACTGTGAACTAAAAAAGTCTTCATAAACACTGTTGCCCAAATACCAAACTCAATTATTAAGCATTATCATGCACTATATAAGCCTAATCATTATTTATTTTCACTCTTATAAGAAAACACATTAATTGTTAAATTATTTGGCGTAAGAGAACATTTAGCATAATTCCTTCAACATTTAAGCTGCTGCCAAACAACAGCTTCTAAATGAAGCATTTTCTGAATTATTAGATTACCTTGATAAAATATTATAGCAAGAATCTCAGTTTTTACTTTTCCTCTAGGTTTCCATTCTGTGTAACAGCTGAATTCAAATTTCAACATCCCAGAGATTGTTAGGCACATCCAGTTTAAGGTTCACCTAAATGTCCGTGTTATTGCACTCAAGTCAACTCATAATTTATCCCATCTTTGCAATTTACACAACTTTTCAACTGCCCTTGCTATAAGTTTGGGTGTATCCCCCTTCTCCAATCATGTGACTCAAAAACCTGAAGTACAAATTATATCAAAAATGCACAATGTCGCAACTTTTCTGGGATAACAATATGGTCAGTGTAAATGATATGTCAACTTAATATTTAAACTTAGGCTGTTCTAACTTTGCTGCTTTGCATAATTCTAGGAAGACCATTCATATATGTCTTGTGTGAACAGCACCTCCTGAAACTGTGCAAGGCACAGCACAGGCAGTCATATACAGCGACCCTGCACCTTCCCTACCATTTGATTCTCCATGATTACCTTAGAAAACTCTACATATTTTCAAAAGCCACAAACTTACTAAATGGTGTGAAAAACAGAAACTAAATTATAGATCCAGTTAATTTACTTTGAGGTTTTAGTTAGTATACAATTCAGAATAGACTAGAAACAAACCAACGGTGTTTTAGTTTTCAACACTGGTCAAGGTAGTCAAAGAGATATGGAAAATATAAACAAAGCACACCTAACTTATAAGCCAAACAGGGAGAGTCCCCATGAAGACATTTTCTCATGCTACTCTTGCTACCTCTATAATAGTATCTATCTTCAAAGGGAATTTTTTTTTACCCACTTCTTCTACCTTCCCAAAAAAAGGCAAAGTATTGGGGTGGTTACATAAAAATTTGTTTAGTGAGTGAAATTAAGCGCTGTATCAAGAGATCCATCATTATCCTGGTTAACAGATTAGTACAGAACATAAAATGCATGATCAAACAATTTTATAGATATTAAAAGCTTTAAAATTATTAAATGCAAAACTGAAATATACCTAGAACCAGCCTCAGAACTCCAAAGTCTGCTTCGCTCATGCATTCAATGATGAGCTTCAATTAAATCCCTTCCCCATTAATTTTAGCACAAGAACTACCATAGGAATTCAATAGATATTAAAACAGTAAGCATGTCTAGTGACTGTAAAACACTAACATAACATATGAATGTGTTTTATATTATAAATTATATAGCTTTAAAACCAATCATTCTTGTTACTGAGTTTATGTTTGGTTAGCTTTAAAACTAATCATTCTTGTTATTGAGTTTATATAAGTTTAGTTAGCTATTGGTATAATTAACCAATATTTTTTCTTCAAATATTCTTTGTATATCAGCAATATGTTATCTTCATGTGTAAAAACAAAAAAAAAAACACTTTCAGAATAGAAGGAAAAACAGTCACCCATAAAACCAAAATTTCCCCCTTTAATGTAGTAATAAGTAATGCTGCTGTGATCTACTAAGTGCCATGTAATTTACAGAATGTTCCTAATCATAAGTCTCTTTAATAATAAGAATCCACCAATTACTAACAATTCAAACGTCATCTTTCTCCCACTATGAGATAGCAATACTACCTCTGTAGTGCACAGTACCAGATGTGATAATATGGAAAAAGCAGGATGTCAAACATGTAATAAATTAGACCCTTATACCAGCGAGAGCTGAACAAGAAAATTTCTAGCAAACTTTTTAAAGCTTAGGAAGTAAGGGGGAAACTTTGAAAAAAACAACATTCTTTTTGATGAGAGTGACAACTTAGAATAGAAAAATGTGCAACAAGGTATAACTAGCTTATCATGCACTGAATGAGGAAAAGCACATAAAACTACTGTATTAGGAGAAACAGTTATTAGAGAACTTTAACGAACGGTAAGACATGTGATTTCAGACACCATAAGCTTAAGTGCAGTGGCTATATAATAAAGCAAGGTGCCTATTCCTGAGGATAATGTACTTAGTAATAATGCTGAGCAGTGAGTATTAAATCTAAGCAGTGCTAAAAAGGCAATGATGAAAGTTCAGGTAATGTGTTACAGAGAAAGAGACATAAGAAATTCCGTTATCTAAAAATAATCTTGTCCCTATCATTAACCATTTAATTTTTTTTTTTTTTTTTTTTTTTTTTGCTAATGTGCTAAAGTGCACTGGAAACCTCAGAATAGGTTTTTTAAATTGGCCATGTCTTGTTAATACACTGCAGTCTTCAAATTTACACAGAGCTGCAGGTCTCTTGGATTTTTTTCAAGTGTCACTCATTTAACTGAGCCTGAAAGCTGAGAAATGCCATCAGGTGCTCTACAGTCAGTTTAAAAAACATCCTCTACCTGGTATCTCTGCAGTGATTGTCTTGCTGCTCCCTGAAACCTCTTCATCATCATCTGATGAGCTTGTGCTTGAGTCACAAGTCAGGTCACTATCACTGGTACTACTGTCCTGCAACAGGTTGTATTTCTTACGCGCAGCAGCCTCCCGTTTCTGCCTCAGTAGCCTGATTCTCTCCTTTTGCTTTTGGCTCCGGTGACCTTTAACCTTGGTGACTCGGCCATTCTGTTTATCACTAGATTGCCGGTTTTTCTTGGCAGCCATAGTGGACGTTTCACTTTCAGATCGGGACCGTCGAGACTTGCGCCCAACTGTGGCACCAGACACGCCGGAAGGGTCTCCTTCTACAGCTGTTTCTGCCTGGGAGGGTTCATTCTCTTCTGCAGAAGACAATGTATCTGAATCAGCCAGGTGACCACTAGAGGAAGGGGAAAGCATGCAGTGGTTAGAGGAGTCACTCTCATAAACTCGGCCAGCTGTCGGCTTGTCACTCTCTGTGGATGCTAACTGAGACTCAGAAGAGTCCCTTCTCAGTTCCATCAACAAGCAAGGCATTGAAGAAAGAACTGCAGAATCCACTACACCATCTTTCTGAATTTGAGATTCCAGTTCTACAGATCCATCTTCCTCCTTAGTTGTCTCTTGTTTGGATGTTTTTGGTGGGACTTCAGACTCAAGTTCTTCGACTTTTCCCACTGCCTCCTCCATCTTCATTTCAAACTTTTGAGTTAATCATGGAGCAGGGTCAAGGAAACTATGTCAAAGATGCAACAGGAAAGCAACCTGGGCAAAAACACACAAAATCAACAAACAGAAATGGCAAATTATTTAATTAACACAATATGCCTACCTTTCTAAGTGGGTAGCAAAAGTTATCATTATACAGGCTTTTAAAATATATATGCCTTCATATATTCATCAATGGTCAAATTCAAAAGACTCAGAACTATCAAAATACTAGCATACACAGCTACCAAAAATGACACAATTTAATCCTCTATTCCTGAACTTGAATGGACAGCAAACAATCAAACAAGGATTTTCAACTCTAAAACTTAATTTCATGTGTTTAAGAAAGAGATTCTCAAAATTATGATATAGTTAATATGTACATTTTGGGTTTAATACAAATGAAAAAGAATGCTTAAAAACTGGTCTAGAACAAGTTAAATGAAATGATTACTTTTACACTCAAATCATCAAAGAAAGGCAAAGGGGAAATTACAGTAGAGTAGCATTCAATGTACCCTTATATTAAAAAAAACACACACACACAAAAAAAACCTTCAACTAGGTGCATTTGGCAAATGCGCAAAGTAATTATATGCATTGAACCCTGTCTGCCATCCCTCCCAACAGAAGTTGCTCTAGAGGGCATTAAGATGAAAGGCCTGGCTCTGCTTTTCTTCAGTACTCCTCGTTCCCACAGTACTATCATGCTGAATATGAGTTTAGTGTTTAAACATGTTTTATTTAACTACTTTGTGAACCCAGAAAACCTAATACACTCTATTCCAAGAATGATTTAAAGGGTTTAAGAGAAAATACCCTACACACATTTTCCACCTTATATGCTAACTTTAGAACCTAACATTCTTACCCTATTCACTGTGTGTGCTACAATTCCACTTAATCATGGAGAAACAGGACATAATCTTTAGCCACCAGAGTTGGAACCTATACAGTGCAAACTTCATTAACTGACAGTTTTTAAGAGGATGCTAAAAATGTGCAAAGCAAGTACAGTGGGGCCTTGACTTACGTGTGTCCCAACTAACGAGTTTTTCGAGATACGAGCCGTCTCTCGGCCGATTTTTTGCTTTGAGTTGCAAGCTAAAATTCAGGTTACGAGCCAGCTTCAGATACCCCACCGCTAGTTGGCGCAGCGAACGTCACAGTGAACCACCACCACATCAGCCCAGTATCACGTGTCTCACCGTTCACTTTAAGATTTGACATACAAGTAATTTGAGTTATGAGCTCCGTCATGGAACGAATTAAACTCATAAGTCAAGGTCCCATTGTAAATACCTCACCCTGTAATATGTGATGTTAAAGAAGGCAATTATCATAATGTCCCATAGGTCACAGACAAAATATTAAGCTAGATGGTATGCTAGTCAGGTACAATGAAACATCATCAGCCCTGGCCGGGTAGTTCAGTTGGTTAGAGCATCGTCCCGTTATGCCAAGGTTGCAGGGTCCATCCCTAGTCAGGGCAAATACAAGAATCAACCAAAGAATGCATAACTAAGTGGAACAACAAATCAATGTGTCTGTCTGTCTGTCTCTCTCTCTCTCAAATTAATCAGTAAAAAGACATCTCCATCATTTGACTCCAGGTTACTTGACAGTTAAAATATATAGTAGACAGCAACTAGAAAATATCTAAAACACCTTTTATTAATCTAACATGCCAAGCCTACTTTTTGCTTAGTATAAACACAAATTTTCTATATACTTGGGTGTTTTTTTTTTGTTTTTGTTTTTAATGTACTTTTATTAATTTCAGAGAGGAAGGGAGAGATAGAAACATCAATGATAAGAATCATGGATCGGTTGCCTCCTGCATGCCCCACACTGGGGATCAAACCCGCAACCCCGGCATGTGTCCTGACCGGGAATTGAACCGCGACCTACTGGTTCCTAGGTCAATGCTCAACCACTGAGCCACACCAGCTGGGCTACACCTGGGTTTTTTGTTTGTTTGTTTTTCATGGCCCTCATCTGAGCTACTGATAAAATAGGCATTTGAAGGAAGTTTCCTTAATTAGTTCATGAAAATAAATGTCCCTAGTGTCTATGAATGTTTTGATTAATTTAAAACAACCCAATGTGTAGCCTATTTCATAAGCATATTTGCATCACCACTAATCCTATATAATAAAAGGCTAATATGCAAATCAACCGAACGGTGGAACAACCGGTCGTTATGACACACACTGACCACCGGGGGCAGACGCTCAATACCGGAGCTACCTCCTGGTGGTCAGTGCACTCCCACAGGGGCAGAGCTACTCAGCCAGAAGCCAGGCTCACGGCTGGCGAGCGCAGCAGCGGTGGTGGGAGCCTCTCCCGCCTCCATGGCAGTGCTAAGGAGCAGTGAGCCGAGAGGTAAGGAGCAGTGAGCAGGCGGGTAATAAGGAGCGAGGGGTCCTGGATTGTGAAAGGGTGCAGGCAGGGCTAAGGGACACACACACACACACACACACACACACACATACATACACATACACCCAGTGCACAAATGTTATGCACTGGGCCTCTAGTTATATTATCATCCCCCTCTCACCTCCCTAGAACCCTACATTAATGATTATTCCTTGGCATTCATCAACATCTCACACTCAACTAGATATCCATCCATCCATTCATCTCTTCTTTCATTTTTTAAAATCCTCCTCTGCATATCTTCTCAACCTCTTATTGCACCCTTCAGGTACCACTTTTCTTTCAAAGCCCTTATTAAGAGAGCTGTCTAAACACCCTCCTTCTATTTGTTTACCTCTCAGATTCCCGCTCCAACCCAGTCCCATCTGATATCTTCTTCTATAAAACTAGTAGAACAGTTCTTGCCAGGGTCATTAAAAAACCCGTATCTCTAAATCCAACAAACAGTTTGGCCCTCATCCTAATGTCTAACCAGCCGTGGGCAAACTACGGCCCGCGGGCCGGATCCGGCCTGTTTGAAATGAATAAAACTATTGAAATAAAAGACCGTACCCTTTTATGTAATGATGTTTACTTTGAATTTATATTAGTTCACACAAACACTCCATCCATGCTTTTGTTCCGGCCCTCCGGTCCAGTTTAAGAACCCATTGTGGCCCTCGAGTCAAAAAGTTTGCCCACCTATCCTATGCCTAACCCACTCCCTCTCCTTAAACTGTCTTTGTCTCCCAGGTCTCCTACTCTTCTTGCTATACCTTCTCAGCCTACTTTATAGGCTTAATTTCCTCTACCAAATCTCAGTAGTTAGTCCTAGTGCTACGTCCTTTACTCACCCACTCAAGTGACCTCTTCTACACCTAGTTTCCAATACCATCCCTATATTAGTAATTTGTTACTCCATCTCAGGCCTTCTCTGAGCTCTATACAAGTCCACCAAATAAGCCACCTGACATCTCCATTTCACAAGAGCACCACAATCTCATGTCCAAAACCAAATTAGTCATCTAAAGCCTCTGTAGCTCAGTAAATAGCACCACTATTATCTCAACTGCTCTTGTCAAAAACCCAACCATTATTTTTGATAATGCTTTCTCCTTTACTCACTGTATCCCATCACTCACTAATTTCTATTAATCCCACCTCCTTAAATTTCTAGCCTGTCCACTATAATTCATCTCCATTGTCAATCACTCTGAGCACAACCTCTGCCATTTATTTTCCAGTAGTATGACTGACAATCATCTCCTGTGTCTCTGTATTGTCTTGGTATGACCTGTTTTCCTTACAGCAGGCAGAACAATATTTTCACAAGGTAAATGTGACATGTTAATATGAAAAAGCATTTTTTTTTAAATTACACATAAATAGAAAGTATTTTTTAAATACCATATAAGATTAAGATGGGGATGACCAAGCGGAAAGTAGTTAAAGGCAACTTGAGCTGTATCTTAAAAAGGGTTACATGCAATAATTTTTAAAACCAGCTAATTCTGGACAATCAAAATAGAGTTGTTGTTTTTTCCAGTCCTTGTACTTGATTTAAAAAACTAAGATGAGGACAGGTAGAAGAGTTAAATCACAGAAAGAAAGGAATATACTGCTCTACTCCGAGGAGACAGGGAAGTGGGAAGTATAAGGCTGAAAGAGGCTACTGTGAAAATCTGGAGGGAGGTTGTTTCATGTCAAACCTCATTCTTGGTCAACAAAGCTTAATACAAGGTGAAACAGAAGGCAGGTTTGGGAGTTTGTGAAAAATGGAACATTTGTCACAGAAAATCTGACAGAGAATAAAACACAGACAAAAAAGAACAAATCACGATACTCAATTTCCAAACTACAAATGGACCATTTCGCAAACTAAAGGGGCTGCGGGAGGAGAGAAGAGATTGCTCTCCCCTGCTCAAAATCTCTGCCACTTCTCCACTTTCACCTAGGCCCACTCGCACCCTACCTCTCTCCAGCTACAAAGAATGTCACATAAATAGTTTTTTCAGATCTCTGATCTTTCACAATTATATTTGTGCCTGCTTTCTTGCCAGTACTCATTACAAATATCAGAATAAATATTACTTCCTTGGGGCAGCCTTTGGTACTTTACAGACTAATAAAATCCCCATAATAAACATTTTACACAGCTACTTTCCTTCGAAACACTTTGCATAACTGTAGTTAAGTAACTGTTTAATGCCCATCCCCCACACATAAGGACATAAAAAGTTTTAAAGGAAATTTATATAACTAACCCCCCCACCCCAGCTGATTTAACACAATGATTAACAGGCAAAAACATACCTTAAGGCAAAAATAATTATAAAGACAAAAGGTGTCTTTCTAATCTTGCATGCCTAATGATGACAAGCCTAATGGGACTCTGTAGGAGTTTTTTTCTGTGGCAGTAGACAGCAAGATCACCAGTTAAAAGAGAAGATAAATGAGGTGGTGTTGAGGCTGATCAGAGGACCAGGTGTGAAACAGTAGTGAGAAAATAAAGCAACTGGAAGTATGTTATTTCCAAACAATAAAAGCCCCCATATTAAGGGTTGTAGTCATGAACTTAAGAGTGAGACTGGTAACCATGGGTGTTTTTCTCTTCTTTCAAGTTCAGCTGTGTAAATCCAAGGGCAGAGGAGGTAGAAACTGGATTTAACCAGAACTGTAGTTTTGCCAAGCTAGTAAAACAAAGCAAGAAAGAAGCAAGGAAATGTGTGTGCAAGGAAATGATTTTAATGATCATATCAAGAAGGTACAAGTCTGTGAAAGCTGTGGTAGGAACAATGAAACAGAAAATCCAGTGCAGTCAGGGTACTATAGAGTGAGCTAGAAAGATGGTGGAAATCCAAGAGCACAGTGAATGAAATTGAGACGAGAAGCGTTGCAGTTATTGGTAACCTGCAAGATCTCGAAATAGTGTTAAAGTGGTGCCCTGAATAACTGACTGTCTGCAATGAAAGAAGTGTAAAAATTAGAGTAAAGTTAGAAATTTACAGCCATTTAGTATTGTCATGACATCCAAAGAGCATTTCAATTTTCTAGTAATTGATTTTGACTGTACTTAAAAAAAAAAACTAATAATAATGGATTAAAAATAAATATACTGCTCCTTCACAACAGATAGTTCGAGAAGTATTGGTTAAAGTATGACTATGGAAGTACTTTGGCTAAGGTAAGGTGGAAAGTAAAATCATTATGGGAAAGTTCACAGAATGAATGGACAGTGTCAGAAGGATTATCTATGTGTATATTAAAGTCACACAGATTTAAAAGTAATATGGACAAAATAACACTAAACAAGGAACAAAAATCACAATACAAAAGGGTCAGTGGTAAAAAGAAGACAGCAATATGGGGAAAAATGAAAGAGAACAATTATCTGAAAGGTGGCAATGATGAACAAGAAATCATTTACCCATCCTTCTTCAGGCCAGAGGGGAAGGGGAGTGACTATCAACTAAGAATTCTATATCCAACAAAACTACTCTTTCAAAATGAAGGAGGGGAAAACAACAAAGAAAATTCCCCAGCTAAACAAAGACTAACAGATTTAATTGGTAGCAGACCTGCTTTAGAAGAATTAGTAAAAGAAAAACTATCTAAACTGAAAGAAAATGACACCATACTGTGACTCAAACTCATAAAAAAACTGCAGTAACAAAAAGTGGTAAATGTGTACATTAACATAAAGACTCTACAAATAATATTTTTCTTATCTTTTTAAAAGCTTTGTACAAAGCAATATGTATAACACTGTATTGCTAGGTTTATAATATACATAGATGTTACCTATCTATATATATAAAAAAAGCCTTCTATATATATAAAAACCTAAGCGACCACTATGACCAGCAGGCAGAACGACGGGTTGACAGGTTGCTATGACACTCACTGACCACCAGGGGGCAGACGCTCAATGCAGGAGCTGCCCCCTGGTGGTCAGTGTGTTCCCACAGCCAACCTCCCAAGGCTGGCCAACCTCCCGCAGTCCCTACCCCCGGCTGGCCGGCCCCTATTGCAATGGACTGGGCAAGACGGCCCTGATCGCCGGTCAAGCCGAGGGACCCCACCCATGTATGAATTCATGCACTGGGCCTCTAGTATTAAAATAACAGCATAAAAGGAGGTCAAGTTCTCCCATACTGGTGCAATGTTTCTATATTTTATTGGAATTAAGTATTAATTTGAAGAAGACTGTGATAACTAAAGGTACAGATGAAATCCCTAAAGCAACCACTAAGAAAATAACTCAAAAATATCATTTGACCCTCCACCCCAAAGACAGTCAAGAAGATATGGAGGAAAAACAAAAAAGAGACATTAGATGCCCTGACTGGTGTGGCTCAGCAGACTGAACTTCATCCCATGCACAGAAAGATTGCCAGTTCTATTCTCGGTCAAGGCACAAATGCTGGGTGTGGACTTAATCCCCAGTGGGGGAATGCAGGAGGCAGTCATTCAATGTTTCTCTCTCATCAAGGTCTGTCTTTCTCTCTCTCACTCCATCTCCCTCTCCCTTCCCCTCCCCTGTGCTTTCTCTAAACTCAATAAAAACAAACAGACATGTACAGAAGGAAGACAATGTGAAGAAACATAAGGAGAATGCCATGTGAGGACACAGGTTGGAGTGATATCCTATATGATAAAAGGGTAATATGCAAATTGACCCTAACAGCAGAATGACTGGGAACAACCGGTCGCAATGACGCGCACTGACCACCATGGGGCAGACACTCAATGCAGGAGCTGTCCCCTGGTGGTCAGTGCACTTCCACAGGGGGAGCTCCATTCAGTCACAAGCCAGGCTGATGGCTGCGAGTGCAGCGGCAGTGGCGGAAGACTCTCCCGCCTCCTCAGCAGTGCTAAGCATGTACAACTGCAGCTTAGGCTGGGGAGCAGGCCTATGCTGTCAGTCAGACATATCCCGGGGGCTCCTGGGCTGCCCAAGGGATGTCTGACTGTCTGATCCCCCAGGGAGCAGGCCTAAGCTGGCAAGTGGAAATCCTCCGAGGAGTCCCAGACTGCGACAGGGCGCAGGCCAGACTGAGGGACATCCCCCCATCCCCCGAGTGCACGAATTTTTGTGCACCGGGCCTCTAGTCCTATCTAATATAAGACAAACATGGTAATTAACCATACCTCCGACACGCTTCCCATTGGCTAATCAGGGCAATATGCAAATTAACTGCCAACCAAGATGGTGGCCGGCAGCCAGGCAGCTGAAGCGAACAGGAGGCTTGCTTGCTCCAGTGATGGAGGAAGCCAAGGTTCCCCACCTGCCACCACCCAGCTTTGAGCTGCACTCTAAGCAACTATGTTGCAATTATAGAAGCTAAACAATCCCCAGAAACCTGCTTTCAGCCAGTCGGGCCTCAGAGCTGGAGTTGCAACAGTGTTTCAATTATAGAAGCTAAACAAAGCCCAGATACCTGCTTTCAGCAGCCAAGGTCTCAGAGCTGGAGCCAAGCCTCAGAGCTAAAGCTGGCTCTCAGCTCCAGTGACAGCTATAGAAGGTAAATAAATCCCAGAATGAATAAAAAAAAAAAAGAAAAAAAGGCGAGGTTGGGAGCTTCAGTCGCCCACCAGCCTGAAAATGGCCCTCAGCCCCTCACCCAGACTAGCCAGGCACCCCAGTGGGGACCCCCACCCTGAAGGGGGTGTGACCAGCTGTAAACAGCCATCATCCCCTCATCCAGGCTGGCCAGGCACCCAAGCGGGACCCACACCCTGATCCGGGACACCCTTCAGGGCAAACCAGCCCGCCCCCACCTGTGCACCAGGCCTCTATCCTATATAGTAAAAGGGTAATATGCAAACAGCAGAAAGACTGGGAATGACTGGTCACTATGACACATACTGACCACCAGGGGGCAGACGCTCAATGCAGGAGCTGCCCGCTGGTGGTCAGGGCACTCTCACATGGGAGGAGCTCTGCTCAGCCACAAGCCAGGCTGATGGCTGCCAGTACAGCGGTGATGGTGGGAGCCTCTCCTGCCTCCTTAGCAGCGCTAAGGATGTCCAACTGCAGTTTAGGCCTACTCCCCGCTGGCAAGTGGACATCCCCCGAGGTCTGCCGAGCTGCCAGAGGGATGTCTGATTGCCATCTTAGGCCCAAACCCCCGGGGAGTGGGCCTAAGCCAGCAGGTGGTCATCCCCTGAGGGGTCCCAGACTGCGAGAGGGCACAGGCCGGGCTGAGGGACACCCCCCTGCACTCCGAATGCACAAATTTTTGTGCACCGGGCCTGTAGTCTATAATAATAAAAGCTCAATATGCTAATTAGACTGAACAGCCGAATGACCTTCCAGATGTCCTTCTGGACGAAGCCAGGGCTTCAAGGGCTGCGAGGACCAAGCCCCTTACACAAGTTTTGTGCTTCAGGCCTACAGTGTATCTATAAGCCAATGAATACTTGAGGCTACCAGAAGTTAGGAGAGAGGCATGGAACAAACTAGTGCCTTCAGAGGGAGTATGGCCCTGCCAACACATTTATTTTGGAGTGCTGGCCTCCAGAATTGTAAGACAATGCATTTTTATTGTTTTTAAGCCTCCCAGTATACAGTCCTCTGTTACAGAAGCCCTAGGAAACTAATATAAGCATCTTTTCAGAAAAAAAAACCTCAATGCAAACATCTTTTTTTAAAAAAAAAAAAAGAGAGACATTAGATTTAAAAAAGAGAGATTAGAAAATAAATAGCAAAATGGCAATGTAAATCCAACCTTCGTAATAATTACATAAATATGAGTAGCCTAAACACTCCAATCAAAAGGGAGAGATCGTCAGGCTACATAAATAAGATCCAATTCTACAATAGACATAACTTAAATTCAAAGATATACTAGACAAAAAACTTAAATAATAAATAAGCAAACAAACAAAAAAGATACACTAGACTGAAATAATGGAAAAACATACTACGCAAAGAGCAACTATGGTAGAGCAGAAATGTCTATATCAACATCAGACAATATTACTAGATACAAAGACGGACGCTTCATAATGATACAAGATTTAATATATAAGAAAATAAAATAATTATACATGTATACATATAAAAATATATGCACTTAACAGGTTCACAATACATGAACCAAAAACTAACAGAATAAAAAAGACAGAGCTAATTCAACACTAATATATTTCAATTCCTCATTCTAAGTAGATAAAACTAGAGGGAAAATCAGCAAGAATATAGAATACTTGAACATTATCAACCAACTCAACCCATACAAATTATATATCAAACACATCATTCCTTGGATAGTTACTGACATATAAAACTGAAATACAGATTTGGACATTATCAATAAAAATAGAGATGGTAGCTGAATAAAATAGTTCACCCAGAGGAAAAAGCATCAAATGAACAGAGAAAAGACTTTAAAATAAAATAAAAAATTTAAAAAACAAATGAGTTGCTTTATTGTATAAAATAGTAGGTAAGAATTATCTTATCTTGCAGGGGGAAAAAATATAAAGATATCCATTGAAAGCGTGCACAGAAGAGCCTCAGCTGGTGTGGCTCAGTGAAGAGAGCATTGGCCTGCAGACTGAAGGGTCCCAGGTTCGATTCCAGTCAAGGGCACATGCCCATGTTGCAGGCTCCATCTTCAGTGGGGGGTGGGGGGGTGTGCAGGAGGCAGCCAATCAATGATTCTCTCTTATAGATGTTTCTCTCTCTCCCTCTCCCTCCCTCTCTGAAATCAATAAAAATATTTATTTTTTTTAGAAAGCACGTACAGAAGACTTCCTTCATAGATATATTCTCAGATATTTAATAACTTCCTATAGACTCAGAACTGTAAAAAAGGACCATGATTAATGGGATCTTATCTAAGAGCAACCATACAGGAAACCCTCCTGAGGGTTTTGACATAGCAATGTATAAAATCATTGAGCATTCAACATAAGAAAGCCTTGCCTTTCAATTTTACCACTTTCAATTATACCTCCTGTGAGCAACAACCATCATTAACCATTCTTTAACACCACTACCCTGACACAAACTTGAATGAATAAACAAACTGTATTGTCCTTCCTGATGTGACAAATGCAAACTGAAGTCGTTTTTTGTTACAAGTTTATGTTGCTACAGGCACTTTCCGTTGAAACCACAAGCTGACACAAGCACAGCCCATTAAATTAAATTGCTTCTAGGCAAGATTTTGCTTTACAGTCATGTAAAATGGGAATTGCTAATTGCTAACACTCCTGCATCTGTTTATTTCATATCACGACCCTAGAACTCTAAGAAATACAAAGAGCTAATACCTCAAACAGGATATATATGAACCAGTTAGCTTACACTGATTTTCCACGTGTAGTATTAAATTCATGAATTCCTACTTTGCTCTCTTGCACAAAACAATATTCTAATCTAATATTTAGACAAAAAAGCAACTTTGGAGAGGGTCAGTGTTTTACTGACAAAACAAGAATGATTTTTCCCACTAGAGTAGAGGCTATAACACTTCGTCAAAGAAATTTAAGTTAAAAACAAAACAAAACAAAAAACACCTTATAAGTGATCCTGTCTATTCCCTTGCAATTCAGGATGGTCCAAATAGAATACCTGTTTTATCTAATCTAGCTTCAAATAACAAGTGATAGGGCTTACGTATACCAACTTCCCTTGAGAACATTATTTCAAATTGAATTTATGGCATAGTATTTTCAAAGATTAAGTTTACTATAGTCTATTTTATTTAAAATTGATAATAAAAATTCTGTCTATATCTGTGACCAACAGAAGTATCCAACATAAAAACAGTCCACAAGAAACACACTAGCCCTAACCAGTTTGGCTCAGTGGATAGAGCGTCGGCCTACGGACTCAAGGGTCCCAGGTTTGATTCCGGCCAAGGGCATGTATCCTGTTTGTGGGCACATCCCCAGTAGGGGGCATGCAGGAGGCAGCTGATCGATGTTTCTCTCTCATGGATGTTTCTAATCTCTATCCCTCTCCCTTCCTCTCTGTAAAAACTCAATAAAAGATATTTTTTAAAAAATATATAAAAAAAAAGAAACACACTAAAGTTCTACCTTTCAGATGAGTCTGCTTATTTTCAATATTTAAAGTCTTTCCCACTTCCCGCCACCCCCCCCCCAAAAAAAATCTATACTCACAAATTTTCAAAAGTACCAGTAAGTGGGTGTTAGGCCACTATAAAACAAACTTGGGTACTAAGTTCTCTGCTCTTTAAATCAAAATTGATTCTGTCCTCTAAGTTTTTTTCTTTTCTAAGAAACATTTTATTTAAATATTAGCACAGAAAAGTCTACACACACCATAAGTATGCAACTTATCCTGGTAGCTCAGTTGGATAGAGCATCATCCCCATACACCAAAGTTGACTCCCTAGTAACAGCACATACAAAAATCAACCAATGAATGCATAAATAAGTAGAATAATAAATGGCTGTTTCTCTCACCTCCTCTCTCTCTAAACTCATCTTTAAAAAAAAAAAAAAAGAAGTGTGTAACTTCATGGATTTTTTTTTTTAATTCACATATCTATTTAGTAAGCACACAGATACAAAATATTTCCAAAATCCTAAAGCCTTCCTGCTACCTCTGGTCATTCATTACTGCCCCTCAAAAGTAATCATTACTCTGACCTTTATCACAAACCAATTCTTCCTGTTCTTAACCTTCAAGATGATATAAATAAGTGGGGAGATATTCTGTGTTCATGGATTGAAAGACTCATTATTGCTGAGATGGCAATTCTTCCCAATTTGATCCATAAATTCAATGTATTCCCAATCAAAATTCCAGCAAGGAATTTCGTAGATAATGACATATGGGTCCTACATTTATGTAGAAAGGCGAAAGACCCAGGATAGTCAACAAAATATGGAAAGTTGGAGGACTGACACTATCCAACTTCAAGACTTATAAAGCTACAGTAATCAAGCCAGTGTAATTCCAGCCAAAGAACAAATACATAGATCAATGGAACTGAATATAGAGAGCCCAGAAATAGACCCATAGTTAAGTGACCTCTGGCAAAAGAGCCAAAGTAATTCAATGGAAAAAGTCTCCTCAATAAATGGTGCTAGGACAACTGAACAGCCACATTGAAAAAAATTAATCTAGACACAGACCTTTAAAAAAAAAGTTTCTATTGATTTTAGAGAGAGAAATGGAGGATAGAAACATCGAGGAGAGAGGATCATAGATCCTGCACGCTTCCTACTGGGGATCGATCCCACAACCCAGGCATGTGTTCTAACCAGGAATTGAACAGTGGTAACCTCTTGGTTCAACACTCAACCACTTTGCTGGACCAAAAATCAATAAAGACATATCCTCAGATGAGAATTTAAAAAAAAAAGCAGTAAAAAGCCAGTACACAAAGGGAGAAAAATAGTGCTCAGTTATCAAATGAGTTCCTAGATCCAACTAGGCCAGAAGCCAGTTGCATATTGAACTTATCACAGTTAAATGAACCTACTAAATCTCATTTTTGCTTTTTTAAAAAGGCATGTAAAGCTACTTTGTATGTGTCTGTGCACACACTACAGTTATCTTCTGCATAAATATTTTCATAAGAGCTAGGGTCATAGCATACAGAAAAACCACTGCATTAATGGCTCTACTTGTAGACTTTATGAAAAAGGCAACATAAGAACAATTTGCATTACCGTGGCCTTTGCTTCTCAGCATTGGAACACTAGTGCTTCTAAGTGGCACTACTGGTGCTGTTGATCAATTTTAGATGCAGCATAAATACTCAACCATGAATTAATTATCCAAGACCTCAAAGTTTTCAAAAAGTTTCAAGTGATATTTTAAAAAGCAAAAAGATAAAAGGCGCCGAAACCGGTTTGGCTCAGTGGATAGAGCGTTGGCCTGCGGACTGAAAGGTCCCAGGTTCGATTCCGGTCAAGGGCATGTACCTTGGTTGCGAGCACATCCCCGGTGGGGAGTGTGCAGGAGGCAGCTGATCAATGTCTCTCTCTCTAATCGATGTTTCTGACTCTCTATCTCTCTCCCTTCCTCTCTGTAAAAAATCAATAAAATATATTTTAAAAAAGAAAAAAAAAGATAAAAGGCAATTTCAGCTTAAAATAAAACCCACTAAAAGACTGCTTCAGACACTAGTGATTAAAAAAAGATAAAATTGATCCATCCAGCGTGGCTCAGTAGTTGAGCGTCAACCTGCGAACCAGGAGGTCATGGTTCAATTCCCAGTCAGGGCATATACCCACCCAGGACCAGGTTGTGAGCTCAATCCCCAGTATGGGGTGTGCAGGAGGCAGCCAATCAATGATTCTCATCACTGATGTTTCTATCTCTCTCTGAAATCAATAAAAATATATGTATATTTTAAAATCAATGAATGTTTTATTGCATTATTTGTAGGATTTTTTTTAAGTTGTAATTTTAAAAGTGGTCTATCCATACTAACATTATCTAAACAATTCTATTTAGGTTTGGGGAACATTTTTATTATTATTATTATTATTATTGATTTCAGAGAGGTAGGGAGAGGGTTAGAGAGATAGAAACATCGATGAGAATCATTGATTGGCTGCCTCCCGCGCGCCCCCTAATGGCGGGGATTGAGCCCGCAATCCGGACACGTGCCCTTGGCCAAAATCGAACATGGGACCCTTTAGTCCACAGGCCCCCCCAACACTTTATCTACTGAACTAAATAGGCTAGGGCTGGGGAACACTTTAATTATTTTTATTAATTATGGCTCATAGTTAACCTGAAAAGTATAATCCTCATTTCTAAGAAAAGAACATGTAGGTCAATAGCCAAGATATATTTAGAAAAATTTAGACAGGTATATTTAGAACAGTTTCTGAATTTCCAACCTGCTTCTTAAGCTAAGACTAGATCACACTACACAAGTAGCTTCCTCTAACCAAAATAAAAGTTCTGAACTTCTGAATCTTGTAAAAGTTAAATTAGGTTACATATTTAAAAGGTAAGGTTTTAATATAGACCCCTTTAAAACACATTTTCCTAATGTATTTGAAGTATGTCATTTAAAATTTGGCTTTCCAAAAAAATATACAAGAATATATATTTTATATAAATTAAGGCATACCTACATTTTACACTTCAGAAAGTAAACAAAACTTCTTTGAAAATTTTTACTAAAAACAAAACATCCATTGTTTTGATTAATTTTATACAAACTACACAACCACCATTTTTTGTTATCTTTATATTGGAAAAAAACTGTAGTTTCCCATGTGTTTATTTTAAATTATGCCCAAGGCACACCAAATGGTTAATCAATAAAAATAAAAACTATGCAATATAAAGTGAGAAAGAGTTGCCCTGGCCAGTGTGGTTCAGTTGGATGGGTGTTCAACCTGTGCACGGAAAGGTTGCCACTTCAATTCTGGACAGAGCACATGCTCTGGTTGTGGGCTCAATCCTCAGGAGAGGGTGTGTGGGAGACAACCAATTGATGTTTTGCTCTCACATCAATGTTTCTCTCTTTTCTCTCTCTAAAATTCAATTAAAAAAATAAATGAAGAGGGAGCAGTTATTCAACAATAGAGTTGCAGTTTAAATAGCCTCCAACAATCTACTAATAAAAGCCTAAGTGGTCCTGTGCCCTCGCCCTCACAAGATGGTGGCCGCGCGGCGCCGAGGCGGGGCCTGGGAGCCACTCCACACAGTGAGGCCTGGGGGTCCCAGGCTCCTCATGGCAGGTCGCGGCAGGGGAGGGCGGTTGTGGACGATCAGGTAGGCAGGGGAGGGCAGTGTGGACGAAGGGGTGGGGGGGGGGCTCTAGTCTAGTATAAACACATTTTTAAAAGTTATTTTTTAATGGGCTTAGCTTCAAAACCCTTAGCTGACTTACAGTTTAAATATTCAACTATGCATGTTTACTGCTGAATCTGAGTCAAAAATGATGCATTCCTAGCACTAAAAATTAAAGCAATTGGACTATATTTTAAACTGCTGTAAAGACACTTAGCTCTTGCACTAGCTGGTTTTGCTCAGTGGTCAGAGCATCAGTTCAAGGACTGAAGGGTCGTGAGTTTGATTCCCATCAAGGGCACGTACCCACATTGCAGGCTCAATCTCCAGTGCTTGTTGGGCATGAGGGAGGCAACCAATTGATGTGTCTCTCTCACATAATGTTTCTCTTTCACTGTTTCTCTTCCTCTCTCCCATTCTCTCTAAAAATCAATGGGAAAAATATATATGTCCTCAGGTTAGGATTAACAAAAAGAAAACAAACAACAAAACAAACCCACTTACTTCTTAAATGGCTGGGACTTTTTAAAAAAAATAAAGCCATGGAACTGCCTACAGCAGTGGTTCTCAACCTTCCTAATGCCGCGACCCTTTAATACAGTTCCTCATGTTGTGGTGACCCCACACCATAAAATTATTTTCGTTGCTACTTCATAACTGTAATTTTGCTACTGTTATGAATCCTAATGTAAATATATAATATGCAGGATGTATTTTCATTGCTGCAAACTGAACATTACTAAAGCATAGTGGTTAATTACAAAAACAATATGTAATTATATATGTGTTTTCTGATGGTCTTAGGTGACCCCGGTGAAAGGGTCGTTCGACCCCCAGGTTGGCGACCCACAGGTTGAGAAACGATGGCCTACAGGAATATAGCTAACCTTAGAATTTTGCCTTCTAGTTAATTATGTAAATGTTTTCACTCACTCCCCTCAGCCCCATTATATTACAATCTCCTTAGAGGGAGATTAGGTTAAAACAGGGATTATTATGTTAATCATCTTTAGTTCACTCACAGTTCCTAACACATAATATTTAATAAGTATTTGAATTGATGAACTCAATCACTTTTAAAAATCACCAAGACTACTAATGAGGGGAGAACCCAGATGGCGGCATAGGTAAACACCGGAGATTGCTGCCTCGCACAACCACTTCAAAAATACAGCTAAAAGACGGAACAGACATCACCCAGAACCACAGGAAGGCTGGCTGAGGGGAAATTCTTCAACTAGAAGGAAAGAGAACAGCATACCGAGACTCAGAGGAGGCACAGTACGGAAAACACAAAGGTGCGGAGGTGCGCATGGAGCGGGCTGGCGGCTGAGGGTGCGGTTGGATTTCAATCGGGACTGAGTCTCAGGCTCTGAGCTCCAGTTCTGGGCGAGTCTCTAGGGACCCAGACTCAAACGGGAGAAGCAGGACTGTCTGGCATCAGTCGGAACTCGAGGGCAGCTTTCTCTCCGAGGTTTGCAGTGGTTACTGGGACTCTGAGAGGCAGAGCCTCTGGGAACGGGACTGAGAGCAGCCATAACTGCTCGCTCCGCCCGCCCTGTTTGATCCCCTGCGGCCCGCCCCGCCCAAGCCCTGCACAGAGCCATTTGCCAGATAGACTCAGGCAAGGGCTAGATTAGCACCTCCCTAGAGGACAGAAGTTCTCCCACTGCAGACACAGCTGATTCTCACAGCCAGTTGGCCTGGAGGTCAAATCACCCCCAGTATTACCTACAACAATCAAGGCTTAGCTACAACAAGACTGCGCACAAAGACCACTAGGGGGTGCACCAAGAAAGCATAAAAAATGCGGAGACAAAGAAACAGGACACAAATGTCGATGGAGGATATAGAATTCAGAACCATACTTTTAAGGTCTTTCAATAATCTTCTAGAAACTGCCGATAAACTTAATGAGATCTGCAAGAAATCTAATGAGACCCTTGATGTTGTGATAAAGAACCAACTAGAAATTAAGCATACACTGACTGAAATAAAGAATATTATACAGACTCCCAACAGCAGACCAGAGGAGCGCAAGAATCAAGTCAAAGATTTGAAATGAGAAGAAGCAAAAAACACCCAACCAGAAAAGCAAAATGAAAAAAGAATCCGAAAATACGAAGACAGTGTAAGGAGCCTCTGGGACAGCTTCAAGCGTACCAACATCAGAATTATAGGGGTGCCAGAAGATGAGAGAGAGCAAGATATTGAAAACCTATTTGAAGAAATAATGACAGAAAACTTCCCCCACCTGGTGAAAGAAATAGACTTACAAGTCCAGGAAGCGCAGAGAACCCCAAACAAAAGGAATCCAAAGAGGACCACACCAAGACACATCATAATTAAAATGCCAAGAGCAAAAGACAAAGAGAGAATCTTAAAAGCAGCAAGAGAAAGAAACTCAGTTACCTACAAGGGAATACCCATACGACTGTCAGCTGATTTCTCAACAGAAACCATGCAGGCCAGAAGGGAGTGGCAAGAAATATTCAAAGTGATGAGTACCAAGAACCTACAACCAAGATTACTTTATCCAGCAAAGCTATCACTCAGAATTGAAGGTCAGATAAAGAGCTTCACAGATAAGGAAAAGCTAAAGGAGTTCATCACCACCAAACCAGTATTATATGAAATACTGAAAGGTATCCTTTAAGAAGAGGAAGAAGAAGAAAAGGGTAATGATACAAATTATGAACAACAAACATGCATCTATCAACAAGTGAATCTAAGAATCAAGTGAATAAATAATCTGATGAACAGAATGAACTGGTGATTATAATAGAACTAGGGGCCCGGTGCACGAAATTCGTGCACTGGGTGTGGGGGGGGGGGGGAGTGTCCCTCAGCCCAGCCTGCCCCCTCTCACATATGGGAGCCCTTAGGCATTGACCCCCATCACCCTCCAATCGCAGGATCGGCCCCTTGCCCAGGCCTGATGCCTCGACCAGAGGCGTAGACACCCATCACCCTCCGATCGCCTGATCGGCCCCTTGCCCAGGCCTGACGCCTCCGCCAGAGGTGTCAGGCTTGGACAGGGGACCCCCATCTCCCCCTGATCACTGGCTCTGGCCCCCGCTCAGGCCTGAGGCCTCTGGCCCAGGAATCATGCCTGGGCAGGGGACTCCCATCTCCCTCTGATCACTTGCTCCATCCCCCGCCCAAGCCTGACGCCTCTGACCCAGGCTTCAGGCCTGGGCAAGGGGACCATCATATCCCCCCAATCCCCGGCTCCGCCCCCCACCCAGGCCTGATGCCTTGGCCAGAGGAGTTGACCCTCATCACCCTCCGATCACCAATCACCGGATCAGGCCTGAGGCCTCCGGCAGAGGTGTCAGGCCTGGGCAGGGGACCCCCAGCTCCCCGCGGTTGCAGGCTCCGCCCCTGCCCCTGCAGGAAGCCTCGGGCTGAGGCGTCCGGCCCGGGCAGCGGGGACCTGCAGCTGCAGTGGCCCCGCGATCGTGGGCTCCGCTTTAGGCCCAGGCAAGGGACCCCTAGCTCCCGGAACTGCCAGCTTCGACCGTGCCCAGCTCCCATCGCTGGCTCCACCCCTACTTCCTGCTATCACTGGCCAGGGTGGCAAAGGCGCCTGATTCTCCGATCATGGCTGGGGGGCAGGGCAAAGGCGGCCCCAGGGCCGTCTTTGCCCTGCCCCCCAGCTCTTAGCTCCCCCCTGGGTTTCTGATCACTGTCAGTGTCAGGGGGCTTCTTCCTGCTTTCCCTTTCGCCTCCCTGCATTGTGCCTACATATGCAAATTAACCGCCATCTTGTTGGCAGTTAACTGCGAATCTTAGTTGGCAGTTAACTGCCAATCATAGTTGGCAGTTAATTTGCATATAGCCCTGATTAGCCAATGAAAAGGGTATCGTCGTACGCCAATTACCATTTTTCTCTTTTATTAGATAGGATCAGGGACATAGAAAGGGAATGGACTATTCTTGGGGGGGAAAGGGGTGTGGGAGATGCGGGAAGAGACTGGACAAAAATCATGCACCTATGGATGAGGACAGTGGGTGGGGAGTGAGGGCGGAGGGTGGGGTGGGAACTGGGAGGAGGGGAGTTATGGGGGGAAAAAAAGAGGAACAAATGTAATAATCTGAACAATAAAGATTTAATTTAAAAAAAAAAGACTACTAATGAAATCTTTTGTTTGCTTAAAACTAAGTACTACTGACTTGCATATAAAAATGTATTCCAGCCCTAGATAGTTTGGCTTACTGGATAGAGCGTCGGCCTGGAGACTGAGGAGTCCCAGGTTCGATTCCGGCCAAGGGCATGTACCTTGGTTGCAGGCACATCCCCAGTAGGGGGTGTGCAGGAGGCAGCTGATCAATGCGTCTCTCGGGTCGATGTTTCTAACTCTCTGTCCCTCTCCCTTCCTCTCTGCAGGAGATCAATAAAATATATTTTTAAAAATATATATACTAGAGGCCCGGTACACAAAAATTTGTGCATTCGGAGTGCAGGGGGGTGTCCCTCAGCCCGGCCTGTGCCCTCTCGCAGTCTGGGACCCCTCAGGGGATGACCACCTGCTGGCTTAGGCCCACTCCCCGGGGGGTTTGGGCCTAAGATGGCAATCAGACATCCCTCTGGCAGCTCGGCAGACCTCGGGGGATGTCCACTTGCCAGCGGGGAGTAGGCCTAAACTGCAGTTGGACATCCTTAGCGCTGCTGAGGAGGCAGGAGAAGCTCCTACCACCACCGCTGTACTGGCAGCCATCAGCCTGGCTTGTGGCTGAGCAGAGCTCCTCCCATGTGAGAGTGCCCTGACCACCAGCGGGCAGCTCCTGCATTGAGCATATGCCCCCTGGTGGTCAGTGTGGGTCATAGTGACCAGTCATTCCCAGTCTTTCTGCTGTTAGGGTCAGTTTGCATATTACCCTTTTACTATTTAGGATAGAGGCCTGGTGCACAGGTGGGGGCGGGCTGGTTTGCCCTGAAGGGTGCCCCAGATCAGGGTGTGGGTCCCGCTTGGGTGCCTGGCCAGCCTGGATGAGGGGATGATGGCTGTTTGCAGCTGTTCACACCCCCTTCAGGGTGGGGATCCCCACTGGGGTGCCTGGCCAGTCTGGGTGAGGGGCTGAGGGCCGTTTTCAGGCTGGCAGGCAACTGAACCTCCCAGCCTCTTTTTTTTTTATTCTGGGATTTATTTACCTTCTATACCTGTCACTGGAGCTGAGAGTTGTTGCCAGCTCTGAGGCTGTTGCCGGCTGAAAGCAGGTATCTGGCTAGGTTTGTTTAGCTTCTATAATTGAAACTCTGTTGCCATCACTGGCGCTCTAAGCTCTGAGCCTGCTGGCGGCTGAAAGCAGGTTTCTGGGTTTGTTTAGCTTCTATAATTGCAACATTGTTGTATCTGGAGCTCAGAACTGGGCTGCGGCAGGTGGGGAACCTTGGCTTCCTCCGTCACTGGAGCAAGCAAGCCTCATGTTCGCTTCAACTGCCTGGCTGCCGGATGCCATCTTGGTTGGCAGTTAATTTGCATATCTCGCTGATTAGCCAATGGGAAGGGTAGCAAAGTTACGGTTAATTACCATGTTTCTCTATTATCATATATATATATATTTTCCAGCCCAGCCAGTGTGGTTCAGTGGTTGAGTGTCAACCCATGCACCAAGAGGTCAACTGTTCTATTCCTGATCAGGGCACATGCCCAGGTTTTGCATTTGATCCCCAGTGGAGGGTGCATGTAGAAGAGGCAGCCAATCAAAGTTGATGTCTCTCACTGATGTTTTCCGCCACCCCCGCCTCTTTCTGAAATCTATAAAAACATATTAAATATATAGATATGTTTTCCCATTACAAAGAATCAACATAATTTCTGACAATAACTCTCCTTTTATCTTTCCACATCCTAAATAATAAAGAGCTAATATGCAAATGGTCATCACACCCTCACCCTATCACCCAGTAACAGCTCAGACACTCAACACTGGGGAGAGAGGAATGGGGACCAGCCAGGCTACTGCCCGGGAGAGGGACATGCCGCACGCCATGCAGTCCCAGACAACAGCGGCTGGGGCTGCGGCCCGGGACAGGGACAAGCCGCCCACCCCACAGTCCCGGGCACCAGCGGCTGCACCTGTGTCTGTGGCCCAGGAAAGGGACAAGCCGCCTGTCCCACGGTCCCAGACATCCACCAATGGGTCCCAGATTGGAGAGGGTGCAGGCCGGGCTGAGGGGACCGACCCCGCCCACCCACCCCCCCGCCGTGCACGAATTTTGTGCACCAGGCCTCTAGTAAAAACATAAGACAAAACTGACACATTGCTAATAGTCTAATAAAACTGTTTCCTTACATTTATATGTATTATAAAAAGATTGTGCATTTATGCATAAAGATGCAAAAAACAGATACTACAAAACCGAAGAAGAGCAGTATCTTACTAAGAAACAAAATTAAGCCCTACCTCCCCAGATATTTAGGTCTAGAACAGCAGTTTTCAACCTGTGGGTTGCAACTCCTTTGGGGGGTCAAATAACCTTTCACAGGGGTCGCCTAAGACCATTGAAAAACACATATATAATTACATATTGTTTTTGTGATTAATCACTATACTTTAATTATGTTCAATTTGTAACAATGAAATTGGGGGTCACCACACCATGAGGAACTGTATTAAAGGGTCACGGCATTAGGAAGGTTGAGAACCACTGGTCTAGAAGATTATATTGCATCTGTAACAGTGATGTTCCCAAATCTTTTGAAATATAAAAATTAACCCCTTTTTAATTCTTATTATAAATACTAACTTAATGATAACAGTACCCTTATCTTAAACAAACACCAATATTACAAAACAAATTCTCATTTCGAAGGACATTTTCCCAATTTTGAGTCAGGATCTGGGGTTAGTTTTTTCACTCAGAAGTTGTAGCCTGGATAATGTGGAACAGCGCAGGAACCAAAGATCAGGACTGAATTAAAAACACTACAGAATTACAATATAGAAAATGGCTCTTTTCTCCACAGCAACTCTTCCCTTCATTTAGCTCTCAAAGAGGTTGAACAGGCTATAAATAAGATACAATATAAAAAACTCAGAACTAGGAATGATAAAAGGCATTTAGAGTGAGAAAATATGAGTAATAAATTAATGGAGCTAGGCAATAAGCATCAACAGCTGCTAACACCACAGAGAACCAAACATTATGCGCTTCCTGATACAAGTACTCAGCATCATCTTTAAAGCATTTTTCCCCTCAAAGGAAAAAATGAGAGAGAATATACCTCATAGAAACCATATTTGATCAAGCCTCTAAACCTAATACCAATTAACAAGAAACCCAGGGGGGCAGAGGAATGTGTTTAATAACACCATAGGAATGTAAGTGGCAAATTCAAACTGGGAAAACTCTTGTTTATTCAACAAATTATTTGCCAGGAATAAGAAACGGAAGGGAACCTATAGATTATAAAACAATGCACAGACCTTATTTGACTCGTGATTTGAATTACTGTAAAAACACATTTATAAAATATAGAAATCTGAACCCCAAATATCATATTAAGAAATTACTGCCCCAATTATTTTTCAGTGTGATAATAGTTATTTGGTATTTTTTCCTTCAAGAGTTAAGAAACTGGAGTGCTAAAAGGTTAGTGTACAGAAAGGGATCACTAAAAATTAATGCAGCTCAATGATCTAGCTTAAGCGAAACTAAAATATAAATTCTGAGATTGCAACCATGGGAAGAGAGTTTTGCTTGCTTGCCAACCAACTTTTCTTCACTGATATAAGCTCTATAAATAGGTCAAGAGTGATAATGGCTGCTCAAATCACTTCATGTGGCAGATACTACTACTACTGACATGTATCTGGCCCAGTACCAGGACTGCGTATAAAATAGCATCAAATAAGAAGGCAAGGGTGTTATCAAATGCAAAAAATGCACAGTGGCTAATGAAAGGACCTCTAAAAACTCAAAAGCACCAATAGTGTAAATCAAGAATAATTTAAAACACAGGTTCTAGGTTTCCTCCTAGAATGCTGTTCAGGCCACTTTGTATCTCTCTCAGAAGACAGTACACATAAAGATGGATCACCACATGCTGGGACCTGAGGTCCCCAAAATATATGTTGCCAAAAACCTATCCACTATACATGCCCTCAGGCTCATGGCAAATTATTTAGTGGATTACAGTGCAGAAAAATAATGGGAAAGCTTTGATGATAAAATGTTGATTGAAGAATACACTATACTTTCCTATGCTGGGTTAAAACTAAGGCAGACAGGATACTACTTAAAATCTTAACCACATGAGGTTTTTGTTCTTAATACAGAAACGAAAACAGTCCTGTTTTCCTAGAGTTTTAGTCCACACCCAACTTCCCTCTCCCCAACAATACCTTTCTCTAATTATAAGACTAACAAAACGCTAACTCTGGACATCATAAAAGTGCTGTTGTTTTTTAACCAGACAACTCAGTAAAAAAACAACTTCCACTGATTGCTTTGATATCTTGTTTCCCTAATGCTAACCATGCTAATGAAAACTTTAATTTCTATATTACCTAAACACAATCCTAGTTCATCCAGTTTCATGGAAATGGGAAAAAAAGTGTTTGGGGGTTTTTTTGTATAAGTTTTAACAGATTTAATTTCATTCCTCTTTGAACAACAATCAGAACGGATTTACTAATACACTGACAAGAATTCCAGGCAGAGTCAAAAGTATTTTGTAAATGAACTGGCAGTTCAAAAAGAACATTCAAGACTCCAATCAGGACGTGGACACTGGGGCGGTGGAGGCTTGTCCTGGGAGGTGGGGGGAGGGGGTGTAAAGGAGACATATGTAATACTTTAAACAATAAAAAAGAAATTAATTTTTTTTAAAGACTCCAATCATTTCAAGCTTAGAGACCCATTTAAGAAAAGAGCTATCTTCCAATACCTTATTTAAAATGATTTTATAAAGGAAAAGATTAACTCCATACTATAGCTGTTTCATTATATAGTACTTTTTTCTCCTACTTTTCTTCTCTACATTTTAGAGCAGGAAAGAAACTTAAAAATCATCTAGAGCACTACATTTGAGTTCCCTGGACAGAAATTATTTCTTTTATCTTTGTACGAGGAGGAGGAGGAGGAGGAGGAGGAGGAGGAGGAGAAAAACATAGATGTGAAACACTGGTTACCTCCTCTAAGTGCCATAACTGGAGTTCAAACCCACAACCTAGGTATGTGCCCTGACTGATAATCGAATCTACAACCTTTTTTGGTGTATGGGATGATACTCCAACCAACTGAGCCACACTGGCCAGGGAAAGCAAGATAACTTACTTTTTTGTTTCACCCTGCTCCTTCTTTTACCACAAGGACATGTAGGCAGAGTGTGAAAAAACTGACTAAATGAACATCAATCCCACTTCTACTGAGAAAAACTGCCCACACAGAAGCTGAAAACACTGTTTATTGTACTTCCCTTAAATGCAATCATGAGTCTTTAAAGAGTAGAGGAAAGTAGGTAAAATTAAAGATAATGGCTAAGGATTATAAAAACTTCCGTGATAACAGTCAAATTTAAATTTAACAGATATTTGACAACTAAAAAATAACTATGAAAGAATCAACCCAAAATAAAAAAAATAAAACCATAAAATGTCAACTCACTGAAATGAAGGCTAAATCTTTCGCCCTAGCTGGTCTGGCTCTGTAAATAGAGCATCGGCCTGCAGACTGAAGGGTCCCAGGTTAGATTCTGGTTAAGGGCACATGCCCGGGTTGTATGCTTGATCCCCAGTGGGGGATGTGCAGGAGGCAGCCAATCAATGATTCTCTCTCATCATTGATGTTTCTCTCACTCTCCTCCCTTCCTCTCTGAAATCAATACACACACACACACACACACACACACACACACACACACATATCTATAGTAATAAAAGCATAATATGCTAATTAGACTGATGTCCTTCTGGACATCCTTCCGGACGACCTTCCAGGCGAAGCCGCAGCAGTGGGGGCTGAGGCAGAGGTGACCACCACAGCAGGAGGGGGCTGAGGCAGAGGCAGCCACCTTGGTGGTGGGGGCCAAGCCTCTTGCATCAATTTTGTGCATCGGGCCTCTAGTATATATATAAGCCCTAATCAGTTTGGCCCAGTGGATAGAGCAGCTGTGGGCAAACTACGGCCCACAGGCCGGATCCGGCCCGTTTGAAATGAATAAAACTATTGAAATAAAAGACCGTACCCTTTTATGTGATGATGTTTACTTTGAATTTATATTAGTTCACACAAACACTCCATCCATGCTTTTGTTCCAGCCCTCCGGTCCAGTTTAAGAACCCATTGTGGCCCTCGAGTCAAAAGTTTGCCCACCCCTGGGATAGAGCATCGGCCTGCGGACTGAAGGGTCCCAGATTTGATTCTGGTCAAGGGCATGTACCTTGGTTGCCGGCACATCCCCAGTAAAGATTGTGCAGGAGGCAACTGATCGATGTTTCTCTCTCATCGATGTTTCTCTCTATCCCTCTCTTTTCCACTCTGTAAAAAATCAATAAAATATATTTTTTTAAAAGAATGCCTATCTCATCTTTTATGTTCCTCCTGAGTTCCACCCCTACCCCCCAAAGAAATAATAACTCATTAGCAGACTAAGGTGCTGTTACTCTCACAACCTGGCCCTACCTCCTTCTACCCTACCTATCCTTCTATAAACTCAAGGCACTTGGACACACTTAACCATTCAAGATCATTAATACTCATGACTTTGCTGTTCTTTAGCCTGGAATGCACACCTGAAATCTACTTCAAACCTCAGGTTTAAATGTGTAAGTTCCTATACCATCAGGATCCTGTCAGTCTTATTCATCACTTCAGCTCTAGCAACTAGAGTACTACTGGCACACAGTAAACGATCAATAAGTTAGTACTGTAAGAATAAAGAGGTGCCACCTGAGTGTTTTGTTGTCTGTATTTTCTCAAAAGTTCTTCTCTGCCGAAACCGGTTTGGCTCAGTGGATAGAGCGTCGGCCTGCGGACTGAAGGGTCCCGGGTTCGATTCCGGTCAAGGGCATATACCTGGGTTGCGGGCACATCCCCAGTGGGAGATGTGCAGGAGGCAGCTGATCGATGTTTCTAACTCTCTGTCTCTCTCTACCTCTCTGTAAAAAATCAATAAAATATATTTTTTAAAAAAAGTTCTTCTCACTTTCTATAGTTTCGGCTTTCTACTCGGTTATTAATGTATCTATTTCATTTTTACTATTTAATTACAGCTACCCAAGAAACTTTATTTGGCCCCAAACTCTTTCCTAAATAAGAGAATACTGAAATCAGCATGGTTCAAAAGAAAACATACCATTGTACATTTTTCATCTGTTACAGGTTTTCTCAAGTATTGTCAATTCAGTAAACGTTTCCCTAGTTACATGCAGAAAAATTAGAAAATTCTAAAGTGATTTACCAAAGTTACAAACACAGGGTTTAGGTCTCCAGCATATACCAATTCCAAACTTTGAAGACAAAAAGCAAAAACATCTTAATTACCCATATATAAAGATTAGTTTATCTTTAGTACATCAGTCTTGGATAAATCATATAAATCGAAGATCCCAGCAAAATGACTCCTTGAAGAATGACTACACAAGCTCCCAGAATTTGCTAGTCATATAGTTAGGAGACTTAAGCTACCAATGTCACTTATGAAAATAGAAACCTTTGCCCTAGCCAGTTTGGCTCAGTGGATAGAGCATCAGCCTGCGGACCAAACGTCCCAGGTTTCATTATGGTCAAGTGCAAGTACCTAGGTTGCAGGCTCCTCCCCAGCAGACCCTGGTCAGGACCCTGCAGGAGGCAACCAATTGATGTGTTTCTCTCACATCAGTATTTCTCTCTGTCTTTCCCTCTCTCTTCCACTCTCCCTAAAAATCAATGGGAAAATATCCTCCGGTGAGGATTAACCAAAAAAAGAAAAAGAAAGAAACCTTTAAAGGACATACGTGCACTCAGTTCTAAGAAAACTGCATTAAATTAAAACTTAAAAGCTTAGCCTGCTGGTGTAGCTCAGTGGTTGAGCATCGACCTAGGAATCAGGAGGTCATGTTTCAATTCCTGGTCAGGGCACATGCCCAGGTTGTGGGCTCCATCCCCAGTGTGGGGGCATGCAGGAGGTAGCCGATCAATGATTCTCTCTCATCACTGATGTTTCTATCTCTCTCTTCCTCTGAGATCAATAAATAATATATTTTTTAAAAAACACCTAGAGCTGCCGAAACCGGTTTGGCTCAGTGGATAGAGCGTCGGCCTGCGGACTGAAGGGTCCCAGGTTCGATTCCGGTGAAGGGCATGTACCTGGGTTGCGGGCACATCCCCAGTAGGAGATGTGCAGGAGGCAGCTGATCGATGTTTCTCTCTCATCCATGTTTCTGACTCTCTCTTTCCCTTCCTCACTGTAAAAAAATCAATAAAATATATTAAAAAAACAACAACACCTAAAGCTTAGTTTTTCTTTAATATATCAGTCTTGGATAAATCATGAAGACTTTAACACAACGTATAGTGACACTCTTTGATAAATGCATTTAAGATTAATATGAATTAGTAATACTAAGAGCTACACTGTGAACTTAATATGATGCTAATTAACAATGAGAAAGTTTCCAGCTCAAAAATCCAGTCCCTCCTATTTTTTCACTAAAAGATGTCAGGAAAAATATTTTTCCCATTAAGAAATCATGTTTAGCTGATGCTCTAGGTAAAATTACCATGTTCCTCCCTTTCTAATTTGTATACACCTATTTTGAAGTTTACATCTATAATATTTACATTATGAAAAGGATGCGATTTTAAGTTTTAAGATTATAGTAGTAGCAAAAAGGATTCTAATTTAGAAATGTCTAAAAATATTATTTCTCATTTCATGGAACTGCAAGAAATTTCACTTAAGCTCTTTTTAAAGTAACATACAGATTATCACAGTAAATCTCATCTAGTTTCCTGAATTCAGACTTAATTCATAATTTTATATTTACTGAACATAAAGTACTCAACTAGACATTGTATTAGCCAGGTCACTCTGCCAAAATATTACACTTCCTATAAAAACAAAAACAAAAAAAAACGTTAGTGCTGTGACTCCTCGGGGCTTCGGGTAACAACTATCAATCGTAGGCCTCTAAAAATGACTGTTAACCCCAAAGGCAACGCTCTGCCTGGAAGAACCCAGATTGCCAGGGCCAGCAAAACTACACCAGACAGTTAAGAACCTCCGTCCTTAGATATCCCAGGAGAAGAGAGGGAGCCATTCAAACGGTTAGCATGTGCCTCGCGACACGACACAAGAAAAGCCTAAGCAAAACTGCCAGGAGAATTTGTCATTACGCGGGCCAACCCTGACACAGCACCATCAGTGGGACCTGCATCCGACTGGATGGAAGAATTCAGAAAGCAAAAGTTCAAGCAAGAAACCAAAAGCACATCCAACCCGGGATAAACCGCTCCAGCTGCGCCACCCGGGAGAACACGTTCAGACGCTCACTCCTCCGACCAGGGAGCATCTACTCCGTGACGGCGGAGGGGGCGATCTCCCAGGCAGAACGAGGGACGTGCAGCTGGTGCTTTTTGGGGGGGGGCGGGGGGGGGCTGCCCCGACAGTGCACTGAGGTCGGCGTCAGGAGACATACCGTAGGAAGTGCTACGGGAAAAGGAGAGAACGCCCTGGGAAGAGTCAGGGAAGACGATGATCTTTCACTTGGGGCTCGCCACCTCACATCCTCGCCGGTTTTCTAAATAAAGCTGACAAACGCACCCGAGGACACCCATTTTGGAGACTGACGCATCCCTCCCGTGGACCAGAGGCGTCTGCCGCCGGGAAGAAAGCGCCCGGAGGCAGCCGGCGCCGAGCCCGGGGCAGCCTTTCCTGCCTCCGAGGCGCCCGCAGCCGCGGCGCTCCGGCTGCCTGGCTCGCAGGGGCAGGGGCAGGGGCAGCTGTCGGCGCCAGGCACCGGCCGCGGGGCCGCGGAGTTGGCAGAGCTGCCGCCGCTTCCCCCGCCCGCCCGGGCGCCGGAAAGTTGCACGAAGGCAACTCCAGGGCCATAAAGTCGCTCCGCCGCGCGGCCCACGGACTGCGGCACCTCCAGCCTCCTCTCAGCCCCCCGGGAGGGAACGCGCCTCGCCCGGGCCCCAAGCGGTCCCGGGAACGGGAGGGGGGCTCGTTCCGCCACCTCGGCCGAGCCGGAGGACAAGGGGGTCACCAGCGGCGGGCGAGCGAGCGAGCAACCCCTCTAGGCTGTCCCTACCCGGGCCGCGGCTGCCGCCAAGTCCCGGTGCGAACACCCGGCGCCCGCCAGCGGGCCCGTCACAACCCCGGCGGGCGCCGCAGGTCCCTCACCCGCGCGGCCCGCCACCCTCCGACTCAACCCGGCCCCTCCCCGAGACCCCGGCCAGGCCGTTGCCCTGCGCCCCTTCCCGCCTCACCTGCGCTCCGCGGCGGCGCCGCACCTCCGCGTCCGCTCCGCGCGCCCCGTCGGGGCACGCACCGACCCGGCCGGGACTCTCCGGGCCGCGGTGACTAGGGCCGCGACGGCCACTGCCGCCTTCTCCTCCTCAGCACAGGCCCCGGCGGCGAGCGCAGAGCTGCAGTCAGAGCCCAGCCGGGGCCGAAGGGAATCTCGCCGCCTCCGCAGGGTCCACCACCACCTAGTCCCAGCACTCGTCCGCGCCGCCCGGAGAAAATGTCACCAGAGGCCGTTCGGCTCGGCGCCTCACTTCCGCCCGGAACCACAGAGCCCGCGGGGTCGGCTAGAGCGGCCGCACCGGCGGGAATCTCCAGGGGCCGGAGCGGGAAGCCGAAGGCCAGCCAGACAGCGCCACCTGGCGGGGAGGAGCGCGCGCTCCTCCCGCTGCAGAGAGCCGGGCGCGCAGTCAGCGGCTTCCCGGGATTTCCCCCCCGCATTTTCCTCCACCTGGTTAGGCAGCTCCGTTCCAGAAATCTTTCTTGGAGGTTCGAAAAGCCAGCCAGTACAAACTATAGGCCATACCCTAAGAAAAGGACAGCGCTACCTTTTCCGTGCGCAGCTCCGTACTCACCCCTCCTGAAGCCTTCCTGAGCGAAGCTCGTGGCGTCTGAAAGCTTGAATAACTCCAACAGGAAGCAGCTTTCTCTCCCCACTTTTTCGAGGATGCCCACCTCGGCGCGGGGATACTCGGCTCTGCTCTTCTCACGCAGTGCCGTCAACATCCCGTTCAAGTTTCTGGACGGGAACCTTGCAGGCCTCACAGATAGACCGCCACCTGCTGGCGATACAGGGTGCGCCAGGGAAACCCGCTCCGCCCACCCCTAGGCGCGCTGCAGACACCCCAAATTCCACCTGGGCACTCCACTGCGGAGTCCAGAGTCACTCTGACTTGCAGTTCTCCCGGGGGAGGGTGGCGCACGGGCGCACAATATGAATTGTCGCGGCCTGAGATGGAAGAAACGTGAGGGACTCGGGACCCGGAGGGAGGATGAAGTGGGCACAGGCCACCTGGCAGCTACAAGAGGTGCTGAGAACAAACCACACTGTTCAAGTATGGCCAAGAGGCTGAGCTCCCTACAAGCAGGATTTCGAGAGATAAATAAATATGGGGTTTGAGGAGAAAAATGTTAAAGGTATTTACGTTTTCAGGAGCTGTGCTGGGACCTGGTGTGACAGTCCCTCCCTAGGAGGAGATTATGAAAACAGGGCGCTGGCCCCATACTCCCATTAGCGTCAGTCTCATCTTTAGACCCAGCCTTCAAGCTCCCCCCAGATCACTTATTTATTCCGACTGCCTGTATGCCCGGGAGTTTTCCATCCCGAACTAAAGGAATAAGCTGATAAAATAATTTTATAATAATAGCTAATGCTCATTGAACGCCTACTATATGCCAGCCACTGGACTATGCATTTCAATGGATTCATTCATTTAATCTTCACACCCCTATGAGTGTGGTGGTATGACTAGCCCATGGTGACAAAGCTGGAAACTGCAGCACAGAGTGGCAAAGGGACCTGCCCAAGGTCACACATCAGTGGCAAGACTGGACTCCCACGCAGCCCAACTCCAGACCCTGCTTTCTCCACCACTATCACCAGCTGCCTCCTTGAAATTAACTGAGAACAGACTGGGTGCCAGATACACATTGTGTCTATGTAGGTTATTTCACTCATTTGTTTGTTTGTTCATTTATTTATTTCCCTGCTACCTTCCTCCTCCAGGAATTTGAGATCTTGTGAGTTCTCACAAGAGCCCAGATTCTTTCAGGAGAAACAGAAAAGAAAATAACTACTCAGATCAAAGCTGTCAGTCTCGGAATGAATGAATGAATGAATGAATGTGGACTAGTACATTACATTTTATTTATTTTTTTAATATTTTTTTATTGATTTTTTACAGAGAGGCAGGGAGAGAGATAGAGAGTTAAAGACATCGATCAGCTGCCTCCTGCACATCTCCCACTGGGGATGTGCCCACAACCAAGGTACATGCCCTTGACCGGAATTGAACCTGGGACTCTTCAGTCCGCAGGCCGACGCTCTATCCACTGAGCCAAACAGGTTTTGGCTACATTACATTTTAAAACAATTCCTGACAGTCTTATTTTGTCAGTGCTATAGAGATACTGATATAGGACCCTGACTACTGATGTACCATCTTGGCTGTTCCTGTTTAATGCTAATAAGTCGATTCCCTATAGTGAATGGACTGTGCATATTGCTAGAGGATGGTGCATTTGATATCCTACTTATTATCCCTATTACTGCCATATTGAGATAGCTAAAAAGGGCAATTGCTTTCTTCTACCCCCTGTAGGAGTAGAAGGGCTGGACAGCTGATCCTACTGCTGCCTTGGATTTGTCTCCTAGAATCTCCTGTGCATCATATACTCATCTCTTCCAGCTCCTGAAACCCCACCTCCATAAAATCAGCCCAGCTCAGCCCAGCCCTGACACCACCCACATCACCACCACCCTCACCATCCCCCTCCACCCCGTTGCCTCTACAGAAATTTCTGTCAAGTTTCCTCTCCTCACAGGCACTGTCCTACAAATGTCTACCCATTGGCCTCTCTGCAGTATTACGACTGAATCATATTGGTCGTTCTCCTCTCAACTTCTGCTATAAGCCCTGGAGGCCAAGGCCAGGCCTGTCAGCATTATTGTTTGCTCACGATGCACCACCTGGAATGGGTCTGGGCCTGCAGCAGGTGCCTGTTAGAAATGGTGACCTGAGCAGTAGCATCAGAATGTCACTGGCCTTGCTTTGACTCTTCTGTAGTCTGTTCCCTCCTGACCAAGCAGGTTACTTCCACCATTGGCCCCTGTAAGGTAGACATTATTATTAGAATCACTCTTTAAATGAGGAAAATGGGGGGGGCCTGAGGAGCAGGACCCTTTTCTGGGGGGGCTCTGAGACACCTCTTCTTTTCCATATCAGATTGCTGAAACCTGGGCTAGCCCTCTCTTGGCATAACCACCCCCTCCCAGCATAACCAGCAGTCACTAGATCTCCCAGCACCTCAAGCAGGCAGTTGAATTGGGCTGGGGACAGGAATGAACCTCTGCACTGAGGTGGCCACGTAACCTCAGACAAGTCACCACTTCCAGAGTTACCATTACTTGCTCTGCCTCAGAGCATTACTGCACAGGATGTCATTACGTGCGCATATGGAAGGCCGGTCAGAAGCATTCTAAGGTGGCATGCTTGTCAGGACCAGGGGCTCTGGAATCTGACGGATCTGAATTTGGATCCGGTTCTCCCTCAGTTCCATAACCTCACGGAGCCTCAGCGTCCTCACCTGTCAAATGCAGCTGACCCGATACAACCTCACAGGCTCTCGTGAGAGGTCAGGGTGAAACGAGTGGTGTGTGTAAAGATCTCAGTACAATTCTTGGCTCAGAGAGAATGCTCTATAAACAGGACCATTATTCTGATGGTGACACTCCAGGCCAGCACTTCCCACACACACAGACACACTGGTCAAGTACAGGGGCATTACCATCTCAACAGATTCATTTTTCCAGAGCAACAAGTTCATGTGGAACCAGAATAGAACAGGGCAGAAGGATGTCATGAACGTGGAGCCATTCGGTGGCCAGGGTGATGGGAGGGGCACCTCGCTCCGCTCCCTCCGTCCTCTGGGATGGATAATTGAGGCTCCCCTGTCTTGGGCTCCAAGTCCCTCTTTTCAATCAGGTGATCCTACTAATATTGCTTCTATATTGAAAGTCTATAACCAACTTCTAATAAAAACTGGACATAAAAGCAAAAGACAGTTTAAACTTTTCAACAAAAACGTATTGGTCTTTCATTTTTCAATGAAAAGAACAGTTCTGTATGACACAACACCCACCTTGTGGGACCTCGGGGATGGGAGGGGCAAGGGCTCCTCGGATACCCCATCTCTGAACCAGCAGGCTCTCTGCCCATCATGGCACTGTTTGTTCCCGTCACAGCACCTGCCTTCCTGTGTACCTCCATGCTCTTCTTTCTTACCCATCTGACACACCAGACCAGAGGGGAGGGGCTACACTCTGTTGTTCTGCTTGGGGGCAGGCACGCAGTACAGGGAAGTGCATGGAGGAAGTCCATCTAAGCATCTAGCTGGGGAGACATAGAAACCTGAAAGGATGTCAAAACAAGGAAGTGGTGCCAGGTGCCAAGGTGATGAGCGGCCGGGAGGAGGGCAATTGGGGAATGCCTGGGGGAGGACTTGAAGCCTGATGACAGCTGTTTATTAGGAGGAAGAGTCAGGCCATCCTTCCTCGTGGTCCTCTTGACATCCAGCACAGGGCCTGGCAGACAGGACACATTCAGTAAATATGTGTGACTGGAAGAACAAATATGCAGAGAAGCTGACACTAGAGGAAAGGGAAAGAGGTGGAAATGCCCTTGAGATGTTTGGAGGATGACAACTCAAGGGCAAGGCTGGGCAGCAGAGGACAAGAAGGCCAGCGGGAGGTGGGAAGCTGAATGCGAGGGTAAGGAGTGTGGGCTTCATTTCTTAAGCACTAAAGGGCAAGCAGGTGTGACTTTCTCACCTAGGCTCCTACTGAGTATTGTAGTCAAGATCAGCAGGAAGCAGTCCCTCCCTGGCCCACTGACAACTTGGAGAGGAAGGAGAGTGATTGATCCCAGGCTGACCACACCAGGAGGCAGGTGGGTCTCTGGGAGGGGAAAGGGCTAAAACTGAGGACCGCTCAAAGAGAAGAAAGAAGGGGACGCATTAGGAAAGAAGGGAAGTGCCTGCAGCCCTAGGAACCTTCCTTGTGGGTGGCAGAGAGGACACATTCCAAAGGAATACTGTGGTTTGGAAGAAAGGACTCAAGGACTTGTAAGCGCTTCAGAGGAGTTAAAACACCAACTTTATGGAGACCATCCCCTGACCTCTACCTTCCCCTCCTCAGCTCTGAAAACTCCGGTATTTAAGTAAGAACATCAGGGGATCTGTGATATATATAAAATCTTTGTCCTCACCTCCTGGCACAGAGGACAACCCTTAAAATTTCCTGAGTGATAGAAGTGCCTTCAGTTATTAAGAGACCCCTTTCAACCTGAGTTGATGGTAATGAGGTGATTCTTGGTGGACCCTAGATGACTTCAGGATGGGGCCTGGTTGCCAGAGGAACCAACCTCAAGATGGGAGGGTTGGAACTTTCATTCCCACCCCCTCCTCTGGAAAGGGGAGAGGGGCTGGAGATTGAATTCAATCACCCATGGCCAGTGATTTCATTAACCATGCCTACATCATGACACCTCAATAACATATCCCTAAACGCTGGGGCTCGAAGAGCTTCCAGGTTGAACACATTGAAATGCTGGGAGTCTGGTTCACCTGGAAAAGGCACAAAGCTCTGTGCCAACTCACCACCACCACCATCATGTCTCTTTTCCACTTGGCTACTCCTGAGTTGTCTCCTTTACAATAAACCAACAATAGAAGTTAAGTAACTTCCTGAGTTCTGTGAGTCATTCTAGAGAATTATAGAACTTGAGGAGGAGTCATGGCAATCCCGAATTTACAGTCTGCAGAGCATAAGTGTGGGTAGCCTGGGGGTCACACTTGTGACTGGCATCTGAAGTGGGACCGTCTGGTGGGACTGAGCCCTGAACCTGTGGCATCTGCATTAACTCTGGTGTCAGGATTGAACTGAATTGTTGGATACCCAGTCATTTCCAGAGAATTGGTGTCAGAAAATAATTACACAGGATCCTAAAGCTTTGGCTTTCAATAAATATGTTATATTTAGTTGTAAATAAACATGTTGCATTAAACAAGACCAGTGCTAAGCCTTGAGGCCTTTCTTCCAAGTCTCTCTTCAGATTCCTCTTTCCCTATGACTGTGTCCACCTTTTCATTGGCAGCCAAAGCTCCCATCACCCAAAACTCAGAAGGTGGATTGGTTTAATGCTTTGCCTCTCCCAGTAGTATTGAAACATAAACGAGTGTCTTTGGGGAGGAATTAATCTTTCCTGGTGATATTACAGGTACCAAATCCTGGTGGGGAAAATACTGCTGGGTGACGATGGTCCCAACATCCCTCGTTTGCAATATTAAGTGGCCACCTCCTCTATGTGCATGTGAGGAGGGCCCAGCAAAGTATGCATGCCATTCAACTTGGTTTAAAAGACATCTATTGGAAGCCTGCCCACTAACACAGGTGCACATGTGACATTTCATCAATCCTCACAACAGTCAGCAAGGGTAGGCAAGTTTTACAAAGGCAGAAACTGAAGCTTGGACGAGGCCGTACACAAGATCAAGGTCATATGAGCTAACGGGGCAGAGGGAAGGTTCCGGGAAGAGAACACAGTCACCTCCCTCAAGAACAACATTGTCTGTCTTGCAACAGGGATCAATATGGAAACAAATTGCAATAGTTCACAGGTGGAACATGGTGATCTCTGAGGCAGACGAGGGACGTGTAGGAGGGAGAAATTATCCCCAAGAGCAAGAAGGACTTTGAGGGAGAGGAGGCTTTTGACCAGGGCCTCGGATAAAGAGCAGGGTGTCCAAGGACAGAGACGAAGAGATACCTTGAGTGCAGGGCACAACCCAAGAGCCCAGAATAGGTGTCTTTCTCATAGAAGTGGTATATCAAGTACTATGGTTTGGGCTGTCATCCCTCACCCCTCCAATTTTGTTTTTATCTGTTTGCCTGATTAATACCAACAACATACATTTGTATAGAGTTTACTTTGAACACTTCAGAGCATGATTTTATTAGCTTCTCTAAACAGTCCTGAAAGGTAGTGAGGGTGGGTATTGTTAGCATTTTGCAGAGATGATATGAATGACTGACACAAGGAGATTATGAATAAATTCTGAATGAATGAATGAATGAATGAATGAATGAATGAAAAACATGCCCTAAATGGGAAAATCAGGACCAAATCTTGCTCTGCTGTTGAGGGGTAATATAGGGGGCAAACTGGGGGAGGGTGCGGGGCTAGCAATCTGAATCTGTGCCAGTAACCAGTATCCTAATGCACATTCTTGTTAGCCTATAATTAAGTCACTGCCCCTTCCTTAGGCAATAATCTGTTTTCCTAAATATTCCCAGTTTATAAGGGCCATAAACCAAGAATTAAAAGCTTAGCCAGAGGGGAGGTCACTGGCCCCACCCAGGCCAGGCCCTAGTATGTAATCTCACTTCCCCCGTCCCGACCCACAGAGGGACTGCAAAACCCATGAAAAGTCCAGAAGCCTGGTCCATATTTGGGGAGACAAAGAAACCAAGGGGATAAATGGGAGAGACCCTCCGCATTCAGTACTCAGGCTTTGGAAACCGACTCCCCTGAGTCACTGTACTAACACATCTGCAAATAAAGGGTTTTTCCTGACTGAATCTTCTGAGTACTCATTGTGTGTTTTCCAGTTGCCAGGTAAATTCTGCCAACACTGTCACCAATTTGACTCTTCTCACTACTGTACCTATATATCTGGGGTACTTAGCAATACCATCGTTTATGTATGTTGGGGGAGGGGGCTTGGACTTACTGTGTTTTTTAATGTGATGATCATTTGGAAAAGGCTCTGGGTATAAGAACAATACAAACACTTGTCAAAGGAATTCAATAGACTGGCAGCAGCAACAATACCTCAAATTAAAGAAGCAAAGTATTTCATGTGATTTCTCTGAGGAGTCAGTGCAAAGGCACCAGGCTTTGGGGAACAGGACAGGGCTCCCTAGAAGAAAGACAAAACAGAGATTTACAGAATCGGTGTGGAGCCAGCTGGCTGGGAGGGCCCTACCAGACGGGCAAGCAAGCCCCTGGGACAGCAGAACCTCAACCAACTTCCAAAGGCCTCGCTCCTCTTGAGTAATCGTCATTTACTGGCAACCATGATTAACCATCAGGTCAAGAAGGGGGCCTTAGAAATCACCCTCTTATTTTGCAGAAAAATGGTATCTTTTCTTACTAATTTTACTTTTTGGAGAAATGTGTCACTTAAAGTCCTTAGTAGAACTGTTCTGCCTTTTAATTCTGCTGTGGTTTCTGCCATGAGGCCTTCAAGTCACCAGAAGGGCAAAAGGCCCTTCTTTTCCCAAGATTTCCACTTAAACCTCAGAAGCTTCGAAGTCTATATCCTCAAATCCACCCAACATCAGGGGTTGGGGAGGACAGCCATAGCCCAAACAGGATTGCCCATTGCCACAAGGTCTATAGGATGCTTGCTTTCATTCTGACAGGTCTGATCCCCTATATAATCATCGTGTCCAGAAACCCCAGCTTCAATGTTATTGAACTGGAAGAGGCAGGAACACAAAGGAGACAGCTTATCTTCCTGGGAGGCCCAAAAGAGCTCGCCCCTGACTACAAGGGGGTGGGGTTGTGCAGTCACTGCCAAGGCTACTCTGTCCCTGCACATAGGCCTGTCTGTATGAGGCTAAGAGATTGTCTGCTGTGTCTGAAGGAGCATTTGGGAGAGGAAATACCCATCAGAAAAGACTGGGACACTGAGAACTTATCCCAGCCAGGGGCTTTGCAAAGGGTCCCCAGCTGCCCTGCTTGTACCTTTCCACAAAACAGGACTGTTCATGTATGTCTTGTCCTCCCCTCCTCGTCACCACCCTCTTTTCCTTCCTATCTCTCTTCTTTTGCTATTTCTTCTTCATGCTCCTCTCTTGTGTTGTGCTCCAGTTCCTACCTTCACTCCATCTATGCGCTGATGTCACCTGCCCTGGAACTTCCCTCCTGGGACACTGGGACGGGCTTGGATAAACCTGGAAGAGAGAAGGGCCACGGGGTTACCCTTGGCCAGTAGCGTGAGAACTGGTGGAGAAACGTCTGGTCTTTCCTTTGGGTGGACAGTTCTACAGCCCGTTCTGTTGTGCAGAGCCCCTCAGAGGCGAACAGCAGGACCGCGCCCCAGGTGTCCCCACGGGGACTAACTTGGTAAGACAGGCACCCTGGGAATGGCCCTCCCTCCTTTCTTGTGCAGCTCTTCCCTGACCCTCCCTCCTATTCCTGGGGTACTTCCCCAATCGACTGCGGGTGTACAAGCTCTTGTATCCAACTCTACTTTTTTTTAAAAAAAATATATATATTTTATTGATTTTTTACAGAGAGGAATAGAGAGTTAGAAACATCGATGAGAGAGAAACATCGATCAGCTGCCTCCTGCCCACCCCCTACTGGGGATGTGCCCACAACGAAGGTACATGCCCTTGACCGGAATCGAACCTGGGACCTTTCAGTCTGCAGGCCGACGCTCGATCCACTGAGCCAAGCAGGTCAGGGCCCAACTCTACTTTTGGGGGAACCCAAGCCACAGCTTTTCTTCCTCTTTCCTTTCCTCCCCAGTCCCGACTGGGCTTTCCCTCTTCCCTTTGCTGTTCTCTTCTCTCAATGTCTATTTTCCTCCCTCGTCTACTTTGGAGACAGTGTGTCCCAGGCCGTCTGAGTGTGAGGAATCAGAGATTCCATCAGCACACAGTTCCTGGGAAGCTTTGGTCTCTGTGTCATCACATCATCAAGGGAGGGGAGAGTGGCAGGGACAAGAGAGGGCCAGGGAGAGGAGAGACGCTGGCAGTTTCTGTTACCAGACTGAAAGGGTTCATTCACCTACGTGCATCAAAGCTCAAATGTCAACAAGAATGTTCTGCAAAGAAAGTAGTGGTTTATCAGTTGAGGAAATGGTACCAAGCCTGGAGTCATAGGTAAGCTAGTGCTAGAATCTGATGGTTTCCAGAGGTTGGACTATATAGAGGAGAAATCATCATGGTGACTGAGTGAGTGGAGTCGGAGGCTCTACTGATTGGTTGAGGCCAGGGGAGGGAGTCGTTGATCATTGCATCAGGTCCTGATGTCAACCATGGCATCGTTCTGCCTGGTTTTGTGAGAGTGTGGTCTCTAGGGCCCTTCCACTTTCCCGGGGCCTGGGCTGAAACACAGCTAAAGTCAAGATGCTATCTTTAGCTTGACTGAAACTCTGTTTCTGTGATCAACAGTCCTGTGGCTTTATTAAGAAGTCTTGCCGAAACCGGTTTGGCTCAGTGGATAGAGCGTCGGCCTGCGGACTGAAAGGTCCCAAGTTCGATTCCAGTCAAGGGCATGTACCTGGGTTGCGGGCACATCCCCGGTGGGGGATGTGCAGGAGGTGGCTGATCGATGTTTCTCTCTCATCGATGTTTCTGACTCTCTATCTCTCTCCCTTCCTCTGTGTAAAAAATCAATAAAAATATATTTTAAAAAAAAGAAGTCTTAATTGGGATAGAGGTGATTAGTGTCAGGGATGAGGGAACTTTCCCCTTCCCCTCTTAGTTCTTCTGGCTGGTTGAATGACATACAACAGATTAATAGGAGAAAATTAAGCCCGGTTGGCATAGCTCAGTGTTTGAGTCGACCTATGAACAAGGAGGTCACAGCGTGATTCCTGGTCAGGGCACATGCCTGGGTTGTGGGCTCAGTCCTCAGTATGGAGCATGCAGGAAGCAGCCAATCAATGATTTTCTCTCATCATTGATGTGTCTATCTCTCTCTTCCTCTCCTTTCCTTTCTGAAATTAATAAAAATAAATATTTTTTAAAATAGGAGAAAATTAAGTTTTGATACCTGCACACAGGGAATTCACATGAGCATGAAGATTCCAAAGACAGCCGAAACCGGTTTGGCTCAGTGGATAGAGCGTCGGCCTGCGGACTGAAGGGTCCCAGGTTCGATTCCGGTCAGGGGCATGTACCTGGGTTGCGGGCACATCCCCAGTGGGAGATGTGCAGGAGGCAGCTGATCGATGTTTCTCTCTCATCGATGTTTCTGACTCTCTATCTCTCTCTCTTCCTCTCTGTAAAAGATCAATAAAATATATTTAAAAAAAAAAAAAAAAAAAGATTCCAAAGACAGTAAGTCAAAATGAGGTCTACATGTCATTCAGAACTATGGAAGGGGAATAATTCACAGATTAGAGGAGTTACTGTTTATTAGACAAATGTATATTGGGCCATCTTGAAACAATGGACACAGAGAGGACTTTGGTCAAATGGGTCTTGCTAGGTTCCTCCCTGTCAATCACACCTAGTTCTTACTAAAACATAGTCATCTATGATGATAGCTTCCTTCCTGGAGCAAGCCCTTTGTCTAAATTCTTTTTTTAAAAATATATATTATTGATTTTTTTACAGAGAGGAAGGGAGAGGGATAGAAAGTTAGAAACATCAATGAAAGAGAACCATCGATCAGCTGCCTCCTGCACACTCCCTACTGGGTATGTGCCCGCAACCAAGGTACATGCCCTTGACTGGAATCGAACCTGGGACCCTTGAGTCCCCAGGCCGACACTCTATCCGCTGAGCCAAACCGGTTAGGGCTGTCTAAATTCTTTTAGGCAGTCAAAGTTTCCTCCTGAGCCTTCTGTGCCTTGACTGCTTTCAGTTTGAAATAATCTGCATGCCAGACTGGCACACCTTGGGGTGACTCATTCTGATCCCTCACACGGTTGGGTCTGAGAGAGAGATCTATTGACCTCCTGCTCTTTGGACACCTTATTCTCTGGAGGTAGGTGCCTCAGTCTTTCTCACAGCAAGGGTTCAAGGGCTGCGCATAAATGAATAACTAGACAAGAAATATAAATGTGGGAGGCATGGGGGAGCCAGGGGAGGCTCCACTTTCTAGTGAAGTGGGCTCCCCGAATGTCCGCACCCATGGCTTTTTATTCACACATTTTGCCCTTTAGTAAAGCAGATATACATATCAAAGGTAAGGCCTGCTAAATAACAAAGGACCATCAGGTTAGGGGAATTGCCCTCAGCTGTTTGGCAGCAGGTAATAATATGCAGATCTTCAGCCCTGCTGACGCCCCAAGATCCATCAGCCTTCTGATGAACTTCCTGCATAATTATGAATTTGCTTCCAGCAGGTAGCCTGATGCTGACTGGAGGGATCCCTCCCATTCCCTCCAACCTCCCCCACCAGCACCCCACCCCATCTCACCTGGGCTCATTTCTTTGGAAGCTTCTCCTCTAGCCTCCCCAGGGTGCCTTTCCCTCCAGTGGTTGCAGCTTGACCTTGAGCAGCCCTTCCACTCTCCATCCTCATTGAGGCAATAGTAGAAGTTTCTTTACTGGGGCCTTTAGTCTCTGGCAGGAAATACCCATCAGCTGAAGGCTTCCTCTTCTGCACCTGGCCCAGGATGCTGCGGACACATTACTATCCGTAAGTCTAGAAAAACGATAAAACACTCCCCAAACTGCCGCATTCTAGGCAATGGGTAAAGAGAGGATGGAGTGCTCAGCTGGCGTGGCTCAGTGGTTGAGCATTGACCTATGAGCCAGAAGGTCACAGTTCGATTCCAGGTCAGGGCACATGCCCAGGTTGCAGGCTGGATCCCCAGTGTGTGGTGTGCAGGAGGCAGCTGATCAATGATTCTCTCTCATTGTTGATGTTTCTATCTCTCTCCTTCTCCTTTCCTCTCTGAAATCAATAAAAATATACATTTTTTAAAAAGCGAGAGAATGGAGTAAATTCTGGGACAGTTCAGGCCTTGGCAAAATTTCTGGGGTGAAAGAAGGGGAGGAGGAACAACATATCAGGATGTAAAAAAAAAAAGAAAAAGAAAAGGAATGCAGGCATTCTGGGGGTCTGGGCACTTGCGTGTCTGTGACCCACTGTGGGTTCTTGGCTTTGCACAGGAAAGAATTCAAATAAGAGCCAGCATCGAGTTTAAAGTGAAAGAGAGTTTACTAGTGAAGCAGTGGGACAGAGAAGGCTACTCCACAGGCAGAGCAGCCCCTGCCTAATGGGATTCACTTTTTTTATTGAAGCTCATTGAATCGAGGGGGAGTGAGAGGGCATTCGATAAGAGGGAGGAATATTCAAGATTTTTCTAGGAGCCAAACCGGTTTGGCTCAGTGGACTGAGGGGTCCCAGGTTTGATTCCGGTCAGGGGCATGTACCTTGGTTGCGAGCACATCCCCAGTAGAAGGTGTGCAGGAGGCAGCTGGTCGATGTTTCTCTCTCATCGATGTTTCTAGCTCTCTATCCCTCTCCCTTCCTCTCTGTGGAAAAATCAATAAAATATATTTTTTTAAAAAAAGATTTTTCTGGCCGAAACCGGTTTGGCTCAGTGGATAGAGCGTCGGCCTGCGGAATGAAAGGTCACAGGTTCAATTCTGGTCAAGGGCACATCCCCAGGGAGTGTGCAGGAGGCAGCTGATCGATGTTTCTCTCTCATCGATGTTTCTAACTCTCTATCTCTCTCCCTTCCTCTCTGTAAGAAATCAATAAAATATATTTTTTTTTAAAAAAAAAAGATTTTTCTGGGAAAGGGGTAGAAATTTCTCAAAAGGGCCATTTTGTGACCTTTTGTGGGCTTTCTCTTTAGGGTCTTGGTGGGCACAGGGTGTGTCATTTTGTATGCTAATGTATTACAATGAGCGTATAATGAGACTCAGGGTTACCTTTAGGTGCAATTAGTCACCCTGTTGGATTCTGCTGGTTCTAAGACATAAATCCATTGGGGGTTGGTTTTACTATCTCCTTGATAGTCCCTGTAGCCCTTATTGGTTATAGCAGTTTTGTTTAGCCACATACCCTATCTCACTCCAACTCAAGTACGCAAAAAACATCACTTTCTTTATATACTGTAAATCAAGTTCATTTCTATGCTAAGGCCCCCACCCGGCAGGAAAGTCCACATCAGTCATTGCTGAAGCCTCATTTCCTGTCCCCACCCATGACCCCCAGAACCCAAATGCCTGAAAAGTTAGGGTAGTATATAGTCTTCTATCCATGCAGATATGTCATTTTCCAAAGCCCAGTGGAAGAAAGAGTAGCTTGGCTCTGTTTTCATCTTAAATATGGGGAGCAGAAATCTTTGCCACGGCTGGAGGAGTCATTGACCTCAGGTTCCCTCTGCTTTGCACCAAGCCCAAATTTCTGAAACAAGAAATTACCAACTGGGCAGTCCACTTGAAATAGAAGAGGGAGCAAAATACTATGAGAAACATACAAATTAATATGTCAAACTATGATTCTGCCACTTACTCGTTCTCTAGGACGTTATGAACACCTACTTAGGAGCCAAGCACCATGTCAGCACTGGGGACACAGATGGAAACAGAGGAAGTTCTTCCACACTCACACTAGCCTGTCCTAGTGGGGAAGACAGATAGGAGGTCATCTAATATTAGGACTATATGACAACATAATGGAAATATGTGCCCAGAATCATAGAGGCTGAGACAAGGAAGCTGCAAACTTGGCCTGTGCCCCAGGGAGTACTCACCTAGGAGGAGATGTCTGAGCCAAGACCTTGAGAATGAAGAGAATTTTGCAGTAAAGAGGAGACAAGGAAAGGCATTCTAGGCAGACGTCATGGTAGAATCAAAGAGCAAAGCCATTCTCCAGGGAACAGGTGGACTTGGAGGACGACTGCTCATTTGGGAGTGGTGAGGGCAATAGTAAGAAAGAAGTTTAGGAAAAAAGAACAAAATCCCCAAACCTTCCTTTTCCTTTTTTTCTTGCTGGGGTGGGAGTGGAAATGCAATAAATAGCCCTCTCTCTTCCTCTTCTCAAGTTTGTAAACAATTGAGAAATAAGACATAGGAAATAGGTGAACATTTAAATGTCACCTTTGTGGTAGATAAAAGCTAGATTGGAAGACATGATACAAACATGTCCCCATGGACATGGTGCAGTCCCCAGGGACGTCCTAATATGTCATGGCCATTGCAGAGATATTCAGCCAGCTTCAAATAGACTGGGACAACCTCAGCCCTTCCCCCCAAAAGCAGGTTTGCTACATTATGAACAGCCCAGAATATCCCGCTCCCCCCCCCCCCCCCCCGCGGCTCCCAACTACCCCCAGTAGGCAGGCAAATCCTAAAAAGAGTATTGTATTAGTTCTCAAGTCCTGGAAAGTATTGTAGTAGTTTGCTAGGGCTTCCATAACAAGGCACCACAGATTGGGTAGTTTAAACAACAGAAATTTATTCTCACAGTTCTGGAGGCTAGAAGTCCAAGATCAATGTGTCAGCAGGTTTGATTTCTTCTATGGCCTCTCTCCTTGGGCTCACAGATGGCCTCCTTCCCTCTGTGTCTTCATGTGGTCACCCATCAGTCTGTGTCTTCATCTGCTCTTATAAGGATACCAGTCATTGTGGATTAGGTCCACCCCAACAGCCCTATTTTAATGTTATTGCCTCTTTAAAGGCCTTATCTTCAAATAAAGTCGCATTCTGAAGTACTGAGGAGAGAGGGGTTCAATCTATACATTTTGGGGAAATACAATTCAGCCCATAGCAAGTACCCAGCATGTGTTAGCAGAGAACGCTCAGTTCCTTCCCTCAGACTTTCCAATCAGAGAGGTCTTTCTTCCCAGGAGAGAAGACAGAGACTCTAGGACAGGGGTGGGCAAACTTTTTGACTCGAGGGCCACAATGGGTTCTTAAACTGGACCGGAGGGCCGGAACAAAAGCATGGATGGAGTGTTTGTGTGAACTAATATAAATTCAAAGTAAACATCATTACATAAAAGGGTACGGTCTTTTTTTTTTTTTTAGTTTTATTCATTTCAAACGGGCCAGATCCGGCCCGCGGGACGTAGTTTGCCCACGGCTGCTCTAGGAGCATGGCTCAATGGGGCCCCCTCCACATGGAAACACAGGAGTACAATTGGAGGTTCCATGGCACACCCCACATCCACTCTGTGTGTACTCACATTAGTTATTACTGTTTTCGGAAATACAGGACTATCTCACACTTATGCACAAATCAAACTTTTCAAAGCACTTTCACATCCATAAAACAAAGCATAGAAAGAAAGATACAAGAGTTTTCAAAAATCACCCAACCTTCCTCCCTCCTCTTACAGATGAAAGAATCCAGTCCTAGAAGTTTAAGAGAGCTGCCAAGGACCACCTAATTGGTTAGTGGTCACCTGTCTTCCAGCATTACCAAAGGTCACAAGTTCATTTAACTTAAGTTTCCCAACACAAAACTGTCTTCCATCTTTTTATCTTCTCTGTAGTGCCTGTCCTAAAGCTCAGCACAACTGTTTGAAAGGTAATTTAAGTAAAAGAACTTCTGAGAGCAGCTAAGTGCTCTGAATGGATTCAAGTCCCTCGGCCTAAGAAGGGTATTTTTAAGGTCCTGACCAGTTGGTTAGAGCGTCGTCCAGATATACCAAGGTTGTGGGTTCAATCCCCAGTCAGGGCACATACAAGAATCAACCAATGAATGCATAAATAAGTGGAACAATAAATTGATGTTTCTCTCTCTTTCTCCTTTCCTCTCTCTCCCTCTCTAAAATCAATCAATAAAAGATATTTTAAAATTTAAAAAAAATGTCTTTGTTTATATTTGCAGTCCCCAGTGTTCAGCATAGGGTCTGATCCACGGTGGGTACTCAATTCATGTTAGCTGCATGCATATATGCATACACCCATGAACGAATGAGTGATTGAAGCGTCAGAAGACTGGAGACAAGAAATGCCATGTTTTCAGAAGTGGATGAAGAGGGATTCTTCAAAGGAGCTGTGAACTTGGCATTAATCCTAGGCCACTGCTGGGCTTGTACTCTGGCACCTCTCCACTTTCTCCAGGGATCTTTTAAGGTCATCTTGGGATCTTTCCTCTCCTCCATCTCTATATCAAATTTGTTTCCAAGTTCTTTCCTATCTCCTTCTTTTCCATCTCTATTGCCACGTCCTGGCCTAGGCCCTTAATCACGTCATGCTGGTCTGGACTCATGTGTCTGGGCAGGGTTGGGAGGCAGCTAGGAGGCTAGCTCAGCAGATCAGGCTGCAGTGGATGCTTGTTCTGTCTCCCCTCCCCCTCCACGGCCTGTGTCTCTCTCCTTTATCAGCTCTCCTCCTAGGGACCCTCTAGCTCCTCCTTTCAACTAGCTCCCAGCTCCTTACTCAGCCAGTCCCACTCCCCGCCCTTTCAGGCTTTCTCTACCATCCCACCCAAGCCTCCCCCTCCCCCTAACCCTTACTTCAGGTTTCAATTAACTCGGTACCCATAGAAAGAGTCTCACAAATTTATTCTCCCTGAAATAGAAGTGACCCATAACAAGACTTAATGAGATCATTCCCCTAGGAGTTGCATAAAGGACAATCCCTCCAGCCAGTAGATTGTCCTCTGCGTCTGAGGGAGCATTTGGGGGGGGGGGGGAGACAGCCATTTGATGCCCCACCTTTGGGACCCGCTGGTGGTCTGGGACCCCTGCGACAGGCAGAGGGATGTGGAAAGCAGGAGACATGGCAGACCCACCTGGTGGGAGACGAAAGAAGCACAACCTCACCTTCTGCAGAAGTTTACCAAGAGCTCACAGGAAACCTGATGCCCTCCCTGACTCAGCTTCCTGCAAATTCCCCAGATCGGTTCCGGTGGTCACCAGCTTCAGGTGTCTCAAGATGAAGACTGCTGAGAATAGGCCCTGTGCCCCTCCTAAACTGGCAGACATGGGGGCGGGTGCCAAGCGTGATGGAGCTTCTCTTACAGTTTCCCTTACAGAGCAGGGAAAGAGGACGCTTGTTTTTCCTGCTCTGGGAAGCTGATTGTCTCTGCAGCCAGGAGCGGTGCCAGTTGTGGTCAGCATCCAGCCTGGCAGATGGGTCAGTGGGAACGCAGGGTGAGTCCCCAGTGTCTGCACTTTTCTCTGACTGTGCACCATCTGCCTCAATAGCACACCGTCTTGGCACCCCAACCCCCAGCCCCACCTCTATTCACTCCCTACAGGACCATTCTCCCTTCTCCCAACACCAGAAAGCCCAGCATCTGCATCATCCAGTCTCCAAAAGTTAGACTCCTTGGTGCGACCTAGTTCAGCCTTCTCCCCAATTTACAGATGAGCAACTGGAGCCCAGGGAGGGTGAGGGGTGTCTGTAATGTACTAGTTCTCTACACTGTATAACTGATGACCCTAGTCTAGTGGGTTAAAACAACACACACTTATTAGCTCAGTTTCTATGGGTCAGGAGTCTGAGCCTGGCTTAGCTGGGTTCCCTTCTCCAGGGTTTCGGTAGGCTGAAGTCCAGGTATCTGCTGGGGCTGCCATCTCATCAGAGGCTCAAGCGGGGAAAGGTCTTCTTCCAATCTTCCTCACGTATTGGCAGAATTCATCTTCTCACAGTTGCAGGACTGAGGGCCCCATTTTCTTGCTGGTGGTCAGCTGGATGCCCTCAGCAACTTGAGGCTACCCACAGTTCCTTGCCAAATAGCTCTCTCCACAGCCCTCTCACAGCATGGCACTTATTCAGTGCCAACAACTGGGAGTCTCTGACCTTAGAGAGGGCCTATTCCCCCTTTAAAAGCTTTTCCTTGGTGTGTCTACCCAGGACAATACCCCATTAAGTAAATAAAATAAAACAATTGAGTTGAGATCTTACATCTTCAATATCTCTTCACCTCTGTCATATTCTGTTAGAAGCAAGTCACAGGTCTCACTCACGTTCCAAGGGATGAATAATGCATGAATCCTAGGGCCACCAAAGGGTCTGTCCATCACATTAATGTCATACAGCTAGATAGTAGCAGAGATAAGATATGGAACCTAGATTTCACATAGAAATAGGTCCCAGGGACCAATCATTTCAGAATTCAGAATGTTCCAGATTTTTGTTGTTGTTAATCCTCACTCAAGGATATTTTTTCCATTAATTTTTAGAGAGAGTAGAAGGGAGGGAGAGACAGAGACAGAGAGAAACATCGATGCGAGAGAGACACATTGATTGGTTGCCTCCCGCACATGCCCCAAAGAGGGCCAGGGATCGAATCTGCAACCCAGGTATATACCCTTGACTGGGAATTGAATCCGAGACCCTTCGGTGCGAGGTGAGGTTTTGCCACCAAATGAATTCAGGTCAGATTAGGTTTTGCCAAATAAATTATGGAAGACTTTTGGCTTTTTAGAACTCTGGGGGCTTCAGAAATTCCAGGAAGGGATGTGGATGTGTACCTACCACTTATTGAGTTCTTGCCCTGTGCCAGACTTGGCCTAAGTCTTATGCATTCTCACAAGCTACCAGAAGGAGAATGTTTTTGAGATGTTAACTATTTTCTTCCCCTTTCCTTCTTCACATTGATGTGAGCTCTGCAGTCATTGATGAGGGGTTGGGGGAGGCTGGGGCATGAAAGAACCTGAGAGTCTTGTTGACGGGTTCCCAAAGCTGTTCAGCCCCCAGCCAGATAGGGGAGGGAATGTGGGGCTTTGACAAACACTCTGGACAAGCACAAATAAATAAATAAATAAATAATAACAAAATAAAAGCTGGATATACATCCCTCATCCTAGGCCAGGGAGAGCAGCGAAACGGGCTGGGGCCCCTGGAAGCACACCTATGCTGGCCGGACCTCACGGGTCAGGGCTGCACGCTGCATCTAGAGAAGCTGGAGTCTTGGGTGGCCTCTCAGTGGGAAGGGGCAGCCTGACTGGATACTGTTTGGCTTGGGCTGTCCTTACTGCTTCCTCAGAATGTTGTGCAAGCGAGACCTCACTTTGTAGCCAGAACAAGCCTGCCTGCTGCCCAATACAGAGCTGGTTGTTGAATGGAGGAGGCAGTACACAATGCATGTGCTCCAACTCTCTTCAGAGAGAACTGGAAGGTGGTTCCTGGGCAGCTCACTTCCTCTGAAGTGTTTGGTTTGGGAGACCCTCTGCTCTATTTCATTATGGTCTGGTCAAGTTTCATCACATCCTCCTCCACTCCAGGTACCAGACCCTCGTGATGAATTGGTGCAGCAGCCAGGCCTGCAGTAGGAGAGCTTGGCTGGTGTTCACCCCCTGTTGGGGTGAATCCCACCATGTGATTTCACTCTGGCTCTAGAACCCCAGGTATAGCCTTTCACAAACTGGATTTGCCCTTTTTCTTCCCCTTTGAAAGTATTTTTAAAATATGACTGCCCTCTGGTGGCTAAAATTATATATGTAAATGCCCCATGCCCTTCAAACAAGACCCAGGTTAAGTGATTTGGTGTCACAGGAATGAGTTGCTGGATCAGGTTACTGAGTTTGTTTGGGATTAGGGTGGGGGAGTGGGAGGTAATACCTCTTTTCTGTGTTTGTTGGCACACACAAAAAACAGACTTTAGATAGTTAATTGGATCTGGATCTTTCTGGCTATAAACTTCATGAGGGCTGGGAATCACCTCACTTTGGGCCTGGCGTTGTCTATCCTAGTGCTCAGCAGAGTGTCTGGCACACAGTAAATGCTCAGAAATATGTATTGAATCAATGGATGAACTGCAGGCATGCCTCAGAGGGAGCAACCACAACCTCATCCATTTTTATCTTATTTTGCTGCATCTTCATAGATGCCGAAAAGGCATTTGAAAAATTCACCATCTATTATTTATTAGTTTAAAAAAACTCAATAAAATCAGAACAGAAAGGCTTACTTGACATGATAAATAAAATAAATCTGAACCCATGCTTAAAGGTAAAGCCCCATTAGTGGAAGAATTTCCACTCAACTCAGGTACACAACAAGCTGTTCTTTTGAGCAGAATGCCATACAAAATTCGTGCACTGGAGGGGCCCTCTCATAGTCCAGGACCCCTTGGGGGATATCTGCCTGCCAGCTTAGGCCCGATGAGCCCGGCTTCTGGCTGATTGATGCTCCCCCTGTGGGAGCGCTCTGATCACCAGGGGGCAGTGCCTGCATTGAGTGTCTGCCAACTGGTGGTCAGTGTGCACCATAGCAACTGGTCATTATGGTCATTCCACCGTAATGGTCGCTTAGGCTTTTGTTATATAGTTGTCTGATTGATAGCATGGTTGTTAAATGACATTTGCTTCCTATGAAAGGATGTAAACTAAAGTGATAATTAATGCATGTGGTGCATTAATCCTTTTGCTGATAACAACTAGAAAAGCTAGAAAAAAGAAAAAAGAAAATTGTTTGAAGGCATCAGAGAACTGCCAGGCAGCTAGACTTTGAGGATCAAAAATTCCAAAGAGAAGGGAAACTCTAGGAGCTGAGCAGGGTCTTCCCCCCATGAGGAATGTGCTGAGTCATAAATGGCATTGGATAGAGAAAGCGGAATGCTGAGTGAAAATTGGTTGCCAATTTGTCTCAATGGGCTGGGAAGAAAAAAATTCTGTGATCAAAACCAGGTAAGGGCAAGAAACACTCTGCCCATTTTATCTTGTGAAAACCAGTAGCAATTAAACTAACCCTGCTCTGTGGACCCCCTGTCCTTAAATTTGATGTCTTATTTTTATGCAAAGTACTTGTAGGTTTTTTTTTAATTTTAAATTAAGGTATGTGCATTGCTTTTTTATTTTATTTATTTATTTAAATAAATATTTATTGTTCAGATTATTACAGATGTTCCTCTTTTTTCCCCCCATAGCTCCCCTCCACCTGGTTCTCACCCCACCCCATGCCCTTACCCCCCCGCCACTGTCCTCATCCATAGGTGTAAGATTTTTGTCCAATCTCTTCCCACACCCCTCACACCCCCTCCCCCCGAGAATTGTCAGTCCACCCCCTTTCTATGCCCCTGCTTATATTATATTCACTAGTTTATTCTGACTTTTTAGATTCACTTGTTGATAGATATTTATTTGTTGTCACTTTGTTGTTCATAATTTTTATCTTTATCTTTTTCTTCTTCTTCCTCTTCTTAAAGAATATCCTTCAGCATTTCATATAATCCTGGTTTGGTGGTGATGAACTCCTTTAGCTTTTTCTTATCTGTGAAGCTCTTTATCTGACCTTCAATTCTACAGGATAGCTTTGCTGGGTAGAGTAATCTTGATTGTAGGTTCTTGCTATTCATCACTTTGAATATTTCTTGCCACTCCCTTCTGGCCTGCATGGTTTCTGTTGAGAAATCAGCTGACAGTCATATGGGTTCTCCCTTGTAGGTAATTAACTGTTTTTCTCTTTCTGCTTTTAAGATTCTCTCTTTGTCTTTAGCCCTTGGCATTTTAATTATGATGTGTCTTGGTGTGGTCCTCTTTGGATTCCTCTTATTTGGGGTTCTCTTTGCTTCCTGGACTTATAATTCTATTTCTTTCATCAGGTAAGGGAAGTTTTCTGTCATGATTTCTTCTTATAGGCTTTCAGTATCTTGCTCTCTCTCTTCTGGCACCTCCATAATTTGGATGTTGGTACATTTGAAATTGTCCCAGAGGCTCCTTACACTATCTTCATATTCTTGGATTCTTTTTTCTTTTTTCTTTTCAGGATGGGTGTTTTTTGCTTTCTCGTATTTCAAATCTTTGACTTGATTCTTGGGATCCTCTAGTCTGCTGTTGGATCTCTGTATATTATTCTTTTTTTTTTTTTTAATTAAATCTTTATTGTTCAGATTATTACATTTGTTCCTTTTTTTTTTTACCCCCATAACTCCCTTCCTCCCAGTTCCCGCCCCACCCTCTGCCCTCACTCCCCACCCACTGTCCTCATCCATAGGTGCACAATTTTTGTCCAGTCTCTTCCCACATCTCCCACACCCTTTTCCCCCCCAAGAATAGTCAGTCCATTCCCTTTCTATGTCCCTGATTCTATTATAATCAACAGTTCATTCTGTTCATCAGATTATTTATTCACTTGATTCTTAGATTCACTTGTTGATAGATGCATATTTGTTGTTCATAATTTGTATCTTTACCTTTTTCTTCCTCTTCCTCTTCTTAAAGGATACCTTTCAGCATTTCATATAATCCTGGTTTGGTGGTGATGAACTCCTTTAGCTTTTCCTTATCTGTGAAGCTCTTTATCTGACCTTCAATTCTGAATGATAGCTTTGCTGGATAAAGTAATCTTGGTTGTAGTTTCTTGGTATTCATCACTTTGAATATTTCTTGCCACTCCCTTCTGGCCTGCAAAGTTTCTGTTGAGAAATCAGCTGACAGTCGTATGGGTATTCCCTTGTAGGTAACTGAGTTACTTTCTCTTGCTGTTTTTAAGATTCTCTCTTTATCTTTTGCTCTTGGCATTTTAATTATGATGTGTCTTGGTGTGGTCCTCTTTGGATTCATTTTGCTTTTCCCGTTGGATGTTTTTTGCTTCCTCGCAATTCAAATCATTGACTTGATTCTTGCGCTCCTCTGGTCTGCTGTCGGGCGTCTGTTTAATATTCGTTATTTCAGACCGTGTGTGCTTAATTTCTAGTTGGTTCCCCAATATAAGATCGAGGGTCTTATTAGTTTTCGTGTAGATCTCATTAAGTCTATCGGCAGCTTCTAAACAGTTCTTGAGAGACCTTAAAAGTGTGGTTCTGAACTCTATTTCTTCCATTGACAATTTTGTCCTGTTTCTTTGTCTCCGCATTTTGTTATGCTTCCTTGGTGCACCCCCTAGTGGTCTTTGTTCGCAGTCTTATAGATAAATCTTGATTGTTGTAGCTAATTCCAGGGAGGGTTTGACCTCCAGGCCAAGTGGCTATGAGAATCAGCTGTGTCAGCAGTGAGAGAACTTCTGTCCTCTAGGGAGGTGCTAATCTAGCCTTTGCCTGAGGCTATCCGGCAAAGGCCTCTGTGCAGGGCTTGGGCGGGGTGGGTCGCACAGGATCAACAGGGTGGGCCGGAGAGAGCAGTTATGGCAGCTCTCTGTCCTGTCCCCAGGGGCTCTGCCTCTCTGAGTCCCAGCACCCGCTGCAAGGCTCGGAGAGAAAGCTGCACTCGCTCTGACCGAAGCCAGACAGTCCGCCTCTCCCGTTTGAGCCTGGGTCCCTAAAGACTCGCCTGTATCTGGAGCTCAGAGTCTGCGACTCCCTCCCGATTGAAAACAACAACCGCGCCCTCCGCCGCCAGCCCGCTCCACGCACTCCGCACCTCAGAATTTGACTTCAGCACTGCGCCTCCTCTGAGTGTCGGCATGCGTTTCTCTTTCCTCCTAGTTGTAGGACTTCCACTCAGCCAGCGTTCCTGTGGTTCTGGGTGATGTCCGCTCCGTGCTCTAGTTTCACTTTTGAAGTAGTTGTTCAAAGCAGCAATCTCCGGCGTTAACCTATGCCGCCATCTTGGTTCCGTATATTATTCTTAATTTCAGTCAGTGTATGCTTAATTTCTGACTGGTGCTTTTCCATTTTTTTTTTTTGGCATTTTTATTAAGATTTTTGAAGGTCTCACTAAGTTCCTTGGAGGTTTGTAGAAGATTCTTGAGTAACCTTATAACTGTGGTTTTGAACTCTATGTCCTCCATTAGTTTGCTTTCCTCCATTTCTTTCATTTGTGACATGTTTCTTTGTCTCCACATTTTGGCTGACTGCGAGGACCCGCTGTGTCTATAGTGGAAGAACTGCTGTGCTGGAGACACCCTTTTGGAGTAGAATTTGCTTCAGTGGGGCTTTGGTGCTCACTGAGTCTGCCTCTTGAGTGTGTCCCTTATGGATATGAGGAGTTGAAATCTGGTATCTGACCACTGGGTACCCTGGCTCCTGGGTCTCCAAGTCAACCACTGTGTGGGTCCACCCAGCAGGAGCTACAGCGATATCAGCAGATTCCTCCTCTTTGTTTGGAGTTTGTAAGTTTTGGAGCTCTCTGACCCAGCTGCAGTTTGTTAGGTTAGGCTGCAAAAGGGCAGGCGGTTCCTTTGCCCTGCTGCGCACAGCTTGAGTGGGGATGTAACTTGAGTGGGGCGGGGTCTCAGAGAATCACCAGGGCGGAGCAAACAGCAATGGCTGTCATCAGCTGCCTCCACGACTCCTCGCATCTCTGTGTCTCTGCATCCCCGAATCCCGCTCCCCCACAGTAACAATGATCCCTGCGAGCAGCTCTGTGAGAAAGCCACCCTCTCTTTCCAACCCGCTGCAAGACAGTCCAGTTTCTCCCCGTAGGAGTCTGGGTCCCCAGAGTCTCACCTTAAACGAGTTCAGTGCATTCGGGAGCTTGTATCCGCTTCTGATTGCAAAAAAAAAACTGCACACCCAGTTGCAGCTCGCATTTGAGTGCGCCTCTGTACCTCTGCTCTTGGTGCCTCTGCACCTCCTACCCAGTCTCAATGTGCTTTTTTCTTTCCTTCTAGTTGTAGAACTTCCACTAGGCCAGCTTTCCCATGGTTCTGGATGATAGTTGTTTTGTCTTTTAGTTATAATTTTCATGTGGTTGTGGGGGCAGCACGTACAGGTTTATACCTTATGCCATCTTGGTTCTCCCTTTTCCAGTTTTATTTGTTTGTTTGGTTTTATTTGTCTTATTTCTGAAGCCTTTTAGACCTACAGTATATTACTTAAACATACCTATTACTCATAATGCCACTTCTTTAAGATTCAAAATTCTCCCAGTGGCTTTTCTAATATACTTATTATTTCATCTGTTGTGTTTGAATCTTTGAACCCTACGGAACTTAATTTGCATATATGAAATGTCTGGCCAGAAATTACTTAGTTTCCCCCAGAAGGTAATTCAGTCTTCACTACATATTACCTGGTTATACAGTTCTTGCTAGAAGTGGTTTGACAAGGAAGGGCACAAATGGGCCTAGAAGAAAGTTTGGGATCCTGAATACAGTCTGGTGTTGGGATTTATGTCCCAGCATCAAGAAGGGTTCAGGAATCTGGAAAAGGGGCTGTGCGTAGATGACATAGAAATCCAGAGACTAATAAAGAGTCCAGAGATGAGATATAATTTTGAAAGGCATTGGGGGTCAGAGGACCTTCAGCTAAAGGAACTGAAGAGTCCCTCCTTGTCTAGGACCCTTGCTTTTATTAACACAATTTGTCCTAAGGCAAGGTGGAGATAATACACTTCAATGGGTAAGGTATCAAAGGGTACAGAGTCCATTGTCAGAATGGGGGAATAGCCTACGGCTGTTCAGGTGTTTGGCCAGTAGGAGGCAATAATATGTAGATTAAGATGTCCTTTAACTGTCTGGCAGCCACAATCAGTTTCCTATTCAGGTTTGGGGAAATGCCTTTAGCCATTCCCAACAGGTGACTACATGTGTGATTCAACCCTGTTGAGTCCCCAAGTTTCATCAACCTTTTGATGAAACTCTTGAAATTATGACATGCTGCAATTGGTTCCCGGCAGTCCGGTAGACTAAAAGATTAATTTAGCTATTATCTAAGGAACTCCTATAAATTAAAAGACCAAACCATGATACCTAGATGGCTAAAGAATATGGACAGTTTCAAAAAATGAAAATGCAATTTTTTAGTATTATATTTAGCCACATATTTGTGGAAAAGAAATTTTTAAATATATATATATATATATATATATATATATATATATATATATATATATATTTGTTGTTGTTGTTGTTGATTCCAGAGAGAAGGGAAAGGGAGAGATAGAAACATCAATGATGAGAATCATTAATCAGCTGCCTCCTGCACGCCCCCTATTGGGAATTGAGCCCACAACCGGGCATGTGCTCTTGATCAGAATTGAACCCAGGACCCTTCAGTCCACAGGCCAATGCTCTATCCACTGAGCCAAACCGGCTAAATTTTGAAGGTCATTTAGATAATTTTCAAAAAACTAATTGCTTCCTAATCACATGGTATGGAATGTTTAAAAATACAAAAAGGTACACAGTGAAAAATTCTCTTCCTTCTTCCCTGCACATTTGTCATATCCATGAAAGATTCTGCCATGCAGGAATTTTAAATATTTCAAAAATTTCATTTATGGTTCCTGGGTTTTTGTCATGTTTCTGACTCTATGATTATTTAAAAGTCAAAACATTAAAACTCCTCCATGATTTCCTGTACTTTTAAAAATATTTAAATCTCTGATCCTTTGTAACTCTCCTGATATAAGGTGTGACTATGGATTTAACACCATGTGTTCAATTACCCATTTGTCTACCACTGGTTTTATTTTTTTCATCACCATTTATCCCCTCTATGCCCTCTTCCACATCCATGCACCCTCCTCATTCCCCACAATCACCACTGTTGTCCATGCCCATGAGTTCTTTTTTCTTTTAGCTCAATTCCTCCATCCCCCCAGAGCTGTCTGACTGTCCTCTATCTATGAGTCTGTCTCTATTTTGCTTGTCTCCATCACTGACTTTAAAGGCCATCTTTTTCATAAATTAAATTCCTGCATATATTAACATTTGGAGGTAGGCAGGTGAGCTGAACAGAAAGCAAACCCCTGGAGAGGGAAGAAAAACAACTGGAGTCAGAGAACCTTTTCTTTTTGCTTAACTGACCTAATGAGTGACTACATGACAACTGTCATTGTATTCACTTAATAGGGCCACTGAAGGACACTGAACCACCAATAATATAGAAAACCAACATTTTTATTATGAAAGCTATGTATTTGGGCACAAAAATGCAATACATAGCAGAAACCACTATCCCATCAATAGTGACATTATCTCAGCTAAGAACACAGACATTAAGTTATCAAGGAACACCAAGAGGAAACAAAGTCTTTTTAAATATATATTTTTCATTTTATTTTTCCCATCATCATTTATTCCCCTCTATATATTTTATTACTCTTAAGGTGTTTTTAATCTTAAGATTAAAGTCCTATTTAATTTACTTTGTTCGGGAGCACAAAGTTTATTTGGCTCTGGTCACAATTCCATCATGTCTACTTTCTTTGTGAGTTCAGCTTCAATGGTATCCTAAAGGAAGAAAGAAACACCAAAAATACTATAAAGAATGACATAAAACAGGTGCTCTAACTTCTACCCCTATTTAAAATAATGGAAATAAAACCCCCCATTAAAACAAATTAAAAAAACAACATTACTAGTATAAATATTAAACATGCTTTTACACATTCCCTTTTACATCTCTCCCCTTTTCCAAGCCCCAGAAGTTTTCAGACTCTTCAATCTAATCGCCATCTAAAGAGGGGAAAAGCCTTAGAGAGATGATTTAGTATAATGATACAGGAGTAGATTTTCCTGACCTTTACTCCTTAAACAATGTACTTCCGTAATTCCAACTTTCCGTAACAGCAACTTTCCTGGTCTCCTACAGAACCCACCCTCCTTATACTAAAGGCCCTTTTCATCATAAACCAACTGGCCCTCTTCAGTCCTATCTTCCATTGAATACTCCCAGGCAGCTGGGCCTCATCATTTCCCTAAGCTTGGAAAAGCCCTCCATTTTTGGCTCTTGAGCATTGGCCAATTCCTTTTGCCTAGAATATCCTGTCTCACTTGCCCACCCTTTCCACCGAAGACAATCGAAGCAAGAATTTTAAAGACATAAAAGACCACTATGTATTCTTTTTGTGGAAAAGAACATATATACATATGCTAAAAGTATTACAAGATGCATGAGAATGATACATAGCAACTTTGGTTCTCTACCTTCCTAATGCCGCGACCCTTTAATACAGTTCCTCATATTGTGGTGACCCCCAACCATAAAATTATTTCTGTTACTACTTTATAACTGTAATTTTGCCACTGTTATGAATCGTAATGTAAATATCTGATATGCAGGATGTATTTTCATTGTTTGCGACCCACAGGTTGAGAACTGCTGGTTTATGGTTTAGCTTTGAGGAGGAAGAAAGAAGGATGAAGGGAGCTTTAACTTATCAGCATTTATTTTATTTCTTTTTTAAAAGCTGAAGAAAAAAATGGAACTTACTAATTCTCGCTTTGCTTCTTCAATTTTCACCTGAGCAAGAGATGGATCCTTTTAAAGGCAAACAAAACAAGGAAAGGTTATATCACCTCATTTAGGGCTCAAGGGGAAAAAAATGCAAAGATCCTTTCAAAAGTCAAAAATCTTACAGAGGGTATACCCACTGAAATTCAGCTTGAACTTTAAATCCTTAAGCATGGATTCACTATATTCATGATCATTTAGTTAGTGTGTACTAAAAAGGACATTTTCTTTTTTTAGTTCATAAAAATGATTACCGGCATTAAATCTAAATAGGACTCCAATTTTTTCTTCAAAGGTATAGTCTGTTGTTTTAGTTCTGCCAGTTTCTGGGGATAAAAAAGACAAACAAACAAAGTCACAGAGTAACAGAGATATTCACAATTAAATACTGCTCATTTCTGAAATAAAACATAGTAAAGCCTCAACACTAGAAATTTAAAATAATGGCTCAAAGATAAACAGACAAACTCACTTCTAATGGAAACAGTCTTTACAAGATGCTTAAAATAGAAGAGTTTTACTCCCATTTACTAAAAATAGGATTAAGTATGCTGTCTAGGAACCCAAAATAATGTGATTAAGAGGAATTGAAATGTAAGGGAACAATTAGAATCTCAAATACATATTTATGAATTGTCAACTTTAGATTCCAAAAATCAAAGTATAAAAAATTTTTTAAGAATAATAAAATATATAGGGGGGATAAATGGTTATGGAAAAGCAATGAAATAATATATATATATATATATATATATATATATATATATATATTTAAAGAAGAGCCCTACACGGTTTGGCTGAGTGGTTAGTGTTGGCTGAGGACTGACAAGTCTCGGGTTCAAGTCTGGTTGAGGGCATGTACCTCTGTTGCTGGCTCGATCCCCAGCCACAGTCGGGGCATGTTTGGGAGGCAACCAGTCGATGTGTCTCTCTCACATCAATGTTTCCCTCTCTCCCACTCCCTTCCGTTCTCTCTAAAAAAATCAATTGAGAAAAATATCCTCGGTGAAGATTAACAAACAAAACACACAGAGTAATAAAATAACACAAAGTCCCTGTTATTTCCTTTTCCCACCAAAACAGATAAAATCTTTATAAAAATAGGAGTTTTGGGGCCTGGGTTTTTACTGTACTTTGACAGAGAAAAAGGAGGAAGATCTAGATGGTCAGCACATAGTTCCTCAATAAATTTGTTTAGTAAAGAAATCAATAATGTATAACTGACTCCAGCAAAGAGTTTCTAGCATATAGTAATAAAGAAAACCAAACAAATGTGAGGATATATACAGCTAAACAAGAAACAAAGATATGAATGCTGATGAACATAAAGTACAGAGGTAAAGGAAAATAAATCAGGTTAAGAGTGAATAAAGCTCTACAAAAAGAAACAAGTAAAAAAGCAGATTGTGCACTAAGATTTTAAAGAAAGTTAAACTGGGTTGAATCAACCTCACCTCTGAAAGTTCTACTAGTGATTGATGAGACAGAGAAGCCTCCATGCCTCGGGCTGAAAGTTTCTCCTACGGTTACAAAAAAGGGGGATTCAGTTAAGAAAATTATTTTCAAAGTGATATCATTAAATGTTTTCAACATATACTAAGTGTACCGGTTAATAATGCAGATTTTTTTCAATAGATGGAGTTATACATATGATGATATAGATGCGATTTGATATGTATGCTATTCTGTTGTATTGACAACAACCTTCAAAACTTCATATGTCAAATTTTCTGAAGGTGTTAACGTCATAGATATTTTTACACTTAAAAATGTCAAATTTCATGCCAAAAAAAGAGTATTTGCAGGAAGTTTTAATTCATTACTTTATTTTGAAGAAAATTGCTGCTGAATACTTCAGGAAGCTTGTTCCATATCAAGATACTTGGTTTAAATGCTTTAAAAGTGATGATTTCGATGTGAAAGACAACGTCCAGGTCAACCAAAAAAGTTTGAAGACCAACAATTACAAGCATGATTGGATGAAGATGCATGTCAAACTCATAAACAACTTGCAGAAGGATTAAACATTGCTCAGCAAACAATTTCCGATCATTTACAAGCGATGGCAAAGATTTTAAAGGAAGGAAAATGGGTGCCACATCAACTGAATGAAAGACAAATGAAAAACCGAAAAGTCATCAGTAAAATGTTGCTTCAGCAGCACGAAAGAAACTCTTTTTTGCATTGAATTGTGACTGGTGATGAAAAGTGGATTTATTTTGAGAATCCAAACTACACAAAATCATGGATTGATCCAGGTCAACCATCAACATTGACTGCAAGGCAAAATCTCTTTGGAAAGAAGACAATGCTCTGCGTTGTGGTGTATTATAAGCTTCTAAAACCAGGTGAAACCATTAATATTGATCGCTACTGACAACAAATAATCAATTTGAACCACCCTTTGATCGTGAAACAACCAGAATGTGCCAGAAGACACAGCAAAGTAATTTTGCTTCATTGATGACACACCATCACACACTTCAAAACCAGTTAAAGACACGTTAAAAGATCTTGCCTGGGAAAAGGAGACATATGTAATACCCTTTGTAATACTTTAAGCAATAAAAAAAAATGTAATAGGAAAAAATGCCAAAATAATAATAATAAAAAAAAGATCTTGCCTGGGAAATATTAACCCACCCACTATATTCACCAGACCTTGCTCCTTCAGATTACCACTTTGTTGGGGTCCAACCCCAGCAGGTCCAGGGGTCCCCAAAGGTGTGGACGGAGTTGGTGAAGAAGAAATGACACGGAGACAGCGTTCAGTTTGATCAGCAGCTAGCCAGGATCTCAAGCCAAGTTCTGTCTTTTATTGTCTTGTTACATCTGTATTTATACCAGTTGATTTTAATCCTGTCAATTTCTATTCCAAAGGTTAGGACGTTTCTTATCTCCATTCCAGGGAGTAAAGATTATGTAGCTTAAGGGTGGAAGACGGGTGGCACGCTGGAAGGCGGGTCTGCTAGGCGGGGTGGGGGAGGGGATCCGGCGTAGCGGGCCGCGGTGGGCGCCTCTTAGTGTCAGGGCCGGGAGGTCTTCGGGCGTTCACCTCTGCTCCTGGGGCTCCGGTGGCACACGGAGACCGCCTGCCAGCCGAGCCTGCTGGCGGTACTGGGCCAGTGGGACGCAGGGAAGGTAAACCGCTCCAGAACACTTCCCGACCCGGGAGGCTGTGTCGCCCGAAGCAGTCTGGGATTTGTAGTTCTCGAGATGGAGCGAGCTGTGCCGCCCACGGTGCCTCTGGGTCAGATGGAGGTGTTTCAGGCCCTGCAGCGGTTGCACATGACCATCTTCTCCCAGTGTTTTTCACCCTGCGGGAAGTTCCTGGCGGCTGGGAACAATTATGGGCAGATCGCCATCTTCAGCTTGTCTGCTGCTTTGAGCTCCGAGGCCCAAGAGGAAAGTAAGAAGCCCATCGTGACCTTCCAAGCCCACGATGGGCCTGTCTACAGCATGGTCTCCACGGATCGACATCTGTTCAGCGCTGGGGACGGGGAGGTGAAGGCCTGGCTTTGGGCAGAGATCCTCAAGAAGGGCTGTAAGGAGCTATGGTGTCGTCAGCCCCCGTACAGGACCAGCCTGGAAGTGCCTGAGATCAACGCTTTGCTTCTCGTCCCCAAGGAGAATTCCCTCATCTTGGCAGGGGGGGACTGCCAGCTGCATACGATGGACCAAGAGACGGGGACCTTCACGCGGGCCCTCTGGGGCCACACGGACTACATCCACTGCCTGGCGCTGAGGGACCGGAACCCTGAGGTGCTGTCTGGCGGCGAGGATGGGACTGTGCGGCTTTGGGATCTGCGCATGGCCAAGGAGGTCCAGACAATTGAGGTCTACAAGCATGAGGAGTGCTCCAGGCCCCACAATGGGCGCTGGATCGGATGCTTGGCAACCGACTCCGACTGGATGGTTTGTGGAGGAGGCCCAGCACTCGCCCTCTGGCACCGACGATCCTCCACACCCACCACCATCTTCCCCATGTGGGCACCACAGAAGCATGTCACCTTCTACCAGGACCTGATTCTGTCAGCTGGTCAGGGCCCCTGCGTCAACCAGTGGCAACTGGGTGGGGAACTGAAGGCCCAGGTGCCGGGTTCCTCCCCAGGGCTGCTCAGCCTCAGTCTCAACCAGCAGCCAGCAGCACTGGAGTGCAAGGTGCTGACAGCTGCAGGCAACAGCTGCCGGGTGGATGTTTTCACCAATCTGGGCTATCGGGCCTTCTCCCTGTCCTTCTGACCTCCCGAAGCTGGTAGGGCCGGAGCAGAGGACCTGGAAGAGGCCCTAAGCCCAGCCTCTCAGGCAGGGAGAGGGCCTGGGGCCTCAGGGAGCAGGGGTCGGAACTGTTTTTTCTTTTTACAAAATAAAATTTCAGGCTTAAAAAAAAAAAAAAAGATTATGTAGCTTAAGGGTGATAGTTCGTAGTTAAAGTAATTAACTACCCGCCTGGCATTTAGTTAAGGGGTTTTATTCCCTCCCTAACTCCAGGGAAAAATCCCTACCTGGGGAAACAACCTTTCTCGGAGAGGTGACCTTGGTTAAAACACATAGCGCCAAGAAGGTGAGCAAACATATTAAGAACAGTATGCCATATACACCAGGTCCCTTGAAACTTATGCTGTGCAGATGTTTCTTCCCTGCAGCGACTGTGTCAAGCAGCAAGGATGGACCTTCTTCCGCCACCACTTGTTCCGATCGATGGCACAAGTACTTTCTGAGCAGCACTTCAAAACGTACGAAGAAGTGGAAAATTGGGTCTCTGAATGGTTTGCCTCAAAACAAGGAAAGTTCTATTGGGACGGTATCCACAAATTACCTGAAAGATGGGGGAAATGTGTAGCTAGCGATGGACATTACTTTGAATAAAGCACTTTTGATGTTTCTCTTGAAATTATGCTTTCTCTGATTACAAAATCTGCATTATTAACCAATACACCTAGTAATCCAGTAAAGATAAGCTACAAATCACAGATGAAACATGCGTCTAAACACTTTTTTGTTGCATGTCAATCTTTCCCAGGGTCACAGATTTGTGATAGGATGGGCACAGTGCTTCTTAAGATTCTGAGCTTCGGGGCCTGGCTGTCTGTAAGGGATTCTGGTGTGGGGTGAGGCTACAGTGTTTTGGCCAGGCTCAAGCCTCAGACTAATGAAAGGACAGGGTCCTCTCATTGCCACATGCAAGTCCCAGCTGGAGAGCAGGGCCCTCCCAGCACAATTATAGCCAACAGATATGGTTGTAAGCTTGAACCTATGGTCCAAACACGTGGCCCCACGTGCCTTGTGCTAGAGTTCGGGTGTGCTGGGAGCCGGTCCCTTCAAGGGACCTGGCATATATGGCATATGGTTCTTAATATGTTTGCTCACCTTCTTGGCGCTGTGTTTTAACCAAGGTCACCTCTCCGAGAAAGGTTGAATCCCCAGGTAGGGATTTTCCCCTGAAGTTAGGGAGGGAATAAAACTCCTCAACTAAGTGCCAGGCGGGTAATTAATCACTTTAACTATGAACAAGCATGCTTAAGCTACATAATCTTTATTCCCTGGAATGGAGATAAGAAACGCCCTAACCTTTGTAATAGAGATTGATAGGATTGAATCAATTGGTATAAATACAGATGTAACAAGACAGCAAGACACAGAACTTCAGAGACAGAACTTAGGAGACAGGACTTAGAAGACAGGACCAAGAGAGACCGAACCTAGGCACAGAACGTTCTCTAGAGACAGAAGGACTTCGCTGGAGAGAACATGGCAAAAGATCGTGGACTGAACCTGACTACAGAAATTGGCAAGAGAACCTGACTAGAACCTGGTGACTGAACCTGGCTGGAGATCTCAGACTGAACCTGGCTAGAGAACCTGGAGAACCTGGCTGGAGAACCTAGCAAGAGAACATGGACACAGAATTTGGCTGGAGATTGTGGCTAGAGATCCTGGCAAGGCTGCTGATCAACTGAACGCTGTCTCCATGTCATTCCTTCTTCGCCGACTCCGTCCACACCTTTGGGGAACCCCTGGACCCGCTGGGGCTGGACCCCGGCATGGGTGCATGTAGTTGAGTGAGGTTGAAACTCACGAGAATGCTGTAAACAACGTGATCACGCCCCTACTTTGCCTCGTGGCATCTGCTATAAAATAAAGACACGGCTTGTGGGCGCTGGCGCTGTCTCCTCATCAGGGAGCAGCATCCCACCGAGACCCAGCTTTCATTCTCTTGTCTGTCTTTTTTCAATCCTTTCACCCCCCCACTCAGGATCACCTTTGGCCATAACATTCTGGATCTACTGCTAAGCAGCTATGAAACCTTGGGCAGTTATACCAGTCTTCTCTCTGTGTTATACTTTTACATGCGCCTCCCTTATTTGACCATGGCTGCAATTACTATCTTATTCATCGCAGCTTCTCCAGTGCTATGTATATGTGTATATGTGTATATATGTAATTCCATATATATAAGTTCCCTTGTCTGTAAAAAAGGATTGGTAATACTGCATAGGTGTGAAATGAAGGTCAAAAAGAGAACTAACATTATTCAGTCCTTCATACATACCTCTAAAGCTCTGATTCCAAATCTGGATTCTTCTGACTTTGCTTTTAGGAAGTCCATGTTCTGAAGACGACTGTTAACTTTGGCCCTTTCCGTAGACAGCTGCAACTCTGCCTTCTTGAGATCACTTTAAAAAGTAAAATTGAAAGATTTTTTTCTCCTCAGTGAAACTATTATTAAAAAGAAAAGCTCAATTACTTTTTGGGTGGATTCAACTCTGAATTAGACAATAGATAATATAGTTGATGAATTTTCTACCATAAAATTTATATCCCAGACTAATTAACAGGCATTCTTTTAGGTCATCCTTCCCTCCATGTTGTTATCTGGGGTTTTTCTCAAGAAACAGGAAATAATTTTAAGGTTAATTTATACCAACTATTCTTAGAGAAAGTAAATCTGCTGCTTAAAAAAGTGACTAAAAATACCATAAAGCTGCCCAGCTGGCGTGGCTCAGTGGTTGAGCATTGACCTATGAACCAGGATTCATGGTTCGATTCCCGGGTTCAGGGCTCATTGCCTGGGTTTCGGGCTTGATCCCCAGTGGGGATCAATGATCAATGATTCTCTCTCATCATTGATGTTTCTATCTCTCTCTCCCTCTCTTTTCCTCTCTGAAATCAATACAAATATATTAAAAAAAATACTCTAAAGCCAATTTGAATTAAGGAGATCCCAAAAGGCCTCTCTCCTGCATGTGACATAACATAGTGCCTTGCATATACACAGTCAATATTTATTGAATAAATTTACACACTGCCAAATTATGTATGCATATACATATTTCTGATCCGTAGCATCTAATCTCTGGGACAACAGGGACCTAAAAAAGACCCAGAGCATCAAGAGAGATAGTAGAGCACTAGCGTAAAAAAAAAAAAAAAAAAAAAAAAGAGCAACAAATTATAATGCACTTTAAGTTGCCTTGTAGTGTATAAGTAAAAAAAAAAAAAAAAGAAAAAAAAAGAAAATTCACATACATTTAAAAAATGAACAAACCCAGGTTATTTGTAAAAAGAAGGAAAAATTACATTAAGTAAAAGGTGAAAGTCTATACCCAACCTCCATTCAAGTCATTTTCTACTTTAAAAAACATTTTATGGACCCCATTTCTTAAAAACTAAATATAATAAAGTCCTATTATTGCCTTTTAGTAAAAATTGTCACCATTTCCAATTCAGTTACTTACTCTCGTAGACATTTTTCTAATACTAAACTTGCAGTTAATTTTTTTTCAAGTTTTGCCAATTCAAGCTTGAGTTCTTCATTTTTGGATTTGGCTCGAAAAAGATCAGAGGTCAAATCATTCACTGCAGAGAGAAAACTAAAAAAATAAAATAAAAGAATCTGGTCACATAAATGGACATCAAGGACAATAATTGCAATTATTCCTCATTTCTAACAATGATTTGCTCTTTATGTAGATTCTTCCATAACCCTGCTGTTTCGTAACTCTATGGATTTTTATCTGCTGTTCTCATTGCCTGCAAAGTCCTTCTTCACCTGGCAAATTTTCCTGTCTTTCAAAACGCAAATAAGATGGACTCCCATCCTGGAATTCACCACCCTTTTCTCTGTGCCCAAGCTACAGCTTGCACACTCTTGTTATGTTACAGCTGTCACACTCTGAGTTATACTTTTACATGCGCCTCCCTTATTTGACCATGACTGCAATTACTATCTTATTCATTGCTGCTTCTCCAGTGCTATGTATATGGCATATAACCAGTATTTAGCGTCTGCTAAACTGACTTAAGTCTAGATGCCTGCTGCCATACAATATACATATTTTTATTCCTGAAACACTACTCTTGAGCATATATATAAATTCCAAGCCCTTACATTGACAATGAGGAAGAATAGCTGCATAGTTCTCTGTAAGTTATAGTTGTCGTCCTAGCTAAGATCTGGCCACCAGTGGTATTCATATAGACTTTGGAGTCAGACAGCGTTTGAACCTCAACTCTGCCATTTACTAGCTCAGAGATGTTCTTTAACGCCCCTCCTGAACTTCAGTTTCCTCTTAGGGTTAATGGAAGAATAATGCCATTATACAGGTGAAATGCCTGTGACAAAGAATAAAGGTCCTTAAACTACTCCACCCCGTAGGGTAGGAACATAACCAAAATTCAGTATGCTGAACCAGATGATGTAGCTTACGACTTTTCTCATTGTATACTTACAGGGAATAATGTAAGAGATACCCAATACCTTTCCAAATATACATGAGAATCAAACTTCAAAAACCTGATCCTGGAAGGAGAAAACACTAAAATTTAACCAATACCAAGTTTACCTGAAGTAATCATACATACTCACTAACAAAGATAGAGTTAATTAAATTCAGTGTTTTGGCACTTATTGTCCATTTCCCACACAGAATTACACTGAGAAACAGTCTTTTAGGTCAAGACCTTATAACATATATGATTACTGAAATTAAAACTATCATAAAAATTACCTGGTTACTGAGGTATCCTTTATTTCAAGGGCCACTGCACTGTCAACCAAAGCATTCAGATACCTAGAACCAGTGCTAGAGAGGTTGGCAGGGGAAAAATTCACACTCTCCATGAGAAGGTCTTGAAGATGCTTGGCTGAAAAGATAAAATAATTCTATGATGATTAAGATGTTTGTTTTGTTTCATGTTAAATTTTTAACAGTTTAACTGAATCTTTCACATATCATACAATTCACCCACCTAAAGTATACATACCTGTAAATCAATGGCTTTTAGTATATTAAGAGTGGCATACCCATCAATACAATCAATTTCAGAACATTTTCATCACCCCAAAAAGAAACCCCACTTCTTAGTAATCATTTTCCAATTCCCAACCCATGAAGCCCTAGCAACCACTAATATGCATTTTGTCTCTACTCATTTGTCTATTATGAACATTTCATGTATATGGTACATCAGCCCTGGCCAGTGTGGAGCATCCTCCCATACCCTGAAGTCTCGCGTTTAATTCCCGGTCAGGGCACATGCCCAGGTTGTGGGTTCCACCCCCAGTCAAGGTATGTATGGGAGACAACCAATCAATGTTTCTCTTTCACATAGATGTTTCTTTCTCTCTCACTCTCCCTTCCTCTCTAAAAACAAACAAGAAAACCCTAAAAACTTTTCTACACTAAATTATTCTTGTACACTTTGGTATTAAAGGGTGTCCCAAAATTCACACAAGAAGTAATTTGATAGAAAACACAGGTTTATAATTAAAAATTGTAAATTTTTATTGATTCATAAAGTATACAGTATAGGGTTATGTATGGAATAGCATATCGGGTAAATGGCCTCCACGGCTTTGCTCGCACATACGCACTCTTGATCACGGTGCCGAATTGATGTCCCCGGACTCTCAGCAACACTCTCACGAACTGCTTCGATGTTTTGTGTTGAACGACTTGAAGGACGGCCAGAGTGTTTAAGATCACTAATTGATCCAGTCTCCCTAAATTTTTTAATTAATCTCTTCACAGTTGATAAAGTTAAATCACTATTCCAACCATATTTTGCATGAAAATTGCGAACTGTAGCTGCCAAACCTTCATTATTTTTAAAATATTGCTCAACAATGAAAACGTGTTGTTCTTTCGTGTAGCCCTCCATTTTTAATAACCCTGAACTGTCAGCTGTCACGCTATCTTTTTTTTCTGTTGGCAACACTTTACGGCACAAATGGCGTAAAATTCAAATCTTGCGTGAATTTTGGGACACCCTTTATAAAATTTGGTTACTTCTGGTTATCTCATTTAAAAACTCTGCAGTTAATCTCACCTTCCGATTCATATTCACTTGCTTTCTGCTTCAAGTCCTCTATTACCAGGTGGCCATCCCTGTCCCGGACCCTGTTGCGTTCTGAAAGGTGATGTAAAATCTCTGTGGTCCGGGCATTGACCTCATATTGTGGAATAGGATGATCTCCAAATATCTTTTTCAACCACGCAGCAACCTAATCATGCAAAGGAAGACAAATACTTTAAGTCTTGTTTGTAATGGCACAAAGCAAGTATCACAAATAAACGATCAGAAGCCAACAAAGTGCTTTCTATGAATATTCTGAAGTCCTGCTTACTTCACATCCTAACTTGTCTTTAAGAAGATACATACCAGATGTCAGGAAATAAGTGAGGAATCACAAGGAACAAAATTACCAGAAAACAATCCGTCCTTTCCCAAAGGAACAAAAGCGGCAGGTAGGCTAATAATTGGCATCACTCAAATAATTTAGAAGACCAATATGCATGTGCTAACAAAAGCATTCGTATCCATGCGAACTCTGAAAAAAAGAGTTGCCCACCATACACAAGCCCCACAGGGGCTCCTAGGGCTGGGATGTGGGACACAGGCAGGTCAGGAGTGTGTAAGGACAAAAAAAGACCTTTCCTTTTCTTTGCAATGGCCTTCCACGGTTTATGAGAAGTACCTGGTGATTAAACCCCAAGATTGTTGGCTCCTCTGATTCAAACAGCTCCTGGGTGCAAACTATGGGACAAGATGAGGTGCTCTCAAGGCTACATTCTTGCATCCCCCTTCAGAACTCGAAATCCCGTTTCGCCCCAGCTGGTTTGGCTCAGTGCATAGAGCGTCGGCCTGCGGACTGAAGGGACCCGGTTCGATTCCAGTCGGGGGCACATGCCCGGGTTGCAGGCTCGATCCCCAGTGCGGGGCGTGCAGAAGGCAGCCGATCAACGATTCTCTCTCATCACTGATGTTTCTACCTCTCTCCCTCTCCCTTACTTTCTACAATCAATAAAAATATATTAAAAAGAAAAGAAGAAGTCCCACTTCAGACTGCTGGGAGGGATTTTGTACCAGGGGGCTCCTCAACTCCCTTTCAAGCCCAAGACTAAGCAGGGGAGGGAAGGGAAAGGCCCTTTCCAGGGCCGTCCAAGTAGAAAGGGGAATCAAAGAGCATGAAGGCGGGACTGAACCTGGGCCCCCGGACTAGGTAAGTAAACCTGGCAGGAGATCCGCCCGGCAGGCGGGTGAGTCAAAGACTCCGCTTCTAGGACGCAGCAAAGGCCCGCTCCCGCCCCATCACCTGCGCCTCTTTCTCCTCCGACGCTTCCATAACTGCCGCTCCCGCCACTTCAGGAGCAGATCCTCTCGGAACAATTGCCGGGCTCGCTCTGAAGGCCCCGCCCACACGCCGTGGGTCCGGCCCCTTAGGGCCCGGGACTTCTGGGAGTTGTAGTTTTCACCAAGACTCCAGGGTGCTGCGGGTCTCCAGCACTGCAAGCCTCTCCCTGCTGGCCACCTCGCCTCGCCCTCCGCCCTCCATGGTATAATCTACAGGAGGAGAATAGAATCGCATAGAGACACGCTGTGTTTTCTTACATTTTGACTACTAACTTGAATTGCTTGTCTTAAAGAAAATACCTGAAACTTGTTTTTTGGATAGCAGATGTTTGTGGGCACTAGCTTAAACTTTTTATTTTACCCCGGCATTATAAACTGCAGCAACCTTAGTTTTACCCGTTAATCTCCACTACCAAAGAGCTAAATGTGCTGGAGACGTTTAAAATAAATAGCTGACATTCCTGCCCGGTGTGGCTCAGTTGTTTGGAGCGTCCTTCCTTACACCGGAAGATGGCAGGTTCCATTCGGGTCAGGGCATATACCAGTTCCCGGGCCGGTGGGGCACATACGAAAGGCAGCCAATCGATGTTTCTCTCCCCCCACCCTCTATAAAAATCAATGAAAACATGTCCCTGGGTAAGGATTAAAAAATAAATAAGCCCTAACCGGTTTGGCTCAGTGGGTAGAGCGTGGGCCTGCTAACTCAAGGGTCCCAGGTTCGATTCTGGTCAAGGGCATGTACCTTGGTTGCGGGCACATTCCCAGTAGGAGGTGTGCAGGAGGCAGCTGATCAAAGTTTCTAACTCTCTATTCCTCTCTTCCTCTCTGTAAAAAATCAATAAAATATGTTTTAAAAAATAAGATAAAAATAAAATTGTTGACAGCATTCAACTGCTAGCGCTGCCACTCTTCCATGTAAAGTTCTCTCCTCCCTCCGTGATTGTGGTTAACACTGTGAGTGATTCTTGATACTGCTACTGCAATGTATACTTTTCTATGAGATTTATTATTTTTCTTCATTGTTACAGGAACCCTGTAAATTAGACACGTTACTTTACATATTTCCACATTAAAACCACACGCACATAGGCCTCCCCTGAGCTTGTCAAGTTTAGTATGTGGCCCCTCTATCGTCCAGAGGGTGCTTGGCAAAATTCAGAGCCCAACATGTTTGACACAGAGGGTCTGGGGTGGGGCCCCATTGATCTGAGAATCACTTCTTTCTGCAGAAAACGGTTTCGTAGCGACAGCCTCAGACCTGACACCCTCCGACCCGCCTCACGGTCAACCTGCCCGCCGCGCCCTCGGACGGGGTGTCAGCACCACCTGTTTCCGGAATCTGGCCAGGGAACCGCTTCACCACTGGTTCCGCTACCCACGTGGTCGCCCCGGGCAGTCACAAGGTCAACTGGAAAGACCATAGGAAATGTGTCAGCAATGCCCGCGCGGACGCTGGCAAAGGTCTAATCATTCCTTTTGAAGTTTACACCTAGAAATAATACCTAAAAAGAACCCCAAGTAACCACCCCCACCTCGCGAAGGGCAGATTTGCATCCGGTAGGTGAAAGCTAGGGGCGGTACTTCCGGGTCAGGTGGGCTGGCTGCCTTGACCTTCCTCGCCGCTCAGCCATTTTGTCCCAGTCAGTCCGAGGCTGCGGCTGCAGAGCAACTTCGAGGAGCTGCAAAGATGCTGTCCGTGCGCGTCGCCGCGGCCGTAGCCCGCGCCCTCCCTCGGCGGGCAGGGCTGGTGAGCGCAGGGCACCGGCGGGAGGAGGTGGCCCGTGCGGGCGGCAGCGGGTGATGGTGGGGCGCTGGCTCGGGAGCTCTCTCTGCAAGGAGGGTGAGGGGGCTGTGGCAGGCGCCGCCATCTTGCACTGCTGGCTGCTCCGGCCGGGCCCGGCCGGGCAGGAGGGCAGCGGAAAGGCCCTTGTGTTCGCCCTCCGTGCGAGATGGTGCAGAGTGGTGCAGGGGGCACAGTGACCTTGATGCTGCCCAGGGATGGGGCCTCAGGAGGATTCCCTTCGGTTGAGAGCGGCGCGCGAGGGGCCTTGGGTGAAGGTCAGGGCCTGGGCGCTCGCTGTCCGAAGCCTGGGCCGAAACGGGGTGGCCGGGCCCCGCCGATTCCCCGGGACTCCCTCGCTGAAGGTCAGAGCGAGCTGCGAACCCCGGCCGGTGAAGGTCAGCGGGCCCCGGCATTTCACCCTGCCCGGAGGTCAGTTCGGAGGAGAGCAGCACATGAAGGGCGTGTCCCGAACGCTTGGGTGGGCGGCCTCAGTGCTGAACCCCGAAAGGATCGCGAAGACCCGGCACGGGTGCGGGTGTGCGTTTCCTACGGCCGGTACCGCGCGCCACCATGGCAGGCCAGCCGCTGCGGCGCGGTCCCGTCTAGCGGGAGAGCGTGCGTGGCGGCACTTTGACAGGTCTTAAGCTTCCGTCCGTGAGGAATTGTTAGACGGTGATGGGGACTCGAGGGAAATAGAGCAGAGGTTGGAAAATGCCTGTGACGGTCAATGCCCTTCATTACTTCTCTCTCTCTCTCTCTCTCAGATAAGTACATAACCTTTACTTAAATCCTGTGTTAGCGCTTTTACATGTACTTACTTTTTCCATCGTAAAGGTAGTGTCAACCTGAAGGGTGAAATAGACATACTGCCCTAACCCAACCGCTGGCAGCATAGTTTCTCATCAAATTTCAACATTGACAGTTTTTTGTCTTCTTGATTAAAAACAAATATTTCTTCTTATTGATTTCATAGAGGAAGGGAGAGAGAGATAGAAACATCAATGATGAGAGAGAAGCATTGATCGGCTGCCTCCTGCACGCCCCACGCTGGGAACCAAGCCCACAACCCGGGCATGTGTCCTGACCGGGAATCCAACTGTGACCTCCTGGTTCTTAGGTGGATGCACAACCACTAAGTCACGCTGGCTGGGCCCTTGATTGTTTTTTTGTTTTTTTTTTTTTTAATATAAATAGCTCTAAAGTCGAAATAATAGTGCCTGATACCTTTAAAGGGAAAGGTGCTTTGTTAACTGTTACTATACTTCCAGGAACTGCAAATAGGTTTTTACATATCAAAAAACTGTTTTTTCACCTGTTTAAAGTCTTCCGATTTTAAGCAAAATATTGTGAGTATAATTAATATCTTAACAGATAACTTGATCAAACTAAGCTTGCATTCAAACTAGCCAGTTTTATAAAGGCCTTTTTAAAAATCAGATTTAAAAAATATATTTTTGCCCTAGGTCTCCAAAAATGCTTTGGGATCATCCTTCATTGCTACAAGGAATCTTCATGCCTCTAACACTCATCTTCAGAAGATTGGTGAGTCATTATTTCTAAATCTACACCACACTTACTACCTTCTCATTAAACAAAAGATAAGTTACATAGTTGTTGCAGGCTTTTTCCCCCTATTTTGTTAATTTTTTCTCTCAATTTTAGTTACTGCAGAACTCCAGATTTTTTTTTTCTTTGTCTAAATATATTTTTATTGATTTCAGAGAGGAAGGGAGAGAAAGAGAGAAACATCAACGATGAGAGATAATCATTTATCGGCTGCCTCCTGCACACCCCCTACCGGGGATCGAGCTGAAACCCGTGCATGTGCCCTGACATGGATGGATTGAACTGTGACCTCCTGGTTCATAGGTCGACACTGAGCCACACCTGCCTGGCAGAACCTCAGATTCTTTTTTTTTTTTTCTTTTTTTTTATTGCTTAAAGTATTACAAAGGGTATTACATATGTATCCATTTTATCCCCCCGCCCTAGACAGTCCCCTAGCCTCCCCTATCACCCAGTGTCTTATGTCCATTGGTTATGCTTATATGCATGCATACAAGTCCTTTAGTTGATCTCTTACCCCCCTACCTCCTGCCCCCCAACCCTCCCCGGCCTTCCCGCTGCAGTTTGACAATCTGAGAACCTCAGATTCTTAACCCACAATGTGCCATTTAGTCCTATGTTGGTAGGTTTGCTTGTTCTAGTGAAATGAACTACAGTTTTATATATTTCTCTTTTGATGTTAGTATAGCTTCTTTGTTCTGATAATGTCCCGTTGGGTGGAAACAGAATGTGCACATGGCAGGTGGTGGACACACTTTCCGATCTATGAAAGATTTTTTTTTTTCCTCTCCTAAAAAAAAATTACAAAAAGTAGGCAATTTTTCCCTCTATGTTTTTCAAAGGCATTAGGTGCTAATCTATGAATTTGCCTTTGCAAGTTTATTTTAAGGATATTTTATTTTATTTTTTTTCCTAAAGGGGAGAATGATGGTTTTTATTTTTTTAAATATATTTTATTGATTTTTTTACAGAGAGGAAGGGAGAGGGATAGAAAGTTAGAAACATCGATGAGAGAAAAACATCCATCAGCTGCCTCCTGCACACTTTCTACTGGGGATGTGCCCACAACCAAGATACATGCCCTTGACCAGAGTGGAACCTGGGACCCTTGAGTCCAAAGACTGAGCCAAACCGGTTAGGGCTATTTTAAGGATATTTTAATTTTATTAGTTTTTTATCTGTCTCGTGAAGTTTTCTCTGAGTCACTTGGGTTCTTTTTCATAGATCTCATGCTTTTTTGAATAGAACGATGTATTGCTTTTTGGAGTATAATTTGATCATTGTGATCACAAACTATATTATTCATGTTGTTATGCAAATAGGTGTTGAAAATAAACTGGGGCCAGATTATTATTTGTAATGGAATTGCTCTCAATAGGCACTGCCGAGATGTCCTCTATTCTTGAAGAGCGAATTCTTGGAGCTGATACCTCTGTTGACCTTGAAGAGACTGGGCGTGTCTTAAGTATTGGTGATGGTATTGCCCGAGTACATGGGCTAAGGAATGTTCAAGCAGAAGAAATGGTAGAGTTTTCTTCAGGCTTAAAGGTAAATTATAAAATAGTATTTTGCTGTTTTAGGGTTGTTGTCTTCATTTAGTAAATCAGATATGTCAGTTTGGGTTTTTTTACTTTAAATCTCAATCTGCCTCAGGGTTTTTGTGGTCAGTGTCATAGATTGTGAAAATATATTTAAGGGTTTTCACTCTAGAAACTTATTTACACATAATTCATAGCCATTAGCTCCTAAGTACATAGTTTTAGTAAATCTTCACCCAGATTCTAAGAAGGTCAAGTCTGTTCTTTGTAGCTGTGAAGATCATCTTGTATAAAAGCATTTGATAACTTTAAGCTTATTTAATTAAATTAATAAAATTAATAAATTCATTTCTGGTGGAAAGTTCGAAGTCACTGACTTTGTATTTCTAGTAAGAATAGATCTCTTGATGAGAGGCAAGTTGCTGGTGTCGCTATCACAAGTTCTCTGATGATGTAAGCCCACCTTTTTCTACTAGGTTGAGCCTAGTTGGCCAGTGGGGTGAGAATTAAAAGCTGTAGGAGTCGTAGTTCTCTGAGGAAAGCAGAGCCTGATGTCTAGATGGACCAGGGGCAGTAGTACACAAATAGGGGAAAGGATCGTCTTGGTCCTCTTGCTAGTATGGAAAAGAGCCACTTAACGTACAAGGCGAATTGTAGGGCCAAAAGTTTTATCATTGTCTAAAAAGTTAACCTCTTTTATCTTCAGTGTGTGTATCTTATATGTCTTTGAAAGCTTAGGCTGAAATTAATGAGCTCTCAAGTCTCCTTTTAGCTTTTAAGAGTGTTAGCCCATACCGTCCAATAGAACTTTCTGCAATGTCAGAAATATTCTATGTCTGTGCTGTTGAATATGGTAACTAGTGTATGTAGGAGACCATTGAGCATGTAAAAGGTAGCTGGTGTGACCTAAGGGACCACATTTATAAATTTGACTGAGTTTAAATTTAAGAAGCCACATGTGGTTAGTGACCTATATTGAAATCAGATTTAGACTAAAGATTCAGTACCTCCAATAATATTCTACGATATTCCTCTGTATTCTAGGCTCAACTTAGTACAAAGAAGTGGACGTATATCATCAGAGAGCTTATGATAGCTACACCAGATCTTACATCACTGACCAGACTGAGTTCCTGGAATAGCCTTTTTGTTTTGATTATGTTCAATTTCTTTCCTTCCATGTGCTCTTTGAGGATGTGATAAGAAGCAAGTCCTTTTTAAAAAATTTTATCTGATGATTTTTAGAGAAACATTAATTTGTTGTTCCACTTACTTATGCATTCATTGGTGGACTCCAGGGATCGAACCTGCAACCTTGGCATATTGGGATGAGGCTCTAACCAACTGAGCTATCTGGCCAAGGTGCTATTTTAAAAGTCTTAACCAAAGAAGATTGTTTATTAGAAAAATACTTAGGAGTAAACCAGATCTAAAGAACAATACTGCCTTTTTTTCTCTATAGCTATTTTCATAATCATGTAGTGTTGGTATGTGGGGAGAAGAGCCACTTGGGGCTCATTGGTGTTCAATTGTCTTTTATGTAGGGTATGTCTCTGAACTTGGAACCTGACAATGTGGGTGTTGTCGTGTTTGGAAATGATAAACTGATTAAGGAAGGAGATATTGTGAAGCGAACAGGAGCCATTGTGGATGTTCCTGTTGGCGAGGAGCTGTTGGGTCGTGTAGTAGATGCCCTTGGTAATGCCATTGATGGGAAGGTAGGCTTATCATTCATTAGATGTAGTTCCTTTTTGGTGTGGTTGTAGTTTCTAACAAATATCAAGACTGATTGTTCTGGGGTTCCTTTTTATCAACAGGGTCCAATTGGTTCCAAGACCCGTAGGCGAGTTGGCCTGAAAGCCCCTGGGATCATTCCTCGAATCTCTGTGCGGGAACCAATGCAGACTGGCATTAAGGCTGTGGATAGCTTGGTGCCCATTGGTCGTGGTCAGCGTGAGCTGATTATTGGTGACCGACAGACTGGGTAAAGACGCAGTAGCTTGTTAAAAGTTCTAACTGAAATTGGCTCTATGAAAAGATTACTTTATAGTGTTGGAATGGTAAATGCTTTGGATATAACAGGGAGAATAAAATTTGATGTGTGGGTTGTAGTAGTGAAATTTTAATTGGGGAATTCTTTGAAACATTTAGTTAAGATTTATGTTTACTTTCGCTTTTTAAAGCAAAACATCAATTGCTATTGACACAATCATTAACCAGAAACGTTTCAATGAGGGAACTGATGAAAAGAAGAAGCTGTACTGTATCTATGTTGCTATTGGTCAGAAGAGATCCACTGTTGCCCAGTTGGTGAAGAGACTTACAGATGCAGGTATTAAAGAACTTTAGTCCCATTGCTGTTACCTGGGAGCCCTGTAGCTGCCAACCTTAGGATAACGTCTACTTAATGAAGGCTGATTTTAATTACTCTCTAATGAACTCTATACTGATATAGTCAATACATAAAAGAAAAGTAAATGTAAAAATTTAGCATAAAACGAAGTTTTAAGGTTTTATCATTTTCTTTAAAGTAGAAGCTGTTTGACTCAGATTAATTTTAGTAGTAAGTCACTTAGTAAAGCATTTAGATAATTTTTATTGCAGTAGCCTCTACTTTAGAAATCACAATATTAACAACCTTGTAAAACAAATCTGTGTTTTTCCCAGATGCCATGAAGTACACCATTGTGGTTTCAGCTACCGCCTCTGATGCTGCCCCACTTCAGTACCTGGCTCCTTATTCCGGCTGTTCTATGGGAGAATATTTTAGGGATAATGGCAAACATGCTTTGATCATCTATGATGACTTATCCAAACAGGTCAAAATAAATGTATTTTTAGACTCTGTTTGTATGTTTGCACTGTTTGACCAAATGTAGCTTCTAACGGGTGGATTTCCTAACCCTTTTCTGTACTGCAGGCTGTTGCTTATCGTCAGATGTCTTTGCTGCTGCGCCGACCCCCTGGTCGTGAGGCCTATCCTGGTGATGTGTTCTACCTACACTCCCGTCTGCTAGAGAGAGCAGCCAAAATGAACGATTCTTTTGGTGGTGGCTCCTTGACTGCTCTGCCAGTCATAGAAACACAAGCTGGTGATGTGTCTGCTTACATTCCAACTAATGTCATTTCCATCACTGACGGACAGGTATTATTCTTATGCTTAATATAAATGTAAAAGCTTAGGGTGATTCCAATGTACTGGTTGGAAATAGTAGTTCTGAACTGATTTTACTTTTTTATTATGGAAAATTTCAAATGTATGCAAAAGTAAAGAGGATAGTATAGCAAAACCCCATATATCAATTTATAGTATGGAGTACTTCTTGCTTCATTTATACCCCTGCTATCCTTCCCCCTGCATAATTTTGAGCAAATCCCAGAAATCATTTCACTTCACCTGTATACCTATAATAATAAAAGCGTAATGTGCTAATTAGACCGGACAGCCAAACGACCTTCCGGATGTCCTTCCTGACAAAGCCGCAGCGGTGGGGGTGAGCAGTTAGGGGCGATCAGGCAGGCAGGCAGAGTGGTTAGGAACAATCAGACAGGTAGGCAGGTGAGTGGTTAGGAGCCAGAGGTCCCGGATTGCGAGAGGCTACAGGCCAGGCTGAGGGATGTCCTCTTGCCTGCCGCATCACCCCCCCCACACACACACACACACATGGATGTTGTGCACTGGGCCTCTAGTATTTTAATAAAACGTTAACCTTTTTTTTTTTTTCATGTTACGCACATCTCCCAATCTCAGCAATGAAATATGTAGGTTGATTGGAGTTGTGAAAGATTTGAGGAGCTATTTACCATAAGATACCATTTAGTATTCTTCCTCAGTGTTTTTGAGCTTCAGTTTTTCAGCACAGTATCTTAATTTTGAAATGCTGATTTCTAAGTTTGCTAGCATGTGCATTGTCCTTACATTGTAGATCTTCTTGGAAACAGAATTGTTCTACAAAGGTATTCGCCCTGCCATTAACGTTGGTTTGTCTGTGTCCCGTGTTGGATCTGCTGCCCAAACCAGAGCCATGAAGCAGGTAATTTGAATCACTTTTGGGGAGAGGTATCATTAGGTTAAAACCAAAGTGTATTTGTATAGTGCTCTGTGTCACTGAGTGAAGTATTTTTGTATAGTATGAGTTAACCAATTCTGTATTTCAGGTGGCAGGTACCATGAAGCTGGAATTGGCTCAATATCGTGAGGTTGCTGCTTTTGCTCAGTTCGGTTCTGATCTTGATGCTGCCACTCAGCAACTCTTGAGCCGTGGTGTACGTCTGACTGAATTGCTGAAGCAAGGACAGTATTGTGAGTTGTTCTCTTTATTTGGTCAAGTTCCTACTTTGTGGGACTATGACATAGCTTCCTACAAGCTGTAATACATGCTGTTACCTCATCAGCGGTACTGCCTTTTGAATGCAGTTGATGCCGTGTTTATTTAATCAAAGTACAGACAGTCTTTATCATTTAAATGTAAATGCTACAGACTTAATAACCAGCAAAACTTACTATGTTTAGTACTTTTTGGGGAATTAAGACTTACTAGATGCTCCTCACACCCTACTACATGAGTGTAGAATTTGTCCTATTTAAAAGCATGTTATTCACTTAACCTTGTTATAAAAATTCAGCAAATTATTTATAACCAAAATAATTTAAATGCTGCCAGATGATATAACAGTGTTTGTGGAGAATGCCCTAATATTATACTTTAGGACTTGCAAATATAAGAAAATCACTGTTTCCTGGGGAGGAGGTGGGTGGAGTTTCTCACTGCGAACGTGAGAATAAGTGATAAACTTGTTAATGGAGGGAAAAGTAAGTGTCTCTGACTTTGGTAACATGGTATTTATTTGAACAACTCACTGGCATCCTTTTGTTTCTCTTCAGCTCCCATGGCTATTGAAGAGCAAGTGGCTGTCATTTATGCCGGTGTAAGAGGATATCTTGATAAACTGGAGCCCAGCAAGATCACAAAGTTTGAGAGTGCTTTCTTGTCTCATGTTATCAGCCAACACCAAGCCCTGTTGGGCAATATCAGGTATGAACACAATTGCATGAAGTCTTGCTAAATTTCTTTTGTATTTTGTAGTGAGCCTAGTCATTGAATTTTTGTCCAGGTCAGAAACTAATGATCTCCTTTTATTTCCAAACAGGACTGACGGAAAGATCTCAGAACAGTCAGATGCAAAGCTGAAAGAAATTGTAACTAACTTCTTGGCTGGATTTGAAGCTTAAACTCCTATGGATTCACATCAGATACCAGTTTGGTTTTGTCATTGTTTCTTCTAGTAATCAGTTCCATTTGTAAAAGGTTTACTCTCATGCTCCAGATGTACAGAATCACCTTAAAAATAAAGGTTCCATATTGCTTGGCGGTTTTCTGTAGTTTGAATGGTTCCTTTAAAAGAACTGAGATTGCTTTGAGGAATTGGTAAGCATTGCTTCGTTGCTTATTTTATTTGACTGTTATCAATCTAAGAAGGCTTAAATAATTCACAGCTAAGTTCTTTGCAGATTCTAGAGTGCTTTATATTTGGTTAAACAGAAATTCGTTGACTTGGCAAATTGAATAACAGCTTTCTCCTGCCCTCTGGTGTTTTCGGACCACAGCCTCTGCTTGACCAGGCTCTGGTCCCAGGGTCTCATCTGGCTTTAGCTAGCTGGTCAGAACCCCTGCCAGGTTTACACCTCTTTCCTGGATGGGAGGGATCAGACAATGGGAAATGAAATAAAACATCTTGTTATTGAGGATCAGAGAGAGTTCATTGAATTCTCTGGCTGGCTCCATCACTGTCTCACCAATGAATACATGGGAAAGATCTCTCTTGAGGTGCTTTGAAACCTTGGGGAGGTACAGAAATTAGAGAACATAAGGATATATCATGTTATTAAGGGCTAGTTTGTGATAAAGTTGACAGGTTCTAGAAGTTCAAGAAGTGGGAAGACACTGAGGGCTGGAGAAGGGAGTGGTGATGAGCAGGAGGAAGCATGACCCATAGCCTGCAAAGCATGAGCTAGAATGGGGTGGCAGCACAGAAGAGCCTGACTGGCATGGGGTGGGGAAGCTGGGGAATGAGATGGGAAAGGTCAGGATAGAGATGGACTTGAGAGGATCAGCAACGTAAATACATGTAACTGACTTTCTGCTTTTCTTCCCCTGAAGTTCTGCACCTGTGATTTAAAATTGTAGCCTTTAATGTGATGGCTTCTCTGGGCATGTTCAGATTCGTTTTGGATTCATTGAACACTAATTGAGCAGCTACTCTCCGCTTCTGGCAGTGTGGGAGGGAGGGGCCAGGCTGCAGTGTCTGCCATGGACTGGGTGTCATGCTGCCTCTGCCTCCAGCCAGCAGTGTGATCCCAGGAGGACCACCCCACCTTGCTGATCGTCCATGTCCCCATCTGCTCAGGGTCTGGTAATCCTGACGCCCCACGGTCATGAGGATTCAGTGAGAGGTCACTTGTGAAACTCCTAGCAATGTGCACTGCACACAGTAGGTATTCAGGAACGCTACCTGCACCTTGTTCACAGAAGAGGATCACCACAGGGTAGTGCGGTCCTCGAGCTTGCAATAGTCGGCAATCATGGACTGTCTTTAGTTCTAAAAGCTGAGTGGGGGTTGTACCTTTACCCTAGCCAGGCCACGGGCCTGACCCAAGATATCCGGGTCTGCTTTCAGCTGAAGATCTCTAGCCCAGTGTGGTAACAAGGGTCCTCAGGCTGACCAGAGGCTTGGATATTCATCCCTGTGCCTTAGACTCATTTAAAAAGAGAATTGGCCCTGGCTGGTTTGGTTCAGTGGATAGAGCGTTAGCCTGGGGACTGACCGGTCCCGGGTTCGATTCTGGTCAAGGGCACATGCCCTGGTTGTGGGCTCGGTGCAGGCAATCAATGATTATCATTGATGTTTCTCTTTCTCTCCCCCTTCCTCTATGAAATCAATAAAAATATATTTAAAAGAATAAAGAGAATTGGACTAATTTTTGCCTAGTAAGTACGGATGCTCAGAATGTGGAGGAAGGACGGAAAGTGCCATAGCCTAAGGCTAACCATAACACTAACCTAACCCTAACCAGGCAGAGGCTTTTAGGACTAAAATTGTTTTCAGTTTTTAAATCTTCACTGGAGGCTTGCAACCAGGGCAGCAATTGGCAGCAGCAGTTCCTCCCAGATAAACCCCCTGAACCTGTCCACAAGGCCCCCTTTTCTCTGACTTAGTGAGCCAAAGCAGCCAGTCTAGGCTCATGTCTCCACTTAGTTCCTTCCAAGGCCAAATAATTTTAAAAAGGTACATCAATATATTGAGGCAATTCTTTTTAAATTTTTTTATTGATTTCAGAGAAGGGAGAAAGAAACATCAGTGATGAGAATCATTGATTGGTCGCTTCCTGCATGCCCCACACAGGATTGAATCCACAACCTGGGCATGTGTCCCAACCTGGAAATAAACTGTGATCCCCTGGTTCATAGGTTGATGCTCAACCACTGAGCCATGCCAGCCGGGCGAGGCAATTCTTAATGGATGGACATTTCGTTGCTTTAAATCTTTGCTAGAATAACCATGCTACTATGAATAACTGCATGCATATTTCACTTTGCACATGGAAATGTTGGGTCAAAAGATAGGTGCATCTAACATTTGGATGACACGGGCAAATTTCTCTTTACAAAGATAATCAATTTTACATGCAAGAGTGTGTTTTGGGCCAAAACCGGTTTGGCTCAGTGGATAGAGCGTCGGCCTGCGGACTGAGAGGTCCCAGGTTCAATTCCGGCCAAGGGCATGTACCTGGGTTGCGGGCACATCCCCAGTGGGAGATGTGCAGGAGGCAGCTTGATCGGTGTTTCTCTCATCGATGTTTCTAACCATCTCTCTCCCTTCCTCTCTGTAAAAAATCAATAAAATATATTTAAAAAGAGTGTGTTTTGGCCAGCACTGTGTGGTATCAAATTGTTAGGAAAGATTTACTTAAGGAATTTAGACAACACTTAGGAAACATGAAGTTAATAAAGCAAGACTCCAAATTTTATGTACAGTAAGAGCTTAACTATGCAAATATATGTTATTGGAAGAGATTACCGTATTTTTCTGTGTATAAGACTATTTTTTTCTAAAATCGTTAGACTGAAATTGAGGGAGCCTTGCGGGTGCTTCGCTGCCCATACCTTGTCAAACAGGCTTCCTCCAATCACGAGCCTTATTGTTACTGACGTCAGCTGATGCCCTAACTGGAGGTGGAGGTGGAGAGTGCACAGATGCAACAGGGACCTCAGCGTTCTGAGCCCATAAATACCGGTAAGCGATTGTCTTTCAGCTATGCAAAAGAGCATGGAAATAGAGCTGCAGAGAGAATTTGGACCTCTCCCCACTGAATGTATGATCAGACAGTGGAGAAAACAAGAAGAACAACTTAAGATGCCAAAAAGAAGAAGGCCTTAAGGGGAAAACCAGCAAAATGTTTAAAATATTGATTTCTTAATTTTGGGTTGGAAAAGTGGGGGGTGTCATACACGAAAGAATACTGTCAAAATGGTGGTTATCTTAAATGTGTTGACTATTAAATTTCACGATTTCATAATTGCTGCAGTAGTGTTATTTAACTTTGTTAGTAAAATGTCCCAAATTTGTCATAGACCCTTGTATATAGTACACATTTTACTTGTCTTTTCAATCAATACCTGTCCAGGTGATGAGCATAATAAACGTTTGAGGAATGCAGCTTCGACAAACATTTGCAATTTACGAAATTGCCACCAGGTGGTGGAAGAGCCTTAGAAGTCAGGGATCTTTGAAGCCTGCGTGAGCTTCAAAAATCAAGCACAATGTACCATAAAAAAATTGTAAGACTTAACACTTTAAAAAAAATTAGACATTAAAAGTTAGACAATTGAAATTGTTTCCTAAATATTTGTCCCAAATCTTAAAAACTTTCAGGAAAAGCCAGACCGGCGTGACTCAGTGGTTGAGCATGGATCTATGAACCAGCAGGTCAGGGTTCCAATCGCAGTTAGGGTACATGCCGGGGTTGTGGGCTCCATCCCAAGTGGGGACGATGCAGGAGGCAGCTGATCAAAACTTGGTCCTGTCTTTGGCCCTAAAACTTCTTTCATCTTCTCAGTGTGCACTATTTCTTTTTTTTTTTTTTTTAATTGCTTAAAGTATTACAAAGGGTATTACATATGTATCCATTTTATCCCCCCGCCCTAGACAGTCCCCTAGCCTCCCCTATCACCCAGTGTCTTATGTCCATTGGTTATGCTTATATGCATGCATACAAGTCCTTTAGTTGATCTCTTACCCCCCTACCTCCTGCCCCCCAACCCTCCCCGGCCTTCCCGCTGCAGTTTGACAATCTGTTTGAGGCAGCTCTGCCTCTGTATCTATTATTGTTCAAAAGTTTATAATGGTCTCTATTGTCCATGAATGAGTGAGATCATGTGGTATTTTTCCTTTATTGACTGGCTTATTTCACTTAGCATAATGCTCTCCAGTTCCATCCATGACGTTGCAAATGGTAAGAGTTCCTTCCTTTTTACAGCAGCATAGTATTCCATCGTGTAGATGTACCACTGTTTTCTAATCCATTCATCTACTGATGGGCACTTAGGCTGTTTCCAGATCTTAGCTATGGTGAATTGTGCTGCTATGAACATAGGGGTGGATATATCCTTTCTGATTGGTGTTTCTGGTTTCTTGGGATATATTCCTAGAAGTGGGATCACAGGGTCAAATGGGAGTTCCATTTTCAGTTTTTTAAGGAAACTCTATACTGTCTTCCATAGTGGCTGCACCAGTCTGCATTCCCACCAGCAGTAGTGTGCACTATTTCTTACCCCTCCTGCTAAGGTTTAGCCCAGTGATGGTGAACCTATGACACACTTGTCAGAGGTGACACGCGAACTCATTTTTTTGGTTGATTTTTCTTTGTTAAATGGCATTTAAGTATATAAAATAAATATCAAAAATATAAATCTTTGTTTTACTATGGTTGCAAATATCAAAAAATTTCTATATGTGACACGGCACCAGAATTAAGTTAGGGTTTTTCAAAATGCTGACACGCCAAGCTCAAAAGGTTCGCCATCACTGGTTTAGCCTGTTTTCCTGGTGCGCCCCCCCCCCCCCCCCGCCCTTCCCCTAAGGCAGTGGTTCTCAACCTTCCTAATGCCGCGACCCTTTAATACAGTTCCTCATGTTGTGGTGACCCCCAACCATAAAATTATTTTCGTTGCTACTTCATAACTGTAATGTTGCTACTGTTATGAATGGTAATGTAAATATCTGATATGCAGGATGTATTTTCATTGTTACAAATTGAACATAATGAAACCATAGTGATTAATCACAAAAACAATATGTAATTATATATGTGTTTTCTGATGGTCTTAGGCGACCCCTGTGAAAGGGTCATTTGACCCCCAAAGGGGTCGCGACCCACAGGTTGAGAACCGCTGCCCTAAGGCCTCTGCTGCCTCCTGATGGTGCTGCCCGGCTTCCTTTCCTTCTAGGTCAGTGGTTCTCAACCTTGGCTGCACATTAGAATCACCTGGGAATCTTTTTGAAATCCTTATTTCTGGGCCTCATCCTCCGGAAATTCTGTTTCTTTGTTACTAATGTTATGGCCCCACCCCATCACAAAGAAACAGAATTTCCGGAGGATGAGGCCCAGAAATCAGGATTTTAAAAAGATTCCCAGGTGATTCTAATGTGCAGCCAAGGTTGAGAACCACTGTTCTAGCCTCACTGCTTTCCAAAGAGATGAAGGACCAGATGAACAGATGCATGCCCTTGAAGTCACCCAGAGCTGGAGGCCACCTCTCCATCCTTGTAGTTGTGGGACTGGGGGTGGCATTACCAAGCAGAACCTTTTAGCTGTCCTTCAAATCTCAGTCATTGCTCTTTCACTATGTCTGGACAGAGCTAGAACCGGCTTAAGAGGCAAACGCTTGCCTCTCTAGGCTTGGTGTGGGCAGAGCTCTCCATCCCTTTAATACACTGTGATCTCTGGCTACTCACTCAGCCTCTGGGCTGCAGCTCTGGCTCAGGGCACAGAGCGCCATATTACCACAAAGAGGGATGGGTCCGACTTGCCCTGGGACTATGCTTTTACAGGGGTGTAATGTTATGTTATGAGAGTGGAGGGAGAGGAGGGAAGCTCTGGGCTCCTACTGCTGGGGTGGGATTGGTGGACAGGGTCTCGGGTCTTGAGAATGGGGAAGGGTCCGGGAGGAGCTGAGCTCCTGTGCGCCCTGTAAAGACCCCGCTAAGGGACCTAGAGTCAAGGGGGGAGGAAAGTATCCATGACCTCTCCACGACTTTTAGACTAAAACGTGCCCCGGGGCTGGGTGGTTTGCACGGGGCACCCGGGGTCCAGAACACAACTCGCTGAAGCGTCTACACCTCACGAGACCGCGTGGCCAGTGTGGCCCCGCTGACACCCCATCCGCGCGGCCACCCTCTGATGGGCGGGGACTCCCCTACCACCTCGAGCCTGGGTTCTCTGCAAGGAATTCGGTCGAGGGAGGAGGGGACTTGTGGGCAGGAACAGAGCCGAATTCGGGCGGGCAGGCCACCGCACCAGTTCCTTCCAATCGCCGGAGGCTTCCTGGAGGAGGCGGCAGTTAGGTGTCGCTCACTGATTGTGGCCTGACGCCCCGGGGTCCGTCTGGGTCCGGGCTTCGGGTCCCGCGTGGCGGAGGCGGGGCCTCTGTACGGGGCGTGGCCAGACGGGGGCGGGCCTTCAGGCCGGCGGTGCGTGTCCGGAGTTGGGCTGCGGACCGCGGCCGCGAATGTCAGGCCTCTCCGAGCGCCGTCGCCGCTCCGCTCCGGTCCCCTCCGCACCCGCCGCAGCGCCGGCCATGACGGGCTCACTGTTCAAGGGGAACTTCTGGGTAAGTCCCGGGGGGCGCCCCAGCCCCGCACCACCCCGCGACCCTGCCCGGCGCCGCGCCAGGGCGCCGAGGGGCCGGTGTGCTGCTCAGAGGCAGAACCGGAGCGGACGCCCAGCCCACCGCGCGCACGCCAGTCCCCGAGTCCGGTCCCGGGGCCCCCCCTTCGCCGCCCACGCCCCCAGCAGCGCGTACCCCCACGGACGGGTGCAGCCCGAGCCCGGTAGAGTTGGGACACCCTCCCCTCATCTTGCAGATGAGGAAACCGAGACCCAAAGGGAGGCCCAACTCGTCGGGGAGAGACACCGATGGCCCCGGGGGCTGTGCCGTGAGCGTGTTGGGGGGAACCTGGGGTCGGGGAGCTGGGGTGAGCTTCGCCGGCTGGCAGCGGCACCCCCCGGGTGGTCTTTTCAGGTCCTTGCAAACACACAGCCTGTCAGAGCCGCATTAGTTCCCATTCCCCTGCGGACCCGAGAGGGTTCTCTTGCAGAAGCTTGGTGCCCTCAGGCAGCCCGTTCCCTGAGCCCCCTTCCCGGCCTTGGCTCAGCCCAGAGCGAGGCCGAGGCGTGTGAGACCCTGCGAGCTGGTGGGGGCATCCAAGCCCGGTAGGACCAGTCCAAGCAGGAGGCGACAGGTCTGCCTGCCCCCACCCTCTGTCCACCCTTCTCCTTCCCCAGAGGCCCCTAAGGTTGTTATCCCTGCACCGAGAGGAACTGGCCTCATCCCGTGAAGGCAGGAGCAGGAAGCCTGCACACCTCGAAGTTGACCTGTAGCTGCCGAGTTGCTCCAACTCCTTACTCGGGACCCTGCTTGCCCTCCATTTAGCCTCACAGCTCCCTGTCCCCCATCGAGGGCTGCTGGGTGGAGAAACCTGGCTCTGTGGCCTCAGGGACAGTTTATACCCTGCCTTGTGAAGTCCCCTTTCCTGGGGTTTTGAGGTTCCCTTGGGATACTGCTTACCTGAGCAGGCGCTGGAGGAGTCCTGGGAATTTTTTAGGTACAACACAGATAGGACTTTTGGGTCTCCTGACAGGCGTTGTGGGAAAAAAGCAGGACAGAGAGACCTGCCTCCCTCTCTCACCCCCAATGTATGACACCCAGTTTTCAGACCTTCACCCAGATGTCATCTCTTCAGGGAAGCCTTTCTTTTTTTTTTTTTTTTAAAGTCTTTTTTTTTTAATTAAATCTTTATTGTTCAGATTATTACATTTGTTCCATTTTTTTTCCCCCCATAACTCCCCTCCTCCCAGTTCCCGCCCCACCCTCCGCCCTCACTCCCCACCCACTGTCCTCATCCATAGGTGCACGATTTTTGTCCAGTCTCTTCAGGGAAGCCTTTCTTGATTGCACCCAATGAGCTCTGTCACCTGCTCCCCTGGCACACATTTGGTCCTTCTTGGCATTTGTTAGTTGATAGTTTTGAATTTGGAGGCCTACAAACACGTGAACACCTTGTGGATAAGTGCTGTGCTGGCTTTCAGTGTCCCTGCCCCTTACACGAGCTGACCTACAAAGGGTGCTCCCCTAATAGTTGCTGAGTGAGTAAGGTGGGTCTGTAAGGCCGACAGGGCATGATGGGGTAAGAGCTGCAGCCTCCGTCCTCAGAGCCTTCCCAGGCCACAGTAAAGCAGCCGCCCTCCTGTCCCAGATGCAGGCTGGCAGGAGTGGTTAGGGGAGGGGACAGAAACGAGGTCTGGGTTGGGACTTAGAGGTTAGGACTCAGGGGTGGGCAAACTTTTTGACTCGAGGGCCACAATGGGTTCTTAAACGGACCGGAGGGCCGGAACAAAAGCATGGATGGAGTGTTTGTGTGAACTAATATAAATTCAAAGTAAACATCATTACATAAAAGGGTACGGTCTTTTTTTTTTTTTTTAGTTTTATTCATTTCAAACGGGCTGGATCTGGCCCGCGGGCCGTAGTTTGCCCACGGCTAGGTTAGGTGATGGTCTGGGGGAGAAAATTTTCTGGGCTTATCCTGTCAGAAGGTATCTGAGATCCTAAGAGATAGTTTTCCAAGTTTATCTTCCATCTCTAATTTCCTATGACACTTTATATAAAAGGATAAAAACAATAATAGCTATCATTACTGTGCACAGAGTCTGTGGAAAGCCCGTTCTAAATGCTTCATACACACTACTCATTTGAGCCTCACAACTACCTTGTGGTGGTAGCTTACTTACCATCCCATTTTACAGATGAGGAAACTGAGTGGCAGAGAAAGTAACCAACTTCTCAAGGTCCTGTTAAATAGTGGAGCGGGGCTGCATGGACCAATGGCGCTCAGCACGAGTGTCTGTCCCAGCATAGCTGTCTGGTTGTCTGTCATCCATGGCAGTGCCAGAGGAAGTTGGTGGGTCACCATTGGACCTTCACTTGAATATATCTTTCTCCTCCAGCTCTAACCATGAGCTCCTGGGCTGTCACATCAGCTGGGTCCCCAGCACCTGCCGTAGTGCCTTGCATTGGATGCTCAGGAGTCAGGCAGATGGGACAGCCAGCCAGGACTTGGGAAGAGAGGGGCAGAAGGGAAACTACTGGGGCCCTCAGGGGCTGCCTAGGAGGCTTTCACACTCTGGGGGGCGGGGGGTAGGGAGGCAAGGCGGTTGAGAGAACTGAGTGGCTGGCAATAGCTTTCTCGAGAGGGCTGTGATTGGATAAGGTAGGAAGCTTTGGAAACATAAGTGGGGATCAGCTGACTGAATTTATTTCATATTCGTGAAATACGTTCTCTGTATAATGGAGTCTAATGGAGGAGGCATTGGCAGGGTAAGACCAACACCTTGGTTAGAAGGTAGACTTCTCATGAGGAACCGAGGCTTTGTCCTTGAGTGCCTGGCCTCAAGAATGGAGGAAGAAGGGGCAGGGCGTGGGGGAGTCCAGCAGGGGCCACGGAAGCTGGGCCAGGGCTAGAAGGAGTCTGTTCCAGGGTGGAGTCCATAGTGAGGGGTAAGGGAGGAGACAGGTGGGATGAGCCGCAGCAGGTAGAAGAGGTCAGAGCCACAGGACGAGGCCACCAGTTGAAGGTGAGCAGTAGGGAGGAGGAAAGGAGTCCGGCAGATGGGACGGCCAGCCAGGACTTGGGAAGAGAGGGGCAGAAGGAAGACTACTGGGGACTTCAGGGGCTGCCTGTGAGGCTTTCACACTCCTGGGGGGTAGGCGGTTGAGAGAACTGAGCGGCTGGCAAAAACTCGTGTATGGTGAACTGGAGAATGAGGTGCGGACCCCAGAAATAAGGAAGTTCGAAGGAGGAACTGGTTTGTGGAGAGAGGAGGAGGAGGCGGCAGAAGTGATACTAGCAATATCTGACCACAGGAGTAGTCCTGGTGAGGACGCAGGCCAGCAGTATCCTGAAGCCCGCATGCCCCAGCCCTCAGCCCCCAGCACCGAGCCAGGATGTAGGGAGGTCTTGGAGGAGTGATCTGGGAAGGGGACAGGTTGCCAGGTGGCAGGGTTTGGAAGTATTTCAGTGTTTAAACAACCAGGATGGTCAGCATTCTGGGTTTGAGGGGTGGGTAGAGATGGATAGCCCTAGCTCCTTGCAAAGGGTGTCCAGGCGAGAGAGTGCATGGAATTGCATGAAGTACAGAAGTGTCATCAGTTGCCAGCAGAATCTCGGAGGTGGACTGGCCGGGTTCGAATCCTGGATCTACCCTTTACTAGCTGGGCACCTTAGGCAGTTCCTTCAACCCCACCCCACCCCACCAAGCCTCAGTTTTCCTGTGTATAAAAATGGGGATAGTCCTAGCCGGTTTGGCTCAGTGGATAGAGCGACGGCCTGCCGACCGAAGGGTACTGGGTTCGATTCCAGTCAAGGGCACGTACCTCGGTTGCAGGCTCCTCCCTGGTCCTGCCCTGGTTGGCATCATGCAGGAAGCAACCAATTGATGTGTTTCTCTCACATTGATGTTTCTCTCTGTCTTTCCCTCTCTCTTCCACTCTCCCTAAAAATCAATGGGAAAATATCCTTGGGTGAAGATGAAAAAAAAAAAGGGGGATAATAACAGTGTCTACTCCATAGGACTGTTTTGAGGATGAAATCAGAGATTAGTAGTACAGTGCCTGTCACATAATGAGCACTTGTGATTATCAGCTATTGTCAGCACCGAGGTGACAATTAAAGGAAGTGGGCGACAGTCACTCAAATGAGGAGAAAGAATGAAGTCTCCAAAGAAGGAGAAGAGAGGGCAAAGAAAGAGAGGCAGAGACACAGAGCTGCAACCAGGAAAGAGCCATCGCAAGCCCAAGAGAAGAACATTCTATGGCAGGGGTGGGCAAACTTTTTGACTCGAGGGCCACAATGGGTTCTTAAACGGGACCGGAGGGCCGGAACAAAAGCATGGATGGAGTGTTTGTGTGAACTAATATAAATTCAAAGTAAACATCATTACATAAAAGGGTACGGTCTTTTTTTTTTTTTTAGTTTTATTGATTTCAAACAGGCCAGATCTGGCGGGCCGTTGTTTGCCCACGGCTGTTCTATGGGAATTGAGAGGCCAGCGTCAAATTAGGGAGATCTTCCCGCAAAGGTATGAGTCAGCACATACTTCCTAAACAATCTTATTCAGACGCTCCATGGAAACGCTTATTTAAAGGAACCTTTTCGTGGAACTGTTTGAGAAGGGAAATACTCTGTTTTTTAAAACTGAGGTTGCCTAACAGGAAGCCCGCCTGTGTGTCGTTTCTCCCCATTCCTTCCCTAGTGTGCCTTCTTTGTGGCAGTGTGGTTAAGCAGCGCTGGGTAACTTGTCTTGGTTGATGTAGAAGTTACCCCCTCAGAATAAGACAGGCAGGGACCATGGCTGTGCTTTCCAGAGCTCCGGGGAAGTGGCTGGGCCAGAGGAGAGGAAAAATCACCGTCTTTGGCATGATCGGACACAAGTGTCTTTCGGATGCAGACATGCCCGGGTGACATGAGAGCCTGCCCCTGAAGAGGCAGATGTCCTCCCACCCCAGGAGAGTTCCACGCTCCGCACGTGGGTTTGAGGCCCAACCTGTCCCTGTCTGTCCTCTAGATCCTATTTTGACCCAGCCTTCCCGAGGCTCAAGGCGCTTGGCTCAGACCAGCTTCCTAGTCCCTGTGTCAGCACTTCCCCCTCCCCCTGCAGCTGCACAGAGCATAGGGAAGTCTTGGTGCTGTCTGAACTTGCTGGGTGCTCGGGGCTGTCCCTCTGCTCCACACCTTTGACCAGTTTGGAATCCCGTCATTCTAGGGCCTCACCACAGCTTAAGCTGGCTCTGCATCTGGCTTTGCTCTGTGACTCTTCTCTATACAGTGTGGGAGGCTCCAGGTTTTTTTTTTTTAAATAACAAAGAAGAAAACAGGTTATCACATAGACCCTCATGCTGACCCCATATATATTTATACATATATATTATTGATTTCAGAGAGGAAGGGAAAGGGGAGAGAGAAAGAGAGAGAAACATCAATGATGAGAGAGAATCATCGATCGGCTGCCTCCTGCACGTCCCCCACTGGGGATTAAGCCCCCAACCTGGGCATGTGCCCTTGATGGGAATTAAACCCAAGACCCTTCAGTCTGCAGGCTGACTCTCTATCCACTGAGCCAAACCAGCTAGGGCACTTTACTTTTTTAAAATACTCTTTCTTGGAAACTAGTTCCCTAGAAACATACCATGAAGGCTATTTTGTATTGTCTGGCCTAGTGGCAAAGTGAAAGGTAAGTCACTGACGATTGCCCTTCTCCAATTTATCTTTCCTAGAGCAGCCAGTGGGCTATATCTTTAAAGTAATTATCAAAATCCCCTTTTCTTGTTTTTTCTTCTTAAAATTTAATGAGAGACATAGGACCTAGCTTTTAAGGAAAATAAAAATTCTTATTGAGACATATATATAATACAGGGTGGGGCAAAACTAGATTTACAATTGTGAGTACCCAAAACACGGAGTTGATTCTTGTATTATATTAATTACTAGAGGCCTAGTGCACAAAATTCTTGCACTGGGAGGGGGTGGTCTCTCAGCCCGGCCTGCACCCTCTCACAGTCTGGGATCCCTCTCGCAGTCTGGGACCCCTCGCTCCTTACCACCCACCTGCTTGCTGCTCCTTAGCACCGATGCAGAGGTGGGAGAGGCTCCTGCCACCACCATTGCGCGTGCCAGCCATCTGTGAGCCCAGCTAGCTTCTGGCTGAGTGGTGCTCCCCCTGTGGGAGCACACTGACCACCAGGGGGCATCCTGCATTGAGCGTCTGGCCCCTGGTGGTCAGTGTGCACCATAGCCACCTGTCGTTCTGGTCCTTCTGTCGTAATGGTCACTTAGGCTTTTATTATATACATTGTATTATTTTTTCATACAAACAACTGTAAACAACTTTTACATAATACCCTGTATTATGACTAGATCCTCATTCTTGTTTTTCCTATATATTTTTGTTTTGTTTTGTTTTTAACAGAAATTATCACAGCTAAATATTTGTGAAAGTAAAAAGAGAGTATTAAATATTTAAATGCTATATTTATTCACTATTTTTTTTAAGCGGTAATGATCTTAATTTTTTTTTTCACAGAGAACTTTCATTTTTTAAACCTATTACTGTTTGTTTATGTGGGTAGATTCCAGTTTCAAGTGCTTTTATGTCTCTAAGAATGGTACTAAAAGTTCCACCATTCTCAATGACATCACTACTTTTTTTAATTAAATCTTTATTGTTCAGATTATTACATTTGTTCCTCTTTTTTCCCCCCATAACTCCCCTCCTCCCAGTTCCCGCCCCACCCTCCGCCCTCACTCCCCACCCACTGTCCTCTTCCATAGGTGCACGATTTTTGTCCAGTCTCTTTCCGCATCTCCCACACCCCTTTCCCCCACAAGAATAGTCAGTCCATTCCCTTTCTATGTCCCTGATTCTATTATGATCACCAGATTATTTATTCACTTGATTCTTAGATTCACTTGTTGATAGATGCATATTTGTTGTTCATAATTTGTATCTTTACCTTTTCCTTCTTCTTCCTCTTCTTAAAGGATACCTTTCAGCATTTCATATAATACTGGTTTGGTGGTGATGAACTCCTTTAGCTTTTCCTTATCTGTGAAGCTCTTTATCTGACCTTCAATTCTGAGTGATAGCTTTGCTGGATAAAGTAATCTTGGTTGTAGGTTCTTGGTATTCATCACTTTGAATATTTCTTGCCATTCCCTTCTGGCCTGCAAAGTTTCTGTTGAGAAATCAGCTGACAGTCGTATGGGTATTCCCTTGTAGGTAACTGAGTTTCTTTCTCTTGCTGCTTTTAAGATTCTCTCTTTGTCTTTTGCTCTTGGCATTTTAATTATGATGTGTCTTGGTGTGGTCCTCTTTGGATTCCTTTTGTTTGGGGTTCTCTGCGCTTCCTGGACTTGTAAGTCTATTTCTTTCACCAGGTAGGGGAAGTTTTCTGTCATTATTTCTTCAAATAGGTTTTCAATATCTTGCTCTCTCTCATCTTCTGGCACCCCTATAATTCGGATGTTGGTGCGCTTGAAGCTGTCCCAGAGGCTCCTTACACTATCTTCGTATTTTCGGATTCTTTTTTCATTTTGCTTTTCCAGTTGGGTGTTTTTTGCTTCTTTGCGTTTTGAATCTTTGACTTGATTCTTGCGCTCCTCTGGTCTGCTGCTGGGTGTCTGTATAATATTCTTTATTTCAGTCAGTGTATGCTTAATTTCTAGTTGGTTCTTTATCACAACATTGAGGGTCTCATTAGATTTCTTGAGGATCTCACTACATTTATCGGCGGTCTCACCAGTCTTTTCGAGGGCCTTACTAAGTTTATCGGCAGCTTCTAGACAGTTCTTGAGAGACCTTAAAAGTGTGGTTTTGAGCTCTATATCTTCCATTTCTGACATTTGCATCCTGTTTCTTTGTCTCCGCATTTTTTTATCTTTTCTTGGTGCACCCCCTAGTGGTCTTTGTGCGCAGTCTTATAGTTAAGCCTTGATTGTTGTCGGTAATACCAGGGGTGATTTGACCTCCAGGCTAGCTGGCTATGAGAGTCAGCTGTGTCTGCAGTGGGAGAGCTTCTGTGCTGGATCTCTAGGGCGGTGCTAATCTAGCCTTTGCCTGAGGCTATCCGGCAAATGGTTCTGTGCAGGGCTTGGGCGGGACGGGTCCCCGGGGATCTACAGGGTGGGTGGAGCTAGCAGTTATGGCTGCTCTCAGTTCCGTCCCGTCCCTAGGGGCTCTGCCTCTCAGAGTCCCAGCAACTGCTGCAAACCTCGGAGAGAAAGCTGCCTTTGAGTTTCGACTGAAGCCAGACAGTCCCGCTTCTCCCGTTTGAGTCTGGGTCCCTACAGACTCGCCCGGATCTAGAGCTCAGAGTCTGAAACTCCCTCCTGATTGAAAACAACAACCGCGCCCTCCGCCACCAGCCTGCTCCGCGCACACACTCCGCACCTGAGTATTTCACTTCAGCACTGCGCCTCCTCTGAGTCTGGGTATGATATTCTCTTTCCTCCTAGTTGTAGAATTTCCACTCAGCCAGCCTTCCTGTGGTTCTGGATGATGTCTGTTCTGTCCTTTAGTTATATCTCTGAAGTGGTTGTTCGAGGCAGCAATCTCCGGCGTTAACCTATGCCGCCATCTTGGTTTCTCCGACTATTTTTTTAATGTATTTTTATTTATTTCAGAGAGGAAGGGAGAGGGAGAGAGAGATAGAAACATTAGTGATGAGAAAGACTCATTGATCGGCTGCCTCCTTCACCCACCAGGGGTGGAGCCCGCAACCTGGGCATGTGCCCTGACCGGGAATTGAACTGGGACCTTCTGGTTCATAGGTCAACACTCAACCACTAGCCATGCCGGCCAGACAACGTCACTGTTTTTACAACTATATTTTACTTTTGTTACCTGTGCCTTTGGTGTTATATCAAGAAATTATTGCCAAATGCAATGTTGTGAAGTTTTTGCCCTTTGTTTTCTCTTGAAGTTTTATTGTTTTAGGACTTACATTTAGATCCTTGATCCATTTTGAGTTAATTTAGTATATGATATTAGATAAGGGTCAAACCTCACTCCTTTGCATGTACATACCCAGTTTTCCCAGCATCATTTGTTGAAAAAACTGTTCTTTCCCCATTGAATGATCTTGGCACTGTTTTTATACAGACACTCAGGGAAAAGCCCGGAGACTCAAAATCTCCCTTCGTAAGTAGAGGGCAGAATGAGACGGAAGAAAGAAGTGGGCCACTCCAATCCGGCAACTAATAGAGTTTATTAAGGGAAACTTATATACGAGGTGTATTTTGGGTGGCTGCAAGAGGAAGTGGATATTTCTCTGGGTGCTTAGCAGGTGCCAAGGAATTATATAGGATGAAGTGGGGGGCGGGGATAGGGGGTGGAGAGATACCAGTAGGTGAAAGCTATCAGTATGGGGAAACACTTTACCGGTACACGGTTGACCAGGTCAGGACAACAGCCTGTTCCAGGAATCAGCACGTAGCAGGCGGCAAGGGAAAAGTGCTGATTTATATCAGAATGAACATTGATTACCATCAGATGGTCTCACACGTTTGCCGAAAGCAGCCTCCTTTCTGGCCTGAGTTCAGCTTGTGGGACAGACAATGGCCACATCATGGGATAGTCTCTCCTCCACAGCACCCTTGTCAAAAATCATGTGAGGCCCTGGCCGGTTTGATTCAGTGATTAGACAGTTGGCTGAAGGGTTACGGGTTCAATTCCCGGTCATGGGCACATACCTCAGTTGCAGGTTCCATCCCTGGCCTAGTCGGGACACATGCAGGAAGCAACCAGTTGTCGTGTCTCTCATGTCCATTGTTTTTTTTCTCCCCCCCGCCCCAACTTCCCTCCCTTCCACTCTGTCTGAAAATCAATGGAGAAAATATCCTCAGGTGAGGATTAAAAAAACAAACAAACCACGTGAGGATTTATTGCTGGGCTCTCTATTCATTTCCATTGGTCTGGATAGTAAGGTGTTTGTCTTTATGCCAGCACCACACTGTTTTGATTGCTGTAGTTTTGCAAGTTTTGAAGTCAGATAATGTGCGGCCCCAGTTTTGTTCTTTTTCAAGATTATTGGGCTCTTCAGGGTTCCTTGAGATGCCATGAGTTTTCGGATAGGTCTTTCTAGTTCTGTAAATTATCCACTGTTATCAGAGACACTTTTTTTTAATGCTCCAGCATGCCAGGTATTTTTTAGAATCCTCTCCATGCTGTCCTCCCTGCACACCCTTCTTAGAGCCGTCTGCCCCATCCCAGTCTTCACTGGTATTTTCCAGACCTGCTGCACAGCCGTCATCTTGAGCTTCCCTTGAGTGCTGTCCTTGAGTTGGAGCCACTTTTCTGGATCCCATGATAAGATTATCATTCCCCTGCTTACATTCCTCCAGGGGCCTCCCTTGGAGTCTGAAAGTCTGACCAGGCTCTGCCTGACCCGTCTAGCCAGCCTCCCTGCACTTACCGTCACCATCTCCTGCCCCCTTACTATCCTGCAGCACTCCTAACTCAATTACCAAATAATGAATGATTGTTTCCAGCCAACCAATTAGTATGCCCCTGCTGCCTGTTCTCATGGCATCCTGTGCGCAGAAGCCAATCCACGGTTTGGTAATTACCTCTTTACCTCCCTCCCATCAGACTGTCAGGCATGAGGTATGCCTGAGGTGTATATCTCTCCCACCTAGCACGGTGCCTGCCATTGTAGTAGACCAGTGATGGCGAACCTATGACACGCGTGTCAGAGGTGACACGCGAACTCATTTTTTTGGTTGATTTTTCTTTATTAAATGGCATTTAAATATATAAAATAAATATCAAAAATATAAGTCTTTGTTTTACTATGGTTGCAAATATCAAAAAATTTCTATATGTGACACGGCACCAGAGTTAAGTTAGGGTTTTTCAAAATGCTGACACGCCGAGGTCAAAAGGTTCGCCATCACTGTGACACTCAGCAAATATCGAAATGAACAAATGAGGGAACGGTGAGGCCCACATGTGGCGGTGAATGGAGGTTACTCAGTCAAGTCGGCACTCTGCCCTTGCTCTCCCTTTAGTCTGTAGTGTCATTCCACGCTTTTAAAGAACCTGCTCCCCTATGACATCATGGCTGGTCGTGGTGTATGTGGGGAAATATCATCAGGGTTGGGCTCTATCTCCACCAGAAGAAACCCCAGGCCCAGGGAAGAGGCAGGAGGGGCACAGCACCCACGGAAAGAACAAAAGCCCCACGCTTTGTGCTCACCATCTGGTGAGAGACCTGTGACCAGCAGAGGAAACACCACAGCTGGTTAAAGAGGATGCTCTTCCCCAGTCATGGTGGAAGCTCAGGCATTCAACTCCGCGGTCTGTGAAGTGCGTACCAGCCCTGTGGGAGCCGCCATGGGTCACAGAGAGGCACATGCATCTCACCTTTTAGAGCTTATTACCTGCTCAGGGAGATGATCACACATGCTGTGTTAAAAAGATTCGTTTTTAGTATCAAGACAACAAAATTGAGGAAATTTAAAATCTATTATTAGTAATTTGGTACCTTCCCCCATTTTTTCCTCCATGCGCAGTTATAATCATAGTATATGTTTTATTTTATATTCCACTGTTTCAGTATAATAAATGTAAGGATGATAATAAATTATCCTTAAGTTTATTTTATCTGTTGCTATTTACTTTTCCTAACAATTATTTTAAAAATCTGATGTGATGTAATTATTCTCTTGCTGTTTGGCATTTATGTAATTTCCGATTTTTTTATTTTATTTTTTTTTTACAATAAATAGTGTTGTGATGCACATCTTCATTCATTCAGGGCATTTAAAAATTGGATTCTTTAAGTATCTATTTCTGGAAACTTGTGAAAGAACTTGTCCAGCCATTTTCTGATGTTTCTGTAATAAGATCACATTCTCTTCCCAGATGATAATTTCATACCTTTTCCACTCTGCTCAGCCCTCCCTTTCCCTCCCACATTCTCATTCTGTTTTGATGATCTTGCCTCCTGCTCTGTTAAGAAACCAGTCACCAGCTGGAGAAAGCTCATTTACATTCTATATAAATAGGGCTAGGTTCGGTCCACGAGTAACAGAAAACCCCAAAACAACAGTGGGCTAGCCAAGGCCAAAGTTTATTTCTCTCTCATGTACACAAAGTCCCCAGCAGATCATTCCAGGCCTGCCATGGCCATCCTTGGTGTCAAGACCCACACTGCTGGCTGTTTACTCCAATAGTACCTGGTTCAATGCTTGGCACATAATAGATTCATGGTAATTTCAGTTGAACGACTGAAAATAGCGTTCACTAACAGTAGAACATTATAAAATGTTGGATATATAGAACCAGACTGGTTTCCTAAGGAGGAGGTGTATTCTCAGTGTCCCTAATAATGCCTGAAGATACCAGTTTCACATCAGTCATGGCCATTGTGGTTTTCTCCCTTCTCACGAAATCAGCAGCAGTGGGTGCTTCATTCAACTTTCTTTTGTGTCCCCCCTTTCCCCACCATGGGCACCAGGACCAATGATCAGCTGCCCAGATAGCAAAAAATTATGCTTCCGAAATCTCTTAATGTCAATTCCACACGTAGAGCAATCAAGCTGCCCTACATGTGCCACTCATGACAGAAGCCCCCCTTTTTTCCTGTGTGTTTTTAATCACCAGAGAGAGTGAACATGTTTTTATTTTCTTGTTCTATTTCCTCTTTTACAAATGGTTTTGTTTCCTTTCTCTTGCTTTACTTATATATCTACCTAAACTTTTAAAAATGATGAAGATATTCTTTGTCATGGACTACCTAGTATTTGAATATCTATTCTTGTATATACCTGTGTATACAGTTTTATGTGTAATTCATGGATCCTAGCATCCAGTAGGTACAGTGCAGTACTGAAGGTTGGTCCTCAGGCACACAATCTTTTGTGTTGGACACACCTGGGCTAAAATGCTGGCTCTGCTCTTTCAAGCTGAGGGATGTGCCCTTTTCAAATCACTCAACCTTCCTGCACTTCGTATCCTCATCTGTAAAATGGTAATTATACTTAAACAGGTATATTTACTTTGAAAACACTTTATTTGTTGGGCTCATCTTTTGTGATGTCATCTGTTACACAGCAAAGTTCAAAACTCTTCCCTGTGCCAAAAGCTTGATAAACACCGAATTATTATTTTTTTGTGCTTTACACTTTTTGGGGGTTCAAATATCACTCAATATTTAATTGTCTTTGCATCTGAGCCTTTAGGTGTTCTGACATTTGTGGAACCAGAGATCTGTGTAGACCAGTGATGGCGAACCTTTTGAGCTCGGCGTGTCAGCATTTTGAAAAACCCTAACTTAACTCTGGTGCCGTGTCACATATAGAAATTTTTTGATATTTGCAACCATAGGAAAACAAAGATTTATATTTTTGATATTTGTTTTATATATTTAAATGCCATTTAACAAAGAAAAATCAACCAAAAAAATGAGTTCGCGTGTCATAGGTTTGCCATCACTGGTGTAGACCTTTAGTCAGGAGAAGACTGAGCCCTGCCCTCAGGGGGCCCACACTCTTGTTAAGGGGCAAACACACATGTGACAGTAATTGGGAATAGGCCGACCTACTCTCCTCACACTAAAAGGAGTGGGTTAGCAGGGCAAGATTCTGGGGCAGGCCCAGCTGGGTGGGTGCTAAGGGGGACTAGCCCATAAAAAGTGCTAAGATAGCACTGGGCATACGCTAAGATGGGAAACCTGTTTCTAGAACACCTCAAGGGAGGGTATGGCATGGCATGGGGCTGGAATGAATTACCTGAATAAACTGCTTAGGGTTGGATGACCGAGACCCCATGCCTAACTGGAGGTCTTGCTTGAGTAGAAATGGTGGATAGTTTGGCTGCTTTCTGGTTAATTCTTGGTTTCAGTTTTGCTGAGTGTTGGATGCAAGGTGACATGCCCAGAAGATGGTCACTATGGTCTTTCTACTCTTCCCCCCCAGTGCCGAGTCCCTAATCCTATTGCAAAACCACATTTTCTGTTTAAAGAATAGCTGCTTGCCCTAGCCCGTGGTCGGCAAACCGCGGCTCGCGAGCCACATGCGGCTCTTTGGTCCCTTGAGTGTGGTTCTTCCACAAAATACCACGTGTAGGCGCGCACATACAGTGCGATTGAAACTTCGTGGCCCATGCGCAGAAGTCGGTATTTTGTGGAAGAGCCGGTATTTTGTGGAAGAGCCACATTCAAGGGGCCAAAGAGCCGCATGTGGCTCGCGAGCCGTGGTTTGCTGAGCCGCAGTTTGCTGACCACTGCACCAGTTTGGCTCAGTGGATAGAGTGCTGGCCTGCGGACTGAAGGGCCCAAGTTCGATTCGGTCAAGAGCACATGCCTGGGTTGTGGGCTTGATCCCCAGTAGGGGCCATGCAGGAGGCAGCCAACCAATGATTCTTTCTCATCACTGATATTTCTCTCTCTCCCTCTCCCTTCCTCAATAAAAATATATAAATAAATCCATAAATAAATAATAGCTGCTTGAAGTGACATGTTCACAAGTGACCACAAATGTCTGAAAACCCTAAAACTACCAACGTCTAAGTTCCTTCACTGCTCCAGGCTGAGGTCGCCCAGCCCCTTGGAATCTGCTCTGGGGATATGTCCCTTGTTATTAAACGCAGACACTGAGCTTCCTTCATCCTCAGAGACCCAGGTTCTGAACTAGGGGCCAAAGAAGACCTAAGCTCTCCAGAATGAAAAGTATTTACTTCAGGCTTGGTCAACGCTTGTGTGGATGGCCAGATCTGGATAGCTGACTGGTCCTGTGGGCTGTCTGTCCCTAGCTCAGGCTCCCAAATTCCCTCTCCTGTGTTAGCACCTACCTGTTTAATCATGTTTCCCACATAATTCTTGCTCTTAAGAGTGGTTGGCCTTGGTTCTGAGTAGCCTTGGCCCAGGGTCCCTGTCTCGCCAGCAGGCCTCTCCCTGGCTGACCGAAGCTGGCACTGTGCCTTCCTGGGCAGCGTGGTCGGGGTCTGCCTATGAAGGACCCTGTGCCCTCTCAGGTGTCCTCAGATCTGACTGATGTGCTGCAGGTTTGGGCACCTGCCTGTGAGTCACATGGTCCCTTCTGAACTGAAACTGAAAGGCGCCAGGGCCAAAGGGCGGGGCCAGCTGCCAGCCCAGGGCCAAAGTCCTGTGGGGAGGGTTTCAGATGGGGAGCTGGAAGCCTGGTGTAAGATCGAAGCTATTCAGACTGAATTGTGATTGGCCAGGAGAGAACTGGACGAGGGAGGGAGAGGTCACCAGCCAAGGGCAGTCGCAACCCTCCTGGCGCTGGCTCGTGTCACTTGGAGTCTCCACTCCACCTCAGACGATGTGAGTGACTTGCCCACAGCCACACAGCCAACCACTCTGGGCTTGAGCTTCCTGCTGTGCAGGGAGGATAACGATATCTGGACGGCCCAATCCTAGCCTGCGTCCCCGACGATAAAATTGGTTACAGTGGTATTAAGGAGCTGGAATTGGCATACATTAGAATGTCAAAGTTGTAGGTTTTATTGCAGTTAAACTAATTTTAGAAATGGAGATAATGAGTGAAAATGATGAGAAGAAACCACTTTCAAAATGTTAAGGAATTTTTAGAACACGAGAAGTGAAATATGTATAACTTAAAATAAAGAATTAAAAGATTTTCAAAAATTAATTATTCAAAGAATAACTAGTACACATATTCAGACAGTAGACTAAACATAACAATCCCAGAGGGACGTGGACCAACCTGCAGGGAAGGGGCCTGGCCACCTGCCTGTGTCAGGGCCAACATTTTCCTTTAGGGAGCTGCACCTGGCTAGGGCAGTGATGGCAAACCTACGACACGCGTGTCAGAGGTGACACGCGAACTCATTTTTTTGGTTGATTTTTCTTTGTTAAATGGCATTTAAATATATAAAATAAATATCAAAAATATAAGTCTTTGTTTTACTATGGTTGCAAATATAAAAAAATTTCTATATGTGACACAGCACCAGAGTTAAGTTAGGGTTTTTCAAAATGCTGACACGCCGAGCTCAAAAGGTTCGCCATCACTGGGCTAGGGGATGGGGATTCAAGTCCAGAAAAGACTCCCTACCCCACCCCTCCAGCTCCCACACATGCTGGTGACAAGGCCAACCTGCTCATAGTGACCTGTCCTTACCGCCTGGCCTGTAAGCAGAGAGAACCACCTGTGGATACAATGGGTCACTTGTTTAAAAATTTTATTGGTACTTTTAAAAAGCAGGAATGTAACACATGCTCATTGTACAATAGCAACATGATTCAGATGCATATATAGAATCTGAGAGAGTATAGCATAAAAGGCGCCCCCGCCGCCCCAGCACCTCAATCCCAACCGCCCCGCGTCAATTATAGAGTCACCTTCGGGAGGAGTTTCCAGGCGTACCTGATTCTATGCACACATACTTGTGTAGCTTGTCTATATAAGCCGTGGAAGAAGCATTTTATGATCCTGGGAAGGAGCAGTAGGGCAGAAAGCCCTCCCTTCCTGCAAATAAACACTTTTGTATTTTTTTTAGAAGCACATAAATGGCAGTTCTCTCTGTTTTTCTAGGTTATGGATGATTTCAATGTTCCTTTTTGTGAAACGTTCATCGTAGGAGAATCAGATAATCTGTAAATTACAAAAAAGTTTTAAGCACCTCACCATTATTAATATCCTGAATTAGTGGGTACTTTTGTTACAGTTGCTGCACCAATATGAATACATTATTATTAGCTAAAGCCCACACTTTACATTAAGATTCATGCTTTGCTTTCTGCAGGTTTTGATCAAGGCCTAATGTCATGCATCCACCATTACAGTTTCATACAGAATAGTTTCACTGACCCGAAAAATCCCTTATTCGTTCTTCCTTCCCTCCCCTTGAGCCCCTCAGCAACCACTGACCTTGTTATTGTTTCTATAGTTTTGCTTTTTCTAGAATATCATGTAGTTGGAATTCGTATAAAGTATGTAGCCTTTATAGACTGACTCCTTTCATTTAGCAATATGTATTTAAGATTCTCTCATGTCTTCAGGGCTGGAATAGCTCATTTCTTCTTATCGCTGATAATATTTCATAATGTGGATGTACCACAGTTTGTTTATCCATTCACCTATTGAAGGACATCTTGGTTGCTTTCAATTTTGAGCAATTATGACTAAAACTGCTATAAACAATCGTGCAGGTTTGTATGGACATAAGTTTTCAACTCCATTTAGTTGAGATTTAATTTCAAGGAATGATATTTATTGATCTAGCTCAGCTGAAATAGAGAAAGAGAGAGAGAGAGAGTGAGAGAGAGAGAGAGAGATATTTGGATCTATTGAATGTTAGATGGGTAAGGTTGAACATTAGCCAACTTTCAGAACATTGACATCTAAATATTATGCACAGGGAGTATCATCTTTCACAAAGCCATGATCTCACCATACATAATATAATTTAATTTCTATTTAGTAAAATGTGAAGTAGTTTATAGTTTTATGCCCAGTTGTATTATAGAAATCCAAACAGCACAGAAATAGAGGTTTGCACTGGCAAATGTTCAATGTGCTTCTTTCCAGACTTCTGTCTTTGAAGTTATATACAATGTAGGTATACATTTTTCTTAACAAATATGGGCTCATCTGTGCAACTTTCTTTTTTGTTTGTTAGTTTATTTTGTTCATTAGATTCCACTTGTAAGTGACATCATATGGTATTTGTCTTTCTCTGACTGGCTTCTTTCACTTAACATAATACTCTCCAGGTCCCTCCATGCTGTTGCAAATGGTAAGAGTTCCTTTTTTTAAAAAATTGTCATTGTAGTATTCCATTGTGTAAATGTACCACAACTTTTTTTATCCACTTATCTGCTGATGGGCACTTGGGCTGCTTCCAAATCTTGGCTATTGTAAATAAAGCTGCAATGAACATAGGGGTGCATATATTCTTTTGAATTCATGTTTTGGGTTTCTTTGGATATATTCCCAGAAGTGGAATCACTGCGTCATAAAGCAGTTCCATTTTTAATTGTTTTTTTAATCCTCACCTGAGGATATTTTTTCATTGATTTTTAGGGAGAGTGGAAGAGAGAGGCAAAGACAAAGAGAAACATCGATGTGAGAGAAACACATAGATTGGTTGCACAGCCCTGACCAGGGCCCAGGCTGGGGAGGAGCCTGCAACCAAGGTACATGCCCTTGACCAGAATTGAACCTGGAACCCTTTGGTCGCAGGCAGATGCTCTATCCATTGAGCAAAACCAGCCAGGGCCATTTTTAATTTTTTGAGGTAACTCTGTACTGCGTTCACAGCAGCTGCTGCACTAATCTGCATTCCCACCAGCAGTGCACAAGAGTTCCTTTTTCTCCACATCCTCGCCAACACTTGTTTATTGATTTATTGATGATAGCCATTCTGACGGGTGTGAGGTGATACTTCATTGTGGTTTTAATTTGCGTTTCTCTGATGATTAGTGACATTGAGCATCTTTTTATATGTCTGTTGGCCATCCCATCTGTATGTCCTCTTTGTAGAAGTTTCTATTCAGGTCCTTTGCCCATTTTTTAAATTAGATTGTTTGTTTTGTTGGTGTTGAGTTGTATGAATTATTTATAAATTTTGGATATTAACCCCTTATCAGATGTATCGTTGGCTAATATGTTCTCCCATTCAGTGGGTTGTCTTTTCATTTTGTTGATGGTTTCCTTTGCTGTGCAAAAACTTTTTAGTTTGATGTACTCCTATTTATTTTTTATTTTATTTCTTTTGCCCAAGGAGCTATATCAGAAAAAATATTGCTCTGAGGAATGTCTGAGATTTTACCGCCTATGTGTTCTTCTAGGATTTTTAAAATATATATATTTTATTGATTTTTTTACAGAGAGGAAGGGAGAGGGATAGAGAGTTAGAAATATCGATCAGTTGCCTCCTGCACACCACCTACTGGGGATGTGCCCGCGGCCAAGGTACATGCCCTTGACCGGAATTGAACCTGGGACCCTTGAGTCTGCAGGTTCAAGGGTCTATCCACTGAGCCAAACCGGTTAGGGCTCTTCTAGGATTTTTATAGTATTATGTCATTTGCACATAATAACAGTTTTACTTCTTCCTTTCCAATTTGGATGCCTTTTATTTCTTCTTCTTTCTGATTGCTGTGGATAAGACTTTCAGTACTATCTACACTAATAAAAGAGGAAAATGGTAATTGGCGTACGACGATACCCTTTTCATTGGCTAATCAGGGCTATATGCAAATTAACTGCCAACTATGATTGGCAGTTAACTGCCAACTATGATTGGCAGTTAACTGCCAACTAAGATTGGCAGTTAACAGCCAACTAAGATTGGCAGTTAACTGCCAACAAGATGGTGGTTAATTTGCATATGTAGGCACAATGCAGGGAGGCAAAAGGGAAAGCAGGAAGAAGCCCCCTGCCACTGACAGTAATCGGAAACCCAGGGGGGAGCTAAGAGCTGGGGGGCAGGGCAAAGGCGGCCCTGCCCCCCAGCCATGATCGGAGAATCAGGCGCCTTTGCCACCCTGGCCAGTGATAGCAGGAAGTAGGGGTGGAGCCACCTCTGCCGGAGGCCTCAGGCCTGGTCAAGGGGCCGATCCGGTGATTGGTGATTGGAGGGTGGTGCGGGTCAACTCCTCTGGCCGAGGCATCAGGCCTGGGCAGGGGGCTGAGCCGGGGGTTGGGGGGATATGATGGTCCCCTTGCCCAGGCCTGAAGCCTGGGTCAGAGGTGTCAGGCTTGGGCGGGGGTGGAGCAAACGATCAGAGGGAGATGGGGGTCCCCTGCCCAGGCATGATTCCTGGGCCAGAGGCCTCAGGCCTGGGCGGGGGCCAGAGCCAGTGATCGGGGGGAGATGGGGGTCCCCTGTCCAAGCCTGACACCTCTGGCGGAGGCGTCAGGCCTGGGCAAGGGGCCGATCAGGTGATCAGAGGGTGATGGGAGTCTACGCCTCTGGCTGAGGCATCAGGCCTGGGCAAGGGCCAGAGCCAGCAATCGGAGGGGTCTGGGGGTCCCCTTCCCAGGCCTGATGCCTGGGCCAGAGGCATCAGGCCTGGGCTGGGGGCAGAACCAGTGATGGGGGGAAATGAGGGTTCCCTGCCCAGGCCTGACACCTCTGTCAGAGGCGTCAGGCCTGGACAAGGGGCCGATCCTGCGATTGGAGGGTGATGGGGTCAATGCCTGAGGGCTCCCAGTATGTGAGAGGGGGCAGGCTAGGCTGAGGGACACTCCCCCCCCCCCCACACACACCCAGTGCACGAATTTCGTGCACCGGGCCCCTAATCTATATATATATAAAAGCCTAAGTGACCTTCCAACCATTCGACTGTCTGACCAGTAGCTATGATGCACAATGACCACCAGGGGGCAGATGATCCAACCAGTAGCTATGATGCACACTGACCACCAGGGGGAAGCTGCTCAATGCAGGAGCTGCTGAGTGACAGCAACTTTGCAGAGTGCCCTCTCGCACTCCGGGACCCCCCAGGGGATGTCGGACTGCCGGTTTCAGCCTGATCCCTGTAGGCCAGGCCGAGGGACCCCACCTGCCAGAAGGGACCCTGGTCACTCTGCAGATGCCCTTTGAGCCCCAGCACCATTCTAGGTGCAGCCACTGGGGAGGGACTGTGGGAGGTTGGCTCAAGGGCATGTCTGGCCTGTCTCGTCCAGTCTCACCCCGCCGGCCACCTTCTAATTAATTTCCTTTCAATGTGCAGGAATCCTTGCACCAGGCCTCTAGTGTTGAATAAGAGTGGTGAAAGCAGACATCCCTGTCTTATTTCTTTTCTTAAGGGAAACGCTTATCATTTTTGCCCATTGAGTATGATTTAGCTGTAGTTTGTCTTATGATGTTGAGGTATGTTTCTTCTATTCCCACTTTGCTGAGAGTTTTTATCATAAATTGGTGCTGGATTTTATCAAACACTTCTACATCTATTGATATGATCATGTAATTTTATCATTAATTTGGTTACGTAGTGTATCACATTTATTTATTTGCAGATACTGTACCAACTTTGCATCCCAGAAATAAATTTCACTTGATCATGGGGTATCATATTTTTTTTTTATTGCTTAAAGTATTACAAAAGGTATTACATATGTGTCCATTTTATCCCCCCGCCCTACATGGTGTATCATATTTTTAATGTATTATTGGATCCAGTTTGCTCATATTTTATTGAGGATTTTAGCATTTATGTTCATCAGGGATATTGGCCTATAATTTTTTTCTTCATAGTGTCTTTATCTGGTTTTGGAATTAAGATAATTGCATTTCTTTGATTATTAATAATATATTTTTTTATTTTTTCAATCTTTAATTTCTTTATTGATTAAGGTATTACATATGTGACTTCATCCCCCCATAAACCGCCCAGCCCCCTCCCCCCCCCCCACTCATGCTCTCATCCCCCTGTTGTCTGTTCTCCACGGTGGCTGCACTAGTCTGCATTCCCACCAGCAGTGCAGAAGGGTTCCTTTTTCTCCATATCCTCTCCAACACTTGTTGTTTGTTGATTTGTTGATGATAGCCATTCTGACAGGTGTGAGATGATACTGAATTGCTGTTTTGATTTGCATCTCTTCTATAATTAGTGACTTTGAGCATGTTTTCATATGTCTTTCGGCCTTATGTATGTCCTCTTTCGAAAAGTGTCTATTTAGGTCTGTTGCCCATTTTTTTATTGGATTGTTTATCTGCCTTTTGTTAAGTTGTATGAGTTCCCTGTAAATGTTGATCGAGGAAGACATAAACAGATGGAAGAACATACCGTGTTCATGGATTGGTAGAATCAACATCATCAAAATGTCCATACTACCCAAAGCAATCTATAGATTCAATGCAATCCCCATTAAAATACCAATGGCATATTTCACAGATCTAGAAAGAACATTCCAAAAATTCATCTGGAATTTAAAAAAGACCTCGAATAGCTGCAGCAATCCTGAGAAAGAAGAACAAAGTAGGTGGGATCTCAATACCAGATATTAAGCTGTATTACAAAGCCACTGTTCTCAAAACAGCTTGGTACTGGCACAGGAATAGACATATAGAATAGAATAGAGAACCCAGAAATCGACCCAAACCACTATGCCCAATTAATATTCGACAAAGGAGGCAAGAGCATACAATGGGTCAAGACAGTCTCTTCAATAAATGGTGTTGGGAAAATTGGACAGATACATGCAAAAAGATGAAACTAGACCACCAATTTACACCATACACAAAAATAAACTCAAAATGTGCTGGGGTCCAACCCCAGCAGGTCCAGGGGTCCCCAAAGGTGTGGACGGAGTCGGCGAAGAAGGAATGACACAGAGGCAGCGTTCAGTTGATCAGCATGGTTGGGTTCTCTTGCCTGGTTCTATTGCCAGGTTCTGTAGGTTCTCCAGCCAGGTTCTGTATCCATGTTCCCTTGCTACATTCTCCAGCCAGGTTCTCCAGCCAGGTTCCCTCGCTAGGTTCTGTCTCCAGGTTCTGTGGCCAGTTTCTGTCCAGGATCTTTTGCCATGTTCTTTCCAGCGAAGTTCTTCTGTCTCTAGGTTCTGTGTAGGTTCTGTGTCTAGGTTCTGTGTCTAGGTTCTGTGTCTGATTATTAATAATATTAATTCTCTTTTTAAAAGTGCTTATTGAACATTTATTTTTCTTTTTAAAAGTACTGCCTGTTCATATCTCTGACCTATTTGAAAAAATTTGCTTGTTCACCTTTACATGATTGATTTTAGGTGTTCATTATGCACATTAATCCTTGATGAAATATTATAGCTCTATCTTCTCAATTTGTCATGTGTCTTTTTCCTTTGTTTGGAACATCTTTTGTTATGATGAATTTTAATCTTTTTAACTTAAAAAATAATTTTATATTAACAGAAAAGTTTCAAAATAGTTCAAAGAATTCCTATATACTCTTCACTTAGATTCCTCAGATGTTAATGTTCTCTCTCTGTCTACTTTTGCCCCACCCCATATAAATATTACATATACATTTAATTTATTGAACCACTTAAAGGTAAAGTTGCTGGCATGATTTCTCTTTATCTACGAATACTTCATTGTACATTTCCTAAATATAAGGATATTATTTTCTTACATAATCACATACTACAAAACTATTAGCTAGAGTGTAGATTTGACTTCAATCTCTTCAATAGTGTCCTTGATAGCAAGAGAAGAAAACATCTGTGATCCATGTTTCTGGGTTACCCCTAGCTGTCAGGTCGCTTCAGTTTCCTTTAATCTGAAAGAGTTCCTCAGTCTTTCACTGTATTTATGACTCTGACCTTTTTGAAGAACACAGGACAGTTATTTTGTAGAAGGCCCTTCCTTTGAGCTTGCCTGTTTCCCTAATGATTAGATTCAGGCTATGCATTTCGAACAGGAATTTCACAGAAGTGATGCTGTTTTTCTCAATATCAGAGGGCAACATGGTGTTTATTTGTCCTGTTCCTGGTGGTTACTTTGGTCCTTTGGTTAAGGTGGTTGTGTTCGTTTCCTGTTGCTGCTGTGTCCAATGACCACAAGTTTAATGGCTTTAAACAACACAAATTTATTATCTTACCGTTCTGGAGGTCAGAAGTCTCACTTGGCTATACTCAAGGTGTTAGCAAGTTTGGTTCCTTCTGGAGGTTCTAGAAGAAAATCTTTTTTCTTATCTTTCCCAGAGGCTGCTGCCATTCATTGGCTTTCGACCCTCCCTCCGTTTTTAAGCCAGCAACATAACATCTTCAAGTCTTAGTGTGTGTGTGTGTGTCTCTCTCACCTCTGCACCTATCCATCACATTTCCTACTCTTATTCTCCTGTCTCCTTTTTTTAAAAAATATATTTTTATTATTGATTTCAGAGAGGAAGGGAAAGAAGGAAACATCAATGATGAGAGAGAATTATTGATTGGCTGCCTCCTGCACACTCCCTACTGGGGAATCAAACCTGCAACCCGGGCATGTGCCCTTCAGTCTGCCGGCGAAGCTCTATCCACTGAGCCAAACCAGTTAGGGCCGTCTCCTTCTTATAAGGAACCCTGTGATCACACTGGTTTTACCTGGATAAACCTGGATAATCTCCCCATCTCACAATCTCTAGTTTAAGCCCATCTGTGAAATTGTTTTTGTCAAGCAGGTAAACAAATTCACAGGTTCTGGGGAATAGGTTGAGGGCATGATCAGGGGCCATTTTTCACTTTAGACCACAGTGTTAGGTGTTAGAAAACACTTAGCGCTTTCAGTGACATTTATAGGTGTTTTCACTGTAAAATTAGTGCATTCCTGGTTGTAATGAATAAGTGGTTTACTGGAAGATACTTTGAAACTAGGTAAACATACCACTTTCCTCAAACCTTCATCTATTAATTTTAACATCTATTGATGATTCTTGCCTGAATCAATTATTACTAGGATGGTTGCTATATGGTGATTAAAAGTTTTTAACAACTTTCTTGAAGAATAACTGACATATAATAAACTGCCCATATTTAAAATATACAGTTTAATAGGTTTTGACATGTGGATACCATCACAATTAAGCTAGCGAACATATCCATCACCCCAAAAGTTTCTTCTTGCCCCTTTGAAGTCCCTCTTACCTCATTAGCCTCTCTCCCTAGGCAACCAGTGATGTGCTTTCTGTCACTATAGATTAGCTGCATTTTCTAGAATTTATATAATTGAAGCATAGGAAGTACTTACTTTTTTTTTTGGCCTGGCTTCTTTCATTTATCCTAATTATTGTGAGATTTATCCATCTTGTGAGTATTAATAGCTTTTTAATTACCGAATAATATTCCACTTTATGGACATATCATAGTTTGTTCATCCATTGACCTGTTAATGGACATTTTTAAGCTATTGCAAATAAAGGTACTATGCACATTCGTGTACAAGTCTTTGTACAGTGACTTTCTAATTCTGTCTACATAAGTTGGCATTCTACCTAAGGAAGAGCTCCTCCCCGATGCTTAGTAGGATTCGTATTTTTTTAAAATATATTTTATTGATTATTTAAAGAGAGGAAGGGAGAGGGATAGAGAGTTAGAAACATCGATAAGAGAGAAACATCGATCAGCTGCCTCCTGCACACTTCCCACTGGGGATGTGCCCGCAACCAAGGTACATGCCCTTGACTGGAATCGCACCTGGGACCCTTTAGTACGCAGGCTGACGCTGCATCCACTGAGCCAAATCGGCCAGGGCGGATTTGTATTTTATTTAATGAATTATAGTATGTTATCATCATTTTTAATCTTTTTTTAAAAGTATATTTTTTATTTATTTCAGAGAGGAAGGGAGAGAAACATTGATCGGCTGACTCCTGCATGCTCCACACTGTGGATCGAGCCCACAATCCAGGCATGTGCCCTGACTGGGAATTGAGCCATGACCTCCTAGTTCATAGGTCGCTGCTCAACCACTGTGCCAAGCTGGCTGGGCTTTCTTTTATATCTTCTAAGTTTGGAGTCATACTTAGAAAAATCTCTTACCTCAATTAAAAAATATATATATTTATATATACATTCTATATCTCTTACATGTTTGTGAATTCCATGTCTAGACACTTAATTCCTCAGAGATATTTTAGAGTATGATGTTAGAAAGGGCTTGACATTTAGTTTTTGGCAAACTGGAGTGATTGTCATAATAAAATTTATTGAATAAGCCATCCTTTGATTTCTTTATTCCCTTTGTTCCCTTTATTATATATTAAATTTCCATATGTACATAAGGCCATTTCTGGAATGTTGTATTTTATTTACTCGATTATCATCAATGTCAATAATATACTTTAAAAAATTTTGGTTAGTTTATGTTTTTATATGGTAGGGTAAGTCCTCATTATTTATCTTTTAACATTTTATGGGCTATTTTCATTTATCTACTTTTTTTAGGTGGGCTTTAGAATGAACTTAGATAAAAACAACAACCCTTGTTTGTGTTTTGTTTTGTTTTTTAAATATACATACATACTAGGGGCCCGGTGCACGAAATTCGTGCACTGGGTGTGTGTGTGTGTGTGTGGGGGGGAGTGTCCCTCAGCCCAGCCTGCCCCCTCTCACATACTGGGAGCCCTCAGGCATTGACCCCCATCACCCTCCAATCGCAGGATCGGCCCCTTGCCCAGGCCACCCTCATTTCCCCCCATCACTGGTTCTGCCCCCAGCCCAGGCCTGATGCCTCTGGCCCAGGCATCAGGCCTGGGCAGGGGACCCCCAGACCCCTCCGATTGCTGGCTCTGCCCCTTGCCCAGGCCTGATGCCTCGGCCAGAGGCGTAGACCCCCATCACCCTCCGATCGCCTGATCGGACCCTTGCCCAGGCCTGACGCCTCTGTCAGAGGTGTCAGGCTTAGACAGGGGGCCCCCATCTCCCCCCGATCACTGGCTCTGACCCCCGCCCAGGCCTGAGGCCTCTGGCCCAGGAATCATGCCTGGGCAGGGGACCCCCATCTCCTTCTGATCGCTTGCTCCACCCCCCACCCAAGCCTGACGCCTCTGACCCAGGCTTCAGGCCTGGGCAAGGGGACCATCATATCCCCCCAATCCCTGGCTCCACCCCCCACCCAGGCCTGATGCCTCTGGCCCAGGCATCAGGCCTGGGCAGGGGACCCCAGCCCCTCGCCCAGGCCTGATGCCTCGGCCAGAGGAGTTGACCCTCATCACCCTCCAATCACCAATCACCGGGTCGGCCCCTTGACCAGGCCTGAGGCCTCCGGCAGAGGTGTCAGGCTTGGGCAGGGGACCCCCAGCACCCCGCGGTTGCAGGCTCTACCCCTGCCCAGGCCTAACGCCTCTGGCCTAGGCGTCCGGCCCGGGCAGCAGGGACCTGCAGTGGCAGCGGGGGGGCGCTGCCATCGCGCGGGCTCCGCCCCTGCCCCTGCAGGATGCCTCTGGCTGAGGCGTCCGGCCCGGGCAGCGGGGACCCACAGGTGCAGCGGCCCCGCGATCATGGGCTTTGCTTTAGGCCCAGGCAAGGGACCCCTAGCTCCTGGGACTGCCAGCTTCGACCGTGCTCAGCTCCCATCTCTGGCTCCACCCCTACTTCCTACTATCACTGGCCAGGGCAGAAAAGGCACCTTTTTCTCCAATCATGGCTGGGGGGCAGGGCCGCCTTTGCCCTGCCCCCCAGCTCTTAGCTCCCCCCTGGGTTTCCGATCACTGTCAGTGGCAGGGGGCTTCTTCCTGCTTTCCCTTTCGCCTCCCTGCATTGTGCCTACATATGCAAATTAACTGCCATCTTGTTGGCAGTTAACTGCCAATCTTAGTTGGCAGTTAATTTGCATATAGCCCTGATTAGCCAATGAAAAGGGTAGCGTCGTACTCCAATTACCATTTTTCTCTTTTATTAGTGTAGATATATATATATATATATATATATATATATATATATATATATATATATATATGTATTTATTGTTGATAGTTTTACAGCTATCTCCATTCACTCCCCCCCCTTTACCCTCCTTCAGGTTTAAGTGGTTATTGTTGACATATAAGAAAGCTATTGCTTTTTAAAAATATTTAATTTAGTTCCTAGATTTTTACTTGATATCCCTGGCTTCCTAAGTAGATGTTTATATCATCTAGAAATAATGACGATTCTTGATATTTTTGCCTTTTTGGAGTGACTCAGTGGGAAAGGTGTTACCCTGGAAGTGCAGGGCGTTTACAGGGCTTTGATGTGGAATCTCTGGTGGTGCCTTGGCTTCTGGTCTTCATGTCCTTGCTGGGAGCCTGCTGAGGGTGGAATCCTTACCAGCTGCAGCTTTGGCGCACATGTCAGAATCAGCTGCTCTGTTCCCACTCGGAGTTGGGTAGGCGCTGGCTGGGTTCCCGGTGTCCTACAGACACCCTCCTGATCCCGGCATGACTGCTTCAGTTTCAATCCCTGCTGGTTTGAGCTTGGGATTTCTAGGGTTCTGTTTGGAAAGTTTGTGCAATTTCTTCTCTGTTTTGTGTGGCTTCCGACTTTTGTCTAGCCCCATCTACTTTTTCTATCACAGAAATTTCTACACATCTCCAGTTTCCTAATTGGGCACTTCCCTGTTTTCTGTTGCTGCTGTGGATTGTTTGTTACTTTAGTGGGGCCTAGGGACAGATGAGGGAGAAAGGAGAGACCTTAGTTTGCCATCATTAAGAAATGGAGGTAGGGAGAAAGACTTCAGAATATAAAAATACATATTATAGAATATTTAGAAAACAGAAATGTGCTAAGAAGAGAATTGTTTCCAAAATTTTGATGCCCATCCATCGAGTCATTGGTTTTCCTGTTGGAGTTTTTGCATTGCACAGTTACTTTCTCAGGTTTCACTCTCACTTAACATATTTTCAGTTGAGTCGTGATGCCTCTTTAGTTGACTTGATGGCTTGACAGGAGGGACATTTATTTTTACTTTTATTTTTTATTGTTTTATTTTTTATTTTTGAATAAGGGAAATTTATTTTGAGAAAAGCCTTGTTCTTTCCTGAAGTTCAAGATGACATTTCTCTTTTTTTTTTTTTTTTGACTTTTGTAGCCAGTAAGCATTTCTGCTGATTCTTTTTTTTTTTTTTAATTAAATCTTTGTTGTTCAGATAATTACAGTTGTTCCTCTTTTCCCCCCCCCATAGCTCCCCTTCACCCGGTTCCCACCCCACCCTCTGCCCTTACCCCCCACCCCCGTCCTCATCCATAGGTGCACGATTATTGTCCAGTCTCTTCTTGCATCCCCCACACTCCTTTCCCCCACAAGAATAGTCAGTCCACTCCCTTTCTATGCCCCTGATTCTATTATAATCACCAGTTTATTCTGTTTATCAGATTATTTATTCACTTGATTTTTAGATTCACTTGTTGATAGATGTGTATTTGTTGTTCATAATTTGTATCTTTACCTTTTTCTTCCTCTTCCTCTTCTTAAAGGATACCTTTCAGCATTTCATATAATACTGGTTTGGTGGTGATGAACTCCTTTAGCTTTTCCTTACTATGAAGCTCTTTATCTGACCTTCAGTTCTGAATGATAGCTTTTCTGGATAAAGTAATCTTGGTTATAGGTTCTTGGTATTCATCACTTTGAATATTTCTTTTTTTTTTTTTTAAATATATTTTATTGCTTTTTTACAGAGAGGAAGGGAGAGAGAGAGTTAGAAACATCGATGAGAGAGAAACATCGATCAGCTGCCTCCTGCACATCTCCTACTGGGGATGTGCCCGCAGCCCAGGTACATGCCCTTGACCGGAATCGAACCTGGGACCTTTCAGTCCGCAGGCTGACGCTCTATCCACTGAGCCAAACCGGTTTCAGCTGAATATTTCTTGACACTCTCTTCTGGCCTGTAAAGTTTCTGTTGAGAAATCAGCTGACAGTCATATGGGTATTCCCTTGTAGGTAACTGAGTTTCTTTCTCTTGCTGCTTTTAAGTTTCTCTCTTTGTCTTTTGCTCTTGGCATTTTAATTATGATGTGTCTTGGTGTGGTCCTCTTTGGATTCCTTTTGTTTGGGGTTCTTTGCGCTTCCTGGACTTGTAAGTCCATTTCTTTCACCAGGTAGGGGAAGTTTTCTGTCATTATTTCTTCAAATAGGTTTTCAATATCTTGCTCTCTCTCATCCTCTGGCGCCCCTATAATTCGGATGTTGATGCGCTTGAAGCTGTCCCAGAGGCTCCTTACACTATCTTCGTATTTTTGGATTCTTTTTTCATTTTGCTTTTCCGGTTGGGTGTTTTTTGCTTCTTTGCATTTCAAATCTTTGACTTGATTCTTGCGCTCCTCTGGTCTGCTGTTGGGAGTCTGTATAGTATTCTTTATTTCAGTTAGTGTATGCTTAATTTCTAGTTGGTCCTTTATCACAACATCGAGGGCCTCATTAGATTTCTTGTACAACTCATTAAGTTTATTGGCAGTCTCTAGAAGACTCTTGAAAGACCTCAAAAGTGTGGTTTTGAATTCTATATCCAGCAGCCTGCTTTCCTCCAGTTCTGTCATTTGTGTCCTGTTTCTTTGTCTCAGCATTTTTTATGCTTTGCTGTGTCGATAGAGTGGCTTTCTGTGCTAAGTGTCCCAATTACCTGAGGTAGACACTCTTGGTGTACCCCCTTGTGGTCTTGGTGCGCAGTCTTGTTGTAGCTAAGCCTTGATTGTTGTAGGTAATACTGGGAGGAATTTGACCTCCAGGCCAATTGGCTGTGAGAATCAGCTGTGTCTGCAGTGGGAAAACTTCTGTCCTCTAGGGAGGTGCTAATGTAGCCTTTGCCTGAGGCTATCTGGCAAATGGCTCTGCACAGGGCTTGGGCGGGGCGGGTCACAGGGGATCAACAGAGCGGGTGGAGGGAGCCATTATGGCTGCTCTCAGCCCCGTCCCCAGAGGCTCTGCCTCTCAGACTTCCAGCGACCACTGCAAACCTCGGAGAGAAAGCTGCCCTCTCGTTCCGACCGATGCCAGTTCCGCTTCTCCCGTTTGAGTCTGGGTCCCTAGAGACTCGCCCAGAACTGGAGCTCAGAATCTGAGACTCCCTCACGATTGAAAACGACAACTGCGCCCTCAGCTACCAGCCCGCTCCGTGCATACCTCCGCACCTTTGTATTTTCCGCACTGCGCCTCCTCTGAGTCTCGTATGCTGTTCTCTTTCCTTCTAGTTGAAGAATTTCCCCTCAGCCAGTCTTCCCGTGGTTCTGGGTGATGTCCTTTCCATCTTTTAGTTGTATTTTTGAAGTGGTTGTTCAAGGCAGCTAACTCCGGTGTTTACCTATGCCGCCATCTTGGTTTTTTTCCCTCTCTTGGCCAAGATAAATACATTTTTTAAAAAGCAATTAAACAAGGTATTTCATGTAAAATACTTGATATGCTGTTTGGAATGCAGGAAGTATTCAGTGTATATTAGACCTAATTGCTAGTATCAATTAATAATAATTAGTTCATATTTGTGGATTAGGGGAGTTTCATCTATTTGGTTTTATGGTGAAAGAGGTAGGAAAGTGAATAAGAAAGAAAGATTAAGGTTAGGAGCATAGTGAGGTAAGTGAAGTCCTCAGTCTTTATCCCAAGTCTATTGTTGCCATACAGCATTTGATAAATAATAGATTTGGATAGTATTGTTGGTTGAGGTTTAAGCTCTTTCTTTGTGGGTGGAGGCAGTGATAAGGAGAACTTCTCTTCCTAGAGTCTTATTTTCTTCAGCTGTAAAACCTGGAAATCATTCCTGTGTGACGGTGTTCTTGGAACATGCTGTGGTCCTTTAATGCAACATGCGACACACTTATGCATTACATGCCCAGGGGTCAAACAAATGCAGCCTTTGTATGAAATGCAAAGTCAGTGGCCTTCTCTCCACTCGTGGGGCTCTGTACTTTCAAAAGACATCAGTGCCAATTTGCATTTTTAAACTCAGAATTGGGGGCTTTAAAATGAAATGCAAACCATGGAGTCTTCTCTGGCCTCCTCTCCCTTTGCCCTTTCCTAACAGTCATTCTCTCTCAGCTCCCTTCTGCTGTGTTCCGTGGTTGCATGTGCATGCACCCTGCTTTCTTCTTGTAGCCAGCTCCTCCTCTGGGCAGGAACCACGATTGCTCTTTGGTCTTTTGTAATTTCTGTGGCAGCATTTCTCAAATGGTGTTACAGTCACTTGGGGGGACTGTAAAAAAAATGGCTATTTCCCCTCCCCAGGTTCAGAATCAGCAGGTCTGGTGGGACGTAGAGGGTCTGCATGTTTACCAAGCTGATTCTGGTCCTTGGAGCCCACATCTGGAGAAATTGTGTGTAACAGACATAGTGATGGCATGGCCCTGAGAGGCAGTGCAGAACCAGATGTGGGCATGCTCCGAGGCAGCACTTGCAGTTCTGATGGAGGCTTTGGAGGTTGCGGGTGCTCTTTCCTTCCCCTTTGCTTCTGCACCTTCTGCCTGGAGGCCTGTGGAAAAGGAGCCCGGAAACAAGCGTTCAGAGGCCTCTGCAGCAGGGGGCTCAGGCTTTAAGGCTGGCCACAAAGGAGGGGTTCATGGGATTTGACTGCGTGAGTGAAACCAGCCTTGAGCATTAGAGCTGGTGGGCAGCCCACTTAGACTTCCTCCTTTTCTGAACCCACACCCCACCTGCTTTGGACTGCCCGCTGGCGTGCTCACGACAAGTCTGTTTTTATTATTCTTTGGCTCATACATCTGCTGGATGTGGCACAGATGTGCTCACTGCTGGATCTGCTGAATTTTTTGTCTTAAAAAAAAACCTTAAGTGGCATTTTGGTTAAAGTACAAATCCCTTGATTAAAACTTAAATACTATTTACCTCTTTATAACTTGAGCGTTATTAAACCTTACGTTCTGGGTCTTGGGAGGTTTGCTGGGTGCTTGGATCTGCTCACCCCTTCTTGTTCATCTCCTGCCTCACCCAGGACTCCAAGACTAGGTCCATTTCCAAGGCTGAGCCTCTCTTATTCCTTCCAGTAACAGCCTCCCTCCCATTATGCCTCTCCATCCTATCAGCTTTTTTTTTCCTTTTAATTTTTGAGGTCTAATTTATGTAAGATGAAACACACAGATCAATGCGTTTTAAAAACTGCATATACGTGTACAGTCCACACCTCTATGGAAAGATCTTGATAGGAATTTGGGTCACATGCATGTATCCATTTCCAAATCCAGGAATTTCCCAAATGGCCCTTCCCAGTCCACCCTTCCTGACAGCCCATCAGTGTTCTTATTTGTTTTTCCATAGAAATAAACCCTACACCTGCTTGCCTGTCCTACAATTTCATATAAGTGGGATCATACAGTAAATACTTTTTGTGTCTAGCATCTTTCACTAGCATAATGTTTTTGTGCTTCATTCATGCTATTTCATGTCAGTAGTTCTTTCCTTTTTATTGCTGAGTAGTATTCCATTGTATAAATAAACCACCAATTGTTTATCATTCGTAAATTGTTAGACATTTGGGTTGTTTCCAATTTGGGGCTATTGTGAATGAAACTCCTCAGAACATTCTTGTGAAAGACTTTTTTCTGGATGTATGTTTTCATTTCACTGGGTAAATGCTTATTTGTTGGGTCCGCACTGAAAGAAACCAGGCCAAGAGATGTTTTGAGAGCTTAAGGAATTTTATTACCTTCTCTCACCCCGGGCTGATACCAGTGTGTGGGTGTCAGCCCAAGGGGATGGCTAGGTTCTCTTTGTGGGTGGAGGCAGTGATAAGGAGAACTTCTTATAGGGTCAGGATGTGGGTTCGAGTTGGCCAAGGAGAGGGGAGGGCATGAGTCACTCAAGCGAGTCAGGGGAGGAGAGTGCACAGGTCAGTCGGGCAAAGAGGAGTTCATCTTATCTTGCTTCCACAGGGGCCGCCATCAGGCACCTCCATCTGCCCCGAGCTATGGGAAAAAGGTTATAACAATATATATTACATGCCCAAGCAGGAGAGATTAGGGGTAGTTCATTCTAATACTTATAAGCAGAACTTTGGGGCATAGGGATGTGTATGTTTAGCTTTTTGAGAAATCACCATCTTCCAAAATGATCATACCCTTTTTACACTTCCATCAGCAATGCATGAGAGTTATGATAATTCAATCTCCTTGCCTATGTTCAATACTGACTTTAATTTTAGCTGTTCTAGTAGGCATGAAGTAGATATCACTGTGACTTTACTTGAGTTTCCCTGTGATGTTGAACAACTTTTCATGAACTTTTTGGCCAAAGGAATATCTTATAGGAAGTATCTTTTTATGAAGTGTTTGTAAAGTTCAAGTATTACGCCCAGTTTTTATTGGGTTGCTTATATTATTATTATTATTTTGTTGGATTTTTTAAATATTCTGGATACAAGTCTTTTGACCGATATATGTATTGTGGATATTTTCTCCCACTTGGTGGCTTGCCATTTGATTTTCTTAACAATTTCTCTGGTGAGAAGAGGTTTTTAATTTTGATGAAGTCCAATTTTTCAGTTTTTTCTGTTGGAGTTCATAATTTTTGTATCTTCTTTAAGAAATACTTCCAATTCTCAAAGGTATTTTCCTACTGGTTCTTCTGAAAACTTTATAATTTAGTTATATATGTATATTTTATATTTGAATCTATGATCCATCTCAAATTAATTTTATGTCAAGTTTGAGGAATGAGTAGAGGCTCTCTGCTCCCAGAGGTTTACACAGTTGTCCCAGGGCCATTTGCTGAAAAGACTTTCATTTCCTCACTGAATAGCTTTGGCACCTTTGTTGAAAGTCAATTGATAGGTGGGTTTCTTGATTCCATTCTGTTCCATTGATTTACTGGTCTATTCTCAGATCACTACCAGGCTGTTTTGATTACTGTAATTTCATAGAACGTTTTGAAGTCAGATGGTTTGAATTAGAGCCAAATGAGATGACTAGGTATCAAACACTCGAGGCATTCAGAAGAAGGAGAGGAGACCATAGGGCAGCCGTGGGCAAACTACGGCCCGCGGGCGGGATCCGGCCCATTTGAAATGAATAAAACTAAAAAAAAAAAAGACCGTACCCTTTTATGTAATGATGTTTACTTTCAATTTATATTAGTTCACACAAACACTCCATCCATGCTTTTGTTCCGGCCCTCCGGTCCAGTTTAAGAACCCATTGTGGCCCTCGAGTCAAAAAGTTTGCCCACCCCTGCCATAGGGCAGATTATTTGAGGATAACTTCAGAGAGGAAATGGGATTTGAACTAGCTCTGAAGGAGAGGTTGGGTTTAAGTCAGTGGTTCTCAATCTTCTGGCCTTTAAATACAGTTCCTCATGTTGTGACCCAACCATAAAATTATTTTCGTTGCTACTTCCTAACTGTAATGTTGCTACTGTTATGAATCGTAATGTAAATATCTGATATGCAGGGTGGTCTTAGGCGACCCCTGTGAAAGGGTTGTTCGACCGCCAAAGGGGTCGCGACCCACAGGTTGAGAACCACTGATTTAAGTGAAAAGGAGACGCCATTGCCACTGTGGGAAAAGCATGTGCAAAAGTCCTGGGGTGGAAACGGACACTGCCCATTTGGAAGACAGGAAAGAGACCAGTGTGGGGAAAACTGGGGAAGAGAAGTAAGAAATAGTGCGTAGAGGGCTCTGATTACCAAACCGAGGGTACTGGGGTTATGGGTTTGGCACACTCACTTCTGATGGCAGATCTGTGATGCTATCTTGGTGCTCATGAAGTACTTTTTCCTACTTGGCCATGCTCTCTGAGTAACATAGGAAGGAGTTTCCAGGCCATATCCTGCACAGTTTTGAAATTGGCCTTGGGCACTCTTGGTTTTCTGTTGGGGATTTCCTTTCTTGATTGCCTCTGTAGCCCAGTCAGTCCTCCAAAGCAGCAATTCTAGTTTTTTTTCAGGCTGGTGGCCAGAAGGCCTGGTAACTTGGTTTGTTTGTCGGAAACCCTGGGCTGGCTCCACCCTCCCTGTCCAGATCAAAGAGTCTACACACCCTTAATTTAAAACAAGGAAACCATCTTTTCCAAATGAGTAGCATGAAACAGAAAACTCTCTGTCTACAAAACCAACATTGATATTGAGTATTTGTACCTATTCATTCACTCAGGAGTCTTGGTTTTCATTGTTCTTGTCTAATGCATCTGGCTGGGAACACAATAGGCGGCTTCATCCTACAGAATTTTACTGTATTTAAGCTGGATTTGTGTGTGCGTGTGCGTGTGTGTGTGTGTGTGTGTGTGTGTGTGTGGTTGAAGATGTCGAAGAAGTCACAGGCACTTGTAATGGAGCTGGGACAGCAAGGCTACTCACCAAACAGCGAACTCAGAGGCTGGGTGCTCTGGGAGTCTAGAGGAGGGAGCGCTGGCTACTCAGAAGGCTTCCAAAAACTTAGAAGTGGAGGGGCTGGGTTGGATTCAGGAGAGGATAATGTAAGCATCATCTTAGAGTTGCCACTGAGCTCTGCATTTCAGGGGGCAGTGAGAAACCTACCTGGCTGGGACAGAAGAGTGGGTGTATGGAGGAGGCGGGTGGAGAAATGAAGCTTTGGTGGAGGCCATTTTTTAGGTTTCCCAAGGCCTAAATCTGTGCTCAAACAACAGCTAGCAATCGAATCAAGTGTATTTCTAACTTAGATTTATCTATATGTCTACGTACAGAATCTGTTATACATATAATAATGCGTGTGTTAATGCAGTGGGATTTATGGCCAGTTTAGTTTCTGAAAGCCACGTTGGCATCAGCCTCAGATGTTGGTCCCGCTGGGCCTCTTTGGGACCCACCGATCTGCTCAGCCAGGGGATGACAAGTGGCAGCAAATGGGAGAGAGGACTTCTGCTTCTCCGTGTCCTGGGCTAGGTAGAGAGGTGTCTTCAGCTGTCCCCCGCCCACCCCAGGGCAGAGTTGCACCTCTCTCAGCTGACTGGGGGTCGGGGAAGGGATGGTCTGCTTGGGCTGGGCTGGGGGTGGAGGAGCTCAAAGCTCCCAGGACCAGCCTCCCTGAGGATTAAAGTCGGAGTCAGCAACCTAGTGTAAGCATTTGGGGATAGAAACCAGGGAGCCGGCCTTACTTCGCAGGGGACACTTTAGTGGATATTCCTTGGAATCCCTGACTTGTTGGTTTGGGGAGCTGAGCGAAATTTGAGTTTTATAATGTACCTCATCTAGGGCTAATGCTTTGGAAGGCTTGGGCAGCTTCCTCCAACCTTGGAGCGCTAGTAGAGTAAAATAGGAATAAAATGCTAATTTTAAATTTAAAAAAATCCTCCCCCCATCCCCCGCCCCAACCTGGGACCAGGGAGCATGCTGAATGCCGCCTTCCCTCCATGCTTCCCAGTGGGAAGCCAGACCTTCTCTGTCATTCCTGGGCCTGGCTCCTGGCTCAGGGCTGCTTGCCCTTTGCAGCAATACCCTTGACCCTCAGCAGGGCTCATTGGTTTTATGAGAAAAGATGTTAGGGTCAGGCCCTCCTGCTCCCAGTCCTGGCCTGATTTAGGACGCTGGTAGCAGCCCGGGGCTCCGCCAGTTCCCTCATCCATGTGCCTCGCAGTCCCCAGTCACTTCCTTCCTGTTTTGTGGCCCCTTCAGTTTCATAATTTTAAAAATTCTTCCACAGCTACGTGCTTCTTACTTCTTCTATTTTGGTCACATACGTCTTGGAGGTAACGTGTTTCAGCAACTTCCCACTGTGGGCTTCCCCCATCTCTTCAGGCCTCGGGGCTCCCATCTGTGCTGTTCCTGGTCTCACAAGGGTTGTTTCTTTTTCACAGAGTCCGGACATCCTCAGCACCATTGGCTACGACAGCATCATCCATCATCTGAACAACGGCCGCAAGAATTGCAAAGAGTTCGAAGACTTTTTAAAAGAAAGGTACACGCTGTTTCCTGTCTGAAGACAGGGGGAGGACAGGATGCTGCCACACAAACAAGGAACGATTCGCTGCTTCGTGGAACTTGCTCCTCTGGTGTGGGTGCTTATGGGACCCGGGACTCGGTCTGCTGAGTCTGGGCCATAGGCTGATGTCGCTTCATGGTTGTGTTTCATGGTTCCCAAGAGCCTCTGCAGTAGGTTATGGGATGCTCCCCAAGATGTAAATGATATCTTTGTCCTAAAGTTTTTAGAAACCAGTTGGAGAGATAAGACTTATGAATGAAGCAGCAAACAAAACGTAATAAAAAATTAAGTTGTGTGATACCCATGACACTGAGAGACCTCACGGGAGAGGGGGATTGTGGAGGACTGGCCAAAAGAGGGGGGCATGGGAGCTTCGTGGAGGAGGAGATCCTTGAGGTGGCCCTCCAAGGGTTTGGTGGACTTGATAGGTGGAGGGGTATCCAGATATATGTGGGGGAACAGCACGCTTGGAGATGAGAATGAGCATGACCCATGTGGTGAGTGGGAGGGAAGAGGAGGGGCAGAGCCTGATTCAGAGACCACTGGGGGTCAGGGAGCAGTGACAAAGATGTGGGACAGGTCATGGCACTCTACCTGGCGGTATGGCTTGGGATACTAGCTTGCTTTATAGGATTATCTTTCCCTTTTTTTTAATTAATTTTTTTTTTAATTTATTGATTTGAGAGTACAGCAAGAGCGAGAGAAGAAATATTTCAGTTCGTTGTTCCATTGATTTATGCGTTCATTGGTTGCTTCTTATATGTGCCTTGACTGGGGTCAAACCTGCAACCTTGGCGCATTGGGACGATGCTCTAACCAACTGAGTTACCGCCAGGGCTGCTTTTCTTTTTCTTAGTGGGTATGATTTTTTTAAAAATATATTTTATTGATTTTTTACAGCGATGAAGGGAGAGGGATAGAGAGTTAGAAACATCAATGAGAGAGAAATATCCATCAGCTGCCTCCTGCACACCCACTACTGGGGATGTGCCCACAACCAAGGTACATGCCCTTGACCGGAATCGAACCTGGGACCCTTCAGTCCGCAGGCCAATGCTCTATCCACCGAGCCAAACCAGTTAGGGCGATTTTTTTTTTTTTAAATTCTATACGTAATGAAGTGAGTTAGTTTTCTGGAACTTACTCATCTGGAATACTCCATTGTGATTCTGGATGGAGTGCTCTAGGGGGATTTTTGGCCTAAGTTCCAGGTCATGGCTAGGCTCCAAACCAGGGGTGGGCAAACTTTTTGACTCGAGGGCCACAATGGGTTCTTAAACTGGACCGGAGGGCCGGAACAAAAGCATGGATAGAGTGTTTGTGTGAACTAATATAAATTCAAAGTAAACATCATTACATAAAAGGGTACGGTCTTTTTTTTCCAATAGTTTTATTCATTTCAAATGGGCCGGGCCCGCGGGCCGTAGTTTACCCACAGCTGCTCCAAACCAATTAACAGTGAGTTAGAGAGTCATAACGTGGAGATAAGACATCAAAGTGTCTTCGACCAAGTCTCTCTACTTTCTACTCAAGAGAACATTAGGCATCATAGAGCACACACTGGTAGCCACACTCAGGTGGTGAGGCCTCTCTCCTTGAGTGGATTCAAAGGACCACTGCCCCCCTGTGCATCTCAGGACGGGTGGACAGAGCGAGGTCTATCCCCTGGGGGGTCCATAGAGCTGGTCACTGCCCCTCCTCCTTTAAGCGACCAGCCTCCTCTTCTAGCCACCCTGGCTGACCATGGTGACACCTTTTTCTGGACAGGCACTGGAGGTGGGCTTCCTCCTGTTTCCAACAGAGCTGACAAAGTAGCAAGCAACCAAGTGTCCCGTGACTGTGCAGGAGAGAGACTGCAGAACACCCCTTGCTTTTGTGTTCCTCTCCCAATCAAGGCTTTTATACATTTACACATTTTCTCCTGGAGACGAAACAGTTTTGCGACACATCCATGAAGGAGGTGTTGGCTAATAGCTGAAGCTTCCGCTGCCCAGTGGACCATCCAGTGGTGCCCTGGCATAGTGGGGTGGTGGTGTAAGTCAGGGGTGTCCGCATTTACAAAAACGTAACCCTCAGTAAGGAATACATGTTACACTGCCACCCAGTACACACACACAGAAAACGAAAGTTTAAGAAAACATCACTACCCTGTGATTTTATTCAATTCTATTTCAGTGAGTACATTAAATAGAATTTTATGCTGGTCATAACCCATTGGATTGATTTATGGTTCCCTAGTGGGTCATGCCCCACAGTTTGAAAAACAGAAGTCCAAATGGAACCCAAAAGCTAAGCTCGCACTTTGAAAATGTTTCACAGAAATATATGGGCAAGTGGGAGAAATATATGCAAATTAAGCATGGTGAAGTATTGATACTGTGTTTCTAGTATATGGCCATTTTTCTCCAGGAGTTTCATAGTAAAAGAAACCAGTCCCATGTGCTCTGGTTTTGAGGAAGAATCCGCTGCCATCAGTTCAGAGTGTCAGATATGTATGTACACATACCCGAGTGTGGGGACTCGAGGCCCCTGAGCGAGTGGCCTGCCTGGCCTTTGGGCTTCCTTCGCTGGTGGTGTGCTTACCAGAAGGAGGCTGCTGTGACCGAGGAGAGAGCGTGGGCTCCCCCATTGCATCCTGTTCAGCGATAATTTATGTGAGGGAGTGCAGTCCTCTTCTGGTTTGGGGGGTGTCTAACTAATTTCCTCTTGCTCCGTTAGGTGTGGGGTGCTTATGGGACGTGGGACTCGGTCTGCTGAGTCTGGGCCAGAGGCTGATGTTGCTGAAACGTCTTCCGAGGCTCTTGAGCATTATTTTACTGAGCTGCTGTAATTTCATGTGGAACCCTAGCATATTCGTATGGACTAGAGGCACCACACACACAGAGACAGAAGCAAAGATAGCAGCAATCTGTCATATATATATATATTACTTATTATTTTTAAGTGTATTTTTATTTATTTCAGAGAGCAAGGGAGGGGGGGGGAGGGAAAGAGAGAGGGAGGGAGAGAGAGAAAGAGAGAGAGAGAGAGACATCAGTGATGAGAGAGAATCATTGATTGGCTACCTCCTTCACGCCCCCCCACTGGGGATCAAGCTGGCAACCCTGGGCATGTGCCCTGACCAGGAATCGAACCATGACCTCCTGGTTCATAGGTCAATGCCTAACCACCGAGCAACATCAGCCAGGCTACTGTTTATTATTTTGAGTTCATCAAGTGTGATACACATATGTTTATAAAATTTTTGTGACATGTGGCTAAACATGTCCTGACCGGGAATCGAGCTGTGACCTCCTGGGTTATAGGTTGATGCTAAACCACTGAGCTACACTGGTCGGGCAAAAGTGTAATTTAAAAAAATATATATATATTTTATTGATTTTTTACAGAGAGGAAGGGAGAGGAATAGAGAGAAACATTGATGAGAGAGAAACACCGATCAGCCGCCTCCTGCACGCCCCCTGCTGGGGATGTACCCGCAACCAAGGTACATGCCCTTGACTGGATTTGAACCTGGGACCCTTCAGTCCTAAGGCCAACGCTCTATCCACCGAGACAAACCGGTTAGGGCAAAAGTGTAACTTTTGAAATTAAGTTAGTAAGTCATTTACTGTGGGAACTTAGAAAGTGACAGAAACCCAGAGACATCTTACATACAGACCCTATGTTTATGACTCATCAACTCTGGGCTTTCTGGGAAGATGGCTTGTTCCTTGCACAGAGACCCTTCTCTATTTGCCTTTTTTAAAAAAATATATTTTATTGATTTTTTTTTTTTTTTTTTTTACAGAGAGGAAGGGCGAGGGATAGAGAGTTAGAAACATTGATCAACTGCCTCCTGCACATCCCCCGTGACCGGAATCGAACCTGGGACCCTTCAGTCTGCAGGCCGATGCTCTATCCACTGAGCCAGACAGGCCAGGGTGTCTTTCTTTTTGTTTCATACATTCTCACCCATGACACCACTCTCTATTCTAGCAGACAGGCTTGTTAATGAGCATGCTTTGGATTTCTCTGCCTCTACATCTTTACTCCATTATTTCCCACCTTGAACATCCTCCTCTGTCCTCTATGCTTGAGTAAATTCTCCCTATCCTTCAAAATCCAGGTCAAATTTTCCTCCTCCTCTTCTTTTTTTTTTTTCTTTAAAGGAAGCATTCTACATAGCACTCCAATCTGAGGTCTTCCACTGGTTACCAATGAAAATGAACCTATCTTATCACCGGTAGCCCAAATCCATAGATTCTCTGCTCCCTTGAGCCCCTTATGGGGCCATATATTAAAAACAGAACCCCTGATATAAGTAGGAAATAAGAAATAGAAAATTGAGGATAATCATACTGCAGAGAGTAGGTGTGACTAAATGAGATTATATTGAAGATATACTCAATATAAGCCAGCTACCATGTATTTTGCATATATTAGGTTATTCAATCATAATAACCCTGTATGGCAAGTTTTATCATCCTTATTTTACAATTGAAAAAACTGAGGTTCAGAGAGGTTATGTAACTTGCCTAAGGTTAGAGACGTAATAAGGGATAGATCTGGTTTAAACCTAGGAAAGTTGGCCTCTGGAATCTGTGTTGTTAACCACTTCAGTGTGCCTAGTATAGTACCTGATACACAACAAGTGGTGGGTAAATGGTACCCACTACTAATATCATTATGTTAATCCTAGAAGGTAGGTAGGGTATATATCTTCAGCTCCATTTTACAGATGAGAACTCTGAGGCTTAATGGAGGTTTAAATGACTTGTCCAAAATTATAAAAGCACTAAGTAGTGGAGCCAGGACTTCTATTAACTCCATGTTTAATGGTTTTTCCACTCTACTAATGGTCTCCTATGATGGCTGGGTATATTTTTCTGAAAGGGGTTTCTCCAGGAACTTGGTGGCCAGGTCAGGGCTCTTAATTGTGTATTGCAACACAATACTGAGTAGGGAGGAGGGAAGCGTGTTTGTGAAACCCCTTTATGCATGGAATCCTGTACCACTTGTAGGTTAGCAGCTACACCTATGGACTGGGGGATCCCCAGCCTTAGTGCCCTGGGACTCTGCTCTTCCCATGAACTCCTGTACATCTCCTGGTTCTTTTCTTTTTTAAAAAATATATTTTTTATTGGGGAGAGGGAGAGAGAGAGCAACATCAATGAGAAAGAAACACTATGGATCAGCTGCCTCCTGGACGCTCCCTACTGGGGATTGAGCCTGCAACCTGGACATGTGCCCTGACCAGAAACCGAAATGATGACCTTTTGGTGCACAGGATGCTCAACCAACTGAGCCACACTAGCCGGGCCCATGGTTCTTTTCTAGGGAGAGGTCGACCTGCTCTGGATACAGCTCTTATTCTGGGATCCTCACTATCTTTCAGGATGGGCTTAAGAATAACAGACTGCCAGGGTGGCAATAACAGATTCCCTTGACAATAGTACCTTGTGTATGAGTTTCAAGAGTTGCCATAACAAATTGCCATAAACTGGGAATTTACTCTCTCATAATTTTTGAGGGCAGAAGTTCAAAATCAAGATGTTTGCAGGCCTGCTGGTGTGGCTTAGTGGTTGAGCGTTGACCTATGAACCATGAGGTCATGGTTTGATTCCTGATTAAGCCTTGATCCCCAGTGCAGGGCATGCAGGAGGAAGACGATCAATGATTCTCTCTCATCATTGATATTTCTATCTCTCTCTCCCTCTCCTTTCTTCTCTGAAATCAATAAAAATATATTTTAAAAGAAGATGTCTGCAGGATCATGCTCTCATGAAGGCTCAGGAGAGAATCTGTTCCATGTGTTTTTCTTAGTTTCTAGTGTTGCTGGCAATCCTGGGTGTTCCTTGATTTGCAGCTGCTAACTCCAGTTTCTTCTTCCATCCTCAGAGGGCATTCTTCTCCTGTGTCTTCATATCATCTTTTTATATGGACACTAGTCTCATTGGATTAAGGGTCCATCATACTCCACTGTAAACCCAACTGATTGTATCTGCAATGACCCACTCTTCAAATAAAGTTCTATTCTGAGATACTGGGGGGTATACAACTTCAACATTTTTGGGAGGGAGAAGGATACAATTCAATTCATAACATGTACCCAATAGAATGTGCTGGAAGCTGAGACCTATAGGGAAGTAGAGTACTGGGATGAAAGCCCAGATTCCCAGGTCTTTTAATCCCGGCTTCCCAGGGGGCAGCAGTGGTATTAATCAAGGGCCTACCAGTGGTTCTCAACCTTCCTAATGCCGCGGCCCTTTAATACAGTTCCTCATGTTGTGGTGACCCCCAACCATAAAATTATTTTTGTTGCTACTTCATAACTGTAATTTTGCTATTGTTATGAATCGTAATGTAAATATCTGATATGCTATATGCGTTTTCTGATGGTCGTGACCCACAGGTTGAGAACCGCTGGGGCCCTAGACCTTTCTCTCTGTCAGTTTCCTCCTCTGTAAAAGGAAAGGGTTGTGGCTGATGTTCTGTAAAATCCCCTCTGGGCCTAACAACATGGTTCTTCTCAAGGAATTTATACTTTGGTCAAGGTGCTATGATTGGCATATACAGTGGGGGCCTTGACTTACGAGTTTAATTAGTTCCGTGACGGAGCGCATAACTCAAATTACTCGTATGTCAAATCACTGTGACGTTCGCTGCGCCAACTAGCGGTGGGGTATCTGAAGCTGGCTCGTAACCTGAATTTTTTTGAGCTTGCAACTCAAAGCAAAATATCGGCCGAGAGATGGCTCGTATCTCAAAAAAACTCGTTAGTTGGGACACCCGTAAGTCAAGGCCCCACTGTACAGTAAAAATGATGGCAATAGCTCTTATGCCACTAAAACCCCCCAAATATATACATATCCTTGGATCATAGTTTTGACATTTTAATTTGTGCTGGTTGGAGGCCATGCTTGGTTTTGTTGTAATGTTTATGTCAGGGACTTCTAGCCAGAGAAGACCACCTTAGAGATAAAGGCCACTGGTCTTTTATAATTCTTCCCTGTTATGTAGAGGGAATTTTGTATTTTAGAGAGTGATATTATATCTGAGCTACTCTCAAAGGTGCAGTTTTGCCTTCAAGGGGCCTAACTAAGAGTCAGCCCTGAGGAGGACTTATAACCCTCTCTTCTGTTCCACTTAGGGCATCAATTGAAGAGAGATATGGCAAAGATCTGCTCAGCCTCTCTAGGAAGAAGCCATGTGGACAGTCTGAGATCAAGTAGGTGCCACACTTTTTTCTTGTTTCCAGGTTGGCTTATACTGCCAGGAGCCCCGTCACTTCAGAAGAAAGAGCTGGCCAGGAGGGCAAAGTGTCTCGGATAATGACAATTTTTAATTTATTTAATTTCCGTTGTGAAAATTTTGGAAAAATAGAAAGAAGGTTAAAATGAATTATGAAGCTACAACTCATTATTAATATTCTCTAAGTTTCCCTTGAAGTCCTTTTCAATGTATACTTTTTCATAGGTGGGGTTACATTATATATAATTTTATACTAGAAATTTAATAGAGAGGCTTACACACACACACACACACACACACACACACACACATACACACTCACCCATGCACGCACACTTATATACACATACATAGTTTGTGATAGCTACAAGAGACTGTTTTTGCACCATTTATAGTTCTCACCACCAATGTGAGATTTCTTTACTACAGTTATTTATTCTTCCATCATTCCTGGCTTCATGGGCAGTCAGTCATACAGGAACCAATACTTAGAAAGGCTTCATAATCAGCTTTCCAATTCTGATTTCACTTTAAGGGTTTTACTTAGCTTCCTTAATTTTACATTCATTTCCTCTTAAATGGGAAATCTTAGTTCCTGACAATATTAGCATGATTATTTGCTTTATATGATAATATATATCAAAAATTTCAAAATAATATCACTATTGTTACTAACAAGAAAACTTGTGAATAAAGTTCACCATTTTCTTGCAGTTCCTTTTGATCTCAGGCTATATTTCACTAAGAATCCTGTGTTCTAAGGTCGCTTAAAATTTTATTTTCTCTGTGTGATTATGTAACCAATTTTATATTAAGTTCATTTCAGTTTGTTTTAAAATTTAGGGATCCTTCTCTTTTCCCTGTTTCATTTAGTTTTATTTTTTGAATATGTAAAATATTTACATGTTCACAGGTCAAAACTGTGTAGACTTAGGCAAGTTGCACTGTTATTCCAGCAGGGTTTAGATACTTTAAAGGGAGATTAGGGGTCAGCTGACACCCCCACCTCCCAAAAAACAACCACCAACAGCATTTATTTGTAAAATATATAAGCTGTTTGGGAAAATATCCAAAACCTTTTGAGGTGATGTGATGGGTAATAGCCACATTCTCTCACATAGTTCTTCTTGGAAAATATATTTAGCGGAATGAGTCTGGTCCCAAATGGTGTTTCTTATATTGTTACACAGTTGACTGGTACCTGAGTAAATTCATAGAGAGACTCTGTCCCCGTTCTCTTCTGTTCCGTGAGAAAAGCCAGTCAGTTCCCTTTATGAGTATACACCTCAGAGAGGAACACCCAGCAGGATATGAGACGTGGGGACCTCGCTGCCAGGTTGAAGTGAAAGGGCATCTAGGTGACTTGTGTTTCTGTCACCTCCAGGATTACCTTTAGGAAGGCGCCCTATGAGAGTGAGTGACTGCTCATTCATGAGTGAGGTAGGATTTGTCACCTCATTGGCTACAATGAGGGACTCTGGCCTCTGATAGAACTAGTTAGGGTTTAAGGCCAAAGTGCTTGTCAAAAGGGTGGTAGAGCCCTGGCCTTTGTTGCTCGGTGGTTAGAGCATCTGCCCATACATCAAAGGGTCTTGGGTTAGATTCCCAGTCAAGGGCATGTACCTGGGTTGCAGGTTCAATCTCTGGCCCAGGTCCGGAATGCAACCAATTGATAATGTCTCTCTCACATCAATGTTTTTCTTTCTCTCTCTCTCTCTCCCCTCTCTCCCTCCCTCACACTGTCTAAAAATCAATGGGAAAAAATATTCTCAGGTGAGGAGTAACAAAGAAAAAAAAAAGGTTGGTAAACTATTTCCTTGTTGCACATTAATGAAGAACAGCAGGGAGACGAGGAGGTGACATGGCCAGGCTGCCACCCCCAAAGGTAGACTCCGCCCACTGAAGTCTTGATTTTCTGCTGTCCTCTTAAGCTTGGGGGCTAAGATGAGTCTATAAATTGTGGGCCGAGAGGCACATGCAGTGGCATTAGAAGGAGATTGTACAGCCATTTTCCAGAACTTGAAATGATATATGCACTTGGGTTTTTTTTTTAGCACCCTGAAGCGGGCCCTTGAAGTCTTCAAGCAGCGTAAGTGATTCTTTAAAAAAGTATTTGCTGTTCTTGGCAAGCTCTGTCTGTCATCAAAGGTGGGTTTTCATTTGAACAGAAATCTCGCATTGGGTGGAAAAAATGAAAGCAACTCCTAAGGTGAGAAATAGTTCTGCAGAGTTGACTGAGCTGGAGAACCTTTCACACCTGCATGTCGGGCTGTGCATTTGACTTCCTTACAGAAGTGGTTCTCACACTTGAAGTCCAGCTTGAGGCCCTGCTATTTGGTCATCAAGGGGTCCTGTCCAGTTCTCACATTCCCCAGGCCTGTTACTCAGAATCTCCTGTTCTATAAACATTTGAAAATATATTCAGCCTTAACACAAAAATGCAAAATTTTAAAACATTGAAATAGCCCTGGCCAGTGTAGCTCAGTTGGTTGGAGCATCATCCTGTGCACCGGAGGGTCACAGGTTCGATCCCTGGTTAGGGCACGTGCAGGAAGTAATCGATCGATGTTTCTCTCTCTCTCTCAAATCAATAAAAGCATATCCTCAGGTGAGGATTAAAAATAATAATAATAAATTAAATAAAACATAGAAACATAATTTCAAGGCTTTCTGTTCTTCAGAATACTTGGTGCTTCCAAACTGAGGAGTTTACCAAGGCATGGTATGTACATGTGCCTAAAGTGCTTCTGTAGCCAGTTGAGTGATTCTAGAGCAGGGGTGGGCAAACTTTTTGACTCGAGGGCCACAATGGGTTCTTAAACTGGACCGGAGGGCCGGAACAAAAGCATGGATGGAGTGTTTGTGTGAACTAATATAAATTCAAAGTAAACATCATTACATTAAAGGGTACGGTCTTTTTTTTCAATAGTTTTATTCATTTCAAACTGGCCGGATCCGGCCCGCGGGCCGTAGTTTGCCCACGGCTGTTCTAGAGCTTTGTAAGGTTAACTGAATAAATATTCATCTTAACTTTTCCATAGGTGTCCTCTTCCCTCTTTAACTCTGATAAATTCATTTCTCAAGATGTGGACAGTGTCTTCATGTTTCTTGCATGCCCACAAGGCCAACCATGGTTAGCTCAGGGGGACTTCAGCATAGGCTGGGTCTCCTAAGCATATTTATTTGCTGTTACTTTACTTGTTTTCTTTTTTCCCAACAAGTAGCTTTATTTTATTATTAAAAAATATATTTATATTAAAAATTCAAATGAGACAACTAGCTGTGAAAAAGATAGCAAACACCCAAGTATTCAGTTCTTAGTGCTAAGCAGTTACAGGTGAATATGCCTCCAACATTTTTATACAATACACACAGTTATGTTTGTATCTATTCATATAAATAAATAGGATCACACCATGGCAATGCATCAAAATCTATGGGGTGGCACATATGTTTTTAAATTGCTTTTTAAATGAAAAATATCAAATTTTAATCATGCTAGCAGTTTGGTATATATTTTTCCAGACCTTTGTCTATGCATTTAAAGCTCTCAGTCTCTCTCTCCCTCTCTCTAATTGCAGACACCCAAGTTGCAGACATACCTGAGGTTATACTATGCATACTCTCTATAATTTGGTTTTTCAGTTGATAGTATATCATAGACATCTTTCCATTTCAGTTCATGTGGATCTGCCTCATTCTTTTATATTAAAATTTTTTTGATCCTACAAAATGCCAAATTTCTTCCAGAAAGGTTGTATTGATTTTTCCCCCCCTCTAGTAGTGCTGTTTTCCCCCAGGTTCTCCAATACCACAAATTTTCATGCTTAAAAATTTTGCCAAACTGAAAGGTAAAAAATTATGTTTCTATTTAATTTAATTTAATTTATTATTATTTTTAATCCTCACCTGAGGATATGTTTTTTATTGATTTGAGAGAGAGAGAAAGGAAGAGGGGGAGAGAGAGAGAGAGAGAAACATTGATCAATTACCTCCCGCATGTGCCCTAACCAGGGATCAAACCTGTGACCGTTCGGTGCACAGGATGATGCTCCAATCAACTGAGCCACACTAACCAGGGCTATTTCAGTGTTTTAAATTTTTGCATTTTTGTGTTAATTCTGAATATATTTTCAAATGTTTATAGGCCATTGAGCTGATCTTTTTTATATTTCAAGTTCTTTAACCAATTTTTTACACTGGAATATATATTTCTTTTGATTTGTGAATACTTTTAATATAGTTATTTACTAATTGTTATACGAATTGCAAATATCTTTTTTATTGTCATGTATCTTCTAACCTTGTTCAAGTTATCTTGACACACACGAATTAAAAAATATTTTTAGATCAGATCTTTTAGTCTTTCTAGCCTACGTGCCATACTTCAATTTGTTTTCATAGAACAAGTAAGATTAACATTTTAATTTTTCTATTATAGAGGTAAGCCGTGCTCATTGCAAAGGTTTTACATAGACACTAAGGGGGGAAAAATCAACAATAACCTTTCTCTCCAGAGGTAACTCTTGGTAGCCAAAATTTTGGTGTATGACTTTCTTAAAAATGCTCAGGCACATGAGATGTTAGAGATCCTTAGAGCTCACCTACTGAAAACTAAGGATGGGGTTTGAAATTGTAGTGGGTTTAGGAATGTCTCTTAGCCCGTAAGCTCCATGAACTTCTCCCTGGTCCTGGACGTACAGTAGGTTAGTAACAGCTACTGGTAAAAGGCTAAGCTAAAGACTTGCCAGCCTAGATCTTGGTGGTCAGGGCAGTGCTGGGCACATGGATAGTCTCAATAAATGCTGGTGACCAAGTGCAGTTGGTTAATTTAGCCACTTGCTTCAGTATTTTGTATATAATTTTAAATTGTGTACAGTTTTGCATATTTTAATTCAGACATATGGCTATCTGCTTATTGTTTTTTTAAATTCTTTTACAGAAGTAGACAATGTGGCACAATGTCACATTCAGCTTGCACAGACTCTAAGAGAAGAGGCCAGGAAGCTAGAAGAATTCAGGGAAAAGCAAAAGCTACAACGGAAAAAGGTCGGGCTTGCATGTGTGTTAAAATGTTGCCTTTCTTATGGCAGAATACTCCAGGCTTGCTTGTTCATTCAACTCCTTGGCGTGGCTCCCACGCTCGTGTAACCATGCTCTTCTTTTAACCTATGTGATTATTTATTGGCAAACTATGTGGAGACTCGTGGTTCTGTGCCCACTTACCACCCGCCCCCGCCCCCAGGCCACTTCTTTTTTATAATTTTTGCTAGATTTAGGGGGACAGCCTGCTTTCCTCTTCTTTTCATATCTGCTGCCACTATGTGAACTCTGACTGGAAAGGGGAACCCCCTCTTTCTTCAGTAGAGTCTAGCATAGCCAAGTTGGAGGGCTTTTAGACCGCACTCCTCCTCCTGGACAAGGCAGTAAGGGAGGATAAGAGGGAGAGGAGACTCACTCCTTGGACACCAGAATGTAGTCCAACTGTTTTACAAGTAGGGTACCTGAGGCTCTGGGAAATCCGAGTTCTTGTCTTCAAAGCAGATGTGCATAAGCTCTTTTTCATTAGGATCCACTCTGGCCAACTACACGTAAGGAGACGGGAGTGAGCAAGTTAATAAAACTGGCAGACATTTGGGAAGTTATAAAGATCAAGTGTTACTTAGACTAGACCAGCCACTATTCTGACTCCTTTCTATTTTTTTTTTTTAAGGTTTTTAAAACTGATTTTTAGACAGCGAGGAAGGGAGAGGGAGGGGGAGAGAGAAACATCTATGTGAGAGTGGAACAGTGATCGTCTGTTTCCTGCGCACCCCCCACCGGGATTGAGCCTGACCCTCCCTTCTGTTTAATTCCTAAAACATTGCTTTGCCTCTATTATCATTTTGTGAGAAGCTCTGACAGCTGTGCCTCTTACTAGGAGGGAAGGCTGTAAGATTTAAGGAATACCATAGTAAGCACTTCCACACAAATGCAAGCTTCAGGTACCAGGTTTCAGGGGTCTATCTGGCCCAAAGTATTTTTCAGAGCAGAAATAATATGTAGACCTTATTACACCCACTATTGGATGGGCAAACTTTTTGGGCCGATATTGCCAGCCCGGCCCACCTCTCTAGAGGAATTGCAAACTTCAAGAAGCAAAATGCCGTAGACAACCAAGGTCCATGCACACATGATTTCCACTAAGAGGAGAGGAGGGTCATTCCTCCCCATCTTTCAAGGGCCCTGGGTAGCCCTAGTCGTTTCGGAGTAATTTTGTTAATTTTGCAAGGCTTCTGAAACTTCCCCTCCTAACAAGTTGCTGAGAGAATTCTCAGCGCTAGAAGCCCATGTTCTGAAGTCTAAATAGAGCAGCTGGTGTTCAGCCTACCATTGTCATCCAAGTTCCCTGTACACCCTAGTGCGCTCTCTACAGCAGGACATGCCTCCTTCCCAGCTTTCTGGGAGAAGTCCAAAGTTGATTAATACATTTGCATAGACTTGTATCACAGTGAACTCTGGGTTGTACCAACTTCCGTATATAAATACTTTAAAAAAAATTTCAAACTTTGGGGGAAAATATGTCATTGCCAACTTCTCATTTCCACTGTTCAAACCCTGCCCACTTTGGTTTTTCACTTCTTGGAAATTAAGCCATTTCCACTTATCTAGGGAAGCCATCAGTTGGTTTCTTTTGTTAAACTGGGGCAGGGAGGTGCATGTAGAATGACTGGCCGGAAGTTTATACTTACTTACACAACTATCCGAGGGTGGTGAACAATATGGATGTGGTCACCGTTCCCTCACTGAGTGTAGAGTATGGCCAGAGAGACTGAGGTAACATAGCAATCAGGGTAAAGTGTGATGAACCTTAAATGGTAGGGGAGATCCAGGCCACCTGAACATACAGAGGGAACACCTCACCTAATCTATTGGGCTGGGGAGGCTTCCTGGAGGAAGTGACCTTGAATCTAAAACCAGCAGAGTGAAAGGCAATATAGGTGAGGGTGGTAAGAGATGAGGCTCTCACTCCTGGTGGTTGGCAGGTGGGGTCTTAGGAGCTATTCTCAGGAGTCTTGATGTTTTGGGGTTCTGAGGTTCCTTCCCCAGCCCAGAATGTCCTAAGCCTGACAGACAGCACGTGGTCAGTTACTCTCTCCTCTGGTACCCACGTCATTTTACCATATCAGCTGAGATCGGAGTGACCATGGCAGAGTTTTGTTCTGCCTATTTGGAGAGCAGTCTCCAAAGAAAAGAACCTCCTTGGTTCCAGAGAGTGATGCTTCCAGTTTTCAGAATACAGTCTGAGTGGGGTAGACAGACAAACAGATCACTAAGTAGTTATTTCCATAATTAGGGCAGGGTCATTTGGGCCATTTATAAATCTCTCTTCCTTTTGCCCTCCCTCATACTTCTCCCCACCCTATAACAGGGATGATTGTGCTTTTGCACTGCTTTGTGTTACTACATTTGGCCTGAGCAGAAAGTCCGAGTCCTCAAAGAAGCGCCTCCCCAAGGAGACCTGAAAGAGAACCCTTGACTTACAGGGGCCACCATGAGTGGGGTCACCCTCTAAGTGAACCGTGGACATGAGGACACTTAAATCAAGGTGGTGCAGCAGACAGTGCAGGACTTGGTGTCACCGAGTAGCCTTGAGCAAAGGTCACCAATGGTGTGACCTCTGGGACTCTGGGTTACACCTGTCAGGTGAGAGAGTAGATTGCTGCTCTCGAGGATCCTACTGATGTACAAATGCCAGGAAACTTTGAAGGCAGAGCGAGGAATGATATGAAGTGAAAAGGTTTGGCTCACAGAACTTTGTAGCCATCTGAGAGGTGCTTGAAGCGGGTGTTATGCAGAACTTGGGCATAAGGAGGCCTGGCTTGGGCCATAAAGTATAAAATAGTCGCAGCTTCCAAACTGGAAGAATGGCAGTGTGTGTATTTGGACTAGAAAGGATCATGGAATAGACCAACATTGCTAATGAATCTGCTCCATGGAGCCAGGGAAAATCGGGAACCGTTATCAAATACATAAACCCAGCTCCTCCTCTTGGCAAATGCACATAGGGGCTAACGGGAACCACACAGCTCCATGCAATGGCAAGGATCTGCCCACGAGTCCTCCATGTGGGGGTCATGTTGGAGCCCTGTCTGTTCTCTCTGTCTATTTACCTTCACCATTAGCAGGCGCATAGCTACTTCTGGTCCCCCCTTTCCAAGATGATGCCTCGGTTCTCTGAGGGCCTCTTGGGGTTCCCCCAAGGGAAGTTCATGTGTTCTACAAAGCTCATATTTGAAGTGAGATATTCTCTCCAGATATCTTGAAAATCTGTATTTGTGTGTTATGGTAACAGAGAGCAACTTAATATTGCAGAAAAGAAACCACATTCAAGTTTAATTTTCAATATTATTTTGCATTATATCATTTTGCACAAAAGCAATGTCATAGCTCATTTTGAATGATTGCATCTCCTGATCTTCTATCTTCCCAATCGCTTTTATAGAGCTACCATAGGGATAATGGTAGTTTGGGGTCATGATTAGGAACAAGGGCACAAGAGTCAGGTTTCTGGGCTCAAATCTCAACTCTACTTGCTGAGTGTTAACCTTTGGTAAATTAATCCACCTCAGTTTATTGTCAAGAAAATGGGAATAAGAGTACTAGGTTGTTGTGATGCAGGAAAACTGCTGATCACATAATGCTTGATAAATTGGAGCGACTATTATGTCTGAGGTACATTTTTATTATTAGCTGCATTACTTTGACTAATAAATGTATTAATGTCACAACCACAATAAAGAAATTGCTCCCAAGTAACACAACAGAGTAGTTTACCTTTTCTGGATTAAATGGAGTGAAGAGTAGGACAACAGCCTGGTTGTTGTGGCTCAGTGGTTGAGCATTGACCTATGAACCAGGAGGCCACGGTTTGATTTCTGATCAAGGTACATGCCCTGATTGCTGACTCGATCCCCAGTGGGGGGCATGCAAAAGGCAGCCGATCAGTGATTCTCTCTCATCATTGATGTTTCTATCTCCCTCTCCTTCTTCCTTCCTCTCTGAAACCAATAAAAATATATATTTAAAAAACAGTGGGAGAACAGTTTTTTTTAGCTGTTCTACAAATATTTCTCCCCTTCATCCTGTCCAGGCTCCTTGCTGGGTAAGGGTGTGTCATTGATGAATGCCACAGAAGTGAGTGTTTATAAGTCTAATTTAACTGTGTCAATATAAGCTTACAGAAAAAAGACCCCTTTTAAAATATAACAACAAAAGTGTAAAAAGTCCTTTTGACACCAAAGTTCCTTGATCCCAGATTTGCTGAAGAGACTGTTCTAAGGTGATCAGTGTTTCCCAATGGTGGCAGCCCAAGTTCAAAGATGGACCCTCTCCATTCATCAGCATCGGACCGTGGGCAAATTGTTCAACCTCTTTGCTGCAGTTTTCTCATCTGTGAAATAATAAATAGTACATCTACCTTCTGGGTTGTGTGAGGACTCAATGAGATAATCCATCTTGAACACATCCCTTCAAGATAAGATGGCATTAACAATAATTTCTGTTTGTATTAATAGTGCTTGTGTTCCCTTCACAGACAGAGCTTATAATGGATGCTGTCCATAAACAAAGGAGCTTACAATTCAAGAAAACCATGGATGTGAGTTTCACTTTATTGCCTTTTCCTGAAATTCTGTGCTGTGTATGAGCATATTCCTGCTCAAATAACATTTCAATAATGTTATTTATTAATACAATGACTCTTAGTGATTTCACTTTTCTTCTTTTTAAAGCCTTGGGAATATTGAGGATGAAACTAGATAGTAGGAACATAATATTACCTTTCTAATATGGGAAAGTATAGAAAGTTAATTTAAATATTTTAGGCCAAGACACAAAATTATATATACCATATGATCCCATTTATCTTGTTGGATTTAACCCCCCCCCCCCCCCGTGACTATTCTCAATCTTGATTTCTTTTTTTTAAAATATTTTTTTAAATCCTCACCTGAGGATATGTCTTTATTGATATTTATTTTTTAAAAATATATTTTTATTGATTTCAGAGAGGAAGGGAGAGGGAGAGAGAGAGAGAAACATCATTGATGAGAGAGAATCATCGATTGGCTGCCTCCTGCATGTCCCTTACTAAGGATCGAGCCCACAACCCAGGCATGTGCCCTGACCAAGAATCAAACCGGGCTCAAACAGAATTCTTTAAATCACAAAGGAACATGACTATTCTTATGCAACAGAAATCATGGGATTGATGCTACTGTCCACGTGCACTGGTGAGGCACAGTAGAATATTGAAGCATAATTATAATTTCCATGACCAAGTGATTCATAAACCTAAGTTCTAAGGATTATGAATGTTGGATTATGTTTTTTAAAAATTTATATGTCTTTCCATCAATGTTTTTTTTTTTTTTTAAGAGAGAGGAAAGAAGAGAGATAGGGAGATAGAAACATCAATGAGAGAGAAACATCATTGATCGACTGCCTCCTGCATGTCCCCTACAGGAAACTGAGCCCACAACCCGGGCATGTGCTCTGATTGGAAATCGAACTGTGACCTCCCAGTTGATAGTTTAATGCTCAACCACTGAGCCACAGTGGCTGGGCTGGGTTACATATTTTATAGTTACCCTAGAGGCCTGATGCAAGGGGCTTGGCCCTCACAGCCCCTCGCAGCCCTGGCTTCATCCGGAAGGTCGTTTGGCTGTTCAGTCTAATTAGCATATTAGCTCTTTATTATATAGGATGGGTCTTTTTATTTTTCCCATCTGAAATGCCATCTTTTGTTCTGGTCAGTTTTTAATGCTCATGCACTTTGTTTGCCAAATAAGAGCTTTTATTTCCTTGATCAGGCTGCCATTACGTACATGATTGGGAAAAAGGCTAGAGAGATATTGCAGCGATAGATAAGAAAGAGCATCAGCCTTCTGAGCAGCCACGTTCTAACGGTGATGACAGCCCTGTTCAGGATGCCCTGTATTCGCTGGGCTTGGCAGGCTAGGATGGCTGCTTTTCAGGGTTATGTTCTGCTCACCTATTTTGGTCCTCTTTTGGCTCATAACAAATAAGGCAAAGAAGAACTATGAGCAGAAATGCCGAGACAAAGATGACGCAGAGCAGGCTGTCCACCGAAGTGCCAACCTGGTAAACCCGAAGCAACAGGAAAAGGTACCTGGGAGGGCTGACCACCTGAAAAGTCTGAGATTTACTATCTCAAGCTAAAGCCAATCAATGATCTTAAATAAAAGGGACCTGCTCCCCAAGCTTCTGGCAATATCTTCCTTTGGGCTAATTAGGATCCTCGGAGCCAAAAAAACCCTTCACATTTTGGGGGTTGTGGAAGAGCTAGAGAAAGGAGGCAATGGGGAGGGAGTGGGGTGATAAGTGGGGGAGGGAATTTTGATTTTTTTAAAATCTTTCTTCAAAGCTCAACTCATGTATTCTTTGTAGCCAGGCTGCCTCCTGCTTGGGTATATTATAAATTTAATTTTATAAAATCTGGATAGAAGATTGTCAGTAACCAGAGGGCAGGAGTATGGCTTTAGGAAGACGTAGGGCAAGGTGCTTGATGGATATTTTGCAATGGCGAAAGATTAGAGGGCAAGTTGAATGATTTGCTTTTGGGAGGACCCTAGGTAAGACTTGTACTAGCACTTGTCTCTTTGCAGCCATTGCTTTTAGATCTGTTATGCCTATGGAATCCTGGCCCAGCATTCCTGATCCCTTGTTCGTTTGCTTTATGTCCTCACAGCTTTTTGTGAAACTAGCAACCGCGAAGACAGCTGCAGAAGACTCCGGTGAGGGGGCTCCCCGGGGATGGGGGAGGGTTGTGGTGGGGTTTCCCTTATCCTAAATCTGTCTGGTATACCTAACAATGAAGAACATATGGATATGCAATGGGCTTTCAGAAACAGGAAGGGGGAAAGGAAGGGAGAAAAGGGTAGGGAAACTGAGGAAGTGAATAGCTAACAGTTTCTGGCCACGGCTTGCCCAGTCTGGCTGCTGTACGTGTAATAGGATGGAGATGGCAGGGGCATGAGGCAGCTGCGTTGTGATCTGGAGCTCACTCTGATTTTTTTTCTGGAACATTTATTTAAAAAGCCCATTTCAGCCCTGATTAATTCGTACCTGCTATGAAAGAAACAGCCACGTCTGGAAGCCTCGTCATCATTGAAATCTAAGCTCCAAGCTTTTAATCCCCAGCGTGTCCTGCAGGAAATAAACCTCTCATGATCACGGTCACTTAAGAAGTGTCTAAACCTAAAGCTAAAGTAACTCGGTGCCCTTTTGGGCTCAAGGTAGTTCTCTGCATCTCTCATTGGATACATTTCCTGAAAATGAAAAGGGGTGGAAACTATTGAGGTGGAATTAGACAAAGGAAACCCTGACCGAGGTTCCTCCGCTGCTCTCACTTCTCCTTCCTTGGATCATTTCTTTTTTTTTTTTCTTTAATATATATTTTATTGATTTTTTCACAGAGAGGAAGGGAGAGGGATAGAGAGTTAGAAACATTGACGAGAGAGAAACATCAATCAGCTGCCTGCTGCACACTCCCCACTGGGGATGTGCCCGCAACTAAGGTACATGCCCTTGATCGGAATCAAACCTGGGACCCCTTGGTTCGCAGGCCGACGCTCTATCCACTGAGCCAAACCGATTAGGGCCCTTGGATCATTTCTTGGTAATTGCTTGGTTCAGTGCTTATTTCACAAAGATATTAGGAGGGTGAGCGAAGTGATTATGGCCTTCCAGTGTTGAGAGCTCATGGAGCCCGGTGCGCTCACTGCGAGTTTCATTTGCCATCTGGGATGAGCCTGATGGGTGGGTCTGCGAGCTGCCCCTGCCCTTTGCTGAACCCAAGCCCCTCACCTTCATTGCAGACAAGGCGTATATGCTGCACATCAACACGCTGGATAAGGTCCGAGAGGAGTGGCAGAGCGAGCACATCAAGGCCTGCGAGGTAGCCCAGCCAGACGCTGCTCAAGAGGGGGCGGGTCTTGCTTCCAGAACTCGGAGAGTCTACTTTTGTAGAAATGTGCCATCCGCTTATTATATCTACCGATTCTGATAGAATTGCTCGAGGGCAGATTGGAAATAAGAAGATAAAGTGGAGGATGGAAGGAACTGACATGTTTCCCCCTAAACCTCATTTTTCTCTCTCTTCCCTACTCTGTCCAAGCCTGTTCAAGGCCTTCTTCTGTGTTCCGTTAGCACAGGCATGAAACAGATGAAGCAATTAATGGTTAATTAGTTACTTAGAGAGCCTCGCGTGCACTTGGTATGTGATGAGGAAAATGCAGACAGCAGGCTTCAGAATGTTTTAGCCTCCCTCCACCTTTGATTCCACCATTGCCCCCCCTTCATTTTCAGCACTTTGTGTTTACAAGAGACAATAAGACATGACCCGGAAACTTCCTCCATTTTCAGTTACCCTCTCTACACATTTTCTTACCAGTGGTTCTCAAAGTGAGGTGCCACGACCTGTAGCATTAGCATCACCAGGAAACTTGTTAGACCAACTCCAGACCTCCTGAAACAGAAACTCTGGTAGTGGGCCCAGAAGCCCTGCCGATGATTCTGATGCCAATTCAAACTTGAAAACTGCTGATCTACACATACCCCTTCCCTCCTTTTCTCCTGATACAGCACAGAAGTGGCTGCTCCCACCATCTGGGCTCAGGATCCCATCCAGCTGCCTGTCCCCATTGTCTTGTGCACACTTCCCTTTTATGGGGATTTCTTCCATTACCATTTATGCAAACTCAGCTCCCTCCTGGCTTTAAAACTTAGCAGCTATTGCTTCCCATCTCTACCTTCTCTTCTCTTTACAGCCTGGCTTCTTGAAGGAGCTGTCTCCACCTCCTCATTGCCCCTGCCTGTCCCAGCCTGCTGGTCCTGGGGTTTGCTCCCTGCCCCTGCCCTCTTGGAGGAACCAGTGATCCCCTTGGTGTGAGGTCCAGTGGCCTGCTTCTAATGTTCCATTAGCACCAGCATGAAACAGAGGAATCAATTACTAGTAATGGTTAAGAAATTACTTAGCCTCACATGCACTTGGTATGTGATAAGGAAAATGCAGGGAACTTTGCAGTTTCTAATCTTAGTTGACCTGTCTTTACCATCTTCTAAAATACTCTTTGTTGTTGTTGTTTGTTTGTTAATCTTCGAGGATATTTTTTCCATTGGTTTTTAGAGAGAGTGGAGGGGAGGGGAAGGGGGGAAAGAGAGAGAGAGCAAGAGAGAGAACAAGAGAGAGAATGAGAGAGAGAGAGAAACATCTATGTGAGAGGGGCACATAGATTGGTTGCCTCCTGTACTTGCCCAGACCAGGGCCTAGATTAAACCTGCAACTCAGGTATGTACCCTTGACGGGGAATCGAACTCAAGACCCTTTGGTGGGTGGGTTGATGCTCTAAACATTGTGCACACTGGCCAGGGCTAAAACGCTCTTTTTTGCTTTACTTCCTTAACTTCACACTCTCATGGGAAAGCCTGGAGTAAAGCCATTTTTATAAGGTTTGAGAACATGTAAAACAATGCATATTATAAAAACATGCATGGGAATGATAAAATTTAGGACAATGGTTATGTCTGGGGAAGGAGGTGGGTGACAGAGATTGGAAAAAGCACACAGGAGCTTTAGCAGAATCTGAAGCAAAGTTGGTCAAAATTCTTGACAAAGCTGGGTGGTTGGTACATGGGAATTCATTATACTATCTCTCTACTCTTGATTATGCTTAAAATTTTACATTGTAAAATGTGTTCAATATTTTAAAAATACATTAATATATTACATTCATTGTTGAATAGAATAGCATCCACTTTATAGAATAGCTTGATTTTCCAAAAGTTATTTGTTTACATTTAAAAAAAACTGTTGTTCAGGCAATAACTTAAAAAACCAGAACTTCAGAAGACAAGTGCAAGGACCCCCCATGTACTCATCAACTAGCATCAACAATTATGACCAATTGACCAATCTTACCAATTGAATTCATTCATGGGGGTAGGGGGTGGGGGGAGGGCGGCGAGGGAGGGGCAAAGTTTGGAATCTGAGGCTCTGGTAGGCTGCCTTGGTGGAGATGCCCCTCAGGCAGTTGGAAATGTGAGCTGGAATTCAGGTTAGAACCAGGGTGTCTGGATTCATCATAGCTGCTTACCTTCAGAATTATACCCCATTGTGTTTGTGTTAATACCATATTAGAATCCATCTGCATTCTTTGCTTGCTATAAGAGTTTATGAGCTTCCTTGATGGTGAGGGGAGTACCCTAAATGGACAATAAGCTTGCATACTTGAGAGGTGACACTGTTTCTTAAGTCATAGCCAATCTAGACAAATGGCCCCTTTCTCTGCATATGTATTCACCTGTGGTTATGTTTCTGTAGGCGTTGGAAGCTCAAGAATATGAACGAATAAACTTCTTTCGGAACGCATTGTGGTTACACGTGAATCAGCTCTCAAAACAGTGTGTCACCAGCGATGAGGTAAGTCAGCGGCATCCATTAGCGTGGAAAGAACTATAGACATTTATTAGTTCACTCCTCTCAATTGAAACACAGAGAGGTACAGTGACTTACCCAGGGCCACACAATTGGTTGATAGAAGGATCCAGATAAGCACCTAACCTGCCTGCTTTTTGGCCTATTTTACTGCTATGACTTTTTCTTTAAGAAATTCAGAGCAGGAGGGCAGAGAAAGGAGATTTGACTACAGTTTAATCTATGGAACATAGAGATGTTACACCACGAATGTAAGTCCCAAGAGTCACTCCAGGGCAGCACCAAGTACTAGCAGCTGACCGATGCCCCAGCGAATGCTCACTCCAGGGTTCAGGATTTACTGCAGGGCATTCCTGGCCATTATCCAAGTTTCATTTGTGCGTCGTAATCCCCATGGGGACCCAGAATCTCAGAGGGGCCAGAATCAAGTTATCACAACCTTTGCTAAGAAATAGCCACTCTCACTCAGATGATACATTCACTTTAGAAGAACAATTAAACACAAAGAAAACCTGTAGGAAGGAATGGAAGAACTTTTCTCCAAGTAATTGTCTTTGTGTCTCTGTGTGGCATTGGTCTTCGGACTTGGTATCTGTTTACTTTACCCCATCAATATTTTTTTTTTGAAATCTTTTCAAAATAAAATTTGGAAATGAGTCAGCCATATATCAAAGCCCCTGTTTTAATAAGCCACATCACAAGTTTTATGGAATCCCTCTTCCTTGATGTATCTTTTTGTTAGATGTATGAAGAAGTCCGTAAGAGTTTAGAGATGTGCAGCATCGAGCAGGACATTGAGTACTTTGTGAATCAACGAAAAACTGGACAGATGCCCCCAGGTGAATGGAGCAGTGGGGGCGGGGCTTCATTTCAGCAATTATGTCCGTCTCTCTTGCCATATGTTGTTGACGGTGGAAGACGCCTGCCTCTTCATGTTTTGTTTCTTGATGCCTCTAGCACCCATCATGTATGAGAATTACTACTGCCCCCAGAAGAATGCAGCCCCATCAGGAAAGGCTACGGGGCCGAACTTAGCAAGGTAATGACCAGCTTCCTTTCACAGGAAGAAAAATACTTTTAATAAACATTTTTTTGTCATTAGTGTTCTAAGACATTAGCATGGAAACACAGCTATCATTGCATTTGCTAGATTTTTGGGGATAGCAATTTTAGGGCAAATGTGAAATGGATTTCTCCAGTCATAGCTCAAGGAGGACAATATCATGCCCGAGTGTGAATTTTATTATTCATGCATGAGTCCTATACCTTTCTCATAGCCTGCAGAGAGTAGGAGTCAGCAAACTCTGGCCCTCTGTGAGTCAGATCTGACCTGCCTGTTTTGGTAGCGCCTGTGAGTATTTTATGGTTGAAAAAAAATGGAAAGAATACTATCTTGTGATGTGAAAATTATATGAAATTCAAATTTCTGTGTTTGTCTATAAAGTTTTTTTCTTTTACTTTTTCCATCACCATTTATACTCCTTTCCCTTCTTCCACCTCCACCTCTCCCACTTAAGTATATAAAGTTTTTATAAAATATGCATTTACTGATTTTAGAGACAGAGGAAGGGAGAGGGAGAGACAAACATCGATCAGCTGCCTCCTGCATGCAACCAAGCCCCTACTGGGGATCAAGCCTGCAACCCAGGCATGTGCCCTGACCGGGAATTGAACCAGTGACCTCTGGTGCATGAGATGGCATCCAACCAACTGAGCCACGCCGGCTAAAGCTATATAAAGTTGTATTGTAACATGACCACACTCGTTTGTTTACATTCTGTCTACAGCTCCTTTCCCACTAGAGTTGACTAGAGTTGCAGGAGAAGTGACTGCAGCCAGCAAAGCCTAAATCACTTACCATCTGGCTCTTGACAGAAAAGTTTGCTGCCCCTGACATAAACATCCTGAGAGAAGAGGAACTTTTGTTTTATATACTATACAGTCACCTTGAAGTCTAAGTTGTTGAATTTTCAATCCAGTTTTTAAAAAGATAATGGGGTGGGTTTTTTTGCTGGGGGCCGGGGGGAAGATGGCATGATCATCATCATTATTCAAAACAGTTCATAGGAATTAGCTCTTCCAAGCCTCACAGTAAGGTGGGAGCTATTTGCACTTCCCATTTCACACGCAAAGATGCCAGTGTACAAGATCAGGAAGTCTTGCCCACACAGCTGAGACGTTCCTCCTGCCAGTCTGGCTGCGGGGGCAGGGCCCTGTGCGTCTGACCACGGTGCATCTCGCTCCTCAGCAGAGCAGAATGTCTGCATCTTGCATTCCAGTAGTCAGTGCTGCAGGCTTTTGGCTTCATCCGAACTTTCTTGACCCTCTAAAGCAGAAGCCAGATCTGAGGAGAGTGCAAAATGCTTGTTGTGTGATGTAAAAAACTAGGAAAACAAGAACTTCTCTGAAAGACTTTGGTTTTCATTTCTTACAGGAGAGGACCTCTCCCGATTCCTAAGGGTTTACCAGGTATGCCAGCAAGAAAGGCCTTTGGAAATGCTTGTCAGGGTTTCTGTAAGGTTGAGTAGCTAGAATTGTGAAATAAAGGGAAAGAAGGGAATAATTAGAATCAAATTTCTGAAACAATAAGTCTACATTAGAATCTTATGATAATGCTGTGTGTCACACAGAGGAATTTGGTAATTGTCTATTTTATAGCTATCTAAGAGAATTTAGCTCCTGGAGTGCCAGAAAAAACTTCTTAGAAGGCAGTCTTACTTAAGGGATTATTTTATCTTGGACCATGAGAATGGAAGAGCTGAGTTTCCTTTGGATTATACAGAAATATAATTTACAGAAGGCATAGCTATCTAAAACCATTAACTTAATATTGTATGTTTTATGCATTGCCCATAATTGGATTTTTCACTAGTCACTGGTCTCTCCCCCCCCCCCCCCAAACTGTTACCATATCTCTGGGAGAAACATGCATTTTAGCATTTTTTGTTAGTTATATTCTTTGGATAATGAGGAGATCCTTGAGGGTAGGCACTTTTCTTTCTCCTGTACCACTCACAATACCTAACACAGTACTGGGCATATAATAGGTACAGAACAAACATCTATTATTTGAATAAAAGAAAGATATTCTTAACTATGTTCAAGGGAATGAGGGGAGAGGCAGCTATTGCTGCATGGAACAGCTTAGCAAAAAGTTAGTAACTGGGGAAAAAATTAATGGCTGAAATTATATCTTGGAAGAACATAAGGATCTACATTATTTTATTTCTTATTGTCTTATAATTACATGATAATGTGGGACTTATTTTTGTCCGTATTTGAAGATGACTTTACTGTAGGGGCAGCTAGCTAGACGTGGATGAAAAAGGACAAAAAATAACAATAATAGGAATTTCCAGAACATTCTCTGGTTTGTAGTTGTGACTACCGTTTGTGTGCTTTGTTGCCTTCTTCCAAAAGGGCAGTCATAGAATCCTTGAGTCAAGTGCCTTGATTTGAAAGGGCTAAGATCCTATGAAAAAAGTGTTGGCTTCATGTTGCTTTGTGTTCTGCTCTTTGCAGATGACCCAGATTATTCTTCGGTTGATGACTATAGTTTGATCTACCAGTAACATCAATGGTAAGAGCCATTAATTTTTACGTCATCAGGTTACATTTAGACTGGTGATAGTATTTTTGAAGGCTTTGAGGCTGTTTTTGTTTTCAATCCTCACCAGAGGATACCTTTTTTCCATTGATTTTTTAGAGAGAGGGGAAAGGAGGGAGAGGAGAAGGTGTGGAGGAGGACAGAGAGAGAGAAACATTGATTGGTTTGCCTCCCACACCTGCCTTTGGGCCATGCCCTTGGTACATGCCTTTGGCTGGGAATTGACCCCATGACCTTTGGTTCCTGGGCTGACCCCATGACCTGCTGAGCCAAACTGGCCAGGGCTGATGCTTCTTTGTAAAAGCACTGCACGCAAGCAAGTTCTGGCGCCAGGCATGCTGTTGGGTGTGGTGTTCCTGCAGGGTGACTTCTTTGGATCCCACCACTGAAAGGGGACTGGAGACCACTCCATACCTATTTGAGGGTAGTTTCCCTTCATTCATTATTCTACAACCCTTTATCTTGCTCTCATTAAGCTCTTTTGTGGCTATTACTCACCTACATTAAAAGCAATGCTCACAAGAAATCTTCACCTTTTCATTCCCCAAAGGGGAAAAGTCACGTAAAAAGAAGTCAATAGAAATAAGGCAAATATTAGTACACTCGCCAAACACATAAGGGCATCATGGGGTCATCCTGCACCAGATTACTACTGCTCTGAACCAGCAAACCACAAGGATTCCTCAAACAGGACTACTAAGTCAACCACTGCTGCAAAGATGACTCATATTCTTTAGCATTCAAGTGCTTGCAACATGCCCCAAGTCACTGTCAGTCTTCACAAATATTTTGAAATGCCTTTGAAGCCAAAATAGCAATATTAAATGGAACTCCTCATAAAGTATAATTCTTTTAACCCAATCAGCCATATCTTGGGGTATGACGATATATATACATGTATATGAGCAAAGAAAATGTCTGAAAGGATATGTTCCCAAACAGGTGATAGTCTTTCTTTTTATTTGACCAGGTGTTTTAATTTGTCTGCAATGAAAATTTATTATTTCTTTAATTAAAAACTGTTTTTAAAGAATTGATCTTCTTTCCCTGGCCAGTGTGGCTCAGTTGGTTGAGCATCATCCCATGCACCAAAAGGTCACCAGTTCAATTCCCAGTCAGGGCACATGCTCTGATTGTGGGCTTGATCCTCAGTACAAGGCAGCCAATGGATGTTTCTCCCTCCGTTTCTTCCTCTTTCCCTCCCTCCCCCTTCCTCTTTCTCTAAAATCAATAAAAACATATTAGAAAAAGAGTTGACCCTCTTGCACAGTTTGTCCTTTATCTATTTATTTTTATTTGGCCAACACAGATTTACTTCTCATCCCAAAATATACAATTAGCATTGACAGCTTCAAATACTCTTCCTTCTATTTCTTTTGCATATTTCTGATCTTAGTGTGTTCCTGGGAATGAGAGGAGAGGCAGGTAGGATGCAGGAATGGGAGTGGAACAATCTCTCTGCCCCCTTCCTGGTTTTGTGTACAGCATAGTGGTTGGACAGTCATATACTGTACATAGTGTTCCCCTTGATATTTCAAGTACCCACCTGACACTGTACATAGTTGTTACAAGATTGTTGTCTATATTCTCTATGCTGTACTTTACATCCCCAAGACAGGTGATAACTTTTGAATTAAAAAATGTTTATCAAAAATATAAATACATGTATTATCCTATATAATAAAAGGGTAACAAGCAAATTGACCCAACGGCAGAACGACTGGTCGCTATGGTGTGCACTGGTCACCAGGGGGCAGACGCTCAATGCAGGAGCTGCCCCTTGGTGGTTAGTGCACTCCCACAGGGGAAGCACTGCTCAGCCACAAGCTGGGCCGATGGCTGGCAAATACAGCAGCGGTGGCGGGAGCCTGCCTCTGTGGCAGCACTAAGGATCTCTGGCTGTGACTTAGGCCCGCTCCCCAGGGGTAGGGGCCCTAAGCCATCCGTCAGAAATCCCCTGAGGGCACCTCCCCCCTCCAGTGCACGATTATTGTGCATTGGGCCTCTAGTTTACCATAAACTGATGGATGCTATTATCATATCTCATTTTTCATTTGGAATACCCATTTCTTACCATTTGTTTTCCTTTATTCATGTTGAGTAAAATCTCAAGGGTGCTGAGGTGAATGGTTAATTCAAATGACATTTCTTTGTTATTTTCTTTCAGAAAACAGCTTTTTCTGGCTGGTGCTTCTCTGGCATGGAAGGAGGCACTCAGAGAAGCCGTATCCGTAGAAATTATGTCAATCATGAGGACTTTGAAGTGAACCCTGCTGTAATTCTTTGATATTTTAAATTCATGGTAAACATTTAGTTTAACTTAGCAAGTAGAGTTCTGCAGTTTCTAAAAGAAGTCGACAAACTGGCCTAGACTCAAGAATGACCCTTCCCCAATCAGTTACTAAAATTGTGGATGAATTGCATTTCTTGCTTGATCCAGATCTGGAGCCTTGACTCTTGGGGAATGGGGAACAGGAATGGCTGGAGAGGTGTCTGAGCATCAGCCTGCACAAGAAGCTCCTAGGGCTGTGGGGCAGTGTGCTATGGCATTTCCACAGTGACAGACTCTCAAAGGTGCAAGATTTAAAATCATCTTCCTTTTTGGCTAGAAGACTCTGATCATACTTTCTCATTTTACAGATGAGGAACTGAGACCCAAAAGTGTGAAATCAATTTCCTTACTGTTGTCCCAGCTGGCTCTGGACAGAACCAGAACTAGAGTGTGAGCTCAGCCCATATCAGTGTTCTTCTAACCCTTCCTGAGGCGCTGATGCTCACGTTGAAATGTAAGACGCCAAATGTTTTTGCTGGCATCTTCTCAGTTGGGAAAATTACCAGAGTTTAAATGTCAGATTTATTTTTATGTGACTTACTGTGTCTCCTGAACTACACAGCACCATATTTAATCGAATGAAGAAGCATCTAGTATAAAATATACTATTATATATACCACTAAGAAAGAAGGGTGGGAGAGAGTTGACGGTTAACTTGTGATAGTTAACTGGCCAAGCCCATTTGAATTTGAGATGCTAAAGTGTGTAAAGAAAAAAGTATATCCTAGAATCAATGAAATGTGATATTTTGACTATTAACTGAAGAGAAATGTAGAGTTACAAAGCCAGCCCTCAGTCCCGGGTCTTCTTTAAAGCATCAACCTTACCCTTTCACAAAAACCCCCGGTCTTCTTTTGTCCCCCACAAGCAACAGGGAGATTATGTTCCCTTTGTACAACACTCGCGCACTGAGAAAGCAGTTCATTTTAGTTCATGACAAGTTAAAATAGCACCGGTACTTATTCAGTATGTCGTAAAATTCCATTCCCACAAGGCAAATGTTGTCCTCCCCTGCGCTGTGCAGTAGCTTTCCCAGAGCTATGGGCAAGTTGATAGAAGAAGCCGGATTCTTTTCCCTCTTTCCATGTAAGGTGCTATTGAAGGTGGCTGCTTCTTGTCATGACAGGAAACTTGCAGCAGTTGGATATCCTTTTGAGAAATTGAAGTTTGCAAAGGGCCATCGACTTCCCCAAATTGAACGGTCTCAGGACATTTTCCTTTGAACTCAGCACATCCTAAGTGCTTTATTTATTGTGGGCAACTCCTCAGGGATTTCACTTTTCTGTTAGTAAGTGTGATTGATGTAAAAGTGTTTTATGAATTGACAGTATTTTTATTTTAGTTGCTCTTTCAGTTTGAGATAAGTGAAATAAAGGTTCTTGGTGATTTGGGACTTACTTTGCAACTTTGTTTTAATCACATCTCTCTCCCAAGTGCTATTTGACCCTTTGCCACACTTGCTCTGGTTAGACTACAGACGGACAAACTGCCATTGAGGGAGCCCAAGTGGAGACTGGTGCCATGCCACTTCCTACTAATCCTTCAGGTGCCAGCCTCAAGGCCACGTCCTCGGGGACCCCACTGCTATACCCTTCCTCCTTCCCACATTTTTCTTGTTATTACACGATTCACTCTTGAAATCAATTGTTCAAGGTTAGGCTTCCCTCCTAGACCGTAATGTCTATGAGAGCAGGGCCCCTTTCTATCCTTTTTCCAGCTGCATCCTGAGACCGTGACACATATTAATAAATATGAAAGAATAGTGACCTAGAAGAGAACATTCCAGTGGAGAGAGAAATAAAGAGTGTAAAGGGAACAAAGCCAAATACATGTTAAATTTAGTAACTATGAGCTACTCTGCTGACTGTTGGTATCTTTTTAAAAATATATATATTTTTATTGATTTCAGAGAGGAAGGGAGAGGGAGAGAGAGATAGAAACATCAATGATGAGAAAGAATCATTGATTGGCTTCTTCCTGCATGCCCCACACTGGGGATTCAGCCCGCACCCCGGGCATGTGCCCTGACTGGGAATTGAACTGTGACTCCTGGTTCATAGTTCGATGCTCAACCACTGAGCCACATGGGTTGGGCTGACTGTTGGTATCTTAAATGTATCTGCAAGCAGTGTAGAAGTATCCTATCTAATAATAGAGAAACATGGTAATTAACCATAACCTCGCTACCCTTCCCATTGGCTAAGCAGCAAGATATGCAAATTAACTGCCAACCAAGATAGTGGCCGGCAGCCAGGCAGCTGAAGCGAACAGGAGGCTTGCTTGCTCCAGTGATGGAGGAAGCCAAAGTTCCCCGCCTGCCGCTGCTGGCCTCTGAGCTTGCACTCTAAGCAACTATGTTGCAATTATAGAACCTAAACAAACCCCAGAAACCTGCTTTCAGCCGTCAGAGCTGGAGCGAGCAGGACCGCAACAGTGTTACAATTAACCCAAACAAACCAGATACCTGCTTTCAGCAGCCGAGGTCTCAGAGCTGGAGCCAAGCCTCAGAGCTAAAGCCAGCTCTCTGCTCCAGTGACAGCCATAGAAGGTAAATAAATCCCAGAATAAAAAGAAAAAGAAAAAAAGGAGAGGTTGGGAGCTTCAGTCACTCGCCAGCCTGAAAACGGCCCTCAGCCCCTCACCCAGACTGGTCAGGCACCCCAGTGGGGACCCCCACCCTGAAGGGGGTGTGACCAGCTGCAAACAGCCATCATCCCCTCATCCAGGCTGGCCAGGTACCCAAGCAGGACCCCTATCCTGATCCAGGACACCCTTCAGGGCAAACCAGCCAGCCCCCACCCATGCACCAGGCCTCTATCCTATATAGTAAAAGGGTAATATGCAAACAGCAGAAAGACTGGGAATGACTGGTCACTATGACACACACTGACCACCAGGGGGCAGACGCTCAATGCAGGAGCTGCCCTCTGGTGGTCAGGGCGCTCTCACATGGGAGGAGCTCTGCTCAGCCACAAGCCAGGCTGATGGCTGCCAGTACAGCGGTGGTGGTGGGAACCTCTCCTGCCTCCTCAGCAGCACTAAGGATGTCCGACTGCAGTTTAGGCCTGCTCCCCACTGGCAAGTGGACATCCCCCAAGGGCTGCTGTGCTGCCAGAGGGATGTCTGATTGCCATCTTAGGCTCAATCCCCTGGGGAGCGGGCCTAAGTCAGCAGGTGGTCATCCCCTGAGGGGTCCCAGACTGTGAGAGGGCACAGGCCGGGGAGAGGGACACCCCCCCCCCCAAGTGCACAAATTTTTGTGCACCGGGCCTCTAGTATCTAATAAGAAGTTAACACTCCTCACCCTAGAGTTAACCATTATTAACAGTGCAGTGTACTTCCTTTCACACGTTTTCTACACATGTACAAATATCTGAAACTAGAGGCCCAGCGCCTGAAATCACACAAGACCAAGACCCACCCTGTGCGAGCTGTGGGACCCCAGACCTGCCCTGCACGAGCCACAGGCCCTGCCTCTACCGTGCGAACCACAGGCCCCACCTCTGCCACACCAGCCCTGCCAGCCCCGCATGAGCCCCACCTTGCCGTGCAAGCCGCAAGTCCTGGCCCTGCGAGAGGTGCTCCATGCACCTTCTAGTGATCGGTTGTTTGGTTGTTCCGCCATTACGGCATCACAACTACAGGCCTTTTATGATATAGATAGCCAATGTCTATGCATATATTACTGGTGACCTTTTTTAAAAAAATATATTTTATTGATTTTTTTACAGAGAGGAAGGGAGAGGGATAGAGAGTTAGAAACATCAATGGGAGAGAAACATCAATCAGCTGCCTCCTGCACACCTCCTACTGGGGATGTGCCTGCAACCAAGGTACATGCCCTTGACCGGAATCGAATCTGGGACCTTTCAGTCTGCAGACTGACGCTCTAGCCACTGAGCCAAACCACTTAGGGCACTGGTGACCTTTTCATTTATAAATCTTGGAGATATTTCCTTGTAAGGACAGATAGCTCTACTTCATTTTTCCTTTAATTAAACGTTCCATAACTTTATTTAAACCAACTTCCGATGGTCATTGTTATTTTCAATTTTTCCACTAATAAAAACAATGCTTGCAAGTGACCATACTTACATATTTTTGTGCATGTGTGCTTCTATATGGTAGCTGCCCTTCCCCTGAATCCTACCCTGACTCACCATAGATGAATAATAATTGTGATGCTTTATTTTTTGTAAGTATATTTTATTGATTTTTTTTACAGAGAGGAAGGGAGAAAGAGAGTGATAGAGAGTTAGAAACATCGATGAGAGAGAAACATCAATTCAGCTGCTTCCTGCACACTCCCCACTGGGGTTGTGCCCGCAACCAAGGTACATGCCCTTGACCAGAATCGAACCTGGGACCCTTCAGTCCGCAGGCTGATGCTCTATCCACTGAGCCAAATCGGTCAGGACTAATTGTGATGCTTTAGATTAGAGTTTCTTACCATTCTACTTCCATAAACAGTGAGACCCTTGTTACCATCTTACTGGGAATGAATCTAATTCCAGTATCTGATCCTGACATCTGAGCTCCATTTCTAATACTAACTGTCTTAGTTTGGGTTATCCCAGAAGGAGGCCTAGAGACAAGGACTTGAGATCTAGTTGCTTATCTAGGAAGTGAGTCCAGCGAACACCGGTGTTAAAAATGGGAAGTCAAAAAGGAAAGAGAAGTGAAAAATAGTGGCCACTGTGGGAAATGAATTGACTCCCCCCTGGGAAATAGCACAGAACACATGCCTCTGTTCTTCCACCGGGCAGGTGAGGGAGCCAGGTATTTAGTTTGCTAAAGCTGCTGTACCACAAATTAGGTGGCTAAAATGATAGACGTTTATTGCCTCACAGCTGAGAATTCTAAAATCAAAGTGTCAGCAGGGCTGGCTGCTTGTGTGGGCTGTGAGGGAGGGATCTGCTCTAGGCATCCTTGCCTGGTAGATGGCTGTCTTCCCTCTGTGTGTGTCTCGGTGTCCCAATTCCCCGCCCCCCTTTTTATAAGGACACCAGCCGTACTGAATGAGAGCCCACCCTTATGACCTCATTTTGACTTGATTACCCCTGGAAAAGATCTTGTTTCCAAATAAAGCCACATTCTGAAGTGCTGGGGGTTAGTATTTCAACATATACATATTTGGGGATACAATTCAACCTGTAACTATTTATACGCCAGCTCTCATCTGCCACTGGTTGAGCGTTGCTTTCAGTTCAGGGCAGTGCATTATTCCCCTGGCACTTTCAGCCTGTCTTACATTGGCCAAAGAGAGCGCTGTGGCTCAGAGGGCTAGCTGCTGGAATTTGGGTCTGCATACTCAGAAATAAGTGCTCAGAGGATACAAGCAGGACACCAGCAGTGTCTGATGTTTTGAGGGTGCAAATAACTGTTTCTATGACTCATTTAAACTTTTTTCTTAGGAAATAAAATAGTGAAAGGGAAAATAATAGGAAAATACAGTTTTATGTCTTTCTTCCTGTAGAAGTAAAAGATTAACAAAAGAGATCCCCTCTATACAAGTCTTTTTAAAAAATGTAGGTTGGATATTTTTGTTAATTACTCTCACTGTCAGCTAATTGTTTCAAGAAATGGAAATAATTTAGAAGTAACATGATTTTTAAAAGTAATTTTTAAAATGCATTTAATAATCATGAATGATGAAATAATGCCTCATACAGAATAATGTACAGGAAGTAATTAACTAGAATGAATGACTTCTTGGAAATTGTGTCATAGGAGGTTTCACCAATGGGGAGTTGCCACCAGATGGCAACAGAGATCCTTGGAATCTAATTTTCCTGAGCAAGTTTAAGGTCCGCCCAGGGCTCCTTCCTGGTTCAGCAGCTTTCACTGAAGCCCTTATGACAAGCGCTGTTCCAGATGCTGGCTGACTTAGGAATCATGGTCATATTACATTTGGGGATGCCATAATATAATATGTGAATTATACTCCTTTTATGGATGTCTGGTTTTCATTTTTAATTGATTGGAATTTTTTTCTGAGCTTAAAAATTATTTTAAATTATGAAAGGTGCAATAAAATTAATATAACCCATTGGAGGGCATTTTGATATTTACTAAAATTAAAAATGAGAGCTTTCCAACTTGGCCCTGGCAATAATGACTCCCACAAAGAAGGGCGGTGAGAAGAACAAGGGACATTCTGCCATCAACGAGATAGTGACCAGAGAATACACCACCAACCTTCACAGGCACATCCATGGAGTGGGTTTCAAGGAGTGCACCCCTCAAGCACTCAGAGAGATCTAGAAATTTGCCATGAAGGAGATGGGAGCTCCAGATATGTGCATTGACACCAGGCTCAACCAAGCTGTCTGGGCCAAAGGAATAAGGAATGTCCCATACTGTATCCGGTGCAGTTGTCCAGAACACAATAAGGATGAAACTTCACCAAACAAGCTCTATATGTTGGTCACCTACATACCTGTCCCCGCTTTCAAAAACCTAGAAACAGTTAATGTGGATGAGAACTAACTGCTAATTGTCGAATAAAATTATAAAACTGCCCAAAATAAAAATAAATGAGAATGTCTCTTTGAGCAGCAATGTAGGCATTTATCTTATAGAAGTACATCTATCTTATAGAAGATGCTCAAAAATATGTAAGTATGGTCACTTGTAAGCATTGTTTTTAATTAGTGGAAAAATTGGAAGTAACGATGACCATCAGAAGTTGGTTTAAATAAAGTTATGGAACATTTAATTAATTAAAGGAAAAATGAAGTAGAGCTATCTTCCCTGACAAAGAAATATCTCCAAGATTTATAAATTAAAAGGTCACAGGTAATACATGCATAGAGTATTTCAGAATGTGATATTTGTACATGGGTAGAAAAAATGTGAAAGGATGTATGCTGCACTGTTAATAATGGTTAACTCCAGGGTAAGGAGTATTAACTTTTTATTATTTGTACTTCTACACTGATTGCAGACACATTTAAAAGTATTATAGCCCTAGCTGGTTTGCTCAGTGGACTGAAGGATCCCAAATTTGATTCGGGTCAAGGGCACATGCCCGGTTGCAGGCTTGGTCCCCAGAAGGGGGCATGCAGGAGGCAGCCAATCAATGATTCTCATCATTGATGTTTCTATCCTCCTCCCTTCTTCTTTGAAATCAATAAAAATATATTAAACAAAGAATATTATAATTTAAAACTATTATCCTATCTAATAATAGACAAACATGGTAATTGACTGTACCTTTGCTACACCTCCCATAGGCTAATCAGCACAATATGCAAATTAACCGCCAACAAAGATGGCGACTAATTTGCATGCTGCAGGCGGAGCCAGCAGCGCACGACGCTGCCCGCGGGACCTGGGCCCTGGACCCCTGACCCAGCGAGGCGGGGCCAGCAGCGCGCGACCCTGCCCAGGGGACCCCGGCCTTGGATCCGTGACCCAGAGAGGTGGGGCCGGTAGCACCCGACGCTGCCTGGGGGATCTGGGCCTTGGATCCGTTACCTGGTGAGGGAGCAAAGCAGCGGAGAAGGGAGAGAGCCCAGGTGGCAGAGAAGGGAGGGAGCCGAGGGCTAAGTGGCGAAGGGAGGAAGCAAGGCTTCGCTCCCTTCTCTGCTTCGCTGCGGTCTCAGGAAGCCCTATTCTTGCAGGAATCTTCCTGCAACAGGCCTCTAGTTAAACAATAAAACAATTATAGAAAAATTTGAAGAAAAAAATAAAGCCAATATCCAATAGTCAACATTGTGACTACTATAAATAATCCAGTGTCTTTTAAACAAAATATTTCTAATATTCTTCTTGGCCTCAGTGTATAAGTATAGAGTATTGTAAAAATGGAGAGACCTAGCCTGACTTCCTATCTTAAAGTCCATTTATACTACACAACTGCATTGGCTCAAATCCGAGCTCCACCATTTACTAGCTGTGTGACCTTAGGCAAATAATTCAGCTTCTGTGAGCCTTACTTAATCTCTGCCTATAAAATGAGAACGATAAAAATTATTGACTTTGTAGGGTTGTTATGTGAATTAAATTAGTTATGTGAAAAGTTCTCAGAACAGTTTCTGGCTGATGGTAAAAGCTCAAGAAATGATAATTATTACCATCTAGAAAACAGCAGTAGCAAAGCCCTCACTGCTAATTAGGCCAGTAATTAACCTTGTTTGCTGTTGAAGTGATTTTGTATTAGAGTGACTGAAGAAAGCATTTATGTATAGAAGATATTTATCATTATTTTTTAAAGTAACTTTTTAATTATTTTAAAATGAATCTTCAATGTATTCAAGTTATACACATTTTAAAATTCAGTTTTAAGTTTTCAAGTTATCTTTATAACTTTCTTTTTGTATTTATAAATCTAATACATTTAACTAACCACTTTCAAAGGGGAACTTTAACATTTGGTCAACTCAAATTCAATAGACCAAACTTTGTTAAATGATCATTCCCATTTATGACTTATACTAGAGGCCTGGTGCATGGATTCATACACTGGTGGGTTCCCTCAGCCTGGCCTGCTGTCTCTTGCAATTCAGTACCCCTCAGGGGATGTTGGATAGCCGGTTTCAGCCTGATCCCCGCAGGCCTGACCCAGACAGGAGGGAGCCCAATACTGTGCATTAAGCATCTGTCCCCTGGTGGTTAGTGCACATCATAGAAACCGGCCGTCTGATCACTTAGGCTTTTATATATATATATATATAGAGAGAGAGAGAGAGACTAGAGGCCCGGTGCACAAAATTCGTGCACTGGGGGGTTGGGGGGGGTCCCTCAGCCCAGCCTGCCCCCTCTCACAGTCCGGGAGCCCTCAGTGGATGTCCTACTGACGGCTTAGGCCCACTCCCCAGGGCCTAAGCCACAGTCTGGCAGCAGATGCTTGGAGCAGGTGCCATGTGTGTGTGTGTGTGTGTGTGAGTGTGTGTCCCCGCTGGGGGCCTTCCTCCAGCCGCGTGGGAGGCTTGGAGCAGGCACACCATGTGTGTGTGTGTGTGTGTGTGTGTGTGTGTGTGTGTACTGGGTGCCTGCCCCCAGCCATACCACGGAGGCTCGGAGCAGGCGCCCCTCTATGTTGATCTCTCAGGCTCCCGGCCATGCCTGTGTGTTGTTCTCTACCTTAAGTGGCAGCCAGGGCAGGCTGGAAGCTTGGCTTCCTCAATCACTGGGGGCAACCCAAGCCTCCAGCTCCGTGGCTGCTGTCATCTTTGTTGGGTTAATTTACATAGTCACCCTGATTGGCTGGTAGGTGTAGCAGAGTGACACCAATTTGCATGTTTCTCTTTTATTAGTGTAGATTCCTTCAAACATTTAAACTTCAGTATGAAATATATTTTGATTTATTCTATTGCCTGAACTGACCAATAAACATAACTTCTTACACAATTCTACTAAGTTCTAAAAAATTCAGTTTATAAACACATAATATGCCTGCTTTTCCCCATAGGCTGTCATATATTTATTGCAATTTGTCTGTACATTGTGTCTGCTTCCCAACTAAGCTGTAAAGCATGGGGAGTGAAGGTAGGGCCAGTTCTGTTTTGTTAGTAGTGACAGACACTTAGAGAACTTTGAAGGCCAAAAGGATTTGAATTGGCAGAGGCCAGACAGAATTTTCTAGACCAGAAGAAATACCAGCAAAAATTGTGGGTAGTAATGGTGGTATAAACATTTTTGTAAATATTGGCCAAGTTTTGCCTGTGATAATTTTATATATACTTATACCCCCCCTCTCTCGCAGGGTATACAAAGTGCCTGTATAGTTTTAGTAGCTTTATTTTATATGTTTAACTAGGGGCCCGGTGCACGAAATTCATGCACTGGGTGTGTGTGTGGGGGGAGTGTCCCTCAGCCCAGCCTGCCCCCTCTCACATACTGGGAGCCCTCAGGTGTTGACCCCCTTCACCCTCCAATCGCAGGATCGGCCCCTTGCCCAGGCCTGACGCCTCTGGCTGAGGCGTCCGGCTCGGGCAGCGGGGACCCACAGCTGCAGTGGCCCCGCGATCGTGGGCTTCACTTTAGGCCCAGGCAAGGGGCCCCTAGCTCCTGGGACTGCCAGCTTCGACCGTGTCCAACTCCCATCGCTGGCTCCACCCTACTTCCTGCTATCACTGGCCAGGGCGGCAAAGGCACCTGATTCTCCGATCATGGCTGGGGGGCAGGGCAAAGGCGGCCCCAGGGCTGCCTTTGCCCTGCCCCCCAGCTCTTAGCTCCCCCCTGGGTTTCCGATCACTGTCAGTGGCAGGGGGCTTCTTCCTGCTTTCCCTTTCGCCTCCCTGCATTGTGCCTACATATGCAAATTAACCGCCATCTTGTTGGCAGTTAACTGCCAATCATAGTTGGCAGTTAACTGCCAATCTTAGTTGGCAGTTAACTGCCAATCTTAGTTGGCAGTTAATTTGCATATAGCCCTGATTAGCCAATGAAAAGGGTATCGTCGTACGCCAATTACCATTTTTCTCTTTTATTATATAGGATGAGCTCTTCAACAAGACACTATGCAGGTTGCATCTCTGAAGTCCTTTCCACTTTTCATGCCATATTCCTGGATTTTTCACTGGTGGATGAAAGGGGCCATATGCTAATCTGGCAAGTTCAGGGAAGGCCTGCATGGCAATCTTGTAAACTCTAAGACCTAAAGTAACCACAAGGATGGTCTGAAATTAAAACTTTAACTAAAAGCAGTCATGGTGGGTAGTCACATCCAGAGCCAGTATCTTCCCTGACAAGGTCAATCTTTAACTTAACTGAGCCTATTGTCTTTTTGCATCTATGATAACATATCATAGAAATGTTAAGGCTACCTGTAATTTCCCTTTTTTCTGGACCTCTCAGGGCACAACCAAATGCCCTGGGTGCCAGGACAGATATCACAAATTCCTTCATTGTTATTGTTATCATGTTTATTGTTGACTGTTAACTATCCTGTACCCACCAAGCAAATGAAGTATGTGTCTATCATTTTACTTTTTATCCAATCCCAGAGGTTAACACCCCCCCTCTGCTGCTTTCTTTCTCCCACCTCCCTAATCTATCACCAATGGATTTCATGTAACCCATTATGTCTCCTCCTTTGATTGTAAAGTACAAAACAAGGTGAAATACCACCATTCTCCGGAGCATTAATCCCAGTTCGTTGAGGTTCTGCTTCCCAGCAGTTGTTGAAAGTTTGGCTCAAATAAACTCACAAAAATTCTTTACAGGTTTGAATGTTTTTACATTAACACATTCTAGGGTATGCTACCAGTGAGTTCATAGTTGTTGTTTTTCTTTTCCTCCCATACACACCAACTATCTTATCCCACATCAGACAAAACAACTCACATTCATTCATTTGAATCATCAGATATTAACTGAGCATCTACTATGTGCTGGCCAGGGGTCTAGCAGCCCTTGGGATGCCTCAAGGAACAAAACGAAGAACACTGCCCTTGAGGACTTTATATTCAACCCAGATTAACAGACACAAACATTAAGCTAATTATTTAGTATTTTAAGAATTATTGCCGAAACCGGTTTGGCTCAGTGGATAGAGCGTCGGCCTGTGGACCGAAAGGTCCCGGGTTCGATTCCGGTCAAGGGCATGTACCTGGGTTGCGGGCACATCCCCAGTAGGAGATGTGCAGGAGGCAGCTGATCGATGTCTCTCTCATCGATGTTTCTAACTATCTATTTCTCTCCCTTCCTCTCTGTAAAATATCAATAAAATATATTTAAAAAAAAAGAATTATTAAGGGCTTTGGAAAAAAATAAATTGTAGAACAGGAAAAGGGAGATGGGGCCAAAATTTTCACATCTGGAATTTTAAATAAAGAGGGCGAGTAAAATCTATATAAAGAAATTTTTAGAGAAATGCTCTATTTTAAATTAGGGAAGATATATTGGATAATGTTTTTCTTCTTGATTAAAAATAAGTTCCTGAAAAAAAAAAAAGAATATTTTTATGGCCTGGCCAGGCGTGGCTCAGTGGTTGAGCATCGACCTATGAATCCCCAGGTCACGGGGCACATGCCAGGGTTGCCAGTTCGATCCCCAGTGGGGGGTGTGCAGGAGGCTGCCGATCAATGATTCTCCCTCATTGATGTTTCTTCCTCTCCCTCTCAGAAATCAATAAAAAATATTTTTTAAAAATAATATTTTTATGGTTCTTTTATTGCTTTTTCCTTTGCCTTCCTCAGGACGAATGTCTCTTTCCTGGGAATTTGTATAGTAATGATAATAACTACTATTTATTGACATGCCTGCCACTACCAAGCGCTTTTCACGATTAGCCCATTTAACCTTCATTACACCGGAAAAGGCAAGCACCGTCATTCTCCTCTACAAAAGAGGAAACTGAACTTCGATGGACATCAAGGTGCTTTCCTTAAGCGCTAACCAGAGAATGAGGCTAACTGGATCTGGTTATCAAAATAAGATGAACAGGCAAGCACCTTTCCCCGGGCTCCTTTAAGCCCACGTGGTGGACCTGTGCGAGCGCACCGGGGACCCAGACAGTGTGGCTCGGCAGAGCTCGGGAAACTGACGGTTCGCGCCTCGCCGCTCCCCGCGGCCCAAGGCAATTCAGAGGAATTAGCGCGCCCCTAGGGGCCTGGCGGCCAGAGCACCTGGGCCAGGGGGCGGGGCCTGGGCGAAAGGGGGCGGGGCCACCACATCCAGTGAGAAGAACTCCCGCAGTGGTTTGTCCTACGCGGCAGCCCGTAGAGTCTCCGAGCTGCCGCCCCTGCTCCGGGAGTGGCGGAGATTTGATCATGTGACAGCCCGGGGGGCGGGGCTGGGCAGGTTGTGGGAAGCACAGGGGGTTGACAAAAACAAACAGCGACGCCCGACGCCGTAGGGTCTATGGCTGAGGCCGTGAGACCCGCACGCCGGGCCAAGGCCAAGGCCAGTCGGACTAAAACCAAGGTGAGGCTATCCCTCCGCCCGCACCCCCGCCCCTGCGAGCCCCTGGCGGGGCTGTGTGTCTCCCTTTTCCTCTCTGGGCCTTCCCGGCCAACTCTCCCCATCCCCTGAGTCCTCCGCAGACGCTGCCCCCCGCCTCCCCGTGTTGGATCCCACCGCCTACTGACTCCATCCTGGCCCTCTGTTCCCCCTCCGCGTCCCCCTGCCGGACTGTCAGGAGTCCGCCTTTGCTTTTTGTTTCTCTGACCTCGCTGGGCTCTTCCTGACTTTCCTCCCTGGGTCTGGATTCCTGCCATGCAGCAGCTTTTCTCGTCCCAGCCTCCTCTTTGAACCTGTCTCTTTTCTCCCTTATAATTGGAGAACCTTTTCAGTGAAGGAACCTCTCCTCCACGCACCGATTGTCCCCTTTGGCTGTATGGATAGCGACAGACAGGAAGTAGACTGTAGTGGTGGGCCTCTTCACTTTTAAAATTCTAGGTGGTGGTGGTGGTGCTAGTTATTGATCATTATCCTGGTTGCTTAAGGGGGGAAGGGGCACGAACGCCCAGAAGTTAAACTAGGGCGAGACTCACAGGAATAGACTGACACGCGGTATTGGTGTGTTTGCAGGTTGACTTGTGTTTAGGTGTAATCCGAGTTTTCATTTTGTTCCCATATATTTTCTGAAATGACATTTATTTTACACTGAACAGCTTAAATGCTACCCCTGGATGGCTGGACCTAGGTAATTTTGGCTTACCTGAAACTGAATTTACGTTAAGGAAATCATGAGGATAGTATTACAAGTCCAGGATAGTTTCATTTCTTCAAATGGGTGGTGTTCCAGGGCAGGGGTAACTTAAAAATGAGACCCAGATCTGATTTCCTCGTGGGAACAAGGCTTGAACAGGAGACTAGTGTTCAAAGGTACCATATTTAATAAGCTGTACGTGATTTAGGTGAATCCCTTTCATTATGATGCCTTTTAAAAAGACTCTAGTGGTGTTATGTGCATCCGTGTACCCAGGTCTGTGAGGAGTTACTCTTTGTGGAGAAAGCCATCATGTTACTTAATTGCAGAAACATTTTCAAGAGAAATACTTTTGCAATTAATTGGGTAAGAACTATCAAAACAGAGGAGAAAGAAAAAAGCCATGGTCAGCCCTGCATAAGCTCCCTGAACCGAGAATATAATAGTGTTTAACTTGTAAACATCAGTCTGTAGAGAACACAATCTTAATTAATTCTTAATTTCTATTTTTTTTTAAAAGAACGATTAAACTAAAGCCTAGCTAAGTGAAATGGTAAGCCGAAGGCATGCAGTTAGTGCAGTTAGTGAGAAAACTCAAGTTAAAGCACCAACAACCTCCAAGGAAGTTTTTTTTGGCTAAACTGGCCTCTTCATGTTCATTCTTGCTGCCCATTCTCTGAACTAAAGCTGGATTGATATTTTAAAAAACGGATTACTCTCCTCCTGAAAACCTTTCAAAGCTTTGCTATAGCCCAGAGGCTAGAGTCTGTAAAGTCCTTAAGCATGGACTCAGGGCCCTCAATGATTTGGCTTTTTTTTCCTTTTTTCTTTTTTTCTCAGCTTCATGTCTGTTTCGTGCTCTTGCCTGCCCCCCATCCATCAGTACCACTCTGCATCTTTATGTCATTCATTTCACTTGTAGTTACTTTGTCCACATCTCTATTGTTCCTTAAACTGTGAACTCAGTGAGGGAGGGACCTATCTTGTCTGTCTTGTTCCTATTACCTTTCATAGCTCTTGTAGGCCCTTGGTAATATTTGTTGGATGAAGGAGTAAATATCAGTATTGAATAATATTTCCAAGCTTTGTCACTCAGGAGAGTTTACTCTGGTGGATTTCCTGAGTGGTGTGAGGAAACAAATAGAAAAAGTGCACAATACCTGTAAGGCCCCCATACTTGTCAATCTAGAAAGTTAATTCTTCTTTTAGAGTCAGTAGATTCATTTCTTAGCACTGGTTATGGTTTGGCATTGATCATAAAGTCCTGCATTAATGAAACCTTTGCCATCTGTGCTATAATTTGGCAACTATTTACAGAGTCATAAAGTAGTTCCAAGGCTCATTTCAGGAAGTGAGTAGTGTCATGTGCTATTGTCTTTGGAATACTTTGGGCGGCTTCTGGATTTTACCCAGTAGCTGACCTGCATTCTTCATTGTTAATCACCTGGTAGATGACCTCACATTGTTAGGTTGCGGTTATCACCTGATACCTAAGAGTTAGTCCTAATAACATTTTCATTAAAAAAAAAGTCATCTGCCAAATATATCCCCCACCTCAGAAGACCATGACTTTATTGATCTTGGTAGATTATAGGTTAAGAACAGTAGATTTTTAGATTGGACTTACTTTGTAGAAGCAGTGTATTTTATAGTCATAGAAAGTATTTTATAATTAATTTTAAATTCTGAATGCCAACAACTCATTAATAGTGAGAGTATACGGTGATTGCTAAGGATAGACTGAGATGTGGCCCAGAAGGCTGATAACAGAAAGACTTTTAAAACCCCTATCCCCTGTTGCTCTTCAGCCTAGATGATTTGTACCTCTTAGTCCCTCCCTTTCTTTAGTGATTATGGGAATGAAATTGGGGGATACTGTATATTATTATGTAGCTCCTTTTGTGCCCCTTAAGAGTCATTCATTTGTTGAAGAAACACTCTTGATCACCTACTCCTACTATGTCCCAGAAACTGTACTAGATATTTGGGACTAATAGAAGGAAAAACAAAGAACCTGATCTTAACGGAGCTTGCATTCTAGAGGGAGAAAACAAACAAACAAAAAACCCTATACAAACAAATGAAATATATCATGTTAGAAGGTGATAAGTGCTGTGGAAAGAAGCAAAAGAGCCAGGAAAGGAGTACTGGTGAGATATTAGGAAGGGATGGAATTTTAAATAGCTTGTTAAGGTGATCCTTAGTGAAGGTGACATTTATATAAAGACATGAAAGAGATCAGGCAGTTAGCTCTGTGAATATTGGGGGAGAATGTCCAGGTAGAGGCAACAGCTAGGGCAAAAACCAAACTTCTAAATGTACAAGAGCACATGGTAAGTATAAATATTTGTTGGATAATTCAATAATTTCTTCATATTAGGATGCTGTACCTAGGATGGAGCTCAGCATGTAGTTGGTAGTTAATTTTGTAAATTATAGGTCATCATCACTATCGTCTCAAGAAACATTTATTGAACACAGTGTCGAAAGTCAAAGGCAGATCAGATCCAAAGAAGCATAAGATCCGAAGAGGCATAAAATCAAAGGCAGATCCAGAGCCAAAGAGGCCTAAGAAACATTTATTGAACACAGTGTGAAAAATCAAAGGCAGATCAGACCCTTCAGTCCGAGGGTCAATGCTCTATCCACTAAGCCAAAGTGGCTAGGGCACTCTTTCCCGGTTTTAAAGCTCGTTACACCGATAACGTTACCATTGTCCCTCCTTCTCTCCCTCTGTCCTTCTCTGATCTGCTAGTCCATTTTTCCAGTTACATCTTCAGCTTCTTCTTTTCCCTCACCTTCTTCCCTGGGACGACTCTCTGTTAATTCCTTTTTTTTTTTTTTTTACCTAACTTTCGTATCTGCACAGGTAGAGAGTTTTCTTTGGTCCCACTTTTGAAACCACGAGAAGCATTAAGTTCTTCTCCCAGGGAAAATAAAATCTAAAGGCTTCTGGTTCTTCCCTGGAGGGGCTAGAAGCTTTAAAAAATTCTTTAGTTGATTATCTAACCACATTATCTGTTGCTATTATTGTGGTTATGATTATTCCTTATAAGGTAGATCTGATGGAAGTGGGCAGCAAGTTTGGGAGTAGCAGCTGGAGACTTTATTTTGTTTAGAGAGGGGGAGAATTTGAAATTGCAAGGGCAATCCTGCAATGGGGAGAGTGGAAGCGTGAGGTGGAGTCGGAGTGGGGCGAGAGTGACACGAGGAGGTTAAAAACTGCATGAGGGATGGGCTGGAGAGGAAACATGATGTAGCCTGTGGCTTGGAGGAGGTGTGGTTGTTTTCTGTGCACTTGATCATGTGGCCTGTCATGCGCCTGCTTCCAGCTTATCTTCTCTTCTGGTTAGCATTTATCCTCCCAGAGGTCTCAGAGTTTCAGAAAAGAGAACTAAAATTTTTCCTTCTATTCCCTAGTCCAGTCTCTACTTGCTTACTTTTCTTTATTTCTCAACTCAGTAAGTGTTTAAAATCTCTTAGGTTTGTTTTTAACAGCTTTATTGAGCTATTATTAATATACTAGTACTGCCGAAACCGGTTTGGCTCAGTGGATAGAGCGTTGGCCTGCGGACTGAAGGGTCCCAGGTTCGATTCCGGTCAAGGGCATGTACCTGGGTTGCAGGCACATCCCCAGTAGGAGATGTGCAGGAGGCAGCTGATCGATGTTTCTCTCTCATCGATGTTTCTAACTCTCTATCTCTCTCCCTTCCTCTCTGTAAAAAATCAATAAAATATATTTAATAAAAAAAATACTAGTACTATACAATTCACTTATGTAAAGTGTATAATTCACTGGTTTTTAGTATGATCACAGGGTTGTTCAGCCTTCACCACAGTGTATGAGGATTCTAATTTCTCTACATCCTTGCCACTACTTATTATCTGACTTTAAGTAGTCATCCTAGTGGCATCTCATTGTGAGTTTGATTTGCATTTCTCTAATGGCTAATGATATTGAGCATCTTGTTATGTGTTATTTGTATATCTTCTTTGGAGAAATGTGTATTCAGTTCCTTTGCCTATTTTTAAATTGACTTATTTATCTCTTTATTATTGAGTTAGAAGAATTCTCTTAAAGAAATTTAACTAGTAAATTTGAAGATCTAGTAGGCTTTATTAAGTGATTCGTGAATTGGGAAGTATTCCATCTAGCAACTAGAAGGGTCCTCTGAGGAGTTGAACAAAATGAAAGGCTTTATAGGCAGAAGGAGGGGGGGGACTAAGAAATTGAGAGGATTATTTCAACTCTGGCCCGTGTGACTCAGTTGGAGCATCATCCTGTAGTAGACCAAAAGGTGGTGGGTTTGATTTCCATTCAGGGCACATACCCAGGTTGTGGGTTTAATCCCAGGTAGGGGTGCATGCAGGAGGCAACTGATCTATCTTTCTCTCTCTCTCTCTTTCTCTCTCTCTCTCTCTCTTAATTCCTCTCTCTATAACCAATTTTTAAAAAGGAGTGGATTGCCCTCGCTGGTTTGGCTCAGTGGATAGAGCCTGCAGACTGAGGGGTTCCAGGTTCAATTCTGGTTAAGGGCACATGCCTGGGTTGCGAGCTTGATTCCCAGGAGAGGACATGCAGGAGGCAGCAATCAATGATTCTCTCATCATTGATGTTTCTCTCTTCCTCTCTGAAATCAATAAAAATATATTTAAAAAATAAGTAAAAAGGAGTGGATTATTTCAGGCAGGGACACTGTACCTGAGGGGGAAGACTGAGGTCTTATCAAGCAAATTATCTCACAGTATTGAAGAGGAAATTCCAGACTAATTGATTTGAATTCTACTCCTATGGGAGGATGAAACTGCACTTAGGATAGTTTTTAAGTCTTGATTTGAGATGTGGTTTAGCATTTTGACTTTCTTTTTTTTTTTTAATTCTTTTTTCATTTTGGATATAAACCCTTTATAAGATCACTGATTTGCAAAATTTTTTTCCCATTCGGTGGGGTTGTCTTTTCATTTTCCTCCTGGTCTCATTTTAAGCACAAAAATTTTAAATTTTTATAAAGTTCAGTTTATCTATGTTTATTTTTAAATTCTTGTCACTTGTACTTTTTGTGTCTTGTCTTACGAAGGTTTGGCCTACCTTAGCCAAGGTCATGAAGACTTATTGCTTTGTCTTATCTCTTATACTAGTGTCCTGGTGCACGGATTTGTGCACATTGAAAGGAAATTAATTAGAAGAAATATTTTAATAGTGTTATTTGCATCTTGCCAATGAAAAAAAAATAGGATTCTATCGAGTCTCCTGTCTACCTACTCCAGGACTTCTGTGAGGATCAAATGAGATGAGGCATGGGAAAACACTTCACAGACATTTAGTTAAACTGTAAAATGTTTGCACCTGGCTATAAAGCAAGTCAGGTTCCTGGGCTGAAGAAACTTCAAAGAGGCTAGTCGTCACTAGGGGGAGGAAGCCGGGCGTTGCTCCGTGACGTCATTACCTGGCATCCACAGTGACTGTTTCTGGGCTGGGCTGGGCTGTGGACCGCATTTTGCGCCATGGGGTCTTGGCAGCGTTGGCTGCGATTTGGTGGGTTGTCGCTCTGGGGTGGTGGCGGGGCCTGTGTCCCACTTGGGGGAAGCCGAGTGTTGGTTTGTTGACGCCAGGTCCATGGTGCCATTTATTTTTAAACTAGAGGCCCGGTGCACGAATTCATGCATGGGTGGGGTCCAGCCTGCCCGTTCCGATGGGGGCCCATTGGGCCAGGCTGGCTGGAGGGAGGTGCCACAGGCGGTTGGCTGGCTGGCCCTGCCCCCGATCGGGGTGGGGTGGGGCAATTGGGGGCGGGGCCAGCTGGGAGGGGCGTGGTTGGGGCCTGGATCAGGCCAGTTGGCTGCCACAGTGCATATCATAGCCACTGGTTGTTCCGGTCACTGGGCTTTTATATATATAGATGGCTAGTGCACGGTCATGTCATGGCAGCTCCTGTGTTGAGCGTCTGCCCCCTGGTGGTCAGTACGTATCATAGCTAACAGTCGGACAGACAGACACTTAGCCTTTTATATATATAGATTAGTTGTATGATTTTCTTTGAGTTAATATTTATATATGGTAGGGGTTCACTTTCATTTTTTGATATCAGTTATTCAGTGCCATTTCTCCCCCATTGTCTTGGCATTCTTGTTGAAAATCAATTGACTTTAAAAGGGAGGGCTTATTTCTGGATTCTCAATTTTGTTCCATTGATCTATTTGTCTATTCATGTGTTGGAACCACACTGTAGTAATACTATCGTAGTTGGTTTTGAAATGGAAAAAAAAAAGAAAAAGCAAATTGTCAGTTTTCTAACTTTGTTCTTTTCAAGATTGTTTCGTCTGTTTTGGGTCCCTTGTGTTTTCTTATCAGCTTGTTAATTTCTATTAAAAAAAAAGGCAGCTTAGAATGAGAAAATTTAGATTTTTATATACAAGTTTAAGATTCCTCATTGAAAACATTGGTTACTATTATAAGTTATTTCACTGTATAAATCTTGTTTTTAGGAAAAGAAGAAATATGAAACTCTTCAGAGGGAAGAATTTGATGAAGTCTCCCTTGCGAACAGCTCCAGAGAGCTGGAAATCCCTACTCCAGCTTGTGAACTCACAGGAGACCATCCAAAGGTGTTAACTGATTCCGAGCTCCAGAATGATGCCCATGGACAAGACGAAAGTGAAATGTTTGATGTACAACTCTCCTCCTTAACTATAAATAATGAAGGGTCCCTGACATGGAACGCAGAGACCCTAAAAGAAGGAGAGGAGGTTGGAGCCTGTGTTGGGGGTGATGCAGTCAAGCTGAAGGTTGATCCTGGAGACAATGTTGGAACCAAAGTAGGAACCCCCAAGAACTTTACAGACGTAGAGGAAAGTAAATTGGTACACTGTGGGCCTCCTGAAAGCACACTGCAATCTAGTTTTTCTTATAATGAGCAGGAAATGGAAAATTTACAAGTCAGAGAAACTCAGCATAGCAAAGAAGACAAGCAGGCCTTGAATCTTTCTTCAGAGGTGCTACAAAATGTTGGCTTGCAGAGTTCTTGTGAAGCTGTGCACGTTTTTCAGCCACCTAGAGTGAAAAAACTGTATCCCCAGTTGCCAGCTGAAATTGCTGAAGTGCCAGCTTTGGTGGCCCCGAAACCCTTGCTCCATAATGAGCGACTCTACCCGGAGCTCCCATCTCAACCAGAAGTAGTACCATTTACTAAAGAACAGCTAAAAATCTTTGAGCCTGGTTCATGGTTGGAAAATGTTGAGTCATATTTAGAAGAATTTGACAGCATGGCTCATCAAGACAGGCATGAATTTTATGAGTTGCTTTTGAACTATTCACGATGTAGGAAGCAGCTGCTTCTGGCGGAAGCTGAGCTGTTTGCTCTGACATCTGATTGCCAAAATGCTAAAAGTCAACTCTGGCACTTTAAGGAGGAACAGTTGTCTGTACAGGTATTTTGACTAGTGTTCTGTTAAGCTTTCTGGAGCCTGGGGAACTGCTATTCCTTTGATGCCCTCTAGGTCTGGAGTCTGCTCCCTATTCCCACACTGAGCCTGTCTTAGCTGAGTAGTTTACTGCAGGAATCTAAACTCAGGCACCTGCAAGGGCCATGCAGGTAACTGAGGAAATGACGCAGGCTGAGAGGGGTAGTGGTCACTGAGTAAACCCATGTCTGGTCCAGCAGGGGCAGCTGCTCTTGAGTCCTAGCTGATTATTGCTGTGTGGTTGTGTTGATCCAGCATTGCCACATCTTACGATTTTCCAAATGTGAAGGATCTTGATTTGTTACTGTTACACACACACACACACACACACACACACAGGAGTAGAGGCCAAGCAATCATGTGTCCAAGTCATATTCAGCCTGTGGACTTTTTAGTTTGTGACCTTGGGCATAATGACAAGAATATTCAATGTGTAGAGAGTATCAAGGAGAGGATGATTCATGGAACAAGGTTAAGGGGAGATGAGGAAACAAGCAAGGCAGTTAGATGTGTCCCTGTGGACAGCATGGTGACCACCAGGAAAGCCATTTCCTAGTGGCTTGGAAGGAATGGCAGGGAAGAGAAGGCCACTCTAGACAAGCTTTTCATCGAAGGGAAATGAGGAGATACCAGGGAGAAACCCGTGATTTTCCCTCCCCCTAATCCTCTCGTTCATTGGGATACCTGTGTATCTCTTTGTAGACAGGAAGGAGTCTGTGGAGAGGGAGACATTTGGGGATATTGAAAAGGAGGTTAGAAACAACACAGCAGGCAGTGTTAGTATTGGAAAGGAAGGAGTATCTTCTCTTGAACAGAGTCACAATGAATGATGAGGATGAGTACAGAGATATTTTGAGGTCCCTTGCACTTGAGGGGGATATCACGTGGACCTTAGTGGGTTTGTAAAAGTAGAAGTAGATCATCAATCATAAGAGTCTTAGGGACAAGCTCTATTTTTTCTTGTACCTTTCCCCACCTACTCCTTAGGGTTTCTCTTCTCTGAACTTGTGACTCATTGGTGATTGGCAGTATACTTGGCACTATACTCCTTGGTATGTGATTCTATACTTTATTGTTCTCTGTGTGGTATTACTGCCCCCCTCACCATGATTTATAAGCATGTTGAAGATGGTACTGAAACCTATGCGTCGTATACCTGCTGCCTGATTATTTAAAGTCTAAAGAGTAACTGGTTTGTTATTTTACCCTTTTGTCTACTGCTAGGGTATCTGTGCAGATCAAGTGAAAGTTTCGGGCTATCACCGCTACCAAAGAGTAGAGATGAGTGAAAATGCACTGGGGGAGCTAAAGAAGCTATTTGATGCCAAATCTGAGCACCTCCACCAGACCCTGGCTCTGCACTCCTACACGTCTGTGCTCTCAAGGTTGCAAGTGGAGTCTTACATTTATACATTGCTTAATAGTTCAGCTGTTCTGAGATCGTTAGCAGTTCATCAGCAAGGCCGAGGTGTGTAAGTAATGAAAGTCTCACTTTTGTAGTCTGCAGTTGAGGGGTACAATCTGGTTGAATTGATTGTACAGTAATTGATATTACAAAGTACCATTGTATGGGTGGTTTTACCTTGCCTCCCCAATATAGGATTGTGACTTGCCTTACTAACGTTTTTAGGGAGCAGTGTGAGGTCTACCTTCCCCATGGCTATCATCTCCTTCTCCAGGAAGCCAGCAAGCTCACTCTTTATCCTTAATGTCCCGTATTGTCCTAATTTATGTGCTTGGACCAAGTCAGGTCCAAGTAGAGTTTTTGGTTGTAAAACTGATAATCGAGTACTTTTTCATTCTGTCTCTTGCACTGTATTTTCGTTTGTCCAGCTTATTGGGTTGTTAGTGTATTTAATTTTCATCAGAGGATCTAATGTTCTGAAATTTTCATCTTATTTTGGGTTTTAAGAAATTAGGCTTTACTATAGTGTGTGTACAGTATTAATTATACTAATTGAATCATGTATTTTTTATATCTGGAAGTATAATATATTAGAATTGCTTAAAGTAAAAAATCCTCCCCAACCCCATCTCATAACTAATCAAAGAGCTGGGGCCTGTGCCACAGATCTGCTGCTTTTTAATATATATATATATATATATATATATATATATATATATATATATATATATATATTTTAATATATTTTATTGATTTTTTTACAGAGAGGAAGGGAGAGGGATAGAGAGTTAGAAACATTGATGAGAGAGAAATACCGATCAGCTGCCTCCTGTACACTCTCTACTGGGTATGTGCCCGCAACCAAGGTACATGCCCTTGACTGGAATCGAACCTGGGACCCTTGAGTCCTCCGGCCAACGCCCTATCCACTGAGCCAAACTGGTTAGGGCAATATATATTTCTTATTGATTTCAGAGAGGAAGGGAGAGAGATAGAGAGATAGAAACATCAATGATGAGAGAGAATCATTGATTGGCTGCCTCTTGCACACACCCCCCGTACTGGGGATTGAGCCTGCAACCCAGGCATGTGCCCTTGGCTGGAATCAAACCTGGGATGCTGTATCCATTGAGCCAAACCATCTAGAGCTGCTGCTTTTTAAATAAAAAATAAATTTTAATAAGTTAATTTTCTCTTGCTTTGAAATAGTTAACAAAGTTAAATACTTTTTTGGTTTACATATTTAGTAGAAATTCAAATATTTTTGAAGCAGCTTTTCTTTTTGGATTTTTATCTAAAGTAAATATTTTAAAGAGTAGTTTTTTAAAGTGAAGATAATAAACACCCGCCCCCCCAACACCATTTATATGGGATTCATTTAATTCTCTCTTTAATTTATAGCTTCTAAACAGGCAGAGAGCATTCCCTCTGATCTGTGTCAACTGAAGGAGTGCATTAGTGTCTTATTTATGTTCACCAGGAGAGTTAATGAAGATACTCAGTTCCGCGATGATATTCTTCTCTGGCTGCAAAAATTGGTAAAGCAATAGAAATAGATACAATAGTTTTTCCTTTATTTCCCTGATTACTTAATTATTTCTTCTTTCATTATAGTTTTTCTCCAACAGTTTCTTTAGCTAATTCATTTAATTTATTAGTGACATTGTCTTTGATCATGACACATGGAATTAAGTTACATTTATCTACTGCATTGTTAAACACAAAGTGCTTTTCTCTCTGATAAACTTTATGTTAAATGATTTCTAGCTTCAACTTAGGAAGAAATAGAAATGTGTGAAGCCTGTTACATTTAAGACTAGATTCATATTTAGAATATAGGTATCTGAACTAAAAATTTTCTATATTTCTTTATTATTTTATGTTTAATCTTACACTTAGTCATACTTTAAAATTTTTTAGGGCGAAAAAGAAAGATGTTCGAAAAACGTAGGAAAGATGTTAGGTGTGTTATAGGGAAGGTGATTTGCTTATTGGTTATATTTCTTAATGGGGCTGCCTTGGGTGCTGTTTTGTTTTGGAGTTCATACTGAAGTTCTTAAATATGGATGAGGTTCCAAATATACTTATTTGTATTTGAGAAACTATTACAAACTGAGACTAGATTAAAATACTTGACTTCTGTCTATTCACAGATGGCCAGGAATGTTAGTGATTTGAAATTTGCCAGATGTACAATTTTTGCAGAGAAATTACAGAAGATATTTTTATCGTAGTACTCATAGCTTCATAGGCCTCTGTGTGCCTCTGTGGTGGAAACTTAACCAGTGAATAGTGTATCTTATGCCTGGTTACTCTTTTGAAAGATCACATATGTATAAACATCAGATAAGTGTTTCACTAGACTGCTAGATACATTCTTCTTTTTTTTTTAAATCGTGAAACTATATGTTCTTTGTTGTTCAGGTATCAGTGTTACAAAGAGCTGGCTGTCTTGGAGATCAACTCTTCCTTCTAAACCATATTCTTCGATGCCCAGCTGGTGTTAGCAAATGGGCTGTTCCTTTCATTCAGGTTTGATGAATATCCGTCTGGTTTTGAGCAGCATGGGAGGGAGATTTTGTTAAACATTATTCCTAAAGAAATTGCTTTTAAAAAAGGCTAGTTAAAAAAATATTGATATTTCAGATAAAATTCTTAAAATACATCCAGAATATATTTATGGGAGTTTTTTATGCTGTAAGTTCTTAGGCCACACTAAGAGCATAATTGATGAAATGAAGTAGAACTGCGAAAGTTCTGTTGTAGTCTGGCTTGGTAGGCTCAGTAGTATTTAATTCTGTAAAATTTCTATGTGGGAAGGCTCTCTCGGACTTTTTTTCTGTAATACTCAACACAGCTCTCTAAATTAATCCACTTCACACCACAGTTGGTACAGGTGAAGCAGAAACTACCAGCATCTCAAAGTTTATTAATATTGGCACATGTCCAGGTCTGTGTGATCAACTCTCATATAATTAACTTAGGCGTGGATTCTATGGTTTATGGACTTTCCTCTCTGCTGATTGCCTTTGGGTTGTTTTGTTTCTAGTAGCAATCACTCAGACGAGTAGAAGCCAGGTGTATGCCAAGTTCAGGCTCTTTTTTTTTTTTTTAAATGTATTTCTTTATTGATTTCAGAGAGGAAGAGAGAAGGAGAGATAGAAACATCAATGATGAGAGAGAATCATTGATTGGCTGCCTCCTGCACACCCCCTACTGGGGATCGAGCCTGCAATCCAGGCATGTGCCCTTGGCCGGAATCGAACCTGGGACTCTTCAGTCCGCAGGCTGATGCTCTATCCACTGAGCCAAGCCAGCTAGAGCAAAGTTCAACCTCTTGACATTACCTTTCTTTTAGGATTTCTAGTGGCAAGAAGTTTGAATTTTTTAAAAAATAACTTTTATTTATTGATTTTAGAGAGGAAGAGGGAGAGAGGAAGAGAGAGAGAAAGAGAGAGAGAGAGAGAGAGAAAGAAATATTGATCTGTTGTTTCACTTATTTATGCATTCATTGGTTGCTTCTTGTATATGCCCTGACCAGGACTGAACCTGCATTGGGATGACACTCTAATCAACTGAGCTATCCAGCCAGGGCGAAGTTTCAATTGTTTTAGGTAGAAGGAGGATTTTTTAATTTTTGATTAAAATATCAGTATTGTCCTTTGACCCATATTGATACTGTTCAGGTAATTGATATAAACTGCTCAGCTACCTCTGCTCTTTAAGTACATCTGAATCAGTCCTGCCAGCTAACCCATGAGCTGTGCTCTCACTCTTGTGGGTTAGGTACCAGTTCCATCTTTGCTTTTTTAAAAGCTCCCTTTCTCAGAATTCCTGTGAACTAAGATTATGGATACTTGCATTGTTGGTTTTCTACAGTATATTTTTTCCTTTTTTGATTTCAGATCAAAGTTTTGAATAACCCCTCAGGGGTCTTTCATTTTATGCAGTCCCTTGCCCTGCTAATGTCTCCTGTCAAGTAAGTGGAAGATCTTTTTGAAATGGAAATTGAAATGCTCTTTCTGTCAAAGTATTGACTTCCTAAATTGTCCATATCTAAAGAACTATCAAGGCCTGGGTCAGCATTCCAGAATTTAACGTTGCAGATTTTCTTTGGGTTTGATGCCCTTTGTCCCAAAGTGACCCCATTAACCTTTTTGGGTCTCCCTTTTAGTGGGTTTGCCTCTCCTGTCATATACGTCATTGTGACAGATACTGTGGGGAGAGACAAAAGGATGATCTGTTTCTTAGAAGAACAGCTTTAGTGAAAGAGGAAATAAACCCCACAGAGACTTAAGTGCTGAATTGTGGAGCCATGATTGACGTAAGGAGAATAAAGAGAGTAGCGTGGAGTTGTCAGAGCGGGTCAGAGTGGAGGAGCTGGGTTTGAAGAATGGAATGGATTTCAGTAGGAGAGAAGGAGTAGAAGGCACTGTAGTGAGAACAGTGAGCAGTGGCCCAAAGTGCAGGTGAGGATAGCTGTGCCGGGGACAGGTGGGAGGACAGCTGGCTGGGATGGTAACAGATGAATGGGGTGAGTCAGATTAAAAAAGGCCTTGACATTAAGACAGAGGGACCTAGATTTGATATGGTCTGGCCTTTGTGGCAATCGAGGGTTCTTTGAACAAGGATAAAAGTTATATTTAAGGAAGTTTAGCCTCAACTGGAGGCAGAAGGTATGCAACTGAATTACAGTATGGACGCCTGGCTCTCCTGGTTCTGGACCCAACCCAGCATCAAAAGGACAGACACATCCTTAACTGGGGAGAAGGCAGAGTCTGTGTCTATGTGACCTTGAACAGTGTTACCACCACTGGCTCTCAGTCTTGGAAAGCTTGTGTGCTTCCAGGCCCGAGCTGGGGTAATGGTAGTGGGAAAGAGAAAGAGGGGAACCTAAAGTCATCTCCCTACAGAAGGATGAGGTAGTTGATAAAAGAAAATCTGGGAAAGGAGTGCTTCAGGTATAACGCCATAGACTTCTGAGCTCTCGTGATAGAGAGGGCATTGGCAGCCCTAATAGGCAGCAGAGACAGAAGGGAGGGCTCTTTTGTAAGGAGGAAAATTTGAGGTCTTTGAGGCATATATTCAGTTGGATACACAAGTGACAGAAACCAGTGGACATTCGGAGCTTCAGGACTGGAACTTCTCGAGTTGAAAGGCAGCTCTAGAGCTACAGAGCTGGAGATCATAGAATAAACTTCCTGGTTAAGGGAAGGAATGTATGAATGTTGAGGGTCAGGCCAGAGAGGAAGGAACAGAGGACTGAGAACTGGGTTGTGGTCTCAGAGAAGAAACTTCTCTGGCTGCACCTACTCTCTAATCCACCCACACCGTGTGAAAATCTGGCTGGCAGGAACTCTTCCTGATTACTCTTTCCCTTCCTAGATACAAGGTACATGTGATTTGTCTTAAAAATGTTTTTGCATTTAGATGTATTTGTGTGTGTGTGTGCCTTAAACAAGCTTCTGCATTACCTGCGGATTATCCTTTTTTATTCAATAAAGCATGATTTTTTAAAGTCATCTCTCTGGCAACACTCTGTAAGCCTGGTTAGAGTTAAGGTACTGCAGCAGTCCATGTGTATTGAGGTCCTACTGTGTGCAGGACTGGTACATTTTAACCGCTTTTATGTAATTACTCTCATCTTTAGTGGTCTCTGCACTGAAATTAGTGAGATTTTGGTCTCCTTGAGTTTTAGTCAGTTCTTATTTCTTATTTACTAATTTAAACCATTTGAAGATTGGGTCAATATCTGACGCTTCTTCAGGGTCAGTAGGTGATCCAGAATGTACGCGCGTGGGCTGTCCGTGTTTGTGATTGGAGTGATGTCATTTGTCCTTTAGAAATCGAGCAGAGTTCCTGTGTCACATGAAGCCCAGTGAGGGGAAGCCATCCACCTCGGGGCCTGCGTCTGGGTCGTGGACACTAGTAGATGAAGGAGGAGAAGAGGTAACTCGTCATGTCTGCATTATTTTGATTAACCATTTTTGAGCTCTTTTTATGTGCCAAGTATTGTTCTAAGCACTTTCCACATATTATCTCACTTAATGTGCCCAACAACCCCATGAGGCAAGTACTGCTGTGGTCCCATTTACAGATGAGTAAACTGAAGTCAGAGGGGTGAAAGAATTTGTTCCAAGTCATACAGTTATTAAGTGGCGGGGCCTCTAGGGCCTGTGCTCTGATCTAGTGTGCTATGCTGACACTTTTAGAATACATCCCTGTTGAGCTGAGAGAATAGAACCTGGAAATATTTACAGATTATGTAAACTTTATGTTAGGATTGTATTTTTTGTAGAAACAGTTTTCTGGGCTTGAGATATCACCCACAGATTATGTGAGGCTGTGTCATAAAGAACTGGAGCTTACCAGGGTTCTGCCTTGCCTCTAATAAACTACTCAGTTCTTCTCTTTTGAAAGTAGAAGATGGTTTTCTATTTTTGATGAGACTTTAATGATCAAAATCCATTTTCTCAAGATAACCCTCATTGATTTTTCTTTCTACTATACACATGGTTAGTGGATCTGTAAAGAATTTTTTTTTTTCAATTAGTTATTACTGAATGGACATGACCCAGATACACGTAAATTGTACTCACAATTTCAGGGGATTTACAGCCCATCCATAGAACTCATGCCATAAATCTCTGTCCCAGAAAAGAATTTGATGAAGGCTCATGAGAATACCACACACGTACCATTGAGACCTGTGATAATTTAGCTTCTGTAACTCTAGACCATAGTATGATCTGATCAAATCAGTGGACATGCTTTTTGCATCTTTTCCTTTAGGATGAAGACCCTGAGACTGGTTGGATTCTCCTTAATGAAGATGACTTGGTTATCCTTTTCTCACAGTTTCCATTTCATGAACTCTTTCAACATCTTCTTGGGTTTAAGGCAAAAGGTAGACTAATTCTTTGGTCATATGTAAAATGTGGTAGTGCCAAGTTCAAACACAGGAACTCAGCATCAAGTCTTACCCTCGTGCAGGTTCCTGATTCAGGTTCCCCTGTGCCCCGCCACGCTCTACAGAGGTGATTGCATCATACCTTGATGAGGCTTCCTTCCTTTCTCTGTGCTTGTAATTTCCTACAGAGTGTTTAACTGCAAAAAGGGTGACTAGCGCACACATTACCCAGCTTAAATAAATTGTTTTAACTTTATACCTTGTTTCAAGTTTCCCATTTCACATTAACACAGGAGCCAGAGAAATGGGAATTGTTAATTCTTCTCCTATTGGCTTTGTTTTCTTATTGAGGTATCTATACCTGTATCTTTCAGTGTTTCTTCATAACAATTGTAATTTTTTCTTTTCTTTGATTTTAACTTCCAGGTGATTATTTACCTGAAACAACAAGACCTCAAGAGATGATGAAAATTTTTGCTTTTGCCAACTCACTAGTGGAACTTCTGGCTGTGGGGTTAGAAACCTTTAATAGAGCACGCTATAGGCAGTTTGTGAAGCGGATTGGTTATATGATCAGGTAATACTGCTGTTGCTACATCTTGTCTATTTGCTTTGGTCAGACACAGATACTGCATAATTTGAATTATGGACATTATTGTGTATACTTCAGGTCTTATTTATCATAAAAATAAGAATTGGGGTTTTTTTTTTTAGCATCTACTAGATGGAAATTTATAAAGGCTTCCAGTCAGAATATGTGGTTAATTGTCTCAAATTTAACTGTTGCTTGATAATTGCTCTTGGAGTCAAGATCCTCAAAGCAACTGCTGGGTTGAACTTAGCCAGAGAAACTGAACTTGGTCAAGGAAAATGTAGGCTCTTTCCCCTTCCCTTGCCCTCTATTTTCTTCTCTCTCCTAGCTTCTGCCTGGGGATTGTCACTTAGCTATGGGAAATCAGCAATTGCTCTTTTGTGTCATTGTTTTTGTTTTCTTTTTTACTTATTCTTATCCTCATTCCTGTTAAATATCATTTAAAGAAAATTTTAAAGACTTCAGCAGTGGCTACTCTTTTGATCTTGGAAAGCATATGATTTATTTGAGTGAAAATTTGGTTTATGTTTTTGTTATCAAGCAAGAAGAAATTTTTGAGAATAAGTACTACTTTTCATAGATTTAATTTTATATATTTTCTGCATCATCAATTTTTCTATCTGGGTCATTTCCTACAGCATATAAATATGCTTTTATTTCTTCCAACCTTCCCCTTCCCCCAAAACCCCTTCAAAAAACTTCAAAACTTTCCCTCCCCTCATTTGTTTCTAAAACAACATTGATTTTAATTAATTTTAGATGTGTTATGTATTCCTCAATCCATCAGCTTTATAAAGCCAGCTAAATGATTATAAGATGTCCTGCAAAGGCCAGGGGTCACTTTTAAGGTCTAGAGAAAACCTCAGTAGAAGGTTTAGAAATGAGATGGTGGGAGCAGGGAGAGTTGTTGACTTAGAGAGTAATTTCTTAGAAGCTAAAAACTTACTTACTTATTATCAGAAGTCCTACTATACCTTTTCTGATTCTGTTCTGATAAATCAGGTAAAATTCGCCCTTGGGCTCACACACATTCTGTAGGATTGAATGATTACTGTGTGCCAGGACTATGCCTCCTCATTTTATTCTTGAAATGACTCTATAGGAAAGACATTGCTATTATTGTTTAAAGATCAGTATTCTGTTTTTATATTATTTCTATGACACCTTGTCATTCCTGACTTTTCTCTTTTACACCCACATCCCATCTAATAGCCAATTCTATCATCTCTACCTTCAAAACATCATTTACTTTTTAATCAAATTTAAGATGCCACCAATTCTGAAGATGTATTTTGTGTTCCACTAAGAAGGAAAAAATGCTGCCAAATTATGGCATTTTTATGGCCACCAGTTTTAGTGTACATTCCAGTAGCAGAGATTAAAGTATAAAAGGTGTGCATCGTTTTGAATCAACAAAACAGGCCATTTCCAGAATCCAGCATCTCACCACCTTCACGGCTACCACCCGAGTTCATTCTTAGTTTTTTCTCTCTGATTATCACAGTGGCCTCTTTACTTGTCTTCCTGCTTTTGCCCTTCCTCCCCCGTCACCCGACCCCAGCTTATTCTCACGGCAGCCAGTGTCCTCTTTAAATGGTGAGTCAGCTCATGTCACTCCTCTGCTCAAGTCTTTACTGCTCCCAATCTCTCATTCAGAGTAAAAGCCAGTCTTCACAGTGGCCCATAGGACCCTTCATGCTCTGGTTTCTTGTCACTTTTCTGATTTCCTCGCCAGCCAGTCCCCCTCTCACTCACTTTGCTTTATTTTATTTTTTTGTTAATCCTCATCATGGAAATTCTTTCATGACTTTTCAGAGAGTGACAGGGAGGAAGCGGGGAAGAGAGAGAGAGAGAAAGAGAAACATCGATGTGAGAGGGACTGGTTGCTCCCCACACACTCCCTGATGGGGCAGGGAGAGAACCTGCAACCCAGGTACATGCCCTTGACTGGAGTCGAACCCGGACACGTTGGTGCTCCAGCTGATGTTCTAATCACTGAACTCCATAGGCCAGGGCTCACTCACTTTGCGTTAGCACACTGGCTGCCTGCTGTTTCTCCAACATACGGAACACACCTTACGCCTTCACACTGGCTGTTTCTTCTCCCTGGACGCGCTCCCCTTAGATATCTCTGTGACTTCTTCCTGTCTTCACGCTCACGCCCCTCCTCCTTCAGTGAGGCCTTTCCTGCTCCCAACCTACTCCCCTTCCACCAACTTCAGAGCAACTTGATTCTCCTCTCCTACTTATTTTTCTCAATGTCACGTACAGCCATGTGACAGACTATATATTTTACTTTATTGTGTTTATTGTCCATTTTCCCTACACTAAATGTAAGCTCCACGAGTGTAGGGGTTCCCTCCCCCCATTGAGTTCCCTTCAGAACGTAGAAGATAGTAGGTGTTCAGTAATGCTTCAGATATAATTAAAGCTGGCGACAGTGAGGACATTAATGAAGAGTGCTGTCTTGTCCTTCCTCATGCTCAGGATGACTCTTGGTTATGTGAGTGACCATTGGGCACAGTATGTGAGCCACAACCAGGGCGTGGGGTTGGCCCTGGAGCCCTACTCCATGGAGAAACTACAGGTTGAATTTGATGAGCTGTTTTTGAGAGCTGTCCTCCATGTGCTGAAAGCCAAAAGGTAAGCGAGTATGACTATAAGTGTTAAGAAAGATTGACGTGAAAGTATTGACTGAAGTAGATTCCTTGTAATGTTTCCTCTAGTCCTTATCTTGAGCAAATTCATGGGCTTTAGTTTTCTTATCTATAGTGCTGACTGAAATGATCTCTCTTTCAGGTTTCTCTTAGTCTTAAAATAACTGGATTCTGAGATCTAGTTTTGATGCCCCTGAACTCGTGGGGTAGCTGTGAGCAGGGGATGACCTTTACTTCACAGCGAGGCAGAGTAGGTGCTCAGTGCATGGTCCAGATGATTTTCTGACTTCTTGTTCAGGTTGTGAGAAGTCACTGGAGGGTTTTTGACTCCCCGCTCACCCACTCCCCGTGAACCTGCACACTTGCTCAGGCACATGCATCCACACCTCTGCAGCCTGTTGGTCAATCAGTTCTTAAAAGAATCTTTGGTTCAAAAATCCATTTCTGCTCCTTATTACCATCCTCTCTGTGCCCCAGTAGCCTCATGTGTGAATTGGGGATAATATCAATAGCAGTGCTTGCCTTGGTTTTAGTCAGGATGGAGTGAGTTGATATAAGCATGAAGCAGTGATTACAACAGTGCCTGGCACAGACTGAGTCCTTTGTGCGGATTTCCTGTGACTGTGATCTGTCCTCAAGGTGTTGATGATCGAGACATGTTAGAAAAATTACTGTAGTATGATTTAAGAATTTTTTCCCTGTCAGAGCTGAAGGTTTGTCTACTTTCTCAGTGTGGTGAGGTTGACTGATAATATAAAATGCTTCCTGCTCTTTTTGAAACACACAGACTTGGCATTTGGCTGTTTATGTCGGAAATGCCTTTTGGAACACTGTCGGTCCAGATGCTCTGGAAACTCTTCTACCTCATGCACCAGGCGGAGAGCGGGACCCTGGAGACTCTCTGCACTGCCCTCCTACCCGCGGAGTGCAAGAAGCAGCTCCAAGGTATAGCCCCCTGGAACAGGCATCCTCTTTCCCCACCTGTGCGCCTGTCCGCTGCATTGCTTTCTTCTCTTCACTCTTAGAAGGTCTAAGGCAGGGGTCCTCAAACTACGGCCCGTGGGCCACATGCGGCCCGCCAAAATCATTTATCCGGCCCGCCGGGTGTTTTTGCCGCCGCTGCCTGTTGCTTAGCAGCCGACTAGTTTTTTTTTAAACTATAGTCCGGCCCTACAACGGTCTGAGGGACAGTGAACTGGCCCCTTGTTTAAAAAGTTTGAGGACCCCTGGTAAGGGAATGTTTTACTTTGCGTATTTGGGTGATAATTTTGAAATTCGAGTTTTTGTGGATTTTGACTTACTAGAATGTAGTTTCAGATTTCATTCTAGAATGCTCTGGATAGTAATTTCTGTAGTAAACCCAATTTGGGGATGGGAAATGAAAATGGGGTTGGTAAATGCCCCATGGAGTTATTATTATTTTTAAAAATTATTATTTTATGGATTTCAGAGAAGAAGGGAGAGGGAGAGAGAGAGAGAAATATCAATGATGAGAGAGAATCATTGATTGGCTGCCTCCTGCATACCACCTATTGGGGATTGCCACCTATTGGGAATCGAGCCTGCAACCCCGGGCATGTGCCCTTGACAGGAATTGAACCTGGGATCCTTCAGTCCGCAGGCTGATGCTCTATCCACTGAGCCAAACCAGCTAGGGCCCCATGGAGTTATTTTGAAGATACAGGAAATTTGATGTACTGCCTTCGATATCTCAAATGTGTGAGCATATGAAAGCACTGTTGGCTTGTTGCCTTCTTACTGTGGAAAGGTCTGTCAGGGGAATGTGTTTACTAAGCAGATTATTTTTCTTCACTCTATACAACTTGTCTTTGTAGCACTTAGTTTTCTGTCATGCATTGCAAAGCTATTGACTAATACTGCCCCCTATTGGCAAAATGTAATGTTGCTTACATGGCATCCTCTGAGAAATGGGCAAAACTTATATGGGGATAGCAAAATTAGGTTTATAGTTGTGAGTACGTGAAAGGTTTTATTATTTATTAATTATTGTATTATTTTCCATATGAACAGCTGTAAGTCTACTTTTACCCCACCCTGTATACTGTGTGTCACATTCATCAGTATTTCAGTCATTGTTATAATCGGTTTCTTGCCCCAAATTTTCATTTATAATCAAATCTCTTTAGTTTGGAATGCCACGCTTGTGCTGAGTAGTTTGCCAGTCTTAGCGATTTTTGTTAGCAGGGTTGCCATTCATTTGCCTGGCAATTTTCAAGTAGCTTCAAGTTTGCCTTTGAAGATGTCTCACCGAGTGACAGTACTAGTGCTTTGCAGTTGACAAAGCGCTTTACCAGTGACATGGCATTTAATCTTAAATAAACTTTGGAAGCAGATGCGGAAACTGAGGCTTGAAGATGTTAAATGTCAACTCTGAGGCTACATTATCGTTAGAGTAGGAAATTTATCTGGCCCAGCCTTCTTCTTTGTGCCTGTAGAAATCCATTCTGGAACAAAGAAAGAGAGTTTTTGTTGTCTAGTTTTAGCAGGAAAGAAGTGAAAGTTTAACCACATGTATACCTCCTGTATACACAGGAGAGACCCAGGCACATTGAGTAACTTCACGAAAGAACTTTTGTATCTTTACATATTTCTGAATGCCTTTTAAATTTGATATCTTCTTTCTCTCTGGAAGAGTAATTAAAGTGATATATATTTATTCTTTCCCCATTTTAATTTTTTTGATTTGAACTTACAGATCCAGAACATTTTGTGAACTTTGAGAAGTGTCTTTCTTCCATGAATAGCTCAGACGAGATTTGCCTTCTGACTACATTTGCTCAGATGGCTCAGGCCCGGAGAACTGATGTGGATGAAGACTTCGTAAAAATTATTGTTCTGGAGATATATGAGGTTAGAATACTAAGTTTTAGAAGTCAGCTAAAAAAATATTTTCTTTTGGATTATCCCCTCATTGATTCTTTTGGAATTGCTTTAAAAACTGTTGTGTACTGTCCTCTCTCATGGGAGCTGGTAATCAAAGGAACATTATCCTATATAATAAAAGTCTAATATGCTGTGTTTGGTCGTTCGGTCATCTGTTCAACCAATCAAAATGTAATATGCTAATGATATGCTAAGGCCGCTCAGTCGCTCTGTATGATGTGCACTGACCACCAGGGGACAGCCAACCAGTCGCTATGACATGTACTGACCACCAGGGGGCAGACAGTTGACCATTCGCTATGATGTGCACTGACCACCAGGGGATAGACACTCCTACCGATAGGTTAGCTTGCTGCTGGGGTCCAGCCGATAAGGATGGGCCAAACACTCCCTGGAGCCCTCCCCTGGTTCCTTCCCAGCTGGTCAACTTCCCGCGTCCCTCCCCGGCCCTGATTGTGCACTGGTGGGGTCCCTCGGCCTCGCCTGCACCCTCTTGCAATCTGGGACCCCTCGGGGGATGTTGGAGAGCCGGTTTCAGCCCGATCCTGCAGGCCAGGCCGAGGGATCCCACTGGTGCATGAATTCGAGCACTGGGCCTCTAGTTTTACTATAAGGAGAGTGTTGAAAATATGAATCATTCCCATTCCATTTCCCCCTATTATTTTTTGATATTTGATGCATGAGTTTTGATAAGGAATAGACAATCTGATACAGCCTGATACTCATAGTTTTTTTCTTTTTTAAATATTTTTTTTTATTGACTTCAGAGAGGAAGAGAAAAGGGGAGAGAGAGAGAGAGAGAAACATCAGTGATTAGAGAGATTCATTGACTGGCTGCCTCCTATATGCCCCACACCAGGAATCGAGCCTGCAACCTGGGTATGTGCCCTGACCAGGAATTGAACTGCGAACTCCTGATTCATAGGTTGACCCTCAACCACTGAGCCATGCTAGCCAGGCGATACTCATAGTTTCTTTTCTTTTTAAAAATATATTTCATTGATTTTTTTTTACAGAGAGGAAGGGAGGGGGAAAGAAAGTTAGAAACATTGATGAGAGAGAAACATCAATCAGCTGCCTCCTGCACACCCCCTACTGGGGATGTGCCCACAACCAAGGTACATGCCCTTGACCGGAATTGAACCTGGGACTCTTCAGTCTGCAGGCCAACGCTCTATCCACTGAGCCAAATCGGTTAGGGCTCATAGTTTCTATACTGTCTGTTCTCTCCACCCTCCCTCTCCGTCCCTGCCAATAATATGGAAATCTGGCTTTTAAGTCAGTTTAAAGGAGATGATAAAAAGAATACTGAACCTGGAGTTAGAAGGCCTGGATTTCTTTTCAATTTGCTATTAATTGCCCATCTCATATCAGAAAAGATACCTTACCACTCTTGGCCTCAATTTCCTCATCTATAAAATGACTAGCTGGGCCCTGGCCAATATGGCTCAGTTGGTTGGGTTTTGTCCTGTGCACTGAAATGTTACTGGTTCTATTCTGGTCAAGGCACATGTCTGGGCTGTGGGCTCGATCCCCGGTGGGGGGCATGCAGGAGGCAGGCTATTGATGTTATTAGGCTCTCACATTAATGTTTCTCCCTCTCCTATCCTCTCTCTCTCTAAAAATCAACAAAAAATATTTAAAAAATAAAGATGAGATTCTTGTTTTCTTCACTTTTTTACTGAGCCATCCCTGACAATGGAGGAGAGTGAACTTCGGACCCTCGAATGTCTAAGGACATAACCCTAAGTGGTCATTAAAACTTTCATTGGAGTTTTGTGTATATTAAAATAAAAGTATATTTAATTTAGGCTGTCATTTATCTGTTTATCTTCATAAAAAGTATTTGCTCCAGCCCTAGTCAGTTTTGCTCAGTGGTGAGAGCATCGGCCCTTGGACTGAAAGGTCGCAGGTTCGATTCTGGTCAAGGGCACGTACCTTTGTTGCAGGCTAGATCCCCAGCCCCAGTAGGGATGTATGCGGCAGGCAACTGATCGATGTGTCTCTTTCACATCGAAGTTTCTCTGTCTCTCCCTCTCCCTTCCACTCTCTCTAAAAATCAATGGAAAAAATATTCTCAGGTGAGGATTAACAACAACAAAAATATTTCCTCCAAACTATTCAAGTAAACTCCAGTAAAGTTATGTTTCAAGAAGAGTCTCTGAGGTTATTATCCTTAACCTAGCACTCCAGTTTGAGAATGGCCAAGAGGATGAATTCTTTTCCAGGATCAAATAAGCTATTAAGCTGTACTTATGCTTGTATGTCGTAACCATGCATGAGGCTAAGGCCTGGATGCATCTGCAATTCCAAACTATCTCCATGTTGTGAAAAACTTGGGGTAGAGGTATGTTTTCACATGCATTAAAATTGCTTTAGCAGTGGATCGTAGCATTCTCCAAATCCTAAAGTAACATTTATGCTCTTGAATAATGTTTCAAGTGTTTTGACCAGTACTCACAGTAAAAATTACATTCTGTATTACATTCTGATGCTGTGTGTGCACATATGTAAATTCTTACAAGAAATTAAACCAATACTTAATTTTAAGTGGATGCATGCTCACATTTTTCTATTCTATTTTACTTTACTGTTATTTTTCTGTTTGATTCCATTGTATTTAAAAGGTAAATGCTGGCACCACTGGATTGTGGCTTGTAGTTTGGAAGACATTGTTTAAGAGGAATTGGGAAACATTGATGTTTTAGGAGCCTTTGTAGTTGGGGATCTTATTTTGTAGGAGAGAATATGTATTTCCATGAAATGCATTCTGAATTTTATCATTTTAGTGATTTCCTCAAGTTTAGAAAAGTTTTACACGGAAGGGACTATTTTATTGCTACTTTAGGGTTTACTTTCTGAATCCAGCACATGAAATCATGTTACCTGTTACCTTTCCCCGCTCTTCTCTCCCCTTCCACCTCCCAGCTTCAGGGAACACACTTTGTTCTCTGAAGGTCTCACATGTTTTTGAACCTTGTATGAGTTGAGGCTGTTTTTTCACTTTACTTGAAAACATCTCTAAGTAAATTATGGAAATGTGTTTTGACAGATAATTGGTATTAAAAGTGCCATCTCCACTCTCTCCCACTTTTAGGTATCGTATGTTACCCTGTCCACCAGAGAGACTTTTTCAAAGGTTGGTCGAGAGCTTTTAGGGGCCATCACAGCTGTTCACCCGGAGACAATTTCTATCCTTTTGGATAGAGTTCAAGACACCATTGACCAGGTTGGAATGGTAAGAGCGCTGCTTTTGTTTATTTGTTTGTTTCTTTTAAATCCTGGAGTAATGGAGCAATGGGCAAAATAGTAAGGCTGTTGGGAATGAGTGAGTCATGGGCACAGCAGGACGAAGAGAACATTTAGTGTCCTGGGCTCTGTGCCCTTCAGATGCCTACTTGGGGTCAGCTGCTGCTTATAGAAAGCTGTGATTGTTTTTCTTTAATCTCCTCAAAGTGACCTACCTCCCTCAGTAACAGGTTTTTACTTTAAATAATTATTATAAAGCCTATAGTTTATTAACAGTTTTTATTTCATAATTTTGTTTGGCTTTCATAATTTTATATTTTACCCTTGGAAGAAACAACTCTGATTCAGAAACAAGACACTATTTAAATCAGTCAAAATTAAAAGCAGTAGTTTGAGTTGAGCAAGACACATATAGTTTATTTCTGTATTTTTCACAATCACTTTTGTAATGTTTATATAGTTTTTTGTTTGTTAACCCTCCCCAGAAGATATTTTTCCATTGATTTTTAGGGAGAGTGCAAGAGAGAGGGAAAGATAGAAAGAAACATTGATGTGAGAGAAACACATTGATTGGTTGCTTCCTGCATGAGCCCTGACCAGGGCCTGGGCCAGGGAGGAGCCTGCCACTAAGGTATGTGCCCTTGACCAGAATCGAACCCGGGACCCTTCGGTCCGCAGGCCAACAGTCTATCCACTGAGCAAAATCGGCCAGGGCTTTATATAGTTTTTAATAACAGCTTTATTGAGATATAATTCATATACCATACAATTAATATACCATATATTCTATCTAGAATGTAGAAGTCAATGTATTTTAGTATTTTCACTGAAATGTACAAACATGACCACTGCCAATTTTAGGACATTTTTTCATCTCAGAAAGCAACCACATGCTCGTTAGCTATCATTGCTCTATCCTTCCATCCCCTCCAGCCCTAAGCAACCACTAATCTATTCTGTCTATATAGTTTTGACTATTCTGCACATGTCATATAAATGGAATTATGTACACAGGTCTTTTGTGACTAGCATCTTTCATTAGCATGTTTTCCAGGATCATCCATGTTATAGAAGGTGCTAAATATTCATTTTTAATATTAACATTTTTAATATTAACATTTTTAATATTCATTTGATTTGGTTGTCCATTTCACATCTCTAAAAATCAAACAAAATCCATTTTCCTTTGGAGAAGAAATTTTGCAAGCAGTTTAATGATGTAGTATTATATATAGGATTGTCTCTAAGTTTTGATTTTAATTATTATCATTTTCTTCTTAATAAGGTGTCTTTATACTTGTTTAAAGAACTGCCTTTGTATCTTTGGCGACCTTCTGCATCCGAGATAGCTGTGATTCGGGATTGGTTATTGAATTATGACCTGACAATGGTGAAGAACAAGTTGGCCTGTGTCATTCTAGAAGGACTGAATTGGGGACTTGGTGAGCAGGTATGTGTTGAAACCATTCCTAGAGCAGCGATTTCCAACCTTTTCCATCTCATGGCCCACATAAGCTAATTACTAAAATTCTGCAGCCCACCAAAAACACACTTTTTGCTGATCTGACAAAAAATAGGTATAATTTTTTTTCAATCACACCAGCTGGCTATTGTGTTGGCTGTTGTCATTATTTTATTTGACAATCTAAGGAAAAAGACGTCAGTGCCCCTGACTAAATAGGTATTGCATGTTTAAGATTTCTTGCGGCACACTGGTTGAAAATTGCTTCTGTAAACTGCAGGTTCTCCACACATCCATTTCAGAGAAACATTTTCTTAAAACATTAACCTTTCCGAGTATCATTTGCAAGATCTGCAGATTCTTTTAGCTGTGTCAGAGTTTAGGATCTTCTCTTTCATTCTGTTTTTGCAGAGTGAACATCCTCTGAATGAAGATAAATTGTTACACATTGAAAGTTCTTTCCTTTTTTTAAAGACAATTTGTATCTGTTGTTTTATCTTTGGCTATTTACTGCAGTTCCTCCTAATTGCTCTCCTGCCTCTAGTCCTTCCCCTTCCTGCATTTTGTCTTGCGTGTCATTGTCAGATTTGTCTTCTGAACCACTCTGGGCTGATTGAGAGCCTGAGCCAGCTTGGGTTCTATTCCCTCTCTGCCACCTCCTGGCTCTGTGCTCTGGGCAAGCTCTTATACTCTCTGGGCCTCAGTTGCTCATCTCTAAGCATCAATATTAATAAGCTTACTTCATAGGGTTTTTGTAAGGATTCAGTAGCTTAGGACATGGTAAAACACGACAGTTCCTGGCACACGCCAAGTACTCAGTGGTGGTAGTTTTTATGAATGGTTTGTTATTCTTAAGGCCTTGTTACCTATCAAATGTCTCCAAGATGCCAGGTCAAGTGAATTAAAAACATTTTATTTTTATTTTTTAGTCCTCACCTGAGGATATTTTTTCCATTGATTTTTTAGAGAGAGTGGAAGAGTCAGGGAGAGACAGGGAGACATATTGATGTGTTTGTTTGCCTCCTGCATGAGCTCCGACCAGGGCCGGGCCTGGTTGGGGGAAGAGCCTGCAATCGAGGTACGTGCCCTTGACTGTAATTGAACCTGGGACCCTTTGGTCTGCAGACCTATGCTCTATGCACTGAGCCAAACGGCTAGGGCTCAAGTGATTTTTGACTGTTAAACCTTTCCTGTCTCTTTACCCTAGATCTTAGTAGTAGACTCCTTGATCAAAATATTTAAACATTTTTAAGGGAAAATGGGAGAGAACTTAGCCCTCTCCAGTTGCCTGCCATCTTTTGTTCCGAGCAAGTCATTTAGTCCTCACGGTCATGGTCAGTGGTTTGCCTGAACATGACTCCTGTTGTCCAGTTGAGAACACTGAGGCCAGGGAGCTCTTCCCCTAGGGCAGTGGTCGGCAAACTGCAGCTCGCGAGCCACATGCAGCTTTTGGCCCCTTGAGTGTGGCTCTTCCACAAAATACTGACTTCTGCGCATAGGCCACAAAGTTTCAATCGCACTGTACATGCGTGCCCGCACGTGGTGTTTTGTGGAAGATTCCCCTGTCAGTCTTCTTGCTCCTTTTTAGAGTTAGAAAGGTCATCTTCTATGAGAGGGTTAAAGAATGTGTTTCTTCAGGTGGCAGAGGAAGATGGAAAAAAATTTTTTAAAGGCCTTTTAATAGCTTTTCTTTAAAAAAATATTTTTATTGATTTTAGAGAGAGGAAGGGAGGGGGGAGAGAGAGAGAAAAAAACATAGATGTGAGAGAAAAACATCGATCAGTTGCCTCCTGCATAAGCCCCAACTGGGGTTTGAACCTGCAACCTGGGCATGTGCCTTGACTGGGAATCGAACCAGCAACCTTTTGGTGCATAGGACAACACTCAGCCAACTGAGCTACACAAGCCAGGGCTGGATGGAAATTTGATAGACAACTTTAAACTCCTGATTATTACACCTGTGTTGTTGAGTATTTTTTATATTATCAATGCTTATAGAACAAGAAAAGGGAATATATACTTAATTTATTAAATATCTCCCTGGTTTGTGGCAATGCCCTTAAACTTATAACTTTGTAGAGATTATAGGGAAGGGGAGGAGGATTACATTCAAAGATACCTGTTATGCCTGGAGTCTGGGATGACCCAGGTCTAAACCTATCTAGGTACAGCGTAATGTTTCTTTAAAATGAGATTTAAATCCCCCCCCCCCCGTCATTTTATAACTTAATCATTAAGGAACATGGTTTTTAGAAAATTTAGCTTCTGCATCCAAGATTCTTTTTCACTGTTCAACCTAGTTTTTTGGTTTAAAGGTATATTAAAAAATATCAAGATTGCATATTTGTGCTTAATATTCTCTTTAATAGGGTACCCTTCATCTGGATCAAGCAGTCCATGCTGAAGTGGCTTTAATGATTCTTGAAGCGTACCAGAAATACCTCGCACAGAAGCCATATGCTGGGCTTCTTTCTGAAAGTATGAAGCAGGTATTGCCTTCCCTTATGTATTGAGAACATACATCTCTATTATAAATAGCCTGGGTGGATAAAGTTACCATATTTACCCTATGGTTGGGTAAAAATTTTCCTTTAAGAAGTAGCCCACATATGACCATTTTAATATTGTGGAATTTGAGTTGAGCTACAGAGGTGTGCTGGAGCTGGCCTGTACTGGCTCAGGAGAACTGATTGAGACATTTTCAGGAACTCCGCAAGCCAGGTTAACCTAGTAGTAGCTTGAAATTGACCATGGTGGGAGTGTTTTTAAACCACCTAAATTGGCAAATGTATAAATGTGTTTCCTCAGCTCCAACTGGTTGTTAAACTTATTTCCCAGCACACCATTTTTTTGCATAATAACTTCTATATTATTATTGTTTTGCTTGGCCTGACTCAGATCAAGTTCACAAAATGACTAGCAGGTAAGCAGAAGTGGTCACTTTGAGAAATTGCTTTAATTTAGTGTCACAAACATGAATACCAATAAGTTATATGTTCTCTCTTTCAACAGCATTATTGATCACAAAGGAGATGGATGGGTTAGCTTACTGATTTAATGTGCACATGACTAATCTGGTTTAAAATAAATCATTGTTTTAGGTTTCATATTTGGCCAGTATTGTTCGATATGGAGAGACACCTGAGACCTCATTTAACCAATGGGCCTGGAACTTGATCTTGAGGTTAAAACTGCACAAAAATGATTATGGAATGCAGCAGAATTGTCCAACTGTTCCTTTCTCCAGCACTGTGCCTGACATGACAGAGTCTCCCACGTTCCATCCCCTCTTGAAGGCTGTTAAAGCGGGCGTTCCCATTGGCTGTTATCTGGCCTTAGCTATGACGACGGTGGGCCACAGGTACAGTGTTTGGGCTGAAATCTTATAGTCAGTGATACTGGAATCTCCTCTTTCACATCCCAAAGTCTGAGGCCTCCATTAAACCTATCTAGAGTAATCAGGGCCAAAGCATAAGCCTTACTAGCCTATCAAGGGGAAATGCTGCCCAAACTCATATGATACATTTGTAAGTTACCTTGTAATAGACAGTTACCTTGTTGCGTTATGAAGTGGTGTTGTATGTGTCACCCAGTGTGGAATGTTTATGTCAGCAGTGGATGTATTTAGTCTTTCCCTCAGAATAATCAAATAAAAACAATTGCTCACTTGTACAGAATTTTAAAGTGATGGCAGCCCTGGTTCCTCAGCTAAAGGGCTAACCCTGCCCAGGGGGATGAAATGCTTGATGAGTCTCAGGCTTCTCTGGGACGAGCTCATAGCTGTCTGTATCTCCACCCCTGGAGCATGTATCCTGCTGTATTGTAGTTGTCTGCCTAATTTTATCAGGGGTCTTCTCTGAGGTTAGAACTCGGGAACTGTGTTTGTCTTGTGTTACCAGAAACAATGAATGAATGAATGCTTAGTTGGTTAAAAATCCTTTACTTTAAAGATCATTTTCCTACAAGGTATTCATTTTTTTCTAGCCTACCCATTTTTCTAAAAACCTCTCTGACCTATGCTTTCTGGTTCTTGCATTTCATATGCATTGTAACACTTTTTAGTATTCTGATTTCAACGTCATGTTCCACATTGAGTGTATTTTCAGTGGGATGCCAGTTGTCCTATCAGCTGTTCGTGTTCAGCCTTGTGCTGTAGAGCAGGAGAGATACGGAGCTGTTAGACAGCTGCCCTCAGGTTGTTGACAGTTTGGTGGAGATGGTAGACAGAAAACAATGGTCAGTTCTAAAGATATACTCATGGGTTGCGTGATATGTATAAAGCAGAGGTTCTCAACAGAGTTGCTCTTTAATTCGCTTTTAGATGATTCTAAAAATACCAGTGCAGGGGAGAGGGTGAGAATAATCCTGACCTAATTGGTCTGAGGGGCCAGGTCTCTAGATTATTCTAATATAGAGCATGGATTGAGAACCACCAGTATGAGCAGGAAGAATTTAAGGGAGTGAAAGTCATTAGAGCAGATTACCTTCATGGAGGAGCTAAGCTTTGGAGAGGAGTCTTAATTAGAGAAGACGTCCAAGGAGCAGAGTGGTGACTCACCTCCTCCAGGTGATCAGCACCCACAGTGTTGAAGATTCAGCTGAAGGTCACCCCTCCACCCTGCAGCACCTGTGCATTCTGAGCCGCACACTCACTGTGCTGTAGTGTAAAAGTTTATCTCCCTCTCCCTCAAGGTCAGGGCATTGATTCATTCACCGTTGTACATCCAGAACTTGTACTTAGTAGGTATTGATTGAATGAATGTGAGAAGGAGCACCAGGTGTCTGAGAGGTTAGGAGGAAGAGGCGAGGAGAAGTGATGAAGAAATACTTCTGACTAAAGCCTGTGATTCCTGTTAGAGAATGGAGGTGATCAGATAGGTCAGGAGGGCCAACTTATTGACAAATTTGAAGGTCAGGTTAAAGGGTAGAATTGATCTACCAGGAAGAGGGGGATGTTATATAGGCCTTTTGGAAGGTACCCTGCATTGTTTCCAGTAGCTCTAGTGTCATTCACAATTTACTGTATCTCACGTTCCTTATCTTTAAAATGGAAATAATAATAGTTTTGGATTTTATGAGGCCTTAGTGAGTATTATACATTTAACATGCATAGAACAGTGTCTGGCACGTGAATTCTTTGAATGGTGTTCTGAACTTAATTGTTTCATGATTTCTTTAATTTTTTATAGTCATTTTGGGACTGTAGCTTCTTATTGATCCTGCTACAGGTCCTCTAAAGATAAATACTTGTTTACTACTAATTACTGGATTCTGAATGGGAGTGAGGGTAAAGATAAGGGTTTTTTTTGAGGAGCTGAACTCTAGTGTAAAAGTCCACCATGATCATCTGGGATGTATACTAGTATATACTAGAACTAAAGCCAATTTTATGAGTGGGCTTGAGGTTTGGGGTAGAGTATGCAAGGAGGTAAGTTGTACTTGAATATAACCTCACAGACAGTTCAGAGACAGCAGTCAAAAAAATTACCCAGAATCTTTCTCACCCTAATACAACATTGTTGGGTTTTATTGTTATTGTTTTGATTATTTTTATGCAATTTTTCTTTTGCTCTTTTTTAGAGTTATAAATATACTAGAGGCCCGGTGCACGAATTTGTGCACCAGTGGCATCCCTTGGCCTGGCCTGTGGGATAGGGCTGAAACCGGCTCTCTGACATCCCCCAAGGGGTCCCGGATTGTGAGTGGGTGCAGGCCTGGCCGAGGGACCCCACCAGTGCATGATCAGGGCCGGGGAGGGATGTGGGAGATTGGCCAGCCAGGGAGGGACTACAGGAGGGCTCCAGGGCATGTCCAGCCGGGCTCGCTCAGTCCCTATTGGCTGCACCCCAGCAGCAAGCTAACCTACTGGTTGGAGCATCTGCTCCCTGGTGGTCAGTGCATGTCATAGCAACTGGTTGACCCACTGTCTGCCCCCTGGTGGTCAGTGCACATCATAGCGAGTGGTTGAGTGGCCTTAGCATATCATTAGCATATTACGCTTTGATTGGTTGAACAGACCACCAGACACTTAGCATATTAGGCTTTTATTATATAGGATGCCACTGCAACACAATGAGCATTTTGGTATGATATCATCCCTGTTTTACTCCTCTATATAACTTTTTTACCAGTAGTTGTAGTCAGAAGTATAACATTTTATATTTTTCCTCCCTCTATTGTTATAGCAGAAGTATTTTTTCATGTTGCCCGTGGCCATCAAATGCATTATCTAAAAATTGTGCAATAATATTCCCATTGAATGGGTTTTTCTCAATATTTACATGTCATTTTGGCCTCCAAGTTTGCAATTATAAATAATTCTGAGAAGCACATTTTTACATGGGGTATCTCTCTTTTTTTCTACCTTTGAGATTATTTCTTAAGGATAGATTCTCTGGAGTAAATTTTGATGCCAAAGTGGTTTCAGAAGACCTTTGCCACAGTATACTGTCAGATTGAGCTCACCTTTGAGTCTTCTCTTTGCTGTGACTACCTTGTAGGACTAGCAAATAATGAGAGCCCCTTAACTCTTAGCAGAAGCACCATTTGGGAAACAAAATAGGGTAGCAGCAAGTGCTCTGGACTAGAAATTTGCAAACCTGCAAATTTTGACCCTACACTAGGAAATTATGTAAATTTGGGCACATATTTCACCTTTCTCATCTATAAAATGAAAATATAGATGAATGTTTAAATTCCTTTGTACTTCCAGAGTTCTGATTCTAATACTTCTGTGTGAAGTTTGTGTATGCAAGAATGTGCTGGAGACGTAAGATAATCCTGGTATCATGTAGGCTGACAGCTCATTGGAAGAACATCAGTTTATGAACTGGCTGCCTTGTATGCTCATTGCCTTTTTCTTTTTCCATAGCATTGAGAAGTTCTGTGCAGAAGGCATCCCACTGTTGGGAATTCTGGTCCAGTCGAGGCATTTGAGAACAGTGGTCCATGTCCTGGACAAGATTCTGCCTTTGTTCTACCCTTGCCAGTATTACCTTCTGAAGAATGAGCAGTAAGTAGAGAACAGCTCAGCAGGTACAGATGACTACGTCTCTGGTTTCTGTGTGCTGCTACCATCTGTACAGTGGTGAGCAAAGCAGGCCGGGCATTGCTGTCAGACACAGGAAGTTATCACATCCTCAGGATGTAGTTACTGGTTTTAAGGACCATGAAGGAAAACAACAGGGTGCTATGAGAGAGGTTAATGGGTTAGATGTATTTTAGATAAGTGCCCTATATGTGACCTGTGTGAAGTTGACACCCAAGAAAATATTGTGGAATGATTTTGTTAACATTTCTGCTTTTGTTAGTGAAGTGGGGAATGTAGAAGGGATATTGGGGCACTTTGGAGTGTTTTTCCTCAAATTCTCTTTAATTTGCACGTGTTGTGTGTCTTGAGTCTGTTCATACCCTTCTCCAGGTAAATACAATTCCTTTTAACCCACATGAAATTGGAAAACTTGATTCTTTTGAAATTCTTGAAGGTTTATCAGAATTCCTAAATAAAGCTGGTCTAAAAATGGGACCACTGTAATATTTTTCTTCTTTTTCGTAAGTAATTACCCACTGGAAATTCTGTTGACTTTGGAAGATAAAGTGTGTCACTGTATGTGTTGGCAGGTTTTTGTCACACCTCCTGCTGTTCCTGCACTTGGACAGTGGCGTCCCTCAGGGTGTCACGCAGCAGGTCACCCACAAGGTGGCACAGCATCTGACTGGAGCCAGCCATGGGGACAACGTGAAGCTTCTCAACAGCATGATCCAGGTCAGGGCCTTTCCCAAGCACCCCTAGTGCCAGCGCATCTCCATGTTGGTCATTCCAGAGCTCTTGGCACAGTCCCTTTGGCCAAGAAAGTCAGTAGATTGGGGTTTTGGAGTGGAGGTAGATACTATTTTGTTGGTGTTTTAAAAAATGGGAGGTTGGCTATTACCTTTCACCTCACCTGAGCCCTTTCTCCATAGGCCCACATATCTGTAAGCACTCAGCCCAATGAGGTGGGCCCCATTGCCGTATTGGAGTTTTGGGTTCAGGCTCTAATAAGCCAACATCTTTGGTTCCGAGAACAACCCATCCTCTTCCTTATGGACCACTTGTGTAAAACAGCTTTTCAGCTCATGCAGGAGGACTGTGTGCAGAAATTACTCTACCAGCAACATAAGGTAAACCTTTTAGAGAATTTATCTTTCAGGCCCTTGCTAAATAGTAGCCTTCTAAGAAACTTCCCCTCAAAACACCATTCTCAGCACTACTCTGTGGCTAAAAAAACTTGTCTTACTGAAGTCTTATCTCAGTAACCGCAGTCCATTGGCTCAGATCCCCATAAAGCCAAAGAAATATCCCTGCACTCCCATTACATTTGGCTGTAATACACTGCCTGGGTCTGTGATTGCTGGTGGACTAATGAATTATTGAAATCTGTGTCTTACCAGTATCTTACATTATAGTAAGATAATTGCTGATATTCCTGAAAAGGTCATTGATAAGTTTTTTTTTAAAAGCCTCCTCTCTCTGCTCCAATCCTCTCCCCGGTGTAGAATGCTTTGGGTTACCACTGTGACCGGAGTCTGCTCTCTTCCTTGGTGAGCTGGATCGTGGCCGGCAACATCACTCCTTCCTTCGTGGAGGGCTTGGCCATGCCCACTCAGGTAGGAAACCCTTGGGAGCATTTGTTACCTCAGTGAACTTTAATATCGTTTTCATCCTTACTAGTACATTATTACTAGCCTCCCATAACTAGCATTGACATAGCACTCACTAGGCGAGTACGTCTTCATCTCATCCTCACAGTAGCCTCTGCTGAGTTTCACTGTCGCTGTTTCTGTTTCATAGAGGGGTTAACTGAGGGCATTAGTGGCTGGCTCAGGTTCAGACAGCTCGAGACCAGACCCGGTCTGCCTGACTGCACAGCCTGGCCAGCCGCATGGCAGAGTGGTTAAGAGTGGACACTGGAGCCAGAGGATGCTGCCATTTGCTGGCGCTGTGCCCTGGGCAGCTTGCTTACCTCTCTGTCCTCAGTTTCCTCAACTGTCAAAAGGAAGTAACGATTGCACCAACATGCAAAGCATTAGAACAGTGCTTAGCATGTAGTGCTCACTGGATAGGTGTTGGCTGTTATTATTGCTGTCATCATTATCACCAGCACATTATTTTCATCATTATTACCACCTCTTAGACTTCGTGTTGAATTATGCCTGTTTCATCACTTAAGCCAGTAGTAACATCCTTCACCTCCTATCAGTCTTACCTCCTGCTTATACTTCTTGAGATCTAGCTGAAGCCAACTCCTTGCTGTTACCTGCTCACGTCTTTGCCTTTGCCTAGCTCCGTGGTTGGCAAACCGCGGCTTGTGAGCCACATGCGGCTCTTTGGCCCCTTGAGTGTGGCTCTTCCTAAGCCTTAGGAGTACCCTAATTTAGTTAATAACAGTGTACCTACCTATATAGTTCAAGTTTTTTTTTTTTTAATATATTTTATTGATTTTTTACAGAGAGGAAGGGAGAGAGAGAGAGAGAGTTAGAAACATCGATGAGAGAGAAACATCGATCAGCTGCCTCCTACACATCTCCCACCGGGGATGTGCCCGCAACCCAGGTACATGCCCTTGACCGGAATCGAACCTGGGACCTTTCAGTCCACAGGCCGACGCTCTATCCACTGAGCCAAACCGGTTTCGGCTATAGTTTAAGTTTTAAAAATTTGGCTCTCAAAAGAAATTTCAATCGTTGTACTGTTGATATTTGGCTCTGTTGACTAATGAGTTTGCCGACCACTGGGCTAGCTGATTGTTTTACTAGGCAAGCCTTTTCCTCCAGTCTCTACGTAGAGCCTTCTCTGAACATACCCTCCCTCCCTCTGGCTTCCCATAGCACATTATTCCTGACTCAGTAGTCACCACTACACACTTCCACATTTGGTTACTTACATATTAGTCTTGTCTCCTGTTAGAAGGAAAACTTCTTTAAAAAAAATATTTTCATTGATTTCAGAGAGAGGAAGTGAGAGGGAGAAAGAGATAGAAACATCAGTGATGAGAAAGAATCATCAATCAGCTGCCTCCTGCACACCCCTTACCGGGGATGGAGTCTGCAACCTGGGCATGTGTCCTGACCGGGAATTGAACTGTGACCTCCTGGTTCATGGGTCTATGCTCAATCACTGAGCCACACCGGCTGGGCTAGATGGAAAACTTCTCAAGAGCAGAGCTTGTGTCTACCTCTCTTTCCTGCCTTCCATGCATATAGAAACTGCCTGCTAAATGTTTTTGAGCAAACAAACATCCTGTTTTAGTATAAAGGAATTTGACATTTTTAAGTGAACTGTTTTATCTGAATTTATATCTGTGATAAGAGTATAGATAGGTATGAAAACTGTTAATTTTAGAAACCCTAAATATTTGTTGATTGAGATCTATGATAGGAAAGATATTAGTTTGTGGATTATCAGGATGTATTTTGTTTGCCTGGTGAGCTGCTGATTGCTCTACTGTTACCTGTTGTCATCGTAGGTGTGGTTTGCATGGACCGTCCTGAACATGGAGTCCATCTTTGAAGAAGATTCTCAGCTCAGAAGAGTTGTTGAAGGGGAATTGGTTATAAACCCTTCTTTCACTCCTGACCAAGCTTTGAAGGTGCAAATACCAGTTCTGCATTTGAGTGGGAGAAGGTGGTTTATGCTTTGATGCTGATGGATTCACCTGTAGCTTTTGAACACCTATGGTTTCGTTTGTTGTGAATGTTTGGAAAGCACATAACTAGACCAATGTAGACAATGTTATACTTGAAGTGTATGCGTCTTTCCCAGGGTTCATTGCACATTGAGAGTCACACTGATTATTGAAGGCTGTGCTCATTGCATGTGAAGGAGATCACCAGTGTTTTAAAGCAATTTCCAGTGTGTCCCACGTGCATCAGAATCTCCTGGAGATTCTTGGACTCCCAACTTCTGAAATTCTGAGTTTGGAGTAGGATCAGGAATTTATTTTTAAAAACTCCCTAGCTGATCCTCAGGGTCACTAAAGTGTGAGAAAGACTGGAACAAAGCTTTAGAACTAACTAAGTGCCTTCTCTTTTAGGGTCCCCCAGGCGTGTCAGACTTGTGGCCGGCAGGCCGCATGCCTCATTTAAATGCTGGCTGCAAGTTTGACATGCTTGGACTATTGACTTTGCTTTGGAGTTTCAGAGCCTATCAAACAATTTATGACTCTTGACAGTCCTTTTAAAAATCTAATTTTCAAGAGATTGATAAAGTTTGACAGTAAACTTTACTTTTGGTTTTCATCTACTTTCTTTTTTTTTAATAAACGTTTGGTGTTTTATTTTTATTTATTTATTATTATTCACTAGAGGCTTGGTGCACGACATTCGTGCACTCGGGGGGGAGGGGTCCCTCAGTCCGGCTTGCGCCCTCTCGCAGTCTGGGACCCTCATTCCTTACCACCTGCCTGTAGCAGAGGTGGAAGAGGCTCCCACCACCGCTGCTGCACTCGCCAGCCGTGAGCCTGCTTCTGGCTGAGTGGCGCTTCCCCTGTGGGAGCGCACTGACCACCAATGGGAAGCTCCTGCATTGAGCATCTGCCCCCTGGTGGTCAGTGTGTATCATAGCGACGGGTTGTTCCACAGTTTGGTCAATTTGCATATTAGGGTTTTATTATATAGGATTTTAAAATATATTTTTATTTCAGATAGGAAGGGAGAGGGAGAGAGAGAGAGAAACATCAGTGATGAGAGAGAATCATTGATCAGCCTGCCTCCTACACAATCCGCCCCCCACCCCCCTGCTGGGGATAGAAACCACAACCAGGCATGTGCCCTTGACCAGACTCGAACCCGGGACCCTTCAGTTTATAGGCCGGCGCTCTGTCCACTGAGCCAAACCTGCCAGGGCCATCTCCTACTTTCTTGCACTGTAGTGTTTTATATACAAAGGCATAAAGGCGTGTCAAGGCATGGACATGAGGTTAGGGTAACAGTTGAGACCCTTTTCAATTCTAGGGTCTGTGAAATGTTTTGACAGAAGAAAAGCTACCCCTTATCTCCTGCTAACAAGGAGGTTAAAGTGTTCGCTAGTGGGTTGGAGAAGTAAGTTCTGGATCATTTAGAAAGAGCAAACTTTGCACTTGTGTTCATTTCATGGCTGCTCATAGCTCCGCCTCTTCTGTAGAAAGCCCAGGCCCAGCTGAAGCTCCCCCTCGTCCCATCGCTGCAGAGGCTGCTGGTCTATCGCTGGGCCCACCAGGCTCTTGTCACTCCATCTGATCATCCTCTTCTGCCGCTCATCTGGCAGAAGTTCTTCCTGCTGTACCTGCACCGCCCAGGACCGCAATACGGGTAGGTAGCCAGTACCGTCGTCTGTTTCTGTGAATCCTTCCTGCCTTAGCACTGCTCTGCTGCCCTGAGTTCTCACACTGAGGCAGGTGAGCTAGAGTCTCAGCTAGACATTTCCCTCCCTTCCTGCTTCACAACTGTTCAGGATATCTTGTGGCAGCTCTCTCTTTACCATCTTCCATACCCAACGTGGGGAAGACCACACCCTGGAACCTCTGGAAATGCAAAGGGAGAGAAATTGCCCCAAATAGGCTGCTTGTGACTGTCATGGGGCTCGTTGGAGGAGATCTGTGATGAATTGAGCAGGTGTGGACGAAGGCCAAGCTGTGTCTGGCAGCCTTTGGGCTGGGCCTGGGGGCGTCCAACATTTCCACTGGATATGAAGGGACTGACCAGCTGGAACTGCCCACTGTTACTGACCATTGATCTTTAGCTCCAATTCAATTCCTACCTCATCTTTCACTACCTTAACTTGCTCCCTCGAAACATAAATGTTAATTCTCTGAAACGTCTGTTTTCTACCAGATTGCAAGTTCTTCAAGAGCAGAGACTATTTTTAAAAAATATATATTTTTATTGATTTCAGAGAGGAAGGGAGAGGGAGAGAGAGATAGAAACATCAATGAAAGAGAACCATTGACTGGTTGCCTCCTGCATGCCCCCCGCCCCCCCACTGGGGGTCGAGCCCGTAACCAGGGCATGTGCCATTGACCAGAATCGAACCTGGGACCCTTCAGTTCGCAGGCTGATGCTCTGTCCACTGAGCCAAACCGGCTAGGGCGAGGAGAGACTATTTTTAATCTCTTCCGTACCAGTCTAAGTGGTGATAATATCTTGAATTTGCGTAGCATTTCATTTTTAAAAAAACTTTTCATATATACCATTTTGTTGGAGCCTCATAATAACTGTTATGGTAGAACTAGTATGTATTAATTTAACGCAGTATATATACAGCTATAGTAAATTGACTTGTTATTGTGATTTTGTGGTCACATAGGAGGTACATCGTGTATTGATCTTGTTGTGATCCATGCTTGTATTTCTTAAGGCTACCCATAGATGGTTGTATTGGAAGAAGATTTTTCCAAAGCCCTGCACATACTAATTTGTTGAAAGAAATGAAGAGGCGCCTGACCGAGGTAGCTGATTTCCACCATGCAGCGAGCAAGGCCCTCCGTGTTCCAGCAGAGGGCAGTGAAGGGCCACCCGAGAGCCCGGCTGGCACCCCTGCTTACCTGACTTCACCCGAGCTGCACACGGAGCTAGTGAGGTAACACGTGGTTGTTTAGCCATTTACCTGTTGTTGGCAGCACAGTACTGTGCTGGGGCAGTTACTCGTTCCTTAACTACTGAATGTTACGCTCTTGTTAGAGTCACTAGGGAAGGCAGCTTTGACTATAGGTTTATGTCTTGTAATGTTTCTCTTCTTATGTTTCTTGTGGGAAATGAATCAGCAGTTTGTGAGTACCTGGAGTCTTTCACCTGGAGTGAAAGATCTTAAACCAGAGGCTTATGTCATTTTTTTAAGGTAAAAACAGAAATAAGCCTAAACAATTGGCTGTGGCAGGTGAACAACAGGTGAAGCCTGCTTGGTAGTTTTGTAAAAGAAAGAAATGAGCATGGCAGAGCTCTTCAAGTGGGAGTTCATAGCCTCTTAGGGGATTTCAGGACCCACCTGGGGTGGGATCTAGTGGGATCTAGTAATCTCCCAAAACTGTTTCTAAAATCGGCACAATATTGGCATCCCCAAAAGGTTAAGAACTTTGAAATAAGTTTGGGTCCCTATCCCATTTTCATTTATTTTTAAAATTTATTTTAAAAATATGTTTTTATTGATTTCAGAGAGGAAAGGAGAAGGATAGAGAGATAGAAACATCAATGATGAGAGAGAATCATTGATCGGCTGCCTCCTGCACGTCCCCTACTGGGGATCGAGCCCACAACCTGGGCATGTGCCCTTGACCACAATCAAACCTGGGACCCTTCAATCTGCAGGCCGACACTCTATCCACTTAACCAAACTAGCTAGGGCCCTTCACCTTTCATTTATAAGTTTGCTGTAAACCAGATTTTAGTCTTATAAGTGAGACATTAAAAATGGCTCTTTATGTTAGTCCTGGGAACAAAATGTCTTGGTGTGGGCACCCTGTGCTTGGAGCCAGCAATGAGGCTCGGGCTGGACATCAGAGCCCTAGGGCTGTCTCTCAGCCTCCAAATGATTTCTCCCTGTTTTACTTGCTCAAGGGAAACTGATTATTAACCAGGCTTAACCAGTGGGAAGACTTTATCTTTGAACATTTAGATCAGCGAAGAAAGTCTCTGCTGTTCCCTCTGCTTCTCTTAAATCCCCCTTCCTTTGTCGTGTTGGTAAAGTGTCCATCTAATCCAGCGGTTCTCAACCTGTGGGTCGCGACCCCTTTGGGGGTCGAACGACCCTTTCACAGGGGTGCCTAAGACCATCGGAAAACACATATATAATTACATATTGTTTTGTGATTAATCACTATGCTTTAATTATGTTCAATTTGTAACAATGAAAATACATCCTGCATATCATATACTTACATTACGATTCTTAACAGTAGCAAAATTACAGTTATGAAGTAGCAATGAAAATAATTGTATGGTTGGGGGTCACCACAACATGAGGACCCCCATTAAAGGGTCGCGGCATTAGGAAGGTTGAGAACCACTGATCTAATCGAATCAGAGGCTGGAAGAGAGATCCATACCAGCCTCTCCCCTGCAAGAGCTCAAACCCCAGTCTCAGCTCTCTTCCTACACAGACCACTCCAGAGATAAAGGAGGTAATTTTCCACTTCATTGAGCAAAGCCAAGTCATGCCACCTCCGCCCAGTTCCTCACCCAGTCACTCGTGTGCTGGAGACTACTCTGGTACCTTTTGCTGCAAACAGCTGCTTAAAGTACAAGTGATTTTAGCTAAATGGACTGTGTTCCTTATTAAAACAAAAAATAAAAACAAAGGAAACATCATTAAAATTTATTAAATGTTTTTACTGGAAAGTTCAGATTGTTTTTCTTTCTCTTTATAGCTTGGCTTTGTTTTATTTCTTCTTAATGGGTCTAGGACAGTGATGGCGAACCGATGACACGCATGTCAGAGGTGACACGCGAACTCATTTGTTTGGTTGATTTTTCTTTGTTAAATGGCATTTAAATATATAAAATAAATATCAAAAATATAAATCTTTGTTTTACTATGGTTGCAAATATCAAAAAATTTCTATATGTGACACGGCACCAGAGTTAAGTTAGGGTTTTTCAAAATGCTGACACGCCGAGCTCAAAAGGTTCGCCATCACTGGTCTAGGATCACACATGCTGTGGGTTCTATCTGTGACTCCTGTGGCAGGAGATGCCATTGAGCCTACCGCTGGCAGGTGCTGCCAATGCATAAGTTGAAAATGGCTTTTACTGTTTCTCAGGAAGACAGGAGGTATATTTATTTGGATGTTGTTTAAACTTTTCAAAGCACTAAGGCTCATTGACTGGGTTGCTCAGGAAAGAGCAGCTCCAAATTCATTCCTAGGTTTGTGATAAAATCACCTCTCCAGGTTTTTTTCTGTTTACTGTATTTAATAATGGAATTCCCAGAGTCCTTTCTTCACACCTTGTCTTTTAGCAATAATTGCATTATATTTTATTTGTCTGTAACCTGTTTCTCCCCAGCTGGCTCATGAGCTTTATGGGAGAGTGATGGTTGTTGGGAACATTTTCTGTACCATGTGCCTTCTTTACTTTTATGTTGTGGTGCCATTGTTTCTAGAGATGTAAGAAACTTCATCTGTGTGCACATCTTTTTATATTTTATATAATTATGTTCTTTTCTTTTAGGCTCTTCAACGTATATATATTATGGCTAGAAGATGAGAATTTTCAAAAAGGAGATACCTATATCCCTACTCTACCAAAGCATTATGACACTCACAGGCTAGCCAAAGTGATGCAGAATCAGCAGGTGAGACTATGGCTGTGTCTCTTTTAGCATCTCTGACTGTATTTTGAATTGGTCACATTCATAATCGAAGGGTAAAACCACTTGTAGATATGGAAATCACATGCTCGAATGGTCATTGTTTTTGTGGATTTTGTCAGTATACTAGTGATTGTTGTATTAAAGGGATAGTCCCTCTTGAATTTCCGGCCCCACCATGACCTCACCTGAATGCCTAAAACTCAGTCTAGGACTTTCTACCATCTCATAAACATAGCCTTCCTCGAACTGCTTGTATACTTTCTTAATTTAAATTGTTGGAAGCCAAACACTTTTAGCTGTCATCTCCACTCCCATAAAAAGCACCGTGTGAGAATTTGTTCGGATTCATACATTATATATGAAGTTATGTGGAATAGATGGGAGCTCACCTTTATGTGGCTTTGGGGATGACTCGCAGGTGTCACAGTTTTGGTTGCCCTTCTGGAAGTACTCAGTTCTCGTCTTTACATATTCTAAGCTGTTCTCTCCCTAGAACCCAGAGATGTCTGTGGTCCTTTTTCCGGCCAAAACTTTTAAGTTTTCTCTTACCTTCTGTGTGTGTGTGTGTGTGTGTGTGTGTGTGTACACATTTCTCCTATTCCAGTTCCATTTTTCTAGGTGCTGAACTCTGGTGGGCATTTACCTTGACACTGGGATGGGATTTAGGAACCTCTAAGACTTGAGAGACTTTAATTTGGATTTTTAAACTTATCTGCTTCCATATTATATGTAGTATTTCATTTCTAGTAGGTGTCTTTGATTGCTTTCCTTCTTCCTTTTTCTCTCTCTTTCTTTCCTCCCTTCATTTTTCTTTTTTCCTTCTCTTTCTTCCATGAGTATTTATTTAGTGGTTTTAAGGTATCAGATATCAAATGTCAAATATACAAAAAGAGACCTGGCACAGTCCCTGCCTTCAAGGAGCTTACTGTCAAATGAGGGACTAAACAATGATTACATCTGGTGAGAAAGATTGTGGGAGTAGAATGTACAGGGTGCTGTGGGGACACAGGAGCAGCACCCAGTTCAGACTGGGGCAGGAGTGGTGATCTTTGAGTTGAGACCTGAAATAGGGAAAATAAATGTGATCTTAGTGTCGTGAAATCCTGAGTGAAGTTCCATACCCATTTCTTCTTTACATGCCTCACACCAAGGCCTTAACGTGAAGGTACTTGGTGTTGTAAAAAATTAATCATAGCTCTTTTGGTTCTTTGATATTTATCTTGGCTCTCCAGCATCTACTGAGTTAATTGCTTTGTTTTTCTTAAGTCTGCTTGCCCTTTGCTTTTATAGCTCCTATTTTTAAAAAATATATTTTTATTGAGAGGGAGATAGAAATATCAATGATGAGAGAGAATCATTGATCGGCTGTCTCCTGCATGCTCCCTGCTGGGGATGGAGCCCACAGACCAGGCATGTGCCCTTGACTGGAATCGAACCCGGGACCCTTTAGTCTGCAGGCCAATGCTCTAGCCACTGAGCCAAACCAGCTAGGACTATAGCTCCTATTTTTTATCTGTAATCCAAGTTCTAGGTTTTTCTGTCCTTTTGTGTTTTCTGAGGCATCTCTGCTTAATCCATCACTGATTCTCAGGAATCTTCTCTAATTGTTGGCCTCTGTCAGCAGTTACTTAGCACAGAGGCAGAGAAGGTAACAGTGGCCCCACTTAAAGGAGATGTTTATGTGTATGCACAGCAGGAGGGCCTGGCATGGCCCTTGAACAGTCGGGTGCATTTAGGAACCATCCTGGGATCAGGATGACTTGGAAGCTCCTTCTCTGAGTCTGGAGTGCCTTGTGCCATGGTTAGTTTGGAAATAATGACTTAGGACTTAATGGCAGTGTGCTAATTTGAAGCCAGGGACATTTTCAGGCTCAGAAGGATCCTTTAGACCACTTAAAATAAGGAAAAAAAAAAGGGAATTATGGTGCACAAAACCATAGTCTATAACTGATCATCTACTATTACTATTTGAAGTAGTTTTTAGTGTTCAGTGATGGTTGACTCTTTTTTCTCATTAAAGTGAGTCCGCCATTCTAATTTGTAGTGATCCCCAAAGTGAAGTACATAGAGAAATACAAGAATGTGCAAGACAAAAAAAAATATGCAAGACAGCTCACTGGAGTGTGGGAAAAGAATGCTGGAAGTTCTATTTTTTCTAATTTTTTATTTCATCTTTTACTATGAAAAGATTCAATTGTACAGGAAATAGAATCTATACTAATAATAGCCTAGGGCCGTCAGGACCTAAAATAAAAGACCAGAAGGATGACCAGTCACCAGGAAGTACATGGAGCACCTCTCAGTCCCTCCCCCACAGCTCACAGGCTCCTATCACAGGAAGGCTGGCAGGAGGGCAGGTGGGCAGGTGGGTGGGGTGGTGGGGGATGGGCGGGGCCAGGCAGGCATGGCAGCTGTGGATCAGGCCCAGATAGAGGCTTGGAGAGAGAGGCAGGGCCTGATTAGCAGCTGCTGTGGCTGCTGGCAAGCCCCAGGGAGAGAGGGAGAGAGGCAGGGCCTGATCAGCAGCTGCTGCAGAGGATTTCCCAGAAGAGCCAATGGCTGCCTAGGAGGCAGAGCTTTTGATGCTGACTGGCATAGAAACCGACCAGTCAGAACCAAGTCTAGGTGAACTCTGAGGAGCCAATGGCTGCCTAGGAGGCAGAGCTTTTGACGCTGACTGCCATAGGAGCCAATCAATCAGAACCTAATCTGGGTGAACTTTGAAGGCAGAACCTAAGGTGGGGGCTGAGGCGGGTTTTAAGGGCAATAGCTGTTTGGTGTAAGATGTAAGAAAGCAGTTCAATTTTTTAATGATTGATTTGGCAGTATAGTGCATATGGCTGGCTATCAGTCCAGATATAGGGATTATGTATTTTTGTCTGCAAAGAGCATCTCCTCCTGCTGAAAAAGGCTCCCCCTCCATTTAAGCAATCCTATCCTATATAATCTATCTATACTAATAGAAGGATAATATGCTAATTAGACCAGGTCGACTGGCCATCTTCCAGACCTCCGACTTCCTTCCAGACAAAGCCATGGTGGTGGGGGCTGAGGCAGAGGCCGTTAGGGTGATCAGGCTGGCAGGGGGTCAATTGGGGGTGACTAGGTTGGCAAGGGGGCAGTTAGGGGTGATCAGGCAGGCAGGGGAGAGCAGTTAGGGGCAATCAGGCTGGCCGGGGAGAGCAGTTGGGGCCAATCAGGCTGGCAGGAGAGCAGTTATGGGTGATCAGGCAGGCAGGCAGAGGGGTTAGAGGCGATCAGGCAGGCAGGCAGGTGAGCGGTTAGGAGCCAGCGGCCCCACATTGCGAGGGGGATGTCCGATTGGAGAGGGTGCAGTCTGGGCTGAGGGAACCCGCACCCCTTCCCCCCCCCCCCCCCCCCCGCATGAATTTTGTGCACCGGGCCTCTAGTAGTATATAATAGACATGCCCATTCTCCCCCTCCCCACTTTGTGTACCATGTGTGTAGTTTCATCTGTAGTTCACCCGTACCCCTCCACCATGTTATCTTGTAGCTAATCCTAGAAAGCACTTGATAAATAAAGATATTAAAAGATGAGGATTAAAAATGCACATGGCTTATCATGCTTGCATGCACTTTCTTTTTCCCTGAATCCTTTTTGATGATAGGAAAAAAAAAAGATGAAGATTAAAAGATAACATAATCCAATAGCATTTACATTAGAAAAACAATAATAGGTTATTAAAATCAAGCATCCAATCAGTGTTCAAATTTCTCATTGTCTCATAAATGTCGTAAAAGTTTTGTTGTGCTGTATTTGTACAGTTTCTTTTAATCTGTAGGTCCTCCCCTTAGTCCTTTTCTCCCTTGCAATTTATTTGTTGAAGAAACTGGGTAGTTTGTCCATAGAGTTTCCCCACAATCTACATTTGTTTACTGCATCTTTGTGGTGAAGTTTAATATGTTTTTCTGTTCCTTGTAAATTGTTCATGGGACATAGGGTTTGAGCTAATCCAGATTCAATTATTTTCAATATATTTAAATTTATCTCTGTACAATTTCTGTTATTTACCTATGTCTTATAATTTCTTAGCTCAGTAATATGTATGTATAATTTATAAATATACATTTAGTGGGACTATAAAATTAGTTTTTCTGATCAATGGTAAATATCAAAAAAGTTTTGAGATTCTTGCTAAGATTGTTAGAGTGTCAGTTTTAAATGCGATTCTTCCTAATGCTGGAGAACTTGGAATAGACCAAACTTATTGGTTCACTTTATAGTTAAATATATAGGTTTATATGTGAATGTATCTGGGAAAGTTAAGGTTCTATGTTTTCATTCTAGGATTTGTGGATGGAATATCTGAACATGGAGCGCATACATTACGAGTTTCAAGAAACCATTGGTCTGTGGACGCAGGCCAGACTTGAGTCCCATTCCACATCCTGCAGTTTGTCAGTTCAGCTAGACTTCACTGATCCTTTTTTGGGTGAGTCATACAAGCATCAGCCCCTTTGCATGAAGGATGGAATGGATGAGTGAATCAGAGCCTTTGAGGGTTAAGGTGTACAATAGCGTATTCCTATAGTAAGCATTGATTTTTTAAGGAGTTCATAGTTAACTTGTCTACCACTTAGGATTAGGTTAGGCTGTGAGTGAGAGAAAATTCAAAAATAGTAATGGCTTAAATAAGATAGAGATTTTTTTTTTTTTAATAAGATAGAGATTTAATTTGATTTTTCTCATGTAAAAGGAGTCTGGATGCAGGCCTTTCAGAATGGTATGTAGCTTCATGACCTATAAGCCTTCAAGGACCCCTGCTCCTCCTATGTGGCTGCCGCACTGTTTTCACACATGACATCCACTTATGGTCCAAGGTTCAGATTATGGTCACATTCATGTTTTACCCAACAGGAAGGGGAAACTCCTTCTTTAAGGACTCTTTTGAGAAGCTGCGTACAGACTATCCAATTATAGCTCATTGGCTCACATTGAGACACATGATTCTACCTACCTGAAAAGGAGACTGAAAAGTGACTTTAAAAAGACATTTTAATTGACATCAATGTGTAAAGTGCAACTTTACATTTCATTATTTTGGATTTGCAATTTTACAGTTCAGAAGTAAAAGTTTATAAACTTTTCTTTGTATCTGGAACTCTTACCATACAATACACATGGATTATATTCCTAAAGTTTCTGAGTTGGTTGTTTTCTCACAGTGCATTTTTCTAAAGAAACAGTTTTATAAATTGTCAGTTTTCTATGCCAGGCCACAAAAACTCATTTAACCTGGAAAGTTAATGACATATCTTACAACAAAAATAACATAAAACAATATTTAGGTTCACTTGCTGGTTTTAATTACTGAATACATTTTTTAAATGTAGGGCATATAATACAATTATGAACATAACTTTTGAATAAAATATTGTAATATGTAGTATAATAGAGCACTGAAGTGATTCAGAGAAAGGCAAAAATATCTTCTTGTTCCAGCCCTGCCACTAACCAACTAGTTAGCTGTGTGATCAGAGAAAAAAAGCTTTAGTCCACTCATCTGTAAAAGGAAGGTGCTAGACAGTTTCATCTAAGGCTTTAAAATTTTTCCCTCCAACATCTTTTTTTTTTTTTTTTAAATATATTTTATTGATTTTTTACAGAGAGGAAGGGAGAGAGACAGAAAGTCAGAAACATCGATGAGAGAGAAACATCGATCAGCCGCCTCCTGCACATCCCCCACCGGGGATGTGCCTGCAACCCAGGTACATGCCCTTGACCGGAATCGAACCCGGGACCCTTCAGTCCGCAGGCCGACGCTCTATCCACTGAGCCAAACCGGTTTCGGCCCTCCAACATCTTTCTCCCCACTTTTCCCCTGAAATAATAATAGTTTTTCACCACAACTATAAAAGTTATATGTGTTCATTAAAAAAATTAAACAGTATAGAAAAGTATATAGGGGAAGGTCTAAAAGTTGCCCTCAACCCAGCCACATTTAGTCTCATTTTCTATTCTTTAAAGTCTGTTAAGGAGAAAAAGAAATATGTTTGTAGGTCTGGAAGCTGGTGGATACTGCTCTGTTAATGTCCTCCCATCTGTAATGCTTTCACATGGCCTTCACACCGCCCCAAAGGCGGATTGTTTTCTCTGGAGTAAAATGAGCAATTTGTTCAGCCTTCAGTTTGTTCCAGGCTCTGTCCCAATACTTTATATGCGTTAATTCCATCCTCCCAACAACCCTATGAGGTTTATCCCCACTGAGCAGATAGTGAACCTGAGAGGTAAAAAAGGTGGTTAGTGTGCACATGGCTTGGACCAGTTTTAAATGTAGGGCATATAATAGAATTATAGATTTAGTCACTTTTGGTCCAGAGTGGTGATTATAGTTAAAAATGCTCTGAATTTATTTTTGCCTGTCTTTTATTTTGCACTTAAAATATCCTTGATTTTTCTTTTCTTGTTTTTATGATAAGTGATACTGATTTTGAAAAAGAGCTTCCAGTTTTCTTTAGAGTCATGTCCTAAAATGTTGCTGGAAAGAAACCTGAACATACTCAGCAGTCTTATCCAGTGATGAATATCCAACTTCGTTACGTTCTGTGTAGGGAGTGGTAGTTCTAGTGGAAAAACCCCGGCTATAAGGGACGATCCTGTACTTGACCTGTTTGGAATGTTAAATTCCATCTGTTTGGGGTACAAATAGTACAAGTCTTCTTATGCCAAGTAAAGTCACATCTATTAAACTTAGTTTTTCTTAACAAGAATAGAAAAACTATTGAATGCTACATTTGGAATGAAATCAGAAATTCATAGTAGTCCCTTAAGTACTTGTTGACTTGACACTCCCATGACCTCTCATCCCCTGTTATCTTACTATGGAAAAGAAACAGTGATGTGGCAGCTTTTCTTCATGTTCTTCAGTTCCTGCCTGCACTCTGGTATGTGTGTAGTGTAGTAAAGAGAGAGGGAGGGAAGGTAGGATATATTGGATACCTACTGTGTTGTCTTCAGCTGTGTAGTAGGTGTAGAAATGTAAACATTTAACTTGGACTCAGCAATATGAGAACATGTGCAATTTACTGCAAGGTTAACAGTACAGATTTACCTTTATTTTTCTTATATGCCACCTTATTTCTTATTTGGGCTCCATAGATTATTTGTTGAGTGAATGAATAGTAAGTGAATGAATGAATGACTATATGACTATGTAAACATAAGTTCTGTAGGAGTTTGTGCCCATGTTCTTACTCATTTTAACTCGACTACTTTCAGCCCTCTTGTCTAAACCTTGGCCTATTTAAGATTTTTCACTTAGCTGTATTCCATGATGCTCATTTCTTTTTCTCCCATTCCTATGAAGTTATCTGGGTGATTGCATTAAACTTTTAACTGGGCTACCTGCCCCATCCCCCCAATCCATTGTCTGATGGTAGCTACCATCTTTCTCAAGCTTACTTAGAGCTGTTCACTAGATCCCCTTTGTTGTTTTTTGTGTTTTTTTTTTTTAAATTTATTTTTAATTTAATTTCAGAGAGGAAGGGAGAGGGAGAGACAGAAACATCAATAATGAGAGAGAATTATTGATCAGCTACCTGCCCCCTGTTTGCCCCACAATGGGGATCGAGCACGCAACCCGGGCATGTGCCCTTGACCAGAATTGAATCTGGGACCCTTCAATCTGCAGGCCAACACTTTATCCACTGAGCCATACCAGCTAGGGCCACTAGATCCCCTTTGTCTAGCATAAGTCCAAACACCTTAGTGCATCATGCAAGGCTATCGAGGGTAACAATTTAAGATTGTGAGCTTTAACTCTTTAACTATCATTAAGACTTTTTGAGTTAGGAATTCTATTCAATCACACCCGGTGCTCTTGATCTCCCAGCTCCTGGGAGAGTATTAGTAGGCCTGTGTGGGTGCTCCCTCAGAGCTTATAAATGATAAAAGATTTAGGCCTCTGAAGTATCTATTATGATGGTAGCAGGCCAGGGCTTTGCACCCTCTTAGTAAGTTATTAACTAGTTGTAGCCATTACTCAGTAAATATAACTTTATTTTCTTTCAGCTAAAGAGAGGGTCTTAAGTAACTTGCGGAAGCATGACGCTCCCCAGCCTCCCCTTGCTCTGCACCCAGTGAGGCCTCCTGTGCCGGTTATTTCCTCTGATGTGCTCCTGAGTCAGAAGGACACCACCCAGCTGGTGCGCACAGACCTGAATCTGTTGCGACAGCAGGCCAGGTAAGCCCAGGAGACCCCGGGGTCACGCCTCCCTGCTTGCTGCCTTGACAGCTGGGTGACTTAGCACCTGGAAGGGTCCTCATTAGCGTTCGGGCCAGGCGGGTAATGGGTGGAGACGGACCCAGACGGTTACTTTAGTTAACCAAGTTGTGACAAGTCTTTTAATTTCCCATGGAAATTATGTGGTGCTTTCATGGACTATAAATTTGTACATGTTTCCTGTGGTGGCATTTCTGAGTGTCAGCAGTGCCAGCTAAGTGTTTCCTATGCTTCTCCTGAGGAACCTTCTGATAATGGAAAGGTTGTGTTTAAAGGGGATGAATTGAGATTTACTTTCTTTTGTCATCGCTTTGTTCTCTCACTCTCCATACTCTTAAAAATCGGCACAGGCATTGATCGATGTGCGGGAAAGGCATTTAGTGTTCTGTGTTCACGAGAGAGACAGAATGATCAACTCTTTAAGGTTCTAGCTTGCCATCTTGTGAGAAGGAGCGTGTGTGTAGCAAGTCTATTTTATAAAGTAAATGAGTCTATTTGGCAAATCCCACAGGAATCAACCTCTCCTTTTTTAAAAATTTATCTTTATTGTTGAAAGTATTACAGATGCCTCCTTTCCCCTCATTGACCCACTCCACACCGCTCCTGCCCCTGGGAATCAATCTCTTATTGGCCTTTGTTTCCTTTGCTGTTTTTGGTCCAGTTATGTATTTGCATGTGCACACAACTCATCTACATATGCACACACATACTGGCCTGCACGAGAAAGTAATCTTAACTACATTTAGAATAGTATTGACACCATGTAAGAATTAACTTTCTCCATTTAAAAAAATATATATTTTTTTGCCAAAACCGGTTTGGCTCAGTGGATAGAGCGTCGGCCTGCGGACTGAAAGGTCCCAGGTTCGATTCCGGTCAAGGGCATGTACCTGGGTTGCGGGCGCATCCCCAGTAGGAGATGTGCAGGAGGCAGCTGATCGATGTTTCTCTCTCATCGATGTTTCTAACTCTCTATCTCTCTCCCTTCCTCTCTGTAAAAAATCAATAAAATATATTTTAAAAAAAATATATATATATTTTTTATTGATTTCAGAGAGGAAGGGAAAGGGAGAGAGAAACATGAATGATGATAGAGAATCATCGATTGGCTGCCTCCTGCATGCCCCTCACTAGGAATGAGCCTGCAACCTGGGCATGTGCCCTTGACTGGAATTGAACCTGGGACCCTTAAGTCTGCAGGCCGACGTTCTTATCCACTGAGCCAAACCAGCTAGGGCAACTTTCTCCATTTTTGAAAATTTAGTTTGAGTTACTAATACCTAAGAAATCAGTGATACTTACAAGTAAGGGCACCCCTTTAGGATAGTTAAATTAGGATGAAATTCTCATTTGTTCTTGTATATTTAAGGGTTCATTTAAAAAGCATTGCTAATATAACAGATTCTAAGTGGAGTTTTATTTCTGGCTAAAAAGTTGTCCCACTTTTTCTTGGTTTCTTAATATTCTGGTTAGCATGACTGCCAGGGTGAGAATTTGGGTGAGTCTTGGCACACACACCTTTGGCCTTTTTACTGTGGAATCCTTATATCTTGCTCTAATGCAGGCTTGGGTAACTATAAGCCTTTATCACTTATTATGAAATCTTTCTAAGACTTTCTTTGACCTCCTGATGATTTTTTTTTTTTTTCCCAGAACGGCTGCTCTTCGGGAATGTCAGCAAGTTGCCCTGGATAGTGAGCTGTTGGACACAATGCCCAAACAGTATGTTAATCGAAAAGAACAGACCACACTGCATTTGGAGTGTAGAGGCATTAGTGGTAAGAAATGCCAAGGAGCAGCAGTTGTAACAGTTCAGGTAAGATTGTTTAAATTCCTTTGTAGTTCAGAGAATTTTAATTGAGCCCTTAATTGGCATATCATTGAGAAAGACTGAAAGAAGTATATAGCAGGTGAGCCATGTCTCAAAACATGTAACAGTTTTTAGGGGAGTGAAGACACACACAGCTAATCACCTGTTTCCATAAGTGCTGACAAGTCATATAAAACAGATAGAAATTCAAAGAAAAGGAGAATCATCGAGGAGATTGTGAGAGTGGGGGCCTTAAACTGATCCTTACAAGATTTTGATAATGATAGTTTGGATTCAGTAAGAAGCAGTGTGGGAATGGAGTCAGCATGACTTCATCTAGGGGTCAGGGGCTGGCTGTGTCAGTGTGTTTCAAGTTGTTGTTGGAAGTGGTGGTAGGAATCCACAGTGGGGAGGTTGGAGTTCACGTTGGAAAGGATGCGCATTGGGAGCGCTGGCTGTGTGCTGTGGACAGTTGGGGGACACTGAAGACAAACATGGGAGGGACCTGTGGAAGACAGATCAGCTGGGTAGCACCTGCCAGCAGGCAAATGGGGAGTTGTGCAACAATGTGTATAAAAATTAAACTACCTCTAGAGTCACCTTCTTGAATTGGAAAAATAAAATTAAGTTGAATGTGACTTTGGAAGGACTTCCAAATGGAAGTTTAGCTTTAGCCAGCATATCATAGCATTTGCTTCATGCCAGCCACTGTCTGAACACTTTACAGAACTGATTGTTATCTTCACCACAACCCAATAAGAGGGTAATTTTATTATCTGCATTTCCAGATGAAGAAATAGAGGCATAGAGAGGTTAAGTTACATACCCAAGGTGACACACCAGTGAGTGGCTAAGCCAGGAAGTCCCAGGCAGTCTGGTTAGAGCACATGCCCCTTAATCACCTCACCTCACTCTGCACATGAATTCAGGATTCCCTGAGCTGGGGGAGAAATGCTTAAAGAGAGGCCTACTTACTGCCTGACTACATTTAGACAAAAATAGCTCTTCTATTTGGTTAGCTTTTAGAAATTGGGACATTTTATTTACTGACGCTTGGTTGTCTTTCAATAATTTCTCCTTTGTGTGTGTGCCAATCCCCATTTTTACCAGTCCAAATGTATTCTTTTTCTTTTCTTTTTTCAAATTTTCTTCTGGTATTCTAATGTATTCTTTTTAAAAAATATATTTTCATTGATGTTTAGAGAGAGAGGAAGGGAGAGGGAGAGAGAGAAATATTAACGTGAAAGGGAGACATCAATCTGCTGCCTCCTGCATGCCCTAACTGGGGATCGAGCCCACAACCCAGGCATGTGCCCTGACTGAGAATTGAACTGGCAACCTTTTGGTGCATGGGACGATGCCTAATCAACTGAGCCACACTGGCCAGGGCTCTAATGTAGTCTTTATCTCCTTGGGTGACTGTTTTATCTAAAATGTCTTCTCAAAAACAACTTTTATATTTTGTAGTTTTCATTACCTTCAAAGTTATTTCTGGCAAAGTAACATATTTGTATGCATCTAAAGTTAGGAAATTCAATCTGGAATGTGATCATTGATTAGAGAATTCATGGATCGGATCATTTTTTAAAATCAGCTTCATGGAAAATGATTTCATATTTAAAATATAAATTTTAAAATTAAAAAACATAAATGTTTTAATATAATTTTAATGCTCATTTATGAAGATTTCAAATTATATCATGAAAATATTTTATTGCTTGATAAAACTTTTCTGGGAGGGAACGCCTTGGAAATTTCCAGCCATCTGCAAGTGTTTGAACTATGTATAGCTTGTTGGGGGTATACAAAAGCCAAATATATTTTATGGGAATTGAGACGTGCTTCTTCTGTGGTTGCTTCTCCTAATAGAAGCCTAATAATTCAGTGACATTCCCTGAGGACATGGGGTGATTTATAATAGGGTTCCTTGTGTTGTACTTTGTTATTGTGGGGCATGTTTGCAGGACTCAGAATTGATTTATTGTCATGTGAAAAATTTGTTCATTCCTAGAAATGAAAGATGGAAAAGACCCACCGAGGGCCTCAGCTTATTGTGAAAGCTTACTGGAGGACCAGCTGTGTCCTACTTTTAAATTTCTTTGTCTACTTCAAGTGACTCAGGAGGGGCTTCCATCAGGCTGCTTTGTTCTATTGTCTACGACTTCTTGTAATTATGAGCTGGTGGTCATTCAGTCTCTCTCACCCCCATTCTAGGAAGAAAACTTTCAACAGTGGTGGGAACAGTAAACAAAATAAGTAGACTAGGAAATAATGAGCATTTTGGGAAAGTGGCAAAACTTTCCTACACTAGTTGGTTTTCTTTTATTCTTCAGTATTAGTAGTTTCTACGACATGGATGGAGGTTTTAAAGTTCAAGTTATGAAATGGACTTGGTCTCGTCTCTACATTTCCCAGTGAAGTGAACCTCTGTTCTTTCTCTCTTGTCCTTAAGTCTTTCCACTTTCCTTCATCCTCACTGTCTTCCTTCTCTCACATTCTCTTTCACTCTCTGTCTGTTTCTCTCCAGGCCAGCCCAGCGCTGTGGCCCTCAAAGACCAGCTCTAATTGCAGTTGCTGACATATTGGGCAAAAGAGCTGACTGCACATCATATTCCTAATCACATCTTAAGCTATTAAATTTTGGCCTATTGTTTGAAAGTTTTGAAATTCAATATTTGTATTGGTTCAGTAAGTGGTTTAATGGAAGTTATTTAATTTTTTATCTTTCATTTCTCTAGTAGTAAAAACGAAAGTAATTATTGTTAACATATATTATTGGATAGTCGCTTTTGTGGCTTTTGATCCATACTAACAGCCTATGTTTTTCTTTGAAACAAGAAGTTTTGTAAAGATCTTTACCACAATGGTGGTGCATGTTATAGAAGAAAGTTGTCATTATGATCATAAAAAGTAGGTGTTGAGTGTATTGTCAGAGCTGTGCTGTGCTGGGTGCATGTAAAGCAAAATAGGACCATTGCCCTTCAGGAGCTTTTGATTTGGAATTTATGTCCCCTGACATAAATAAGTCTCGATTAAATAAGTTTGTGAATTAAATGTTCACATTATTCACAGACAAAGGATACCTGTAACCATTATAGTGGTGGCTGAAGATTGGGTTTGGGCAGGTGCATATAAAGGAAAATGTAGACCCTACTGCTCACCCAGGTGATTGTGGAAAACCATCTAAGGAGAATGTAGGATTTAAAACTCTTGCCTCCTAGATGTTCTGGTCTTTTCAGCATTCTCCACCGTGCCTGCAAAATAAGTCCAAGTTCCCCAGTTTGCTTTAAAGGCCTCTTCTGCTCCCCGGTCTCATTGCACTGCACCCTTCAGCCCAATCCCTTGACCCCAATCTGCCTGGCCAGCCTCCTCCTCAATGTCCTGTCCTCCTGTCCTCCACATCTGCCACTTGGTTCTGTCTTTGTGTTGCAGCCTGGGCCAAGGATCTTTTCTGCAACATCCACATCCAAAAAAGAACATTAAAAAATGCAGAAACAAAGCAGTTATTATATAGGTCACCATCAGTTAATTAGAAAAAGGGTTGTTAGCCCCTCAACTAGGAAAGACATAATCTTAAAGGATAGTCTTTTAAATTTAAATGAGATAAATTTAGTTGTGTTTTTTGAAGCTTACTAAATTCTTCTTGTTTTTTATATCTTTACTGAAATACAATAAAAATTTAATCAAAGATAAGCTTTCAGGAACCATTGAATTAGTCAATTGCTCTTTCCAAGGCATGCAACTGATTTGGGCACGTCCCGTATTGTTTGCTTTATAAGTATATGCCATTTTTTTCCCTTTCAAAATGGCAAATGTTTTATTAACAGCATCCATGTCCTCCTTTGTTTATGCTGGGCACACGTGAGATGTGCAGCCTCTGTCTCGAGTTGAATTGTATGTGCTGCTGGGTGGGAGAGCAGAGGGGTTAAGGCTTTGTGGACAGATGATCAACAGAGGAGGGCCTCGTGGAGGAAGACATTGAGTCATCTTTTTATGAGGATTGCGGCATCAAAACATAAGTGACATAGAGCATATCCTACAGAAGATTTTGAACCAGCGAAAATGAATTCAAGTCTGCTTAATTCAAGTCAAAACTAATTTCCCCTTATGAAAAATTTGGAGATTCTTGAATATTTTTTTGACATTTCCCCCCCATCCCTGTCAGGTTCAACCAAGAGTCTTGAGCTATCATATTAATTGTAATAATAATCTTTTATCATATGCCAGTATATATGTAATAACATATCCGCTCTAGAAACATTAGGGGCAAAAATATCTGTTGACCATTTTAATTTTTGTTAGTTTAAAGGTATGCACAAGAACGAAGCAGTAAGCCAACAGCTTCATATTTTGTGGAAAGAAGTGAAGCAGTTACAAGCAGAAGCTACTAAACCACCACCGCTTAATATTGTGGAGGCGGCTGTGCATGCAGAAAACTTGATTACGTAAGTTGTAAGGACATTCTACTTTAAAATACTCTTTTGCTATTGTCGATAGTAATAGTCTACTACACTCCCCCAGGCATCCACTAATGAAATTAGCATAGGGATTGGCATACTATGGCCTTTGGACCAAATCTGCCCTACCACCTATTTTTATTTTTTTAAAAAATATTTTTATTGATTTCAGAGAGGGAAGGAGAGGGAGAGAGAATCCAGAATCGAACCCTGGACCCTTCCGTCCACAGGCCAATGCTCTATCCACTGAGTCAAACCGGCGAGGGTGCCACCTATTTTCCTAAAGTTTTATTGGAATACAGCCATGCCCATTTATTTATTTTTTAAAAATATATTTTTATTGATTTTAGAGAGGAAGGGAGAGAGAGGTAGAAACACCAGTGATGAGGGAGAATCATTGATCAGCTGAATTCTGCACACCTCACACTGGGGATCAAGCATAAATAATTTTTATGTACTGAAAGTAAGATGTTGGGTCAAGTTGGAAGATAACCAAGAAATATTTCTAAAGTGACATTTGTATGGGATTTGAGCACTCTTAGGAATATTGCCCGAGAAATGTAGAGTATCAGAAACCCGAGTAAGTTTGGATTCTCATACTGCAGACCACTTCTTAACCTGTTTTCCTACAGAACCTTAGTGAATGCCTATAAGTTGCAGCCGACGCCTGGGGTTCAGAAGGTTGGCATTAGCCTCTTCTTTACTGTTGTGGATTCCGTCAGCAATGAGACTCAACGTCACCCTCCCACAAGGCAGTTCTTTACTTCCTGCATTGAAATTTTGGGACAGGTAAGGTTAATCTGTGTTGCTAGCCTTTTTCAGATATAATGAAATACACCCTATTGTATTCTTATTAGATATGTGACTTCAGACTTATATTTCAGGTTCAGAAGCCCTTTTATTTATTTATTTATTTATTTATTTATTTATTTATTTATTTTAAATATGTTTTTATTGCTTTCAGAGAGGAAGGGAAAGGGAGACAGGGATAGAAACATCAATGATGAGAGAAAATCATTGATCGGTTGCCTCTTGCATGCTCTCTACTGGGGATCAAGCCTGTAGCCTGGGCATGTGCCCTGACAGGAATAGAATTGTGACCAGATTCATAGGTTGAAGCTCAACCACTGAGCCACGCCAGCTGGGCTTAAGTCATATTTCTTTAAGTATTTGTTAAGTTGCATAATTTTTCATGTTTTGGCCATTTATATCTTTTTGGTGATTTGCTGGTTATTGTCCTTTGCACATTTTCTGTTGGAAAGTTTCTTTTTTTATTGCTTTTCAAAGAGCAACTCAGACTATTAACCCGGTATCTGGAATTCTTTATAAATTAATTTTTCTATTTCATCATTCTTTAATTTTATACACTTTGTTTTATGGAAGTTATCAATTCAAATCTGTCAGTCTTGTCCTTTATTATTGCTGCCTGTGGTCAAGTTTATCAGAACTTTCCTGACCCTGAGATTATTTAAATATTCACATACATTCTAGTACTCTTAAACGTTAGAACCAAGTTAAAGCAATGTGAAGTTTTCCTGATTATACTTTAATTGTAAAAAGTTAGCTTTTTTAAAAGTATTGAAGTCTATAACCTAAAAGTTTTGTTTTCTTGACATAATGCAGGGTCACTCTGGGTACTTAGTAATCATGGTAGGTACATTGCAGATTGTTCATAATGTCTACAGCAGAAGTGATATGTTCATTTTAGGTTTCTTTTGATTGTTTTATATTTTCATTTAGAAAGAACTGTTTGCCTTGTATACTACCCCTTAAAACTTGGTTCCTTAAATAACGGTTGGGGAGTGGAGAATTGATGGCATTTTCCTCTTTTATTCGTTCAAGGTGTTCATCAGTGGCACTAAATCAGAATGCAGAAGAGTGCTGGAGACCGTTCTGAAGAACAGGAGGCTCTGCTCTCTTCTGTCTCCTTTCTTTACTCCCAATGCTGCGCCCGCGGAGTTCATACAGCTGTACGAGAAAGTGGTGAGGTTCCTGAGTGAGGACAACAGTGACATGATTTTCATGCTGCTGACCAAGGTGAGATGTGATCCCATCTGATGTCATCATTGAAATGTAGAAACTATGGTGTTTCCCACTCCACAGGCATGAAAGGCCTTCCAGAGTCCTGCTTCCAGGTGGACTGTAGGCTCACAGGCCTTTTCCAATTTGGTGTGGTCTTTAAGCAGCCCAATTCCACAGCTTCCTCTTTTGGGGTGTCATTTGTATTGTGTGGGACAGTCTAATTTCACTAGAAAAGGACCTAGCTCCCAAACTCTCTTTTAAAAACTTAGTACAGTTTTGAAATATTCATTATAGTAATTTAGTACATCCTTCTTTTGAATTTATCCTGAATTAATGCCTAAATTGTGTTTGATAAATGGGTTGTACTGTATCCAAGTCTCTTATATTTAGAACAAGCCAGATCTAAGCAAATTGCGTTTGTCATCATTCCAAATAGGATGTTATTTAACTCAGACCCAGGCAATGCATTTACTTAACGAGTTGGGAAATTTAGAGCCTCAGCTATTTTGTCTTCAATTGTATTTCTCTGACATCTGTGAGTCATAAAACCTGGTGATTTTTTAGGGTCTAGGACTGATCTCAGTTGTAATGGGAGAAAACATGTGGTATAGTGTGGGATTGTGGAAGGTGACCTCAGCACCCTGAATTTTTATTAACTGAGGTAGCTAACTGATGCAGATTCAGAAGCATGGCCGTTCGAGGGAGACAGTTCCATTAAGCGCTGCTTGTTTGCAGCACTGTGACCAGTGAAAGAGAACTATGAATCCTTATAGGGAAAACTTACCCACAAGCTTTTATTTTAAATATTTTTTTAAATTGACTTAACAGAGGAAGGGAGAGGGAGAGAGAGATAGAAACATCAATGAGAGAGAATCATTGATTGGCTGCCCCCTGCATGCCCCCCACTGGGGATCTAGTCCACAACCCGGGCATGTGCCCTTGACTGGAATTGAACCCAGGACCCTTCAGTCCACAGGCCAACTCTCTATCCACTGAGCCAAACCACCCAGGGCCCCAAAAGCTTTTTAAATTGCAAAAAAGCATGCGGAGCTGAGAAAACTCTGCCTTTGCAGGCTTTAGAGATGGAGGCATAGCAGCACCCATCAATCATTGAACTGCCCAGATTCTTTTAGGTGTTTGTGTATAAACTTCAGTTTGCTTAAGTCTTTATGAAAATCTAAATGCTAGGTAATCTTTGATTTTTAAATTAAATCGTACAGACTTTAGTCTACTTCCGTTAACTTTCTAGTGTCAATAAAATTGCTTCTTGTGTCTGTTCCGTTTTAGTTCCATGTGAAGCAATGGTTAAACGCCACCAAGCCTCCTCTGTCCGAGCGCACCAGGCTTCTGGAGTCCGTTCACCTGGCACTCACTGCCTGGGGCCTAGAGCCAGACGAAGACATTTTGATGCCGTTTAACCTTTTCTGCAAGCACTGGACTTACCTTCTTCTCTACCAGTTCCCTGACCAGTACAGTGACATTCTCAGGCTGCTCATGCAAAGTAAGTGACAGGTCAGACTGCAGTGAATAATAGGACGCCATCCCACAGACGTCAGCCACAAATGTGAAAGTAACACAAATGCGCAGGATTAGCGTGACTGACTTTTACCTGAAGAACTCGATAAACAATGCCCAGGAGATGGCTGCTTGTAAAAATGGTCATTTATTGTCTGAAATGCTGGAAAGGGCCCTAATTGGGCAAGGCAGCACCTAGCCTTCGGTGTTGGAGTCCACAGTTGTGCACCCATCTCTCTCCCTTGACTTGGCAGTTGTCTTGAATGGGGTAGAAGTGAGCTTGATTACTCTGCTGACTACAGATTTGGTCAGAGAAGGAAGTTGCTCCTTACTTGACAGTTGGTTTCTCTGTAGTTCAAAATAGTGAATAGATTTTAGGGTTTTTTTCCCCTCAATTTTTTAATTTAATTTTTTTGCAACTGCATTTTATCCCTACACAATGACAGACTGTACTTATATTTGTTAAGGAGAGGAGCAGCATTAAATTCTCCCCATTCCCACCATTTCTGTCCCCCTCCAGCAATTTCCCATTGGAGTGTTGGAGACTCGAGGAGAAATAAGGAATGTAGGCTTTTTATTTTTGGAATTTCACTAGGCAGGATTTTCACTTGAAAAATGAGATAGTATTTATTTTTCATACAAACTTCATACTATTTACAGATGTAATGGAAAACTAAATTTTGCTTTATGCCAAATCTTTGTGTTACTTATCAGAGATTATTTAATGAATAAGTTAATGCTCTTATGTATTGGACTGCCAGAAGAATACGGAAATCTGTGGCCTCATTTTTAAAGCCCTCCGGCTTTCATTGTTTCCTATGGAGGGAAGTTGCAGGGCAAGTAGAGAATACTGACAGGGAAATCTATTTGTACAATTTTTGATGCATATTTACGTAGCTAATTTTTGTTCTAAATTTTCAAAATTTGATCAAGTATATATTGTCCCCCCCACCCCCAAAAGCTTTTAAAGAGATTGTACACTGTTTATGTAGACAACCATAGACTTGCATGTAGCAGAAAATGTATACTTCCCAGGGGAGGTAACTCAATGAAAGGTTTGGGAATAACAGTACACCCCTGTCAGATTCCATGACCTCCAGCCTCCTGGCTTCCCATCCCTCCCTGGCCACCATGTCAGTTCCTAGCATCCATTCTTTGCTCATCTGCTGTCTTCCTTCGCCCTGGGGAGCCTGTTTGATTTTTCCTGGCTTCACTGCTCTCTTGTAGGTGTGAATGATCCCACACTTGTAGCGTGGCTCTAGACGTCTGTCCTAAGATCAGACCACAGGTAGCAGTTGGACACAAACCCTTTCAATATAGTGCAGCTGACCCAACATCCTCCCCTCAGACCTGCACCTGTGAGCCTCTGTTACTCTGTTTGACCCTCGTGCCATCCCCGGGAAAAGGCCTGAGGAGTTATTCCTGTCCTCTGTGATGTGAGCTTTACAAGGAGTAGGCTGTTGGTTGGTGGTCCCTACTTTTGCATGATGTCTGTGTTGCTTTAGGTTTTCCCATTGTAGGAGTGGAATTTTAGGGGAACTTATGACACCTTTTGAAGATAGCCCAGACTCTGCTGTTGCTTCTGCACCCAGTCTTTCCTGCCCTGTCACCATTATTTGTCTCACATCATCCAGCCAGGAGAATGGCACCTTACCACTCCCCAGTCAGGTCTGTAGGTGGGGTTCCCCTCCTGGACTCCAGCTCAGATGGCTCTGGCTGTCTTACTCCTAGCAGGGTGGCCAGGAACAGGGAAGCCAAGTGTTCAGGTGGATAGTTTAGTTCTTTTAATGGGTTCACTTCACTTTAGTCTCTTCACCACAGATCTTATGAGTTTGTTTTGGATTTTTATTTAATATTTATTCCTTGATAAAATTCTTGTGTTCTTTGATTCATATTTTTGTTTGTGAAAGATGCTGACTTGCTGTCCTCTGTCCTTACCCCATAAGGCTCTGCTGAGCAGCTGCTGAGCCCTGAGTGTTGGAAAGCCACTCTGAGAGCCCTGGGCTGCTGCGCCCCAAACTGCCAGCAGGGGGCAGCTCTTGCCGAGAGCACGGTGCTTCAGAGCTCTCCGGATGTCCTTTTGTCAGACAAGCAGGTGTGTAGCTTTTGGTGTCTGACTTTTTTTTTTAGTCTGTGCATTTCTTTTCCATTTCCTTTGCTATTTAAACAATTGGAACACATTTTACATTTATAGCTAAAAAGTTTATTTTGCCCTAGCCGGTTTGGCTCAGTGGATAGAGCATTGGGTTGTGGACTAAAGGGTCCCAGGTCTGGTTAAGGGCACCTAGCTCGGTTACAAGCTTGATCCCTGGCCCTGGTCGGGGCACATGTGGGAGGCAACCAATCAATGTGTCTTTCTCACACCAATGTTTCTCTCTCTCTTTCTCTCTCTCTCTTTCTCTCTCTCTCTCTCTCTCCCCTCCTCCCTCCTCCCCCTCCCCCTTCCACTCTCTCTTAAAAAAAGGAAAAATATCCTCGAATGAGGATTAACAAAAACAATTATTTTTTATTTTAATTTAGAAAGTTCCTTTTTGTGCATTATCTTTTAAGAGCTCTGAGCTTTTCTTTGTCATTCACTTGCTTCCCCCCACACCCCCTCTATCGGATCACCTTTCTTTCACACCTCAGTGATTCTTGCCTATCTGATCAAGAGCAGCCTGGGCCTACTCCCTCCCCACCTTAACCCACCTATTTCTTAACTTTATACCACTGGTTCCCTCGGCCAGGATTTCAGGTAATGTTCCACAGAGCTCTCATTTTGACACATTTTCTATGATATGGTCCACATGAAAATGTATTTGAAGTAAATGTTTCCTCTATTTTAGAAACAGTTTGAAATATGATGATTTACTTTCACGTGCTATATAACTTGGCAACAATCTTACAAAGTCAGTCACAGCCTACTGTGATACTCTTGTCCAAGTAGCATCAGTGAGCAGTTTTTAACCAGTCATTCTCTTCCAGGTAATGGAGACTATACAGTGGCTCTCAAACTTTTTTAATAAGCTTCGCTTATCCACATTGGACTTTAAAAGTTTCGGGTTATTCTCAAAGTGGAGTCCTTACATGGGTGATATGCAGACACTCTTGGGCTATCTTGTGAAAAGGCTGCTTGACTCAGAAATGGAATGCTTGGCCCAGGACCCATCTGCCAGCAGCAAAACAGGTAATATGCTTGAGTGTAACATGGAGGTGGGTGTTTTGACCTTCCATTAGGAAGTGGCTTGAATAGACACATTAAGAGGTTTAAATCTTTGAGATAAAACTATCAAAGTGTCAAGCAGGGAAATATATAGCAGAGGTGTGAACCCATGGGCTGTATGTGTCATACCTGCACCTATATTCAGTTAGACAGTAGGTGCTTGCTTCGGCTTGTCTCTGCCCCTCCTTTGTAGGGTGGGGTCTGAAGAAATAGGTTTCAATCTCCATCTCTTTCTTCCTATTACTTATATCGCTAAGAAAATGGTTCTGAATATTTAAGCTTATATCTTTACACAAATGTATTGTTACAAAGTTATTCATAACATTTTGTAATAAAAATTCCATTCAGGAAATTACGCTGTAGTAAATGAAAATGTACTTAGTTACATTAAACTTTTGTTTTTATACCAACATAAACTTATGAGTATACAGATATTAAGTAAATTATTATTATTATTTTTGTTAATCCTCATCCGAGGATATCTTTTCCATTGATTTTTCGAGAGAGTGGAAGGGAGGGGGAGAGACAGAGAGAGAGAAACATTGATGTGAGAGAGACACATGGATTGGTTGCCTCCCCGGTGCCCACCCCAATCTCAAGCCTGCAACCAAGGTATGTGCCCTTGACTGAACCCGGGACCCTTCAGTCTACGGGCTGACGCTCCAACCACTGAGCCAAACTGGGCAGGCAGAAGTAGATTCTTTTATATAGTGTTATCAGTGATATTGACAAAGGATTTGCTTGTTTCTTGTCTCTAAAAGTTTTTGTTTGTTTCAGTGCTGAGCTCCCTGCACTCAGTGATCATCCAGCTGTTTAAGCCATGGATCCTGGTTTTAGAGGACAGTGAAAGGTACATCATTTTTCGGATATTCAAGTTCTTTTGAAATTGATGGACTTAAAGTTCTGATGTTGTTTTGGCACAAGTGATGCACTGACAGATTTAATTTTTTTAAGTTAGGACCATATTTAAATTTAGAAAAAGCTTCTTTATGAAAGAAAGTTAAGACATTTTCTGCTTGTAGAGTTAGGTTAGGTTGATCAGAGCTGTTATCTTGATATTTTGAAGCAAAACTGGACACTCATTTCTAGTTTTCCATGATAAAGTTGAATGAGTTTTGGTACTTAATTTCAGAAAAACAGATGCTGCTCTCCTTAATTAGGTTTGGATAATATAACACTAAAAGATGAGACTAACTTGATCTTATTCAGTACCTCAGTTATTTTTGGAACACAGTTGGCTTTCAGATTAGTGGGTGGGAATTACCCTTTTAACATGAACTCTACACTAGAATGAAAGCATTATTTTGTGAGCACTTAAGAGAGAGAGGTGTAAAGCTGTCCAAATACCTCTTATAAGTCTTTTTCCCCCTAAAAGCATACAGACAAAAACTAGGTGAACTTGACGGGAGTTTTGTAAAAATTACAACAGTGGTAGACATCATAGTATTGAAGGTGTTTTCACAAATACTGATTCATCTGATTCTTAGACTCAGAAAAATTAAATATCTTGCTCCTGTCCCACAGCCTGGGAAGTGGTGTAAATGTGTTTTTGGGCTACATAACACAGTGTTTTCTGTGACTTAGGCAAACCCCAAACTCTGGGACCTGGAGTAATTTTAATCATGGCATTTCATTTCTATGTGCATTTCATCTGTTTAAAGCAGCCAGCGCCATTACCCCTGGCTGGAGAGCGATGCTGTGGTGGCCTCAGGCATCGTGCAGCTGTTCACTGACTGCATTGGCTCGCTGCATGAGAGATTTAAAGGTAGGAAGATGTTCTATTATGTCACTTTGTCCCTAAGTCATTCAGGTAATCTTTTGCCTCTGCTTCCCTACTTTTTTAGATTTTATTTTAATTAGTATGCAGTCCTCTTTGACTAAAGGAAGTCACTGATACAGTATTTAGTGTAGTTTGTAGCCTCTTGTTTGTGAGTAGCTGTTAGTTTCATCAGCTGTGGAAAGTATACAGCCTCTCTCTTTCAAATATTGTCCATCCCCCTTCTATCTTCTAGGACTTTGACTTCTTTTTCATGTTTTTCTATTTTTCTGTATTTCATTTTGGGAAAATTCTGGAAGTTTATTTTTCAACTTACTCAGTGTCTCTAACTATAGCTATGTCCAGTTTTTTAAAATATCTATTGAATTCCTCATTTCAGTTTCTAGAATTTTTATTTTTCAAATCTACCCTGATAACTTTTTTTAAAAAATATTTTTATTGGTTTCAGAGAGGAAGAGAGAGGGGGAGAGAGAGAGAGAAACATCCATGATGAGAGTAAATCATTGATTGGCTGCCTCCTGCACGCCCTCCATTGGGGATCAAGCCTGCAATCCTGGCATGTGCCCTTGACCGGAATCGAACCCCAGACCCTGAGTCTGCAGGCTGATACTCTATCCACTAAGCCAAACTGGCTAGGGTTACCCTGCTCATTTTTGATGGGATCTTTTTTCTTTTTTTAAAATTCTAGTTTTCACTTCTTTAAAATGTTTAAACATGCCTCTTTCCTTTATGATCTCTATGCAACAATTGCATTATCTGAAGTTCCCATTGCAGGGCGGATTATGCTGCTATTGGATGTTCTTTCAAATTCTTATTTTGTGTATTTTGTAATTTTGTGTCCTAAGCCCATGTTTAGAGAGATTTTATCTAGGGAGATTCTGTAAAGGCTCGGATGGGATGTGCCTCCGGAGAAAATCTGCATTTGGCCAGTTGTAACTGTGTACTTTCTTGGCTTGGGGTTTCTCACATCACACACTTCCATGAAGTCCAGGTCCAAACTGAACTTGCAGGCAGTCCTCAGTTCTCACAGTAAACCTTTTTTCTCTCTAAGTCCCAGTCCAGGCCAAGATAGGGAGGGTGCCTTCCCCTGAATCAATGACAGTCTAGTCCTCGGAAGATCTTCTGTCTCCTGTGCTGTTAAAACCAACCATAAGCAAAAAGTCCAGGCATCTGTGGCCTCAGTATCACTTTATCCCCCTGGTTTCCTGGCCTCTCCTTGCTTTGGCTCCTGGCGTTTTCTTCCATTGAGTGTACTACGCATTTTCAAAGATATTAATATTTTCTTAGTGTATCAAAATGATTTCTATTAGTAGGTTTATGAGGCCATTAGGTCCAACCAACTCAGATTCTTGCAATAGCCACCTATTTTCCTGTCCAGTTTCTGTTCCTGTCTATTTATTCTTTTCTTGCCCAAAATACTATTTATGTCCTACTCTTATTCAGAAACTTTTAAGTATAATGTTATAGCTTATCATTCAAATATGTCTTTTCCAGTGCATTTCAACATTATGTGATGGTTTTTAAAGGGAAGCACTCTACTCCAGCCACACTGCTCTGCTCCTTGTTCTCTAAAGTCCTTGGACCTTCCTTCTGCCCTCACTTGTGAGGTCACAGAACTTACTGTGTTTGGGCTGGGACTAGCTCACTCTTAACCTAAGGGATTTCCTCCCAGAGTCTTCTACCTACATGTCCATCCTTATCTAAACAAAACTATCTTTTATCCATATTTAAACAATGCTACCCTTCATGTCTTAAAAGGTTAAACCATGGGTTAATGATTCATGCTGTGGAGTAAGGACTGGGAATCTAGCACAGGGTTATTAGGAATGATAAATGGATGGGTACCATGTGTTATGCTCATGTTTTTCAAAAGTGAGTGTTGAGAAACACTGTCAGGTTCCTGCCCTTATTGTGTGTGGCGCTCTCTCCTGTGACCAACTATGCTGCATTCCAGTGCATAGAACCTGAAGGCTGAAACCATTTGTTTTAGACTAAATGCTCCTTATGTTGACATTAGCTCTGGAGGCACTAAAGCAGTTGATTCTTGTGAGAATAATACTGAGTGATCCAGGTTGCAGAAGAATGTGAGATTTCTTTTAGAATGACTTACCTGAATGACAGTTGATAGTCTGGTTACATTTCTCTTTGAAGAATATTGGATTCCTTCAAGGTTCCAAAGGACCAAAGTGCCTATGCAAGAGACTGAATCCATGCTGAGGACCACAGACTAAAGGGACACCTAAAGTGCTTAGGGCTGTGGAAGTGTACTTGAGTAAAAAGCCATCTATTTAGAAGTTTTGAAGGAAAACTGATCACCCCTGCTAGCTACCACACACCAGCTACTCATTTTAGTTACCCAAGTAATTAAAGTACCATTCTTTATTGTTAATATGTCTCCAGGATTTTCCCCCTGGCATGTGAAAATCTTTGATTAAAAAAAAAAAATGAATTACATATGACCATTTATGCCAATAATGCTGGCTGAAAATCTTTGAAAATGGGTAATTATTGGGAACCTTAGGTTTTAGACTTTTAGTTCAAATTGGTATTTTATATCATTATTATTTTAAAAGGTAAATCAAGAGGTCTTGAGCTGTATTTTCTTTTTCGGTTTTAGGTTATCTGTTGCCGGGTGATGCAGGGGCCCTTCGGTTACACCTGATGCATTATTGTGAAGCGTGTACGGCACCCAAAATGCCCGAGTTCATCCTGTATGCTCTTCACAGTGCCTACCGGAAGCTCCCGTGGAGGGACCTGCACCCCGACCAGGTGCTCATGGAGGCCCTCTTCAAAGTAAGCCCTCACTCACGGCCTGGAGAGCATGGCTGCCAGGCGCAGCCTCTGCCCCTTCACTGTGGGTTTTCCGCACAGTTGCCAGGCGTGCCGAAGTGGAAAGCATCTTCCCAGGGAAACCATTTTATGCTGTTGGCACATGATTGGAAGCATTTATGGGACCGTGTTTAAAACCCAGAGACAGACTCTGTCTGTCATAGGGCAGTTGTCTCCTAGACTTCAGTAATATTGTCGTGTGAGCACACAGCTTAATGACAGTGCCACACTCTGTAGTGCTTTCTGTGTATGTATGTTTTTCTGGGATAGTATTATTACTACTGACTGGCAGATGTTCTGTTAAAGCAAAATGTAAATTGTTGGTACTCAAGCCATTAGTTTCTTTAAGCAGTTCTGCAGGGATAACTAGGCTGGAGGAGAGAGAAGTGTCTTGTAACACCGGTCGACGATGCAGCATAATTACGTGAAGCCCGGATGACCTGGAAGAGCGCCCTCGGTGTGTGTGAGCCTGTGGCAGGAGCCGTAGTTACAGAGCCAGGCACAGGGTGCCACTCACAGACCGGTCGGGCGGTTTTGTTGTTAAGTTTCTATTTTTAAAAACCGTTTATAATCTTAGCTTTATATGATTGTTTCAGTCTATTTGTTCATAGTCATCAGTTCGTTTGTGTTTACTCTTCATGTCACATTTACTATTGGAGCATCTTACATGCTTTAATGACCGTAGGCCCAGTTATTTGTGGCAGTTAGTAAAGTGTCCTGCAGTCTCTTAGTGCTCTAGATGGAAACCCGCCCAGAGCTGCTCTTGTCAGCCACTCCCCGTAGCTCTGGCAGAAGCTGAGGACAGTTGTCTTAGAGAAATACAGGGTTCAGAGTGAACTCACAGGGAGATTGAGCAGGGGAGACAGGCACGAAGTAGATATTCATTATCATTAGGATATGGAAGGGCATGTTTGTTTAAAGAGCTGTGAGGTAGCATCTGAGGGAGAGAGCAGCCTTGGCTGTATGAGAGATGAAGTAGCAGAGTGGTCTGAAGGGATGATGCCGTAGACTCTGTGACTCCAGGAGTTTTAGTCTAATGATGACCTTGACCTGCCAAAAACGGGAACCTTTTAGTTCTGTGTTCTTTGCTGAGGGGGTTGAGGGTGAGGATAGAGAGCAGGTTATAAAGGAGGATTACGAATCATTTTCCAAAAGGAAAAGGAATAAGTAGTGAGCATGGTATAACGATGGTGGGAATGGAAGGATGTGACTCATTACCAAAATCCATTGATTGTGATTTTATAGGGTAGAGCTTTTTTTTTTTTTTTTTTTTAATATATATTTTATTGATTTTTTTAACAGAGAGGAAGGGAGAGGGATAGAGAGTTAGAAACATTGATGAGAGAGAAACATCAATCAGCTGCCTCCTGCACCCCCCCCCACTGGGGATGTGCCTGCAACAGAGGTACATGCCCTTGACTGGAATCAAACCTGGGACCCTTCAGTCCGCAGGCCGACACTCTTTATCAACTGAGCCAAACCGGTTAGGGCAGGGTAGAGCTTCTTAATCTTTATTGGGAAAGGAAAATTTTATAGCTAGCCATGTTTTATTTTAAACAGACTGGAAATAGGCTTATAAGATAACTTTGACATTGATAATATACTATATAATACATTTGCCACTCCCCTAATCCCTAAATTTTATTTTTTTGGACCCGGACATCTTTTCTTTGGGGGAAGAGAATGGGAAGGGTTTTTTGTTTGTTTGTTTGTTTGTTTGTTTTAAATATATATTTTTTGATATCAGAGAGGGAGAGATGGAAACATCAATGATGGGAGAGAATCATTGATTGGCTGCCTCCTACACACCCCCTACTGGGGATTGAGCCCACAACCCCGGCATGTGCCTATTCTAATAATTTTAAATAAGATTTAATTAAATATTGTACCATCATAAAAAATTATAAAGACTAATGGAGACATTTTTGAAACATAACATTACACTAAAAAGGAGTTTAGCGTAGATACACTAGTATAGTGGTTCTCCAAGTGTGGTTCCAGGACCAGCAGCATCAGTACCGCCTGGGGACTTGTTAGCAATGCAGACTTCTGCACCACCCCCTGACGTAGGAAATGAATGATTCCAGGGGTGGGACCCCGCAGTCTGTGTGTTAGCAGGTCCTCCAGATGCTTCTGACACATGCTCGGCTGTGGGGGATATTGACTGGTAGATCTCACCCTTGTCTGACCCAGCGCACGTGAGGACTGAGGTGGGCCCTCAGCACCAGGGCCCTGGCAGGGACTCCTGCCGGTGAGAGCTAGGGACACGCTTTCCTCACCTGCTGAGAAGCAGTAAAAGTAGCAATGAACGCCAGTCAGACTGCAGACTGTACACTCACTGCACGTGGGAGGAAAGACTGTCAACGCTAAAACTCTGGGGGGCAGGATTATGGGTGACTTCTATAATTGGGAAAAAGATGTTATTTTTAAAAATACAATTGAGTAAACATTGATTTATACACATTTCCAAGATACACAGATAGCTTAAAGCAAAACAGTGGTTTTAATTTGTTTTCTTTCAGGTGGAACGCGGAAGCCCCAAGAGCTGCTTCTTATTTTTGGGGTCTGTCCTCTGTGAAGTGAACTGGGTCAGTGTGCTCTCTGATGCCTGGAGTCCCAGTCCCCTCCCCGAGACCCGGAGCATGGTTGTCTGCCTCCTTTTCATGATGATTTTATTGGCAAAGGAAGACCAGCTGGTTGACCAGCCGGTAAGTTTGGAGACCTGGGATACAGCTAGGCAGTCCCCCGGATCCTGACTCTTGACGAAGCTGTCATTTGTTGCCCTGATGCCTTCCTCCCTGTGACTGTGCTCAGCACGCGGGATGCCCGATTTTCTTGGATAATCCGTAATCCAATAGATTATGAAGGGAACTACACTGAGTCAGAATATAAAAAGTAATGTGATTTTACATCTCATTAATTGCTAGTTCTAACACCAGATCAGAGAATCCCTTTGAAAATTGGGTTCTGAATGCTTAGAGATCTTGTATTTTTGCCCCGACTTTGGCTGTTACTTTCACTAGTGCTCCTAACTTGAGTAGATACTTATTTGACATCTTAACTGTTCTGTGTTTTCAAATAGGCCATCTTAGTGGTCACTTCCGAGACTAATTAGAAACACATGTTTCTGGAAAGTGGGAGCTCTGGAAATAAAGAACTGTGTGTTTCGTTTTTAGGACTCGCCTCTACTTGGTCTCCTGGGGCAGACGAGCTCCCTTTCGTGGCATCTTGTGGATATGGTGTCGTATCAGAGTGTGCTAGGTTATTTCAGCAGCCACTACCAGCCCTCCATCCTCCTGGCTAAGGAATCTTCTGCTGAATTAATCGTGAAGCTCCTAAAAGTGGCTGCGGGCCTCTCCATTCCTACTGACAGCCAGAAACATCTTGTAAGTTGAGGGGGTGCTTTAAAAGGCAGAGTGTTCCTCAGGGCTGGCGATGGCATGAGTGCTGCTGAGGACAGCCTTGAGCTCTGTGACAGCCCATCTGAGAAAGTGGGAGGGTGCTGAGCACGTGTGCTCATATTTTGGCCTCTTGGATCTTTTCGTTTTGGTAAGCCTTTACTTGCTAGCAGTGTCACATGCTCACAAGAGGCCAAAAGGATTATGGTTTAGTGGTCTGAATGTCATTGGCAGCAGAATGTCAGGGAAGTGATGAGTTTGGTCCTGAACTCACTGTCATTCTGCTCTTGGTTTTCTCATCTGAAATAATACCTTGCCTCAAAGTGTTGTTGTGAGGATTAAATTAAATAACGAACATAAAAATTTTTGGAAAAGCTCCTGGCCAGTATATAGTGTGTAGTTAATGTTTTAATGTAGTAAAAAAGGAAGAGTGATCTACAGGAATTTGGGGGAATATAGGCCCTAGTCCAGTGATGGCGAACCTTTTGAGCTTGGCGTGTCAGCATTTTGAAAAACCCTAACTTAACTCTGGTGCCGTGTCACATCTAGAAATTTTTTGATATTTGCAACCATAGTAAAACAAAGACTTATATTTTTGATATTTATTTTATATATTTAAATGCCACTTAACAAAGAAAAATCAACCAAAAAAAGAGTTCGCGTGTCACCTCTGACACGCGTGTCATAGGTTCGCCATCACTGCCCTAGTCTAAGTGTTACCACAGATTTGCATGTCTCTAGACACAGGGCCCTTAGACACCCCTGCTGCGTGGCTTCCTGCTCTGTCCTCCATTCACACAGCTTGCATGGATTCATTTGAATGATTCTTTGTTTTATTGTCAGGATGCAGTTCCAAAATGCCGAGCCTTCATTCATCAGATGGTTCAATTCCTCAGCTCCCTGGAACAAAATGGAAAAATCACCCTAGCCATCCTAGAACAGGAAATGTCTAAGCTCTTAGATGATATCATTGTCTTTAACCTGCCTGGTAAGTGACCACTGGAAGGTTGTGTATTTATTCAGTAAATGAATTCCTGTTGTCTATAAGGCATTGTGACATCAGAAAGATGGACAAGATACAGTCATTTCTGTTTCCAGAGAATCAAAGGCAAACGCATGAAGTGAAAATTGACAGAACTGGGAAGAGAAATGTCATATTCACTTATAGTGAGAGATTTTGACACATGCCTCACAGTAATTGATAGGTCAAATAGACAATCAGTAAGACTATAGGAAGTCTGGATGTGCTGGCATGTAGTGAATGATGAACCTGTTTCATATACCAGGTGTACCAGTTAATAATGCGGATTTTGTGATCAAAGAAAACATGACAATTTCAAGAGAAACATCAAAAGTGCTTTATTCAAAGTAATGTCTATCGCTAGCTACACATTTCCCCCATCTTTCAGGTAATTTGTGGGTACCGTCCCAATAGAACTTTTCTCGTTTTGAGGCAAACCATTCAGAGACCCAATTTTCCACTTCTTCGTATGTTTTGAAGTGCTGCTCACAAAGTACATGTGCCATCGATCGGAACAAGTGGTCATCTGAAGGAGCAAGGTCTGATGAATACAGCGGGTGGGTTAATCCTTCCCAGGCAAGATCTTTTAACGTGTCTTTAACTGGTTTTGAAGTGTGTAATGATGCGTTATCATGAAGCAAAATTACTTTGCCATGTCTTCTGGCCCATTCTGGTCGTTTTGCAATCAAAGCGTGGTTCAATTTGATTATCTGTTGTCAGTAGCGATCAGTATTAGCGCTTTCACCTGGTTTTAGATGCTCATAATACACCACACCTTCCTATCCCACCAAACGCAGAGCATTGTCTTCTTTCCGAAAAGATTTGGCCTTGCAGTCGATGTTGATGGTTGACCTGGATCAACCCATGATTTTGTGCATTTGGGATCCTCAAAATAAATCCACTTTTCATCGTCAGTCACAATTCGATGCAAAAAAGACTTTCTTTCGTGCCTCTGAAGCAACATTTTACTGATGACTTTTCGGTTTTTCATTTGTCTTTTGTTCAGTTGATGTGGCACCCATTTTCCTTCCTTTAAAATCTTTCCCATTGCTTGTAAACGATTGGAAATTGTTTACCGAGCAACATTTATCTTTCTGCAAGTTGTTTTTGAATTTGACACGCATCTTCATCCAATCATGCTTGTAATTGTTGGTCTTCAGACTTTTTTGGTTGACCTGGATGTTCTTTGTCTTTCACATCAAAATCATCACTTTTAAAGTGTTTAAACCAGTGTTCACAAGTATCTTGAGATGGAGCATGTTCACCATAAGCTTCCCGAAGTATACAATAACTTTCTTTCAGCAGCACTTTTCTTCAAAATAAAGTAATGAGTTAAAACTTCACGCAACTGCTCTTTTTTTGGCGCGAAATTTGACATTTTTAAGTGTAAAAATATCTATGATGTTAACACCTTCAGAAAATTTGGCATATGAAGTTTTGAAGCTTGTTGTCAATAAAACAAAATAGCATACATATCAAATCGCATATATATCAACATATGTGTAACTCCATCTACTGAAAAAATCCGCATTATTAACCAGTAAACCTGGTAGATCTTGTAGGTATGGAATAAGATGATGCACCTAGCATTTAACACCAACTTGCAAGCCACAACATTCAGAGACTATTAAAGGAAAGAAAGGGAATTTAGAAAGCTGTACTGGAGAAGCTGTTTTAGAGGTGATCCTGTGATTGGGCCATGAAGTTTGAATAACAGCTTACCAGGCAAAGGAGAGAAAGGTATTCTAGAAAGATCTTAATCAGAAGAATGATGGGATCACATCTCATTTTTAGGAATGTGTTTGTTGGCTCAGTTGATGACTAATAGAAGGGGAGAGGCTGAGATCTGTTAGGAGGCTTATTGCAGTCATTTTTTATTCCCATGAGTCATAATTAAAAGGTAAATTAAAATTGCTGTTCAGATGAAATTCAGAGATAAGCCTTTAAAGTCCTTGCTTGATGATAAGTAGGTCTTATAGTGACATTAAATTAGGGTTTATTTAATGTTGTGCAAGTGGGTGAATTTGGTCGGATGGGTGTGGTGAGTAAGATCTCCATACTCCCATTGACATAAACACTGAAACCGTGGTGTGAGAAAGCCACAAGTCTATCATGTACAAAAGTGTGTACCCAACTCCAGGAGCTAGAAATGGCAAAGACTGTGCCTAATGAATATTTTCTCCATCTGTTTTTTAATGTAAAAAAGAAATCTACCTTAGTAACCGCCTCATTGGCAGTTATCTTGTAAAATGAATTTGCTCTTTTTCTTGTGTACTATTCTCTTTTTGCATCTTAATTTTTTTGAGAGCCATTTATATTACCAGCCTATTTTTATTATTCAAAAAAGCAAATAAATAGAAGATCTGCTATTAGGAAGTTATTTTTTTTAAAGGTTTTTCCTCTTTTGTATTTCATTTTAAACTACAACTACTCTGTGTAAATCCCTGTAGAATTGACAGTTTTGGCATTGCAGACGGTACTGTTTCTAACTAGTTTACCCAGTGAGAGCTGAGATCTATGCATTTGGTTTTCCAAATGAGTAAAGTTGGGGAAATAATGGCTAATTAAACATGTGCTGGTAAGTGAGTTACTCTTTCACACCAGCTTGATTTGTCTGTTTATTAAAGCATTGCTTGGCCACGCTGCTTAACCAGGGACCTTGCCGCAGTTCCTGCCCTTACAAAGCACTCACGTGCTACGTTCTGTCCTTAAAAGCTAAGTCCTGTCCACAGTCTTCTTTCTGCTCTGAGGTCAGCCACAGAACCGTAGAACCTGCCTGGAGAGCAGCTTAGATGAAAGCACTGTTTCCCTGGGTCACGTTCATACGCCTTCCAGCCGCCTTTCTCAGTGTGTGTCTCTGTCCCTCTCAGACGTGGACAGCCAGACCCGCCACATGGCCCTCAGCAGCCTCTTCATGGAAGTCCTGATGATGATGAACAACGCGACTATTCCGACGGCGGAGTTCCTCCGGGGCAGTATCCGGACCTGGATTGAACAAAAGGTGCACGGGCTGGTGGTCCTGCCCCTTTTAACAGCCACCTGCCAGAGCCTGGCTTCCGTCCGCCACATGGCCGAGATGACGGAGGCCTGCATCACTGCCTACTTCAGGGAAGGTGAGGAGCCACCTCCTGCTCTCTGTAAAAGTGTTGATGTTTCAGAATGCTTTTGGTCTTTCTCATAAAGATCTGCACTTAGCATGAGAACCTGTGACCAATGTCTGTTGGTACAGGCGTGTTTCAGGGGAGGGAACATCTCTACTCCATTTTACTAGTGGAGTATCAGGCCAGCCTTTCATGGTAGACACATCGTGTGTGTCACAGGCCCAAACATAGTCCTCCAAGAAAGTGCTATAAACCAGAATCTATATAATAATGACCCACCATATTAATTTCCTCTATTTTGTCACTTGTTAAAATGAGTTTTCATAGGACTCCTTTTATTGTTTTTTTGTTGCATCTCTCAAACTGTTATGAAGAGGTCACCCTCTCTTCTCCCCACACCACCACCACCTTCCTTTTACCTTTGTCATTCTCTATCTCTGTCACATTCTGGAAACAACCTGGTCTGGTTAAGAAGAGTTGCAGAGAGCACCTCTCCACTCACACCCAGATGCACACCGTGGTGTGCACGAAGGCGAGATAGGAGGGAACTGGAGGGAGAATGCCAGGAAGAGCTGTATTCTGCCCTTTTTGACAACCCGTGAACCCCCATGGGAGGTGGTATGCACATCACCATGTCACCCCATGCTAATTCCCCCCAAAGAATTCACAACCATTAGGATGCCATCCCTGCTCCAAATCATTTGTGTACTAAAATAAAAATGCTTTTTTTTCATTTTTGAAACATTTTGAAGGATTTCTGTTGAGATATGAGTCAAACTAAGCATGAGTAAAAAATATGATGGATAGAATAGTTATAATCTCCCTTAAGATGAGAAAGGTGGTTTATAAAAATGCAGCACCGGATTCTGATTTCTTGGCCCTCTCTGGTGGCTGGCCAGGCACGGGCATTTTGCAGGCCGGCTTTCCAGTCTTAGCTCAGGCCCGTTTTGCTGTTGTGGCTCTAGCGCCACAGTGGGCAGTGCCTTCTTGACGTGAAGCTTAAAGGGAAGAGACTCGCTAGAGTAGTTCCGTCATTTGAATCTGGCGTTGACCTGCACTCTCCTCTTGGTGTTCTTTTCGTAGGCTCCCTCCCTCAGATTGTAGGATGGGGCCCCATCCTGGTGTCCCTTCAAGTTCCCGAGCTCACCATAGAGGAGTTTCTGCAGGAGTGCCTGTCCCTCGGCAGTTACTTGACCCTCTATGTCTACCTGCTGCAGTGTCTCAATAGCGAGCAGACCCTGAGGAACGAAATGAAAGTGCTGCTCCTCCTAAGCAAGTGGTTGGAACAGGTGTATCCCAGGTGGGTTGGCCCTCTGGCTGCTGGTCAGACTCATTGGGTTTGATCACTTGGAATGTAGGGTTGAAGTCAGTGTTCATTTAAGTTCACAGAACCAAGTGAAACAGAAACAAGCAAGGCTGTGAGGTACAGGAACACTTGTTTTAGAAAGATTTTTACTTGCCTGGGCTAGTTTTCTGAGCAGGATTTTTATGTCCTAAAACAGACATGTTGAAACACCAGCCTTTAGCTTCCTCATCAGTTCAGTAGGGATAACAGTGTTTACCTAACAGGGTTGTTGTGAGGATTCAGTGAAGGAACATAAAGCTCACGCACAATGTCTGGCATGCGGCAAGTATTCAATAAACGGTAGCTGTTACGGTCCCCTGACTTTGTTAGCATTGTTACTCGTTAGCTTAAGCTTTAGAAGTACTAAATGCCCCTTGCACTTAAAACTCACAGGTGGACTTTCAGTTAAGTGGGAGTAGAAAAAATCCCCTTCTGATGTTCTTTCCTCCTGGCCTCCCGCCAGGTCTGCTCAGGAAGAGGCAAAGCTGTTTCTGTGGTGGCACCAAGTCCTGCAGCTGTCCCTGATTCAGACGGAGCAGAACGACTCGGTCCTGACCGAATCGGTCATTCGAATCCTGCTCCTGCTGCAGAGCAGGCAGAGCCTGTTGGCCGAGGAGAGGCTCAGCTCGGGGATTCTGGGGGCGATTGGCTTTGGCCGGAAGTCGCCCCTGTCTAACAGGTGAGGAAGCGCCTGCGCTGCTCTCTGAGTGGCCTCAGCGTCGGCACCCACCCAGGGTTGTGAGACATGAGTAGGTTTTTGACTTAAGGGACTAGGTTTCCCTCAAAGACTAAGGGAAAATGATCAAGGCCTGGTCACATCTCCTGATTTTAAAATCATGTTTATATTTTTCTCATTTTAAAACAATTTTGGTTTTATGTTCAAAGAATTTTTTTTTTTTTTTAAGTAATGTCTCCTGTTGTATTTTGACTTTGTAACCTGACCACACTGCTGATATCTTCTTGCCTTGGAGCCCATGATAGTTTGTGGGATTAGGTTAAAATGCCCTGTCAGCTGCCTCACTGAGTGTACTTTCTCAGGGTAATCCTGGTCCCAGCAGGGACCCCTCTGCTAGGGCTGTTAAGTCAGGATGAGTTAAAGTTAATTGAGAAGAAGGATAAGCAGTGAGAAACAAATCTAGACTTTTGCTGCTTAAAAGTCCAAGGTCTGAAAGAATTTGCATTAGCCTCCCATTTTATCTCCTAATAGGTACCTCATGCTGGTTTTTCTTTAAAGCCCTTATCGGTGCTGGGAAGAGTTCTCATCCCATTCTGACGTCAGCATTCTTGCGGACTAGCTCATCCTGTTGTTGCAATTTTGGGGACCACTTAATCCAAACCAGTTAGCATCCTGTTTCTTTGCTTGTGATAGAATTTATCAGACCGTGTGATTCTGATTCGCTTAAATTCTGGTGAAATACACATAACATAAAATTTACCATGGTAACCATTTTAAAACGTATGATTCAGTGACATTTAGTATATTCACAATGTTGTTGCAACCATCACTGCTAATCTAGTTTCAGAATATTTTCATCATCCCAAATGGCAGTCCATTAAGCAATCACTCCCTATTAGTCCCTGTGTGTATCCTATTCTGCGCGTCTCATGTAAATGGAATCGTATAGTACGTGGCCTTGTGTCTAGCTTCTCTCCCTTAGCATAACATTCAAGGCTCATCCATTGTTTAGCATGTATCAGTGCTTCATTCCTTTTTGGGACTGAATAATATTCCATTGTATGGATATACACCACCAGGTTTTGTTTATCCATTCATCAGTTGATAGGCATTTGGGTTTTTCTATCTTTCGGCTATCGTGAATAATGCTGCTCTGAAATTTGTGTACAAGTTTTTGTTAGAACAAGCACTCCTTTTAGGTTCATTTGGGTGTATGTTCCCAGGAGTGGAATTGCTGGGCCACATTGGTACGCTGTGTTTAAGTTATTGAGGACCCAGCAAACTTTCCCACAGCACCTGCACCATTCTTTACATCCCCACCAGCCCTGTCCGAGTTCCAGTTCTTCTGCATCTTGCCAACACTTTCATTCCTGGTCTGAATTATGCCTACATTGTTTGGGCAGTGATAGTGGAAGGGAAGACTAAGGCTCCTTCTTAATCATATTTAAGAGTTTCCTGAAGAGGCTAAAAACAACAGTAGGTCCAGAAATGTGTTAGTCTTGATTTTTAATAGGAAATATGTTACTTGTTTTTAAATGGTTACTTCAGTAGTCATTGACTTCTGACCTCTCCCTACGCCCAAGGTTCCGCGTGGTTGCCCGAGGCATGGCCGCCTTCCTTTCTGTTCAGGTTCCTGCCGAGGATCAGATCCGGTTGAAGCCTGGCTCTGAATTATACCTCACCCTAAAAGCTCAGCAGGTCAGTGAAAGCAGCTTTCAATGAAAGGGCAGGTGTTTTCCGCCAGGTGGGGAGGGGGGGAGGTGGCGCTGTGGTCTTTTCAGCACTGGTGTGATGGCTGCAGGAGCCCAGCATGCCCTTAGTACTCTACCTGTTGGAAAAAGGGTGCATGTGTGCTGCCCCAGATTTTCTACCATGTTCTGTAAAGGTTCCTGCCTGGAGCACTGTTATCACCATGTGGAAGAAGCAAGGCGTAGGCAGGCCGGTCTGGGATAGAACTTGGGGGCTGAGGACTGGCACCGAGGAGGGGCCATGGCTGAGAGTGATGGGGGTTAGCTGAGTTGTCACTTGAACCAAGAAAATGGGTCCTGTTCTGTGAGTCTGGAGGTTGACCACTGTTGGAATAACCCAACATGGAGAGAATGGTAGCTGTGAGAAGTTATAGTGTGTTCTAAAATGTGGAAGGTCCCATTCCTGTCACTGTGTCACCTGTCACCAGGCTGGCCAGGTACAAAGGTGTGCAGTATAAAATGGTGTGCATTCTTGAGTGCTTACTGCATGCTCTGGCTGGTCTACATTGGAATCCCTTGATGCTGATCCTCATAACAACCTGGTAGCATAGAAACTTTCATTATCCTCATTTTTATGGATGAGGAAATGGAGAGAAAGAGAAGCTAAGTAATTTGCTGCAAATCTCACAGCTAATGAGTGCTGGAGCCAGGATTGAGGTTCACTTGCCAGGCCACCTCGGGGCCCATGCTCTGGCATTCTGCAGTGTCTCTGTTCGTGGTATGTGTCGCTCTGTGGTTAGCTTTGTGGTATCTCAGGCAGCCACGTTCAGGATGGTATCTTGGTTCTTAAGAGCGAAGGTTAAGCAGTACAACCAGCAGGTTTTTCCCCAGCATCTCTGTTTTTACAATGCCCGGCTTGTGTCACCAACTGACTAGACAACTGCTGCTTGAACCCCCGTGTCATGTATGAACTGTCACAAGTCAGCAGATGAGTCTCTGGTTGTGAAGTCAGTGTCCTCCGCCGCTGCTGGCACTGGAGGGTGGGGGACAGGCAGCAGGCCAGGTGGCTGTGGCCGCGGCTCTCTGTGGGGAAGGGCTGTGCAGCAAGCAGTGCAGGCCAGGAAGAGGGGAGGCTGTGTGTAGACATGGCAAAAGCCCAGAAGCTGGAGCAGCGGCCTCCTTTTGTATGTGGTTAATCAGTGCCTGTGTTGGGACTTCTGATTCCAGTTCTGTAGCTTCCCCAGAGGTCCACGGTTGTACGAGATGACAGCGGTAGGTGTGCCATACCTGCTGGACTCACTGTACAAGCATCCAGGTGGTTAACCCTCTTGCCTTCCCTGTCTTTTAGGCTCTGAGCGCGCTTGAATCTTTGACAATAAGTAAGCAGTATGTTGAATACCAGGAGCAGATCTCTCAAGCGGCACAATTCATAAAGCACCCTGGCCATTGCCTCCATGATGGGAAAAGCTTCCTGGCTCTTCTGGTGAACCGCTTCTATCCGGAAGTGCATTATCTGGACAACATACGATAGAGACACTGGCTCCTCAGATACCGCTGCTGTTTATGTTTACATTTACCTTTGCTGTTGCACAAGTGACTGCTCAGCTTCCCTGTGGAGCTCAGTGTGGCCAATGAAGTAGTTGACTGAGATGCAAGTCAGAGGCACTAGAGAATGCTTTTGTGCATGTGCACGTGTGTGTGTGTGTGTGTGTGTGTGTGTGTGTGTGTGTGTTAGCTCTTAAAACTTCCCTGGACTTTTTAGTTTTTATGTTCATCCAATGAGATAAACTTACCCAGTTCCACTTGGGGACAGGGCTACTCTCAGTTGCCGAACATCCAGGCCATCTCACAAGGACTCTCCTGTTTTCTTTCAGTGTCGAGGCTCCTGTGCCAGATCTAACCACTTTGGGAATCATGTAGAACCCTCACTTTTGAACCCCATTCATGTTTTTTCAAAGTAAAACAAGCTTTGGAAATTTCTGCATTTCTCAACTGTGGGAAAGTACATCAGCTTAACAGTGTTGTTTATTTCTCTCAGAAGGGAGAGAAGATGCTGAATTAAAGTAAGTCATTGTCCAAGATGTGATCACTTGATCCTGATTCTAGTGGACAGCAGGGATGGTGACCAGTACACTTCATCCAACACGTGTCCTCCTGGAGAGAGGCCATCCGTCTAAGTCGGGGTGGCACGCTGGCAGTTTGCGCTGAGCCTGCTGGGCACAGGTGTGTTTGTTTGGTCCACATGTGGAGAGTGTGAAATGGCTTCCTCTCTCCAGTCCAGTATAGGTATACATTCTCTTCATCCTATCCCAGCCCTCCCTCCGTTCACATCACTTACTTGGCCTCTGTAGACATCTAAATTAGCAACTCTTTATAGACACCAAGTTAGAACTCTGAGTGCCCTATTAAAGCGGGGGGGGGGGGGGGGGTTGGTTCTCTGTTCCTGCTTAGTTCTTCACTCCATTTTGAAACTGAAATGAAGTTAGCAAACCTATTGAAACACTGGTCCGTGGAAACTAGGTCAGGTCAGGTCAGGTCAGGAGACAACTGAAGATTGGCTTTTTTTTAGTAGCCACGTGCCTTCTGTTACAGTTCATGCATTACCAAAGCCCATTGTACATCGCCTTGTTCTCTTGTCATCTTTTTGCTCTTGTCATTTCCCCCAGGAATTGGCCGTCTGACTCCTTCAACCATACTCATAATCCCGTTGGCTCCAAATTGATTTTGGTTGTCCACTTGCATAATGTGTCTTTTGTTTATGGGTTATCTGTAGCCTAAGGAAATTTACCTGAAAATGTCTAACCGTCCCTGGGCGCTTTTAGCAGGGGATGGGGACATGGGTTAACAGAGATACTTTCTGTTCAGACATCCTCCTGCAGTGCTTCCCCGAACATGTGCAAGCCTACGGTGGTTCTTTTTTAAGGGGACAGAGCATTCTGCCTCACAGACGTGGCCTGAAGAAGACCACCCCTGAGCAACCTGCAGGTCTGTAGGCCACCCATGGCCTTATCAGATGGGCACCACTCAGAGCTGTCCTTGCTTCTGCTCCTCTCCATTTTCAAAACCAGTCATCTTCCTGTGCTGCGGATGAGAAACTTTTAGAAGCTGTGGACAGTGTAGGGGCAACAGACTTTTTTTTGACAGGAAACACTTTGCTGTTTTCTTTGAGGAGGATGTAATTATTGATATCCTAGACTGTGAAAATTTTGTGTGACAGTATGTACATTTTAAAGAAAATTATGACTAATCTGTTAATTTTTGAAGGTTTATAATATTTATAATGTATTTGATCTCTAAAAATTATAAAAAATAAAATCATTCTTTAATTGTAGCTGGTGAGAATCTGTTTTTATGCTGTCGAACTCTCTTGTAAAATTTTTCAGTTGTTAAGGTTGATGCCGATTTTTATGCCTGATGTCTTCTAATTTATTTGACAGTGTGCCTTGAATATCAGAGATGTTTGGTCAAAGTGCTTCCCCTTTAACTCCCTCGTGCTTAACAGAGGGTCTACTCACGGCATAGGGTCATCTGAGAGGCTCTGGACAGTGCTTTAAAGAGCGAAATAAGCGGTCAGAGAAAGACAAGTATTCACATGGTCTCACTCATATGTGGAATCTAATGAACAACATAAACTGGTGAACAAAATAGATCCAGAGACACAGAGAATGGAGCAGAAGGACAAATCATAGAGGGAAGGTGGGGTGGGGGGTGGGGAGAGATTAACTGGGGAACTTATATGCATACTAGAGGCCCAGCACGCACAAAATCCTGTGGCAGTAGCTCACTTCTGCCTGCCTCAGCTAGCCGCCCCACCCGTGGCCGCTAGTAGCTCGTGCCCCACCCCGCCTGCCGTGAGAGCCGCTGCTCGTTTGGTCGTGATGGTGTGACAGCTACGGACCTTTTATATAAGAGACTAGGGGCCCAGTGCACGAATTTGTGCACCTTGAAAGAAACTGTGGGCTGCAAGGCTGTGCTGGGCACAAGAGTGGGTCTCAGCCCATCCTCTGTGCCCTTGCCGGGCCCCTCCTGCCAGCAGCCCCACTCCTGCCGCCACCACTCCCACGCTCTGACAGCTCCAGCCCTGCTTGCACCTGCTGATGGTGCCAGAACCGCCGCTTGTACTCATTGCTGGTGCCAGCCCCGCTCACACCTGCAGCTGGTGCTGGAGCTGCCACTTCCACCCACTGCTGCACCTGGCGCCGGTCCTGATTGCTCAGCGCCTTCAGTGGGTGCGAGTGGCGGCTGCTGCACCGATCGCCTCTGAGGAGCAGGGGGAGGTGGAGAAGCCCTCAGGGGCAATTGGGGCCAGCAGCCATTGCTCACACCCACTGACAGTGCCTAGCAATCGGGGCCGGCGCCAGGTGCTGGCAGCGGGTGCAAGTGGTGGCTGCTGCCCCTGATCGCCTCTCAGGAACAGGGGGAAGTGGAGAAGCCCTGAGGGGCAATCGGGACCGGCGCTGGGTGCAAGCAGTGGGTGTGAGCAGTGGCTCCGGCACCAGCTGCAGGTGTGAACGGGGCCGGCGCTGGCAGTGGGTGTGAGAGCCAGGCAAGACCATGATGTGCAGGAGCAAAGAATTTTCAGTAACCACCAGAGCTCTCCCTGATGACAGCAGTTGGCACCCCACCTTGGTCTGGCATCCCCATGTACCTGCTTCACCATCCCACCTTGGCCAACATGCGCCATGTTCCGTGCATGCCCCCTGGTGGTCAGCGCATGTCATAGCGACTGGTTGTTTGGTTGTTCCAGTTCTGCTGTTAGGTCTATTTGCATATTAGCCTTTTATTATATAGGATATGCATAGCCCATGGACACAGACAATAGTGTGGTGAAGGCCTGGGAGGGGCAGGTGTGGAGTTGAGGTCAGTGGGGGGTGATGGTGGTAAGGAGGGCACTGTAATACTTTCAACAATAAAGATTAAAAAAAAAAAGATCCTGAAATAGCCAGAAGGTGGCAATGCTGCTATGGCCTAGGAATGAGGAGACCCAGTGTGGCCAGTGGCTTTCGGGAATAGGGAGCCATTGCTGACAAAAACAGTTGCAGGGCCAGTCCCGGAGACAGTCCTGGTGGTGCATGTGGAGGCCTGGACCAGGCAAGGCCAAGCCCCTTTTTCCCCAGCAGTGTTGAGGGTGACCTGGTACAGACTTCTCCCCACATGTGGCCATCAGTGGTGTCTGGTGAAGACGTGCTTTGTGCAAATGTGTCCAGCAGCTTTTTGGTCTTGTGAAAAGCACCTTTGCATCTCCACTCATCTCCCCACTCCACTCCACAGTGCAGAGGACGGTGAGCTGGGAGGCACGTAGGCTAAGGCCCGGAGGGCCTGCTTATGTGTCTGCTCAGCCTGATGGGGGCAGGACGCACCCCTACATGTGTCCCCAAGTTACCTGGGGCTCAAATTTAAGCATCACTCGCCTGCAGATGCCAAGAGTGTGCCTCTTACATTCTGTGCCCTCGCCTGGTCCCTGCCCTGGAGGGTGGTCACACTAGTGTGGACCAAGCAGCCAAGTTCACTCCCCTGGACTCACTGGTGGCATCAGTTCTCAGCAGCTGTGCCCTGGGGTTGGCACATTCGGTTAGTGCTGAGTGCAAACTCCAGGCCTCAGTTTCACATCAGTTGCTGCCAAAGACTGGCCTCCTTAGCCATCTGCATGACGGGTCCAACAATGAGGCGCTTTGTGTGTCACCTTTAAAGCTGCCCGCTCTTCATTTTGGGCCAACATAGCAGCTTATTTTGAGGCAGTAGTTGCTTTTTTCCTGCTCAGTTAACTTTGTCTTCTTAAGCAAAATGTTGGAAATAGGTGTTTTGCTTTTTAAAGAAGTTCCTCTGCTGTGATCTTCCATGTGCCAAGCTGCGTGAAGTTCTTGGCTTACAACCGGCTCAACCTTGTTCTCATCCAAGATGGTCCTCATCACTATAGAGGCATCCACATCCTGTAGAAGCTGGAGGTGAAGTTTCCGTCAGTCTGACTGGATTCCTCATTGCTGATGACAATTACTTGAAAAAAATGAACTACTGACCCTATTTGAGGATAATGTCATTTATTATATAACTTTTATTTTTTAATGAGAGATGTACTATCTCTCATAAGCACTGGGGGTTAGAATTTATTTTTCTTTCCATGGCTTAAAATCACCCATGTTTTCAACTCTTTTTTTCCTTCCCACATGTCTAGTATGGCCTTTAAAAACCCAACTTAATGCCTGGCTGGCGTGTCTGAGTGGTTGAGCATTGACCTATCAGCCAGGAGGTCACAGTTGATTCCCAGTCAGGGCACATGCCTGGGTTGGGGGCTCGGTCCTCAGTGGGAAGTGGGGAGGACATGCAGGAGGCAGTCGATCAATGATTCTCTCTCAGCATTGATGTTTCTCTCGCTCTCCTCCTCCCTGAAATCAGTAAAAATATATATATTTTAAAAACCCAACTTATTTTGGTCATTAAATGTGCAATATTCACTTCTTCATTGTTCAGCATTTTACACATTGTACAAAGGACATGTTTTTATATAATGACTAGAGGCCCAGTGCACATTATTGTGCGGTCCCACCCACCTGTGCGCCCCCCTCTCCCCCCCCGCCCGCCCACCCACCCACCAATTTCACAGCAGCGTTTGCAGCAGTGCTTGTAGCCGCCCACTGCCTCGCCGCCCTGCTGGCCCGCCGGCCACCAGCCTTGCTGCGATTGGACCCTGTGGGCCACGGGGGAGGGCCCGAGAGGTGCTCCATGCACCTCATGGTGACTGGTTGTTTGGTTGTTTTGGTTGTGATGCCTCTTGGCATTTTATTATTATGATGAGAAACAAGAAAAAATGAGAATTGGTTAAGTAAACTGCAAATAAACTAGACTCAAATTTAACGTATACATGGTGGACATGGCTCATTTTTGGCAAGTTGGTTGGCAGGTCTTTTCTTCCAGAAATCACACTAAGGAAAAATGGGAAAATAGAAAGCTTGTAGTGGGTGGAATCTATGTTCTGTGGCATTTCACTACAATGGGCGAGGCCTCTAGTTTCAAAGAGAAATTAAACCTTGGGGGTTTAAGAATTGGCATTGACAGGAGGCCACCTGGTGATTCCAGAGACTCAGGAGCACCTGGAGGGCCCATCACATGGTTGGGACTGTGGTAGGAGGGACATGAAACTGCACAAAGGCTCTCAGCCTGAGTTCCTGGGTGGGGATGGGGGAGGGCGCCTCTGGAAGGGCAGAGCTGCCAGGGGAGGGTGGTGTAACCCGCTTGGTCATGGTTTGTCAGGAAATCACTTCAGCTTTGGAAAGGTCTTCCTTGGCGTTTCTTTTCATTAACATTTGTAGGACACACTCTGAATGGGCCAAGTATGGTGGGAGGGCAAACACGCGATGCTGGCCAGTTCACTTTCCCACCTGGGACTTTCCCCCCACATTAAAGTGAGAATTCTTGAAGCCTTACCCGTCTCCTGGGTTTTTAGTGAGAACTACCCGAGATCACAGAGGCGAAGGGGCTTTGAGGACACAGGGACCCCAGAAATTTAGGAGCTGTTCCTGTGGAGGGGGTGGGGCTGAGCCTAAGTGGCCAGGGATGGAGGTAGGTCAAGCCCAGGACCCCTAACCCTTGGCCTCAAAGGTCCCTCTAGCCCAGCCGTGGGCAAACTACGGCCCGCGGGCCGGATCCAGCCCGTTTGAAATGAATAAAACTAAAAAAAAAAAAGACCGTACCCTTTTATGTAATGATGTTTACTTTGAATTTATATTAGTTCACACAAACACTCCATCCATGCTTTTGTTCCGGCCCTCTGGTCCAGTTTAAGAACCCATTGTGGCCCTCGAGTCAAAAAGTTTGCCCACCCCTGCTCTAGCCTGAAGGTAGACACCTGTCTCTCATCCACTCTGGGCGTGAGATATGTGTGAACACTCTGCTCCTCACCCCCACCCCAGTGTCATTTCCATCTGAAGGCACGGGGACTACCTCCATTGTAGATTATACCGTGTAGTCTCATGTAGCCACATCTTGATTTAAAATCTAGGCTATTAGCTAGCTCTTTGAGGGCAGGGAAAGTGTGTTGGGCTCTTGGTGCATCTGGGCGGGCACCCGGGCGGTTGTTGCCTCTTCCATCTGCTGCCCATGTCCAGCCCCCTGTGCGTTGTGAGCAAGTTGTTGGCGTGCCAGAGGGAGCCTCCTTTGAGGAATGCTGCTGCTTCCGTTTCAAAGTGCAAAGACACAGGAAGGACCACCATCGGGGAACTGTGAATGTGGGTTGTAAGACCATATTATTGAATTATCAATTTTCTCAAATGTGGTAATGGCATTGAGGTTATGGGGGAGGATGCTCTTGTTCTCAGAAGACACAGTATTTAGGGGTGACATACTGTGATGCCTGCAGCTTACTCACAAATGGTTCGGCCACACACACACACACACACATATACACACACACACAGTTGAATGTAGGTAGTAGGTACCTGGGGGAACATCTTGCTTTTTCAGTTTTGCTGTGCATTTGAAAATGATCACAGTACAAAGTTAGGGGTAAAATCACCTGGAGGATTTGTGTAAAATTCCAGCCCTGCACTCAGAGCCCGTGATTCCGGAAGTCCAGGTGTGCTCAGAATGGGGATCTGAGCAAGCTCCCCAGGGGTTCCTGATGCAGGCGCCCTTGGAACCCCCTGGGGAGACACAGCTCTGAGTGCCAGGGTTCCAGGGTGGAAACCCAGCCCCAGAGCATTGTGGGGCTGGAGCAGGTGCAGTGATCAGACAGGTGAGAGTCGTCATGCTAAGCGGTACAGGGAGCTTAGCCCCTTGGGTTCACTGACGCCCTTCCGCTACTTGGAGCCTCCTCTGCAGCCTCTGCTAGGCCTCACCCTGCCCCACCCCCACACTCCAGAACTTTCAATTGTTTAAACATCATGCTGTGTCTAACCTCCTGGCCTTTGCTCAGACTGTCCCCTCTGCTTAGAATGCCCTTCTTTCCTACCTCCCAACCTGCATTCTCCCCCATTTTCATGGCTAATGTGTACTCTCTCCACGCCCCCCTCTAGGAATCCTTCCCAAGTCTGGGCCAGTCATCCCTTTGGATGTGCTCCCACACCACCCCCAGCATACTGTTGCCCTTAATAATTTCCCATTCACTATGGAGTCCTCAGGGCTGTCCCCAATGCACTGCCCAGCCCTTGAGGGTGAGTGGGACATGTACTTATATATGGCAAATGGGAGACCCTCTAGAGCAAACATGTCAAACACAAAGGCTAACATGGGCCAAATAAATGAGGCATGTGGTCCATGGGCTGAGAGTTTGACATGCTTGCTCTAGAGCTTTCTTTTTACCTCCAACCCAGAAACCCACAACATTAGAGATGGTGGATCCCTAAGTAAGAACAATGAGCAATCCCCCCCCGCCCCGCCCCGCCAATCTGTGATGGGCATGTAGCTTGGGTGAGAATAAACCCTAACTATTTTCAGCCATTGTGATTTGGGGGTTTGTTTGTTACCACAGCCTGCCTGATACACATACCTTATTCATTTTTGTACCCCCCAAACATTTGGCCCAACTCCTAGCACAAAACAGATACATAAGAAATAATTCCTATCACTATTGTTCTTGGCTGTGAGACTGGCCTCAAAGACCAGGCAAAGGTTCCAAGACCAGCATCCTGTGTCCTTCATTTCTTCCCTGGTGATACAGGACCCTCCGTTGAGGTGCCCCAAAGCATCCCCATTCAGGGAGGTACAAATGCCAACTCCTCTCACCCTTTAACAGCTTGGACAGGCTCCTGGATGGATCTCAGTTAACCATGAGCCTCCTTCACCCACTTGCCCTGGCGAAGGCTCTGGGGAGGAGGGGACCTCATATCACTGCCCTGCTCATTAACTTGTAAAATCCCTCAGCCTTCAGGCCAGCTCCCCAGGGAAGCATGAGAGAGAGGACGTGTGCTTACTCTGGGTCACCATTTGAGCATTTGAAAAAGTCCTGAAGGAACGGAAGTTTGTTCCCTTTGCCTCTTCAGTCCCCTGTGGGGGGAATCTCTGTGGCCCTTTCCTCTTGCCAGCTCACCCGGGCCCCAAGTCCACCTCCTCCCCTCTGCCTGACCCCAAGGAAGTGATCAACAAGTTCACGCAGACGTGTGAATGTGGAAGGCGGGACCCTGCAAGTCAGCCTGGCAAACGGGTTGAAACTGCTGGTGCCTTTGTGCATCCTGGGAGGATGCAGGTGGTAGAAAGGTCAGAGCTGCAGCTGCTTTATCCTCGGGGTCCTGCAGCCCAGTCCCCGTGAGGTTTCCCAGCCTGAGGACAGTGGATTCCAGATGCTCTGAGATGATGGGTGTTGGTTTCCTTTTCCCAGGAGTCCCAGCTGGAGGCAGTGCAGAGGAGCTGATGGGGTAAGAGGTGGGCAAAGCGGGTGGGGCACTCCCAGAGGAGACAGCAGGGGGCAGGGGCACCAGGCTCCTCCTCACCGCTGACTCGCTCTTCCTGGGACCACCGCTTTGCACGGCCCCAGCCCCACAGCCCGGGCCTCAGGCTGGCTCTCCGGAACTTGCATCCTCAGCGAGGCCGCATTTGTCCGAGAACTAACTCTGCAAGTCCCAAGGTTGCGCTCACATATGTAGACAGCTTGGCACTTCCCCAAGTCCCTTCACATCCTCAGACCTTGAGAGTCCTCCAGCCAGGAGGGAAAAATATTACTGTCCATGTTCAACAGTAGAGAAAAGTGCCTGGTCCACACAGCAAGTGAGTGATAGTCAGGGTGGAGTCTGGGCCTCGGGGCCCTATGGCCAGTGTCCTGCCTGCTCTACTGTGGTGTTCTAGGTAAGAAAAGGGCTTTTCCAGACGTTTCACATGGAGCTCACACATGCACAGACATATACACACTCTTTCAAAATGCTGGTCCCACTGACGTAATATTACCGGGGCTCCGAGACAGATGTCCATGTAGGAGACCACTGAGCCCCTGTGTGGGGTCTTGACTCTCAGCGGGTGCCCGGCTGGGGGCTGCCAAGGTGCCTGAGAGCCAGGAAGGGCCGCCCCAGCCAAGCCTCACGCCGGCCTTTGCAGCTCATGGTGCACAAGTGGATGCGTGTGTCTGAGAGGCTCCCCGTGGTGGACATGTGGCTGTGGGTGGACTCCGTGGGCTCCTCTGGCTCAAATTCTCATAATTGGACTCTTGAGCCTGAGGCCTGTGGGCAAGAGAAAGTTGGCTGATCAGCCAATGCTGGAGGTAGGGGTCCCCGACTTCCCAAACCACTGCCCAGCCAGGGGCAGGAAGGAGGGATGAGGTGGGTGTCGGGGCCCTGATCCAGGGCCTGGACACTAGCTGAAGGTTGGAGGCAGGGCAGCGCAGAACTGGTGGGGGTGGGTAGCTCACTTACCGTGGTGGGGTGTCCTGATTGACTGGATCCTCTGTGTGAGGGATAGGGAGAAAGAGAGAGAGAGGGCATGAATCTACAGGGCGGCCTCCAGACTATAGGCCTGGCCGTCCACCCCACCCCACAGTGGACAGTGGTCTGAAGGGAAAGCTGGCAGGGTGTGAAGGGTCACGTGAAGGCTGAGCAGGAGTTACCGAGGAGAAGGGTGGAGTGAGGGGCGGTCCAATAGAAAAGCCTGCCCTCCTGAGGACCCGGAGCACAGAATCCTGGATGAGTTTGAAGAACCAGCAAGAGCGACAGTGTGGCCGCGGCAAAATGGCAGCTGGGGCAACGGTGACCAGTTTTGGAGTTCATCCCAGGGGAGTGTGAGGCTGGTGCTATTGGCCTGGGTGGCCTGAGTGGCTCTGGGAAGTCCCCCCTTTGGGGCACAGAAGTAAACTTCCCCTCCAGCCCAGGAGCAATGTGGGGCCCACGGCAGCTCCCTATTTACCCTCCTACTCTTCTGTGCGTGCTGTTCCCTCCGCTGGGAACACTCCAGCCCAGTGATGGCGAACCTCATGAGCTCGGCGTGTCAGCATCTTGAAAAACCCTAACTTAGCTCTGGTGCCGTGTCACATATAGACATTTTTTGATATTTGCAACCATAGTAAAACAAAGACTTATATTTTTGATATTTATTTTATATATTTAAATGCCATTTAACAAAGAAAAATCAACCAAAAAAAATGAGTTCGAGTGTCACCTCTGACACGTGTGTCATAGGTTCGCCATCACTGCTCTAGCCCCTTGTCTTCCTAGCTCATGCCTCCTTACAGTTCACCTCCCTCTGGCCTCACTTGTATAGTGCCCTCCTTCCTGGCCCCACCGGATGCCCCCCAGAGGGATGCATGTGTGCCCTGAGCTCCCACAGTGCCCCGACTCTAGGACACACTTCTGAGGCTGCAAGCATCTCCTCACTCCTCACCCCATCCAAGGGCCGGGAACCGCGTTTTATTCACCTCTATTGTGAGAACCACACAGCGCCAGCAGGTCCTCCCAATGCCCCAATGCTGCTGTAACTAGTGGAATGGTGCTACTCGCCAAGCCTACCTGTGATCAGAGAGCTCAGGGAGGAGTCCTTCATGGGGGTGGTAAAGGGGAGCGCTCCAGAACTACACTGACTGGTGTCTCTCTCTGCGACTGGAGGCTAGAGGTGAGTCCCTTAGCCTTGCTGGCCTCAGCTTCCTGATAGTAAAGTGGGTTCACGCTGGTTCCCCGCTCCTGGGTTTGATGCAGGCAGCGGAAATGGAGGGGGTGCAGAGGCGCAAAAATGAGGTTTTGGTTGTGTCATGCCAGGTGGTCAGCCTGATGGTCTTATCGAAAAGGACAGCCCCGCCCCGCCGCTCCCCTAGCGCCCACTTGGGCCCAGGCGCACCCACCGAGGCGGCGGCGGCGGCTGATGCAGGCGGCCAGCGCGCCCAGCAGCAGCAGCGCCTTGAGGCCCAGCGCGCCGAGCAGGAGGGCGATGGTGGAGGCCCCGGAGGCGCCGTGGAAACGGAACAAGTAGACGCTGGCCTCGGCGCGGCCCAGGCTGTTGGAGGCCGTGCACGTGTAGCGACCGTCTTGGGCCAGCGCGGGCAGCTCGGCGGTCACCTGGTGGCCAACACCCTGCCCCGGGCCCGGCGCGGCGGCGGAGCGGTTGCCCAGGGCCGGGCCGGACCAGGTGAGGGCGGGCGGCGGCTCCCCCTCGGCCGTGCAGAGGGCGCGGAAGGCGTGCGTCGGGCCCGGCAGCACCGATATATTGATGATCCGCGGGGCAGCTGCGGGCGGCAGTCAGCGGGGCGGGGAAGAAAGCGAAGCGCGGTCAGAGGGTGCGGCCGGCAAGGAGCAAAGGTACCCTCCGGTGTCTCCTTTTCTCGCCCTGAACGTAGGGAGAGGTGGGAGCAACGCGTAACGGAGGGAGGGAGTGGGCACTTGGGCACCAGCCTGCCTGGGTCCTGGGGCCCTGGTCCAACTCTCCCGCCGCGCTGTGCCTCCGTTTCTCCAGGGGTAAATGCGGCTCACTTACCTGATGGGTCGGTGGGAAAATTTGGCCAGTTAATGCGTGCAGGGCGCTTGGACTAGGGCCCGGCCCACAGTAAGTGCTCACTAAATAGTCCTTGTTATGGTGGTGGCGCAGGGTGGGGGGGTAGCCTGCCGGTGTGATCTCAAGGGCACCTCCCGGCACCAGGCCACCTCACCAAGAGCCAGAGTGGAGACTGATGCTGAGTCCCGGGCCTGTGTTAGGCAGGCGCCCCCCCCCCCCCCCGGAGGAAACTGATGTGCTCTCAGAGGGGCGCGCAGACTCCAACCCCAAACTCCTGGACGACCCCGCCCAGGACCATAGCAGGTCCCGGCTTTTTAAAGCTCTACAGGTCATCCCGATGCGCCGCCCCCGGCGAACCGCTGCTCTAGGGACAGGCACGCTGGTTCCCACATCTTTATACCCCAGCGCCTCCCCGGGGACGCGGTGCCCTTCAGAGCCCACAGCGCCCACCCCATGGCAGCCCTGTTGCCATATTTAGGGGTATCCACCGTTCACTAGTTCTTCGCTCCCCTGGACTTGGAGCTCCTGGGGACGTAACTCTCCAGGGCTTCTCTACAATGCGCATTCCCGGGCCCACCTAGCCCTTCGGGGCCGCGATTTGCATGTTTGACAAAGTCCCAGGTGGCCCCATAACCACTGCCAAGTGTGAGGCCCCGCCCTGGAGAAAGGAGGGTGTATGGCTCCCCGTCCTAACTCAGCGGCGCGGCACCTGTAAGCCCCCCAGAGGGGCGGGGGGGGGGGCGGGAGGGAGGAAGGCTGCCGCCTCGCCCGCAGCCCGCCCCGCGCTCACCGGTCACGTGCAGCCGGACGCCGTGGCGGCTCTCGTAGCGGTCGTGGATGTCGCCCGCGAACTCCACGCGGCAGAAGTAGCGGCCCTCGTCGGCCAGGGCGAGGCGCTCCACGCGCAGCGAGAGGTCGTTGCGGCGCGGGTTGCCCAGCAGGCGGAAGCGGCCGTGCAGGCTGAGCGCCGTCTGGCAGAGCTCGCTGCCCCGCGCCGCCGCGCAGCGGAACACCTGCGGGCCCGCGAAGGGCTCGCCCGCGCGCCAGATGGCCGTCAGCGGCCCGTCGTAGTGGCGGTGCGGGTGCGTGAAGGTGCAGGGCAGCACGGCCGCCTCGCCCGCCGCCGCGCTCACCTCGGCCGGCAGCTGCATGGACCAGCGCTGCGTCGGGGCACCTGGGGGGGGGGGGCGGGGGGGGGAGCGGCCCGGGGTGTCAGCCTTACCCGCCCCTGGCCTGGCTGCGGCCCCCGCCCCCATTCCCAGGATTCCAGGGGGACCCCTTGGAAACCCATGACTCAGGAAGCACCCCTGCCCTGGAAGAAGGGTCTGGAAACCCACCGGGTGCCTAGAGACATCTCCTGGAACCTTGACTCTCTTAACCGGGAGGTTCCTGGACCCTCCCCCACTTCCCTGGGACTATTCCCTCTCTTTCTCCCCGAGGTCCCACCTCCCCGACAGGCCCAGTGACTCCAGCACCTGCCCTGCTGCAGAGAAGTCCTGGATTCTGTGGTTACTAGAGTCCCAACCCCTCCAAGATGGTGAGGATAAAGCACTTACTGTGCACGTCTGTGTTGAGCAAGTTCCCGGTGGTATCTCTCTTAGTTCTCACGAATGATCCTAGGGGTAAGCATAGTTATCCCCCGTTAGGCACAGAGGGTGAAGTAGTTGCCTGCGGTCACACAACCAGCATGTGGCAAAACCAGCATTCAAACTCAGTCCCGCCTGACTCCGCAGCAGCACTCTGTTGCACTAAAGGCATGGGGCCTCGGGTCTCATCCAAGGACACCAGCACTCCCATTCATAGACGGGAAACTGAGGCCTGGGAGGGGTGGTATGTTTTGAAGCGAAAGTGTTAAGTTGGTGGATAAGATTCCTCTAGAATCCAGGCCAACTCAGGTGGGCTTCCCAAGAGGCTGGTGCCCCGACAGGGAGCTGAGAGGCCCTGCGTGGTGGGCAGTTATGCTGCCCCCTTGCTGTGTGCAAGCACCCCTGTCTGGACTCAGTGTCCTCACCTCCTGGGTTGTGAGCCTCTGAAGTATGGCCAAGCGAGAGCCAGAGGCTTCACTCTGCCTCCAGCTCAATGAGGGCTAGTGAGTGACTCCTGTGCAATTGAACATGTGCTTTGAGAGAGGGGTGGGCTGGGTGGGTGGGTGGCTGTCATGTGGGTCCTCAGAGGATCAAACCAAGGGTTGTGCCTCCCCAAGGAGGGAGGGCAGGCTTAGCAGCTAGTGCCCAGCTGCAGTTCACGAAAAAAATATTTAGAGAGAATAATATAGCAGCCCTTGTATTTGCAAAGGGCTTTGCAATTTACATAGTTCTTTCACACACATCATGTCACATGACCCTCAAGACACCCAGGGGAGAAAAGCAGGGCCAACATTGTTATAGATGAGAAAATGAAGGCCCAGAGGCACACAGGCAGAAAGGGGGAGAGACCCGGCTTTTCTGATGCCAAGTCCAGTGCTCTTTGCTCTTCAAGGTAGCCTGACAGAATCATCTCTCTGTGAACCATCCATAGGTTAGAGCAGTGGTCGGCACACTCATTAGTCAACAGAACCAAATATCAACAGTACAACGATTGAAATTTCTTTTGAGAGCCAAATTTTTTAAACTTAAACTATATAGGTAGGTACATTGTTATTAACTTCATTAGGGTACTCCCAAGGCTTAGGAAGAGCCACACTCGAGGGGCCAAAGAGCCGCATGTGGCTCACGAGCTGCAGTTTGCTGACCACAGGGTTAGAGCATTCCTCCTGCACAGAATCCCTGTCTATACCACCACGTGACTCCCACTAATGTGGGGAGCATTGCGCATCCCCTCCCCGTGATAGCCCTTCCAGAAGCCCATCATGGCTACCAGACCCATTAAGCCTTCTCTTTTCTGGTGAAGGTCCCAGTCCCCCCACTGCCCCGCCCACTCCCACTGCCTGCTCAGTACTTTCCTGCAGTGTCGTGTCCTGACCCGGGCTCTTGGTGTGGGCTCCGGGTGCGCTGGGCCTGCAGAGTGGGGTCCGAATCGGATTCTGTGAGTTGTGCCTCATATACAACCTCACTTTGCCCTTGTGCTGAGCTTGCGATCAAATAAAACCACAAGTTCTTTTTTTCACATAATCTGCTAAACCAAATCTCTTTTCTTCCGGACAAGTGGAATTACGCTTTTGAACCCAAATGGAGGACTTGACAATTATCCTGAGTAAGAGCTTGTTTGCTCAGTCGTTAATAACCAAATTTGAGAAATCTTCTGAGGTTTGGCTGGTTCACTCGGTACTCCCAGCTGCAGAAAGCATCTTCCCGCTCTTGAGACTTAGCCCCTGCCTCAGTTTCCCTGCATTTCCTACCCTCTGTAACTTCAGCCTCCTCGGACCCCCTGCATCTCACAGGCAACCCAGATTCCCCAGGCATTGTTCATTCTTGTCCATTTATCAGTTAGCAAACATTTATCAGACACGTCCCCACTCTAAGCCAGGCACCGGGATTGGAGAGGGGGTTACAAAGATCAACAGAAAGATTTACCAGCCTGCTGGAGCTCACAGCTCAGAAAGGGAGGCGGATCTGGGAACACATAATTATCCCTGCCTGCCAGGTGCTCTAATGAGAGACAGTGTTCCCTTTGTCTGAGCGTGGTTCTGGGCCCTTTCACTCACCAGCTCCCCCCTCACCACCCCCAGGTCTCCTCCGAGTCTGTCTTCCTTGAGGCCCACACCTGGGTATGGCACCCCTACCCTGTGCCCCAGGGCTGGCAGAGGTACTTCCTCTGCATGGGCATTGCCTGTTCACTGTGTCTCACCCAGGTACCTAGAAGCTCTGGGAGGGCAGGGCCCATGTGTGTGTGGTCACACTTGTGTTGTTATTGCCCAGCACAGTGCCATGTCACATAGTAAGTAATGCAATTGCCATGACAGTGGGAGGGTGATCCGGCTGGCAGGAATGGCTGGGCACATCGTGGGGGAGAGGCATCGTGCAGACAGTAGGCAGGCAGGGAGTGGAGGACCCATGAGAGAGGAGACACCATTTCAGCAGAGGCTCGAGAAAGGAGTGGGATGTTACTAAGCCTCAAGGTGGGTTGAAGGCAGTCTAGACAAAGGGGGCAACAGGACAATGCAGAAGGCAGGGACATCAACAGAGAGGTTGCAGGACATGTGGGGTTTAGGGGGCCAGAGTTCACAGTACTTTGGGGGCTCCTTGAGGGACATACCTCATCTCATTTCATATGCACAACAACCCCGTGAGGGACTGTCATTAGCCCCTTGTTATAATTTATTTTTTAAAATATATTTTTATTGATTTCAGAGAGGAAGAGAGAGGGAGAGATAGAAAGATCAATGATGAGAGAGAATCATTGATGGGCTGCCTCCTGCATGCCCCACATTGGAGATCAAGCCAGGCATGTGCCCTGACTAATCGAACCATGACCTTCTGGTTCATTGGTCAACGCTCAACCACTGAGCCACACCAGCCGGGCTAGCTCCTTTTTAGAGACAGGGATGGGGGTTCGGGGAGGGTGGGGATTGGGGCTCAGAAAGCACAAGGGATATGACCAGGTCAGCTGACTAACCAGAAGCAGAGAGAAGCAGAGCCTGAGGCTTTGCCCTCAGGGGTTCAGATTCACCCTGAAGTGTGACACAGATGGGGGGGGGGCCTTCCCTCCCTGGGGTTCTGCTGTAAGAGCAGAGAGGGCACACAGAGGCCTTTACCAAGTGTTACCCTCTTGGCTCTGGGTAGGGCTGGAGGCCGGAATCTGGGTTTCCTGTTTACCTGCTGTAGGACTCCCTCTCGCACGGAGACCTTTGGATGAATCCCCCTACGGAACTCAAAGTTGGCAGGAATTGCCCAGGTGCAGATGCATTTGCTTTGGCAGGGATCCAAGCTCCCAGCATCCTGTGACATTTAACATTCTCTCTGGAGCTCACACACAGTCTCTTGTCTCTTAGGACAGGGGAGGGAAGACACCACCCTTTCTTATAGGATCTCTAATTTCCTTATCTTGGTTTTGTCAACCTCTGGGGTCAACAGGAGGCCCATATTCTTCTGGTGGGCCACAGGGCATGGTGGAAAGTATTTCAGCTTTGGCACAACTAAGCCTAGGGGGACAATCTTACTTGGGGGTCATTCTCTCTTCAGATGTGTATCAAGCACCCAGTCTGTACCTGGCACTGTTCTAGGCTCATTCACGTGTAGTAAGAGATGTTTGGGCAAGATTCTTACTAAACGGCCCAGGTCTCACTCAGGCTTTTCTGTGGCAGAAAGGGGAACACAATACCTTTCTCATAGGATTGAGGATTGAATGAAATCTCTGTAGATCACAGTGCCTGACACTCAGAAAAGACTCAATGGCTGTCAGCTCCCTCGATTCACTAGCCCTGCAAAGGGGCGGGGTTGAAGGGGGCAGGGTGGAGAGTGCTGAGGAGTCCCTCTCTAAATCAGGGACAAGGGTCCTCACTCTGCAGGGTTGTGGGGAAGAGTAAATGAGCTGCTCGTCCAAAGTCCAGCACAGGACTCCCTGAGGATGACAGCTGCTGAGATTGCGAGACGCACTTATCAGAGATTTGTGGACCGACTGGGGACTTTTACAAGGCCACCCAAGTCGGTCAGCACTCTCCACCCTGCCCCCTCCGCTGGTCAGCACTCTCCACGCAGGGTGAGGCGGGGTGGGGGGGGGGGCGTTAAGACACATTGATATCCTAACATTGCACCATTTGCGACTGGATTTGGCATCTTAGACCACAGGAAATTCGATAGCCTCGCTCTTGCCCATAACTCACCTGGTAGCCAGTCTTTTCTTTGTGTATTTATTCACTCAATAGCTACTCATTGAGGGCCTATTGTGTGGTAGACATTGTGTTGGGGATGCAATTACTGCAACAATTAGCGGCCCTCCTCGGTATGTTTATAGTTTGGCCATTGCTCAGCCACCATTTGTTTTTCATTTATACGCAGGCCTAACAGGTCTGTTTGCTTAGCACCCCTGCCTAGGGAACTAGAAAGTGAAAAGCTGGAAAGTGGATTCTGTTTGCAGGCCCATTGAAAGCAGCAAGAAAAGACAGCTGACATCCTGGGAGGAAGGAGCCAGTGAACATGATGAAAAGACGGCTCAGGACCCGGGACCGAAACGGCAAAAGTTCAGCACAGAAGAGACCTTTAAAAAGGAGTGAGGGCAGAGGGTCTTCAGGCACAGTGACCTGCAGCAGGCTGTGTGACAGATGCTTGCAGCTGTGACCCGAGTCACCTTGGGAAGGTTCATTACTATGAGAGGTGGGCCCCCAGGTGGGGGATCAGGCATCTGTTTTGGGCTCTAGCCCAGGCCAGACTGACCCTGACTTTGTGACTTTAGGCAAGTCCCCACAGCTCTCTGGCCTCAGTGGGCTCATCTGTGAAACGATGTCTCAATGTTTACTAAGGTGATTTTCAGTCTAAAAGTCTATTCTGAAAATAACATTTGGAAAAAAGTGATAAGGAAGTCAAGTATTTTAGAAATATGTCTGTTTAAATTAAAAGACTATACCTAATGGCTTACTTAAAAATAAGCCATTAGGTATCCAGAAAACTTCGCTATTGACAGTTGCATCTGGGCCTTGATGCTCCTGCACCATCATTTACCAAACTCTCCACATCGTTCCTCATGGTGACTGGTGCTCAGCTGGGAAAGGCTGGGCTGCAATATTGGGCACCAGCTCCTGCGTCACCATAACCACGACTCAACTAAGGGGTAGTCAAGTCACCCTGGACTTGTTATCCCAAAGCACCATGCATATCTGCAGAACCTGGATGGGCAGAAGGGGTATCTGGATGGATCAGAAGTAGAAACCTTGGTTTTGGCTGCCTTTGACCAAGAATTCTACCAGTTCCTTGGTGAGGAGGGAGCAGGAATGTGCCTGGGGCCTCTCTGGAGGTCACTGGCAGTGGGCTCTGTGTGAGTCTGCTCATGTGAACTATAGAGAAAACCGCTTATCGGTCTCATCATAGAATGCGGGCCAGTTGCTGTCTGTGGACCACAGACAGGAAAGTGATCCCGGGGTGGTCCTGGTGGGACGATGGCCAGTGGGGTAAGCACCCTCACAGATGGGGCCTTAACAAGAATAGGTCTGCTGGGTGGGTTTTATGTTACATTTTAAGAGGAAACAAGTTATGGACTTGGGAGGGGGAAGGATGACACCACGTGGGCAGTCAGCATGGACCTCAGAGGGATAGCCTCGCGGCACTTAGAGGAACTCAGCGGTACTGCTCCCATGGCGGCTGGTCAATCTGATGAGTCAGCTGTGTGTGCAGGGCTACCCTCCCCAGGGACACCTGGGCACGTCAGCAAGGGTGTTCTCAGGGAATGACTCTAATGGTGGCCTCTCAGGCACGGTGACACCTGGAGGGTCAGGTGAGGGCGTTTTGGGAGCAGGGAGGGATGTTCATTGTGGCCACCAACCTCACCAGTTAGGTGTGTGGGTTGAGCTGGGGAATGCTTTCTTTCTTCCAATTCCCTCCTGCCCCTCGGTTTGCTGCCACAGTTCTTTCTGAGCCTGCATGCTGTCCAGATAGGTTATCAGTGGAGAAAAGATGAGAAAGGGGTGGAGTCCAGAGGGGAGAGGAGGGAGTGGAAACAGGAATTCCATCCTTCAGTGAGAACCAGATCCAGAAGGGTCTAGGGAAGGGGTGAGGCACACTGATGTGTGAGTGCAGGGCCTGTGGGTCTCCAGCTGCCCTCAGGTTATCCTGGCTTCCCCCTACACCCTGGCCTCTTTGGCTGCTCACCTGAGCTGAGTGAGATGCAGAGCCACTGTCCTGGGGCCCGTGTCCACCACAGGACGCTGCTCTTCAGAGTTCTGATTCAGCCTGTCCCTGTCCTCACTCCTCGCCTCCTCCAGGGCCCTGCTCTCCTTCACTCCTCCTCCTCCCCGGGTAGGACTTCTCCATCCAGCTGCTGGCCAGAGTAGCCACCACCAGCAGCAGAAGCATCCTGGCTCCCTGACCCTTCCCATTCCTCCTGGACCCATGATGCAGCCACCTCCTCCCTGACTCTACCTGCATCCCGCACGGGCACCCCACAGCCTGGGTGAGTCTGCGATGGCCTGGCCTTTGCAGTTGGTTTTTCTTCAGTGATTCAGAGCTCGTCAACCGCATCCCTCAGAGCGCCAGGCTTTGGCCCAGGCTCACCACCACTGCACAGAGGCGACTCCAGTTCACATCCAGGCTGACATCCCAGAGTCACCTGACCTCCCCAAATCAGGGACAAGGGTCCTCACTCTGCAGGGCTGTGGGGAAGAGTAAATGAGCTTCTCGTCAAAGGTCCAGCACAGGACTCCCTGAGGATGACAGCTGCTGAGATTGTGAAACCCGCTTATCAGAGATTTGTGGACCGACTGGGGACTTTTACAAGGCCACCCAAGTGGTCAGAGCCCAGACCAGTGTCCACCTCCCCCATTCCTTGGCATCTCCCACTTTCCAAAAGCAGATTTGTGGGGAGAACTCGGGGAAAGACAAGGGAGAGAGTGTGGGGACCGCCTGGAGGTGAAGCCCTGCCCAGAGCACTGGGTGCTGAGTGGGTGACGTGAGGAGGGAGAAGGGCGGGGGAAGTGGAGGAGGGGTTGTGGAGCAGCTTCATCCACTTCACTTTTGCCCGCGGCCTGCCCTGGGCCCCACACTCAGAGTGTGGACAGGATGTGACTGTGACCCTGGGCGTGCGGCCCTTTGGGCTCTCACATCGCACCAGGCCCAGCTTGGTCCAGGAGCCTCCTGCCCAGTCCTGCTGCCACCTGGGGGGGGGGGCTCACTGGTGGCCGTCACCAGAGGAGTTTCAGAAGGTGGGACCCCGTGCACCTCAGCTACGGACCTTTGGGTTTTAGCAGTGAGGCAGCTGCCACTGTGAGAACAACGGGGTCCCTCCCATGAGGCTCACATATGTGGCTCAGCCTTCTGCGCAATCTTGACACACAGCTGGAGCACTGGTGTGGGTCGGGCTTGTTCTGGAACATGTGACCGCGCATGCTTCCTCCAACTCTTGTGTTTAACTGACTCATAGCAGCTGACCTTCAGCAGGAGGGAAACAAACCCAAAGCAAAACACAAATACCCCCATACCTCGCTGCTCTCCAAGCTGTGTGCCTTCTGCAACCTTTCATGCCATGTATTGCATAACCACCGAGGGCCAGGATCTAACTGTCCTTCACATCACCACTGTGAGGTGGCAGGGACCCCACTTTATCGGGGCTCAGAGAAGTTAGGAAGCCTGCCCAGGGCCACACAGCCAATAAATAGCAGAGCCAGGATTTAAAGCCACATCTGACATCAACATTCAGGTCCTGCACTGCTGCTATCCTATCTGCCCCGGGTCTGGGCAGGGCCGCCTCTTCCAGCTCTTACCCTCTATGTGGGACCCAACCTTAAAGCACCCCAGAAAGATGGCTGAGTTCAGCCAACTTGGGAGAAAGGCTCCTTCCCCATTAGCCCCTGCCATAGGGCCCTGTGCAGGGGACGGCGGGCAGTGTGTGTGTGGGGTCTAGTCCATGGTTCTAACCTCAGCTCCACCCCGGGTCACTCACCAAAGTTCTCTGTGCACCAGTTTCCAGTCTATGAAAAGGGAATAGAATAGCTCCTTCCCCACAGGGTTCTGAGGCTCACATGAGTTATGAATTAAAGTGCCAGCACTTAGAGTTGCGTGGGCACTTCCTGTCCCTGTTCCTGTTCCACCCAGACCTGTCTGGGCTCTGCTAGAGAGGAAGGGAAGGAGCCAAAGGGGTGCGAGTTTATCATCCAGTCCTGGCGGCAGGACCCCACACAAGGAATGTTGTTGAACAGCTGAGAACATCATGAGGTCAGCGAAGTCGCCAGCAGCATGTGGCAGCAGGGACCGGGCTCACAGACACGGATGCAGAGTCCAGGGGTCACGGGAAGGACCTCCCAGGCTGGGATCGAGGAAAGAGCTGGGGCCCAGACAGAGGCCCACAGAGGATGGCCTCTGTCATTTATCCCAGTTCCCTCGATGGCCCTGGCCATCAGAATCACTCAAGGTGATGGTGGAAGAATGCATATTCCTGGGCCCTGCTGCCTGATCATGTGATTCCATAGGTCTAGGGAGGAGCTGAAGTATCTGCATTTTAGTGTGTGTGTGTGTGTGTGTGTGTGTGTGTGTGTGTGTGTGTGTGTGTGTTTAAGCCGGACCCAATGATATTTTTTCCCATTGATTTTTAGAGAGAGTGGAAGGGGGAAGGGGGGACAAAGAGGGAGAGAAAGAGAGAGGGAAATATTGATGTGAGAGAGATCATCGATTGGTTGCCTCCTGCACAAGCCCTGACCAGACCTGGGATCAAACCTGCAACCTAAGCATGTGCCCTTGACTGGGAATCAAACCCACAACCCTTTGGTGCGTGGGTCTATGTTCTAACCACTGGAAAGCCTGGGCTAGCAGTATCTGCATTTTAACAAGCATCTCACGCCTCTGGGATTGTGATGCAGATGGTCAGGGATCAACCTGTGAGGCACACTGTTCCCAGGGACACTAACTCACTGAGCTCAAGGACCCAGATGTCACTGTTACTTGAGCCTGTCACAGAGAGTTCCCGCTCACCCTTTGCAGTTCCTGCTGGGAGGTCTGGGTGCCCTCTCTCACTTGCTCTATTTCCCACGTGAAATCATCTGTATCCTTACCCCAAACCTCAGTGTGCTCTCCTCCGCTCCCCTTGGGGCGTGCAAGTGCCCATCACAACGTAAAACACTGTGTGGGGCGGGGCTGGCTTTCCCACCTGAGAGAGTGAGAGGTTACAACACCCAAAGTCTGTTCGGAGCCTGACTCTCCTCCCCATTCCTTGTCCATTATCTCCCTGGATCCCCACAGCACTGGGTGGGCCAGGCAGCCTTTCTACAGGTGGGGACACAGGCCCAGAGCAGTCAGGGGCTGCCTCAATCACTTGGAACCGAAGGCAAAGCCCAGACTTGAGCTTCTGGCTTCCGTCACCCCAGCCTCCCAGAGTGCAGCTCTTCCTCCTCCACAGGCCTGGAGGCTCTGGGTAATTAATCCCAGCTTCACTGAGTTTAAGGCGAGAAGACTGTACCGAGGGTTTTGTGAGCGCCTGTTCTGTTCCCAGCGTGGGCCAGAGAGAAGAGTGGGAAACTCACCCATCGGGAGGATGCACACCAAGCAGGCCAGGAGTCGGACGGACCCTTCCATGTTGTGAGCGCCTGGAGACCAGCCCCCACATTCGGCCAGGCCACCACGGAGAACGCTCCTTGGCGTGGGTGTGAGGGAAGAAAGGTGTGAGGAGGGGTGGGCGGTGTGCCCAGGCCTGCACCGTGCAGGGCTCTGTGGGTGCTGGAGGAACTGGGGAGAGGCGGCCAGGCAGCCCGAGGTATGATCAGATGAAACCCGTGGGGTTTAGTCATGTGGAAAACTAAGAGGGGAACCACTCGGATTTTTCAGGACAGGAAACAGAGAAGTGGATGGGGAAGATTGCAGGGCCCTTTCTGTAGCCTGGTCCCTTTAACAAACGACTGCTTCCTTCCTTCCCTCCCTCCCTCCCCTTCCCTGCCTCTTTCTTCCCTTCCCTCTCCCTTTCTCTTCCTACATTTTTAGTGTCAGGATGGGTTTCCTCTCCCTCCAGTCCCTTCTTTTCTCCCCTTCCCCACCCGCTTTGGAAAGGAGTTGTGACAAGATGACGAAAGAGACGTTGGGGAGGAGCCTGCCAACATAACTCATCCAAGTGCAGCCAGAAGGCTGTCAGTACCTCCAAGGAAAACACTGTTCACAGATGATCCACCTCCATGACCAGAGCCCTCCAGAGGGCCTGGGGTCCTAAACCTGCACCCCAGATTTTGATGGTCATAAGGATCACCTGAGGATCTTATTAAAATTTAGGTTCTGACCAGAGTCCCTGGTGCTGCTGCTGGCCCATGAGCCATACATGTAGTACATCCAGTATGGAGAGCTGAGACCCCCAACCCCATCCCTGGGCCACTGGGTAGAATATCAGATGGAAATGTGGACCCTGGGGGCGGGGGGGGGGGAGGGAAGCTCTCAGAAGCTTACTTGGTGGACTCTTATGGGGTGACAATGGGAGCTAGAGGTCTGTTTGCTCCATTGAATGGACAGTGTTGGATTTGGACTGTCTGGTGGTAGGATCTCTTTTCTGCTAATGCACTGGACTTGAGTGCCCTGCACAGAGGTAACATTAGCAATGCCATTCTTCCCATTCAGGTGGCGGAGGAAATGCTGTCGGCTAAGTCCAGTTTGTGCCTTGCCTATCATCTGCTCCTCCCCTAGTAACCTCTCACTCTCTCAGGTGAGAAAGCCAGTCCCGTCCCACCCTGGAGGCTCCGCCCTGCCTCAAGGTGAGTTCTCTCTGGTGGCCTGGCCATCTTGGAGAAGAGGAGGGTCAAGCTCTGGGGGTCCCAGAATCCTCAGAAAAGGAGGAAGGATCTTCTATTCTTGATTGGACTGCTTCCCCAGCTCCTGGCAGAGCAGGGTCCCAGCTCAGTTCCAACTGCTCGGGACTCCTTTTCGAGCTCCACTGAACTCCAACTTGCTTCTTTCTTCTAAGTAGTGAACCAGGGGCATCCTTTCAGGAGATGCGGACCTACCCCATTCTTTCAAATAGCTCCATAGAATCCCACAGAATATATTTTATGTCACATAATTTGTTTAACCACTCCCTATTAATGGGTGTTAAAATTACAAGCAAAGCTGCAGGAGGAATTCGTGCACGTGTCTTTACATACTAGTACTTATATTTCATTAATAATCCCAGAAGTGGGATCTCTGGGTCATAGGGTATGAACATTTTGTATTTTTGTTGTTGTTAATCCTCACCTGAGGATATTTTTTCCATTGATTTTTAGGGAGAGTGGAAGAGAGAGAGAAAGACGGAGAGAAACATTAATGTGAGAGAAACACATTGATTGGTTGTCTCCTGCATGAGCCTCCTAACCAGGGCCCGGGCCAGGGAGGAGCCTGCAACCAAGGTACAGGCATTTGACCGGAATCAAACCCGGGACCCTTTGGTCCTGGACCAACGCTCTATCCACTGAGCCAAACCGGCTAGGGCAGACATTTTGCATTTTAATTATTATGCCTAGATTATGCTCCTAAGAGTTTGCAGTTGTTGTGGTGTTTTACATCTTATTGTATACATTACAATCAAAGGAGGAGGTTTAAGGGGGTTACATGAAATCCACTGGTGATACATTAGGGACGTGGAAGAAAGCAAATGGGTATGGGGTGGGATAAGGTGGGGGAAGGAGGAGAGAGTGGGGAGGGATCTCTGGGATTAGATAAAAAGTAAAATGAATAGACACATACTTCTTTTACATAGGTGGGTGCAGGATAGTTAACAGTTAACAAGTAACACGGTAACAGTGAGGGGTTCGGTGGTCTCCTGCTCTGCTGGTCGAGGAAAAGGAAATCACCCTGACATTCCAAAGTTATGTTATTGTAGATGCCAAAAGACAATAGACAGGCTCAGTTAGGGTAAAGATTGACCTTTGCCAAGGAAGATACAGCCTAAGACACAGCTACCTGCCATGACTAGCTTTTAGTTAGAAATTTTTAATGTCAGACCATCCAGTGTGGTTACTTTTGGCCTCAGAATTTGTAAGGCCCACCATGCAGGCCTCTTCTGAGCCACTTTTTCATCCACACTTCTCCCTTTTGGTCATAAATCAATCCAAAGGATGCATTGATGACCAACCTTTTAGCTGGACAATGTGGCCCCCCTGTGCTAGGAAGGCTCATTCCTAGGAAGACTTAGTGTCAGCATTTGTCTTGCTGAATAATGGACCATGGGCAATAGGGCAAGATCATAACCTTGGATGGAAGTCAAGGTCAAATTTTTCTCAAAAGTGAAAAGCAGGTAAGTATAGCATTTACTTACTAGTGGCCCAGTGCACGAATTCATGTACATTGAAAGGAAATTAATTAGAATAAATATTTTAATATCGCTATTTGCCTTTTCTCTATAATAGAAGTGTCAACCAAATTCATGATTGACAATGACAGATCGAAACACACGCATGTGATTGGCAACAGTGAGAGCTTTATATGTATCGCTCATGTGCAAATCAACATATATATATAATTAAGCAAGTTTAATTAGACCTCCTTTCTGATATAGCTAAACTTTTTCCAGCCCAGTGAAGCATCCCAACTTTTCTTTCAGGTAATTGTCAGCAACACAGCAGTAAATATGAACACAAAGCAGATCATTATTGTAGATCACGCAGGGAGAACAAAGGGTAAAATATTTAACTGCAGCAGTATTTGACTATATTCTGCACAGTGAGAAAACCTAAATCATTTCCAAGGTTCACCATTTCTTCTTTTCAGTCGGGTCAAGTTTCTAAGCTTTCTAAATCTCCATTTTCCGGCTAATGAAAAAACATAGGATTCCACCAAGTCTCCTATCTACCGACTCCAGGATTTCTGTGAGGATCAAATGAGATGAGGCATGGGAAAACGCATCACAAACATTTGGTTAAACTGTGAAGTGTTTGCACCTGGCTATAAAGCAAGTTGGGTTCTTGGGCTGAAGAATCCCAAGGAGGCTAGTCGCTAGGGAGAGGAAGCTGGGTGTTGCTACATGATGTCATTACCTGGCTCCACAGCCACCTTTCCAGGCTGGGCTGGGCTGTGGGCCGAATTTTGTGCCATGGAGTCTTGGCAGCGTTGGGTTGCCCCAGGGTGGCCTGTGTCCCACTTGGGGAGGCGGAGTGTTGCTTTGTGAGTGCCAGGTCCACAGTGCCATTTCTCTGTAAATGGCCAGTGCACGTCATGGCAGCTTCTGCGTTGAGTGTCTGCTCCCTGGTGGTCAGTGCACATCATAGTGACTGGTCAGACATTTGGACACTTAGCATATTAGCCTTTTATATATATATAGATAGTTTCAGGGCCACACCATACAACTCTCCAGTTTTCACAATCTGACTGTGAGATGGGTCCCCATTTACTATGGCCCATTCACTTCCCATTGGAAGCATTCAAGTGCTGTTTATTATTAATCTGATTCCCGCTAGTTGTGCAAATGGAAGCTGTAACTTTAAAGTTTATTTGGGGCCAAGGCTGTAAGAACACAATGGTGTAAATTACAATTACCATAGAAAAATAACAGAGGCCAGGAGGACAGTAAGAGTTTCAAAAGTAAAATTCCTGTACCTCAGCAGCAGTTACAGGAGCCCATAAAATTCCTTTCTGAATATTCCTTTCCCATTAGCCTTCAGCTTCTCCTGTTCTTTATTCAGAAATAACCAACGTATTAGACAAACTACTTACTTTTAACTTCTGTTAAAAATGCACACAACCCTTTCATTCCCGCTGCACTAACATTCCTTCTAAATTTCAAGAGAAACCATAAATAGTATTATGGATAATACAAAAGTTATTTTATATATCTTCAGCAAGTATTAACAACTGGGCTATATATACAAGGTTTGAGAAAAGCCCAAAGAACAAGTATAATTATTATTATAGCTAATATTAGCAGACAGGTAAAGACAATCAAACAAATAAAGTTCAACATCAATTTGTAGGAGTATAGGCCTTGTCAATTTCGTGGGAAAGGTGTCTATCTCTGGTGTCAGTGGCTTCTTGTCCCCTGGAAGTCTTTGATCTCTGCTGTAGGTGGAGCCAACTGTCATTCACAGTTAAGTACCTGATAAGGTCCCTTGCAATGACGTTGGAGAGTCTTTAATTGATGTTTTTACAACAGTTGTAATTCATGGTCCTTGAAGTCTTTGTCTTGGGAGCTCACCATGAAATAAATTGGTTACTAATTTATCAGTCCCTGTAAATTGGTTAAAAAGTGCTTGATAATAATGCAGAATGTCTCCTTTTAATAAGGTTGATTCATATATCCCTTCATCTGGAAGCATAGGGTGACCAGTGACTATTTAATGAGGAGAAAAGCTATGTGTTTACTAACAGAAGTAGATTTCAGGTTGAGGAGAACTATAAGGAGAGCTTTTGGCCAAGGGAAATGTAAAGCTTTTGAAAATTTGCCTAGTTGAGTTTTAATTGTAACGTTTTTATGTTCCACCAATCCAGAGAAGTGGGGTGATAGGCACAATGAAAATTCTGCAGAATAGGCCAAATATGACAAATGAATTGCATTATTTGCCCAGTGAAATGACTCACTCAATCACTGTAACTCAGAGCAAATTCCCCAGTTGGGAATTAATTTTCCCCAATAATAACTTACCTATTGTTAGGGAAGTTGCTCTTTTGTAAGAGAATGTCTCAACCAAGTGAAAAAACATACAAATCATAACTAACACACATTGTATTCTTGAGATGGTGGAATTTGGATAAAATCCAAAGTTCCATACCGCAAATGGATCTAAAGGAAGTGGGAATGTCCGTGGGATTATTTTCTAGCATTATATTTGGACAGATAGAACATCTGCTATACACTTTATGAGCTGCAGTTGGAGAAGGTTCCCAGTAATATTGTTTACTTCATGAAATCATCTTTTCAGGACCCCAATGTATTAGCTATTGTACATGTTAAAGTATAGGTATTTGTGTCACTAAACTTAAGATTGGTTTCTGATTGGGGCCAAACCACATCTCTTTGTCTGAGTCAAAGATTCCCCCTTTTTGTTGCCATATCCTCTTGTCTCAGTTGTCTATTGAAATGTAAAAGAGAGTCTTTTATAGATTTAACAGGAAACAAGGAGGGTTATTGGGGCTGGATAATATGGCTGTTTAATGCTGCCTGTCTAGCTGCAGCATCAGCTAAGTGATTTCCTTTTGCTTTCCTGGTGGCAGCTTTAGGATGCTCCGGAAGTTTGATAACTGCCAATTGTGTCAATTTTGTATGACATCTAATAATTCTACAATGTATTTTTCCATTCTTTATGGGCTGCCCTGAGAAAGTTAAGACGCCTTGCAGCTTCTACAACATTCTAAAGTTGTGAGCTACACCAATAGCATAGCTACCATTGGTGTAAATAGTAGTTATTTGATCTTTGGCCAATTGACAAGCCCAAGTTACAACAACGAATTCAGCTTGCTGAGCAGATCTTATTGAGGCGAATAAGAACTTTCAGTTATGTCTACCATGGAATTTATCACATATCCAGCTTGGTAACATCCCCATTCATCTCTCAGAGATCCATCTATAAACCAAACTAAGTCAGCATTATCAATAGGAGTTTCCTGTAAACCATTCATAGGAACAAGAAGATAGTCAGCAAGCAAAACACAATCATGAATGTCTTCATCCTGTAAAGAAGGTAGCAAAGTTTCTGGGTTAAGACTGTTATATCAAATTCAAGTAATGCCAGGCACAGAAAGCAAGAGCCAGATGACTGACAGAAGTGTTCTCTGCCTGGGACTGGCTTTTCCCTGAAGGGAGCTGCTAGAATTCCTGGATTATCCTTGTCTGAATTTCTATTCTCATTTCCCCCTAGGTAATAAGGGAGTGGTATGGAGGATATATAGAGGAGATAAAAGGGGAAGGAAGAAGGGAGATAGCAAAGGATATAGCAGGGGAGCTTTAGAAGGGGAGGAATGGGCTGTTGGCATTTATTAGCTGCAGAAGCCTTCTTTAGTTCAAAGAGAGTTTATAAAACTTTCTTAACTTTTTGTAGGGAAAATAATATATCTGAGTCTTTCCCAGAAGCTTCTAATTTCCAATTAAGATATGCTTCCCTTTCATTCAGTTTAATTTTAGAGACAGCTTTTTCTAATTTTGCATGCGAAAATTAATTTAGGCATCAGAAGAGTTCCATTTTGGCCATCGTAAGTTGATATTGCCTCTAGTTAAATCTTTCCATTTCTGCAAATACTTGCAAGTAAAGGCTTCCTGTTAATTGTATCTCTGCAGAAGTATTAACGGGGTCCAAGGGCTGGGAGTTCTCAGCCTCAGAGACACAATTTCCCATGTTAATTTTAGTTTTATTTTGAGATCTGCAATCTGAACAAAATTTTTAGGGATATTGTGGAGTAGGTTGAAGTGTGCTGCTTATGGGTTGAGGTCTAAGGGGCTGTCACCTCCCAAATCATCTCAACCTTCTTAGGTGTCTTGGTTTCTCTCCCTGTCTGCCTAATACAGCTGTAGTGCTAGGCAACCAACTTTTATGTGCAAGTCCTCAGAGAAGACAACTATTTAATGACAATTGAGTTGGAATTCCTTATGGGGGATCCTGCATGCATGAAGGATACCCTCTGACATATCCACACAGATTCTTAGTCACCTAGGAAAACCCGAAAATTCAAGCTGGAGGGAGTAAATTCAGACTCTCACTTATCCAGCAAAAGGTTTTGTTCAGACTCCCAGTAAGGAGTTCCAATTGAAAAGCCAAATTAAAAACCAGCCACCCATTTTTTGTCTCCTGTCCTCAGTTAACATTTATCCTTAGCCTGGGTTATCTCAACTCTTAACCTATAGTTCCACCTCAAGGATTTTTTTTTTTTTTTTAATTTTACAGCTCAAACAAAGTCAGAGCCTCTTACCTTAAAACAGGAAGGTTCCAGGATGTGGCTCAGTGGTTGAGCATTGAAGGGTGAACTGAAAGGTTATGCAAACAGGAGGCAACTGATCAATGTTTCTCTCTCACATTGATATTTCCTTCTTTCTATTCCTGTCCCTTTCTCTCTCTCTCAAATCAGTAACACACACACACACACACACACACACACACACACACACACACAGGTCTGGTATTCCAAGCAAAACTCACCCACGTTTACCTGATGCAAAGCGAGGAGCCGGTGGGGCACAACGGGCCCCTGCTGGTACTTAGTATGGGTTCGGGTCTGCGAGGTGGTCCTGGGTGGGCTTCTTTGGAATCCTGCTGCATTATGCCTAGTAAATGTCGAAGTAAGAAATGTCCAAACCTGTAGAGAATTTTTTGAGTTTATTTGAGTCCAACTGACAACAATTGCTGAGAAGCAAAATCTCAATGGTTGAGAAAATGCTCTAGAGAAGGGCAGTTTTGCACCTTATTTTATACATTACAATCAAAGGAGGAGGCTTAGGGCTTTGCATGAAAGCCACTGGTGATAGATTCGGAAGGTGGGAGAAAGCAAAGCAGGGGAAATCTCTGGGATTGGATAACAAGTAAAACAAATATAGTAGACACATACTTCTTTTATATAGGCGACTGCAGGTCGTTAACAATTAACAATGAACTGAATAATAATAAGAGTGAAGGGTTCTGTGATCCCCTGCTCACATGGCAGATTGTACTCTGAGAGGTTTGGAAAAAGGAAATCACCCTGACATTCCAAAGGCACGTTATCCCAGAAGCAAAAAGACAACAGACAGGCTCAGTTAAGGTAATGATTGACCTTTGTCAAGGGAGATACCGGCCTGCAACATGACTACCCTTCATGACCTGCTTTTATTTTATATTTTTAAAATTTTTATTGATTTTTAGAGAGAGAGGAAAGGAGAGGAATAGAGAGATAGAAACATTGATAAGGGAGAAACATCATTGATTGGCTGCCTCCTGCACATCCCCTACTGGGAATCTAGCCTGCAGCCAGGGCATGTGCCCTGACCGGGAATCAACAGTGACCTCTTGGTTCCTGGGTTGATCCTCAACCCCTGAGCCACACCAGTCAGGCCATGACTTGCTTTTAGTGAGAAAGTTTTAATTTCAGACCATCCTATGTAGTTTCTTTGACCTCTGAGTTTGTAAGGCCCACCATGCAGGCCTCCCCTGAGCTTGCCAAGTTTAGTATGTGGCCCCTTTTCCATCCACAGTGGTTTACAGTTTCTCCAATAATGAGTGGGAACAACCTATTTAAGTGGGTCATTTTGATGAAGCTATTTTACTGTAGCCATACAGATTTTGAAGTGGTGACTACTGATGAAAGAACAGTTGTCTCCAAAATGTAGTCATCATTGACATTAGTTATATTTCCAAGCAGCATAAATGAGAAATGGTAAAATTATAAAACAAATCAATCTAGACAAGCAAAATGCTCAGAACATTAAAATGCCTAATTAAAATATCCTGCTATCTTGGTATCTGTTGCAAGGAGATTGTCAGAAAGCTGGACAGAAAAGCAGTCAGGTAAGGGGCTGGCAAGGATGAGCCAAGCCTTGGGTGGATGGGGGTATGGTATTTGAGTTAGGATAAAGGCTAATCTGTTGAAAAAATAAAAGGAGAGACTCCCAAATACAATGGATTAAAAAAAAAAAAAACAACAGAGCGTGATTCCTGCTGTATAACAGTCGTAAGGTGAGCTGCTTAAGTTGGCAGGTGGCGTGGCATCTCCTGGTCATTCCGGATCCAGATTCCTTCAGGTTGTTACTCTGCCCCCCCCCCCCCCCCAGGCATTGTTAATGCCTTCGTGGCAGAAGTTGGTTATCATGACTGTGGTCTTCTTTTTGAGCCTGGAATCTGGGAACCACCATGCTCACAAAAAGAACCAGGTTTGGGAGTCAGATAGTTCCATCCAGAAATCTATGTTTTAACCAGACACCTGGGTGATTCTGATGTAAGCTTATGTGTGAGGACCAGTAGTTTAAGGAGCAAAAGAGGTGAGGCCCATAGAGCTCTTAGTCCAGAGGTTGGCAGGTTGAGGAGTGTCTAATCTTCAGTGGTAGCTATATATGTATCTGCTGGAGGCCCGGTGCATGAAAATTCATGCACTGGAGTGGGGGGGTCCCTCAGTCTGGACTGCCCCCTCTCACAGTCCGGGAGCCCTCAGGGGCGGGAGGCGACCCGGTGATCAGGGGAAGGCGATACCCCATCACACCCCTGCTGCTGCCACTGCCGGCAGCGCAAGCCTCGGCCGGCCCTGGTTACCTGTGCCTTGGGCCAGCCCTGGGCGGCTGGGGGGCTGAGGGGACTGGGGGTTTCTGGAGGTAGGCACGCAGAGCAGCTGGGCCTGCCTGGAGGCAGGCCCAACCTTGCTGTGTGCTTGCCACATGCTTGCCGTGTGCTTGCCGTGTACCTGCCACCCTGGCAGGGCTGAGGGGACTGGGCACCACCATCTTGTGGTGGTGGGCGCCCCCATCTTTGAGGGCATGGCAGCCAATTAGCATATTCCCTCCTTATTGGCTGTGGGTGCCGCCATCTTTGAGGGTGGGGCAGTCAATTAGCATATTCCCTACTTATTGGCTGTGGATGCTGCCATCCTTGCGATGGTGTGAGGGTCAATTAGCATAATCCCTCTTTATTAGATAGGATGATATGTATACACACATATGTTATATATATGCACACATATAAAATATAACATATATGTATTCTACATGGTAGCTGCTCAATTAAGTGATTCTTAATGTCTTTGTGTTATTGGATGATAAACTGATGCTACCTTCTCCCAGTCTCTTTGGGCTGACCCATTTGTGGCTTATAAGAAGGGTGATTTCCCCTGGCTGGAAGGCTCAGTTGGTTGGAGCGTCATCTTGCATACCAAACAGTTGCGGGTTTGATTTCTGGTCAGGGCACATACCTAGCTTGCAGGTTCAATCCCCAGTTGTTTCTCTCACTAAAAAAAAAAAAAAGAAAAGAAAAGAAAAAATGAAATTAATAAAAAAACATATCCTTGGGTGAGGATTAAGAAAAAAAAGATTGTATAGTTTATTCTCCAAACTGGTACACTTTTGTCTGGGACAAATCAATGCTAAACTGTTGGAACTACCAGTACAATTGTCATAAACTGGGGCTGTCCTGGGCCAACCAGACATGTAGTTACTCTTCTGGAAGCATCCTGCACTATCAATTTCTTGGCAGAATGTCTCAAAGGCTTTATGGATCCCCATATGACTACCGGGGGCAGTGGAGGGTGGGGGAAGGCGTGGATAGTTAGGTATTGAAGGCAGAATTTTGCCCTTTCCATCTGAGTTCTTTTACCTTGGGTTTCTTGGGAGTTGCTATGGGGATTAGGATATATGTGCATAGGTCTTCAAGGGTGAGTGTAAGTTGATGCTGGCATCCTCATAGTTGAGGATAAGTGAGAGTGTGTGAATAAGGGGCCATTGTGCTTTTTGTCCTCTGTGAGTTTATGCTCTATACACCAGTATATCTGTATGCGGTCACCCTGTGTGAATGCCTGGGGGAAGATAAAGACAGGTTGGAACATGAAACCAGGATTGTTTCCGGGGAGCATTAGGGTCCCTCTCTGCCACCTGACACTCATAGTCTGGTTTAATCTGGTGAAAGTGAACCCCCCAGCGGGCCTAGTTCTGTGGAATCAGCGTGTAAACCTTAGGAGCAGCAGTGGGTGGAAATGTAGCAGCAAGGAAAAATGGCGGAAGGAAACTGGGGGAATTCCCAGTAACAGGATTACAGGCTGATACGATTTTCTTACTCCCTAGCACCTGCTGATTCCCTGCCTCGCCCCTGCAGGGTGATGTCCCAATTCAGGGGGCCCAGGGACATGGCCAACTGCAAGGCTTGTGTGACCAGGGAGTCAGGAAGGTCAACTCACGTCCCTGCCTAGAGAATTCCAGAGAGGAGGGTGTTGCCTGATTCAAGGACATGAGGAGCTAGAGTTTGGATGGGCCAGTGGGGACCAGCTCATACCACACAGGCTGGGGAGAGGGACAGAAAGCTGGGTTTCCTAAGTCATTCTGTCGGGGTCAGTGAGGTCACGTTCTCTTGCTGGTTTGAATGAAGGTGAGGACTGGTGGTTCCTTCCATGTCTTCTTTCCATTTCCTCTTCTCTGGAAAGCCCAGTTATTCTCAGCTTCCTGTGTCATTTCCCGCTCTGCCCTAGTGACCACACGGGAAAGGTGGCGTGATATCCTGGTGGGGCACAGCTTCTGCAGTCCCAGCTTCGTCACTGACCATAGCGTGACTTGGAGCAATTACTTATTTTCTACATAAAATGTGGACAATAATGGCCTCCTCATGCTGCCACTGCAGGGACCGCAGGGCGAGGTGTACAGCAGGGCACGGCCAGTGCCCGGCTTCTAATAAGAATTCAACTGATTTTCCAAAAGCTGTGATATCATCTTTTTCGTTTTGGGTCTCACTTGTGCGGAAAGATTCAGATTCTGATTCTAATAAAAAGCCAGTATGAGTTCAAGAGTCAGATGAAAGATCATAATGGGTAAGAGATACTTTGGAGAGGGCAAATGATTCCAAGTACTTTAGAAGCATTTGGCAAGCTAATGAACAAACCCGTCTTCTATCCATTCAAGCACGTCCTCTGAGGACCTGGGCAAGTGCTCATCAGTAGATGAGTGATGGTGACATATGTAATACTTTCAACAATAAAGAATTTAAACTAAAACAAAAAGAAAAGTGGTGGTACACATAGGGCATCCCCCTGAATGTATGCATACTTTAACAGCTGTTAGCTCAATTTTGAAAATGAAATGTATTTTAATAAACACTGCCTTTATAATTATTCAAAGTGTATGCATACATTTTTGGGGGACACCTTATATATACAATAGAATATTCCTTGGCCATAAAAAGAATGAAATCTTACCATTTGTGACAACATGCATGGAACCAGAGGGTACTATATACTATGCTCAGTGAAACAAGACAGTCATCTCTATATATAAAAAGCCAGGGGCCAATGCAACCGAACTGACAACTAAAGAGACGACCGAACAGACGACCGAACAGGCTGAGTGGGGCGACAAGGCCAGCAGGGTGTTAGTGAGGGTTGACCAAATGACTGAGCAGCAGGCTGCGTGGGGTGACCAGGCTGGCAGGGGGGCGGGGGCAGTGAGGGGTGACCAAATGACCAAACAGCAGGCTGTGGGGGGCAACCAGGCCAGCAGGGGATGGCAGTTGGGGGGGACAGGCCTACAGGGGAGGGCAGTTGGGGGGGTCAGGCCTGCAGGGGAGGGCAGTTGGGGGGGACCAGGCCTGCAAGGGAGGGCAGTTGGGGGGGACCAGGCTGGCAGGGGAGGGCAGTTAGGCGTCGATCAGGCTGGCAGGGGAGTGGTTAGGGGGTGATCAGGCTGGCAGGCAGTCGGGGTTAGGGGCAATCATGCAGGCAGACAGGCGAGCGGTTGGGAGCCAGCAGTCCTGGATTGTGAGAGGGATGTCCGACTGCCTGTGGGATCAGGCCTAAACCGGCAGTCAGACATCCCTCAAGGGGTCCCAGATTAGAGAGGGTGCAGGCTGGGCTGAGGGACACCCCCATCCCCGTGCACAAATTGAGTGCACTGGGCCTCTAATAGAGATATAAGTACCATGTAATTTCACTTATATGTGGAATCAAAAGAACAAAATAAATGAACATACAAAGTTGAAACAGACTCATAGATACGGAGAACAGATTGAGGTTGCCAGAGGGGAGTGAGGCTGGGGGACTGGATGAAAAAGGTGAAGGGATTAAGAAGTACAAATTGATAGTTACAAAATAGTTGTGGGATGTAAAGTACAGCATAGGGAATATAGTCAATAATATTGTAATTACTATGTGTGGTTCCAGGTGGGTACTGAAAATACTGGGGGGGGGGGGGGAACTCTTTGTAAAGTATATGATTATCTAACTCCTATGCTGCACACCTGAAACTAATACAGGAAACTATTGAATGTAAATTATAATTGAAAAATAAAAAATATTGATAGTGGGTTTTCTATCAGTTTTAGCTACCCCTAGGTACACTGACTGCAGCTTGTCCTCAGGCTAAAAAAAGTCAAGGAAAACAGAAGACGCAGCTTATACTATTCTCTTTTTCCAAGTATTCACCTTTCCTCTGTCTGCTTTTGGTGCACTCTCCAGGGCCTTCATGTAGGTTTCTTTGATCCAGAGCTTATAGTTGTTATCTTTAGGAAGGTCCGTACCGTAAGAGTTTACTCATCTGACCAGAAATAGAACTCAGCCGGAAGCTGGATGCTTGACCACTGAGGTGCACTGTTGCTTAGCAAAATGCTGTCTGCCCTCATCACATGCTCCATGAAGGGCCATGGCTCTGAGAAATATCCAAAATGGTGTGCTTTCAGACACTATGTGAGGCTCTGATATGTTTCGGAGAAGAATTTTTGTCAACGCTTCTCAAATTGCAATGTCTAGCCCATCTATAGATAAGGGATCCCTCCCAACCCCCCGGAAAAGAAAAAAGTAAGGACTATGAATGCAAACAAGAGATAATTGACTCAACATGAGCTAATCCAGCCCTCGAGAGTGACTCACTATGCCTGAAGAGACTGGGGGAAATGGCCAAGTGCTGGGCTCTTATATGGTTAGCTTTAGAGCAGATTGATTCTGATTTGAGAAAGGGAGAAACTTGATTTTCCGGGTCATTAGGAGGCATCTTCTGTTCCCTTATATTTACCATCAAGAGGGCATGAGATCCTAGGATGTGATTAGAAATGAGCAAATAAATGCAATTTGTATCAGTCACGAAGAGTGGGGTGAGGGTGGAAGATGAGGAAAGGAGCTAGGACTCGTGGGGAAAGGTTAGAGGTATCAGGAACTACTGGGCCCTGTGTAGTCACCCCCTCCACCTGCCCATGGGCACTGGGGTGGGGTTGGATGTTTGGGGGTAGCTGGGAAGGGCCTGAGTCTCAAAGACCAGTGCCAGCATTTGTTACAACTTTGGTCCTCTGTGATTTAAGAGCTTTGGGGACAGTTAGAAGGGCCCCATAAAATAAGCTTCCTTTTCTCCTTTTGAAACTTTGGCCATGGATGAGATGCACTTGAAGGACCCTTCTGGTTCCATGAATCTCCAGGGAAGGGCCTCTCCATCTTATCGGCATTCACCAGGAGAAGGATAATGGGAATGAAAGTCAAGCAGGAGAGGCTGGGGCAGGAGGAGTGAACACTGGAGGGCGAGGGGCCAGAGACCAAAAGCATCCTCACTCTTCTGCTAACCCTCCCACCAGACCCACTGTGGAGCTGTGGGTGGGAGTGAGCAAGACCCAAACCCCACGGTGAGGGTGAGAAAGCTCAGCACTCTCTGCGGAGGGCACTTCCCTCACCTCCTAGGAGAGCCTGAAAGGGGCTGGGTGCTACAGTCCTTCCTTGGTGCCCATACCTGAAAACCACCAACGGGGTTTCCTTTCACCGGGCTAAGCCCCGCCTCAGCTGCCAATAGCAACCGTGGGAGGGGAAACAATTTCCTGCTCACCACCTCTTCCCCACTAGGGATGGGACTCCAGGTGGATTGAAACAGGGAGAGAAGGGGAGGGAGTGAAACTGAAATGGAGGGTGGAGCGTGTGTATAACAAATGCCACCAGCTGCACACCGCAGATTCCCTCAGCTCAGCAGTGGCCCCTTTCCCCCGCAGCACCAACCCCCCACATTTGGGTAGGTCCTCTGTTTGTGGTCCCCTGTTTAATAACTGTCTAGTTTTTGCTCACTAGCACCTGCCATCAAACTTTAAAATGGAGGAGGAGGAGGCATTGGAGTCAATTCACTTCCTCTTTAAAAAACATTCACCTGTCTGATTCCCTTCATCGCAGGCTGGCTGAGGCTTTCCTGGCCTCACCCTTCTGTGCCATTGCGAGCTTTAGGCCCATTCCTAAGTCAGTTTCCATACCCCACCTCATGGCTCCCCCTGAGTTTGTACCTGTTGACGTCCCCACCAGCACTGACGGAAATCCAGGTTATTCTGAGAGGTCATTTACTAGATGGAAAAACCTTGATATTGCCTTGATACAAGGCAAGTTATACACCCTGACCTACCCATCAGGGCCTATGCCGGAGCCTGTCCCAAAAATAATGACAATAGTCACGATCACAAGAGAATCAACAATTTTTTAGTAAGCGCCAACTGTGTTGTGACTGTTTGGTATGTGTGTAATCTAATCTCACAGCATCCCTGAGAGACAGCGACATTCCCATGCTATGGATGAAGAAGCCAGGGCTCAGGGAAGATATGGGATTTGCCTGCAGGCACACCGCTGGAGAGGGGGGCGCATAGACCCCGGGTGCCTGTGCCCGAACACCCGTGCTCGTGCCGCACACTACAGAGTGTCCAAGGAAAGAGGAAAGAACTGAGGCTGAATGCTGAGGCTGGGCTTCCCAAGAGCTTGGGAGTCAGGGGTGAGCTGGGGTGAGGTTGCTTTGATTTCCGTTGTGGCTTTGGCCTCACCGCTTGGGTCACCAGCCACTGAGATGGAGGCCAACAGGCGGCGGAGGGTGTTTGCTCAAGGCTGTGTCTCTGCAAGGACAGACTTGTCATAATTCTTTTTTATTTTCCAGCTTTGAGATGTAATTGACTTATAACATTGTGTGCCTTTAAGGTGTACCATGTATTGATTTGCTATATGTATATATTGAAAAATGATTGCTACAACAGGGTCAGTTAGCACATCCATCACCTCCCATAGTTACAATTTTTGTGTGTGTTTGGTGAGAACTTTAAAATCTACTCTCTTAGCAACTTTCAAATACACCGTCCAGTCTTGTTAGCTATAGTCAACGTGCTGTTCATTATATCCCCAGGACTTAATTTATCTTATAACTGAGGTTTGTACTCTCTGACCATCTTCACCCATTTCCCCCACCTCCACCTCTCACCCCTGGCAACCACCCATCTGTTCTCTGTTTCTATGAGTTTGTTTGTTTTTAGATTACACATGTAAGTGAGATCATACAGTATTTGTCTTTGACTTATTTCACTAGCATAATGCCTTCAAGTTCCTTTGTGTCATAAATAAAAGGATTTCCTTATTTTTTTTAATGGCTGGATAATATTCATCTGTCTACCTGTCTGTCTGTCTGTCTATCACATTGTCTTTATCCAGTCACCCATCAGTGGACACGTAGGTAGTTTCCATGTCTTGGCTATTGTGAATAATGCTGCAGTGAACCTGGGGACAGGTATTTCCTCAAGAGAGTGGTTACGTTTCCTTGGGATATATCCCCAGCAGTGGAATTGCTAGGTCACGTGGTAGTTCTAGTTTTACATTTTTTAGGAGCCTCCATACCGTTTCCCACAGTGGCTGCACCAGTTTACGTTCCCACCACCAGGGCAGAAGGGTTCCCTTTCTCAGCCTCGCCAGCGCTAGATATGGCTTGTCTTTCTGACACCAGCCATTCTGTCAGGTAGGAGGTGCTATCTCACTGCGGTTTTGATTTGCCAGATGTTGTCATCATTCTTATGCAGGCGGAGGCTTTCCAAAACTGCTGCTCCTGCACCAATGCTAAGGTCCAGGCTGCAGGGCCCCGGGGATGCAATTTCCCTGAATGAGACAGGGTAGCTGCTCTAAAAAAATCTTTTAAATTAGTATTTTTGGACATCTAACCTCCTGCAAACATAACGTTAATAGCTGCAAAATATGATTATGTATATGCTCATCTGTGTGCAGTTTCCCTGTTTTCTTTTTGGGTTTGTTCTTCTTTCCCCTTCTCCCCTCCTCCTTCCACACCAGTGTCCTGCCCCACGGTCGGTAAACCATGTGTAACCACTAACAGCCTACTGTTGACCAGAAGCCCTACTGATAACACAAACAGTCAACTACTATGTGTTTTCTCTGTTATATGTACTATATACTGTATTCTTAACATAAATGAAGCTAGAAAAAATTGTTAAGAAATCATAAGGAAGAGAAAGTGCATTTATAGTATTGTGTAAATTTATCGATACTATACAATTACATCATCTATTTATAAGATGGATTGTCTTTCTGTCAGTGCCTACATCAATATTGTCTTATATGATACAGAACACTGTCGATGTTATACATATTAATAACACTAGATATAAAAAATGAAAAGATAATGTGAAAAGGAAATTTCCTTTTATTTATATGCATTGATAATGAAGACGCAACAGCAATATGATTGCTTTATGGTAGTAAGGAAATCTCAAAAAATTTAATATATTTATTGAAAAATCTGCATATGAGAGGAAACGTGCAGTTTAATCCCATGTTGTTCCAGAGTCAACTGTACTTTAGTTTTGATGTTTGTATAAATGGAAGCATGCAGTATATATGCTTTGTCCATTTTATGCTTGATATTTTTATTTTTAAGATTTATCTGCATTGATGTATTAGCTGTAGTTCATTCATTGTTAATGCTGCAGTGCATTATGTTATTGATAACATTTGGGTTGGTCCAGTATTTTGCCTCTATGCCATGAGAATTTGTTTTAAATTATATTTCAAAAACATTTTTTAAACTTTAGCTATAATTATATCAAGGTAAGAAATTGATCAATTCAATCAGTTTTTAAACAGGCACATAGTTTAATGTGTAGATACACGAGGCTTTTAACAAAAATACACAGTCCCTTTCCCTTAGGGTGGGTCTGTGAGAAGGCCAGGCAGCTGGAGGCTCCCCACCTGGACTGTGAACCCAGGGGAGGGATGATGCAATTGGCAGGGACAAGCTATTGATCACTGAGCAGTGGTAGTGGAGATAAGAGGCCAGAGAGGGAGGCAGTGGAGCCGGCAGTGCAGCCTGCTATCCCAGCTAGATTATGCCCTCGGGCTGGGCCAGCCCCAACTTGCTGCCCAGTCTCCCTTCTTTTTTTCCTTCCAGCTTTACTGAGAAATAAATGACATACCTCACTGTGTCAGTTTAAGGCGTACAGCATAACCGTTTGACATCTATCTGTTGCGAAATGATTACAATAGGTTTAGTTAACATTCATCAACTCGTATAGATACAATAAAAAGAAAAGAAAAACAAACTGTCCTTGCAATGAGAGTTCTTAGAATCTACTCTTTAACCAGCTTTCCTCTATGTCGTACAGCAGCGTTAACCCAGTCATGTTGAACTCTACACCCCTCGTGCTTATTTACCTAATAACTGGAAGCTTGTACCTTTGCCCACCTTCTCCAAATTCTCCCCCCACCCCCACCTTCCCATTACCTGTAGTGACAATAAATCTGACCTCTTTTCTGAGTATAAGTTAGAGCATACAGTATCTCTCTCTCTCTGTCTGACTTATTTCACTTAGCATAATGTCTCAAGGTCTATCCATGTTGTTACAAATGGTCAGACTTTCTCATTTTAATGGCTGAGTAATATCCCATTCTATATAGATACCGTAATTTCTTTACCCATTCATTCATCAATGGACATGTAGGTTGTTTCTCTGTCTTGGCTATTGTAATAATAATGTTGCAATGAACATGGGGTACATATATCTTTTCAAGTTAGTGTTTTGTATCTTTTGGATATATTCCCAAAGTAGAATTGCTGGATCATGTGGTAGTTTTATTTTTAATTTTTTCAGGATTGTCCATACTGTTTTCCACAGTTTGCCTCTCTTTCCTAACTTAAAATTGTCAGAGAGGCCAGGCAATACCTTATCAGGTACTTTGATATCAGGAACATGCCTTCTTGTGGAGACCCTCCCTCGTCCCCAGCACCCAGCCTCCTGCATCTGGGTGTGCGATGTTTCATAGGGAGAGCAGTCTGGCCTGTGCATTTGTGTGTGCTTCTAGCATGGATGCACGTCTGTCTTCCCATTTACCTCACTGCCATGCCAGGCCTGCCCAGGTGAGTGGATTTCCACACGTGAGTGCTTTTACACTCTTTGGTGTTACTGTACTTCCTATTCTTCTTGCTTATGGGGTGTTATGGCCACAGTCTTTGGGGTGAAACAGATCTGGATTCAAATGCTGTTTTTGGCACTTAATTATGCGACCCTGAACAAGTTACTCAGCTTTTTGGATGTTGTTGCTCATCTGAGGAATGTGGATAAGTTGATCTGAAAGAGTCAGAGCTGCGCTTCTATGATGGAGGTGATAATTCTCAGTTATCTCAGGAATTCCAGGGAGGAACCCCACCCTCCCCAACATCACAAACACCACTCAGAATTCCACCCTTTCCTGTGCCCTGGAGGAGCACACATTTTTCTTCATTTTCTTCTAGAACCAGAGATAAGAGACTCTAACCCCTTGGAGCTATGCTTGACTGAGAGGTCAGTGACCAATAGAAGATCTTATGAGAGTGTGTTTTGATACAGAATAAAGGAGAGAGAGAGAGAGAGAGAGAGAGAGAGAGAGAGAGAGAGAGAGAGAGAGAGACCTTGAGGGCAGTAAAGCCGGAAAAAGAGGTGGGGGTGAGAAAATAAAAATGAGGACAGGCTGGGAGGCAGGCCCTAGTGTCCTGGTTTCAGACCTTCTGACGGTTGTCCAGTCCTTTGCTGTTTCCTGGACGGGTCTACTGAGCTGATGCCTTAGAGCAGAAGCTTCACCCAGGCCTACATTTGGTGTCCTGAGCGGGGTCACTGGCCACCATTTGTTACAATAGGATGAATGGTATTGAGGCAGGAGAAACAATTAGATGTCTCCCATCAGGATAGGCATAAAAAGATGTGCAATGAACCTGAGCCACAGGGCATCTATCATTTATCCCAGGGTGGCCAAGAGAGGGTGGGACTCTCTGGGGCTTAAGGTTTCATCCTGAGAACATGCTGGTTTCCAGGGAACTTACACATGTGATAGCTGGGAGGTTGGCTGAGCTGCTGGGAGTCACAAAGGGGCTGACAGGTGATGGATGGAAATGGGCACAGTTTCCCAGCACCTGCACCTGCCTGCTCAGTGAGGGTGAGGGCTGGCACCTTCCTAGTTCCTGATACCCTGCAAAATGACACCAGACAGCAGGGTTGATGAGGACTGAGAGCATGCTGGGTGTAAGCATGTAAGTGAATTTAGGAGGATGAGTAAGTAGGTAAGAAAGGTCACCTTCTCTGAAGATTTGGGATGAGGATGAAGGTAGGGCAGGAGAAATCAGGAAAAGAAGGATGACTTATTTCTTTTCTTTTAAAAAATATTTTTATTGACTTCAGAGAGGAAGAAAGAGGAAGAGAGAGATAGAAACATAAATGATGAGAGGGAATCATTGACCAGCTGTCTCCTGCACACCCCACACTGGGGATTGAGCTCGCAACCTGGCATGTGCCCTGACCGGGAATTGAACCGTGACCGCCTGGTTCATAGGTCAAAGTTCAACCACTGAGCCATGCTGGCCAGGCTTTTCTTTTCTTTCTTTCTTTTAAAATATATTTTATTGATTTTTTACAGAGAGGAAGGGAGAGGGATAGAGAGTTAGAAACATCTGAGAGAGAAACATCAATCAGCTGCCTCCTGCACACTCCCTACTGGGGATGTGCCTGCAACCAAGGTACATGCCCTTGACTGGAATGGAACCTTGGACCCTTCAGTTCGAAGGCCGACGCTCTATCCACTGAGCCAAACCGGTTAGGGCCAGGCTTTTCTTTTTTTAAAAAAAAAAATTCTTTTATTGATTTTAGAGCCTGCGAGCCAGGCATGTGCCCAGATGGGGAAATGAACCAGCAACCTCTCGATACGTGGGCCAATGCTTAACCAACTGAGCCACACCAGCCAGGGTGGCTGACTTCTTTCTTTATTCTGAACAGAGGACTTTGCTGCCAAAGAGCCAGGGTAGGATTCAAGGGTGGCCAGGGTTCATTCACTTATCCAACAAATAAATACCCACCTGGCAGCTAGTTATATGTATTAGGGATACAGAGGAGGCAGTACCTCACTTCTCACTTCTGCCTCTGGGCATTTGCTCACACCATTCCCTCTGCCTGGCCTCTCCCCCTCCTCTTTCCCTCTACTCCAGGGTCTCTCAGCGTCAACACTATTGACATTTGAGCTGGATAATTCTTTGTTGTGAGGACTGTCCTGTGCATGGTAGAACTTTCAGCCGCATCCCTGGCATCTACCCACTAGATTCCTCCCCCAGCTGTGACATCCAAACATGTCTCTGGGTGTGGTCAGTTGTCTCTTGGGGGCAACCTCACTCAAGCCCCACCTCCTCCATGATGCTTGCTTTGGCTATGTCTGCCCATGTGGGTTTCTGCTTTCTTTGGTCTCCGGGACCAATCATCGCTGCCGCAGTGCAATTTACCATGTGACCTTCTACTCCCCTCCTTTGACCTGTAGGAGAAGACAGTCCTGAAAATGGTCCTGGGGATGCAGACTTCATTCAGGCACATGGCAAACCCATTACATCTCAGAGCAAGCTGCCTCCGTTCTGCCAGGGAGACCCCAGTTTCCTCATCTGTCAAATCCACTATGGCATTAGATCAGAACATTTCAGCCATGCTCATAAAAGATATGAAGGGGCCAATTGGGCAGGTTTCTAGGTCCCAATTCTCCTTAAAAGAAGCCGACTTTATGTTTTATACATTGAGTTCTGTGTGGTGTTTTATCCAACACGATTTGATGATCATTAAAGGCTTTCCTGATATTTGATGAGATTTTATTTGTATTAATTGGATCTCACTTAGGTGTGAATGCCAGCTAGCTCAGTGCTGGGCTCACAGAAGTTTCAATGAACATTTGCTATTTGATCATGTTTTTATTCTAAAGCCCCCGGTAATTTTGCTCTGAGGCTGGGAACTGGCATTTGAAATCTCCCTGCATTAGTTAGGAGTGTCTCATTTGCCAATTACAGAAAACTGAATCACAGTAGCTTGAACAAAGAGTGGTTTCTTTTTTCTCACTCGAGAAGCCCTGGCTGGGCTGGTGTCTTAGGGACTTTCTGGGCCTTTCCCTCCTTCAAGGGAAGGAGCTGCCTGGCTCCTCACAGGATGGCTCCAGGCCATAAGTCCACTCTCAAGTCCATAGCAAGCTCCACTTGTCTCTTTTATGGGGAAAGAGCTTTCCCAGAATCCTCCCACCAAACTTCTGACTATATCTCATTATTCAGAACTGGATCACAAGACTACTGTCAGGTAAAGGGAGGCTGGGAAAGGGAAGATTCAGCTCTTGTAGCCTCCAAAGTGGAGAGAGCCAAGGGAAAGAGGTGGAGGATGGATGCCCTGCTGGCAGAGCAGCAGGCCTGCCCCATCCCTACTCAGCAAAGCCTCCAGCATCTCCAGCCCTGGAGGGCGGGCAGCCAGGGGGCCCCATGTAGGCCCTGGGCCTTGACTGACTGGTCCTTCTGCCTCAGCAGTGCAGCCTGGGCCCCTGAGCCCTGCCCCCCTTTACCCCCCCCCCCCCCAGCCCCAGCATAGTCCAAGGTGGCTCCCTGAGAGCAGGTACTGTGGTTCAGGCTCCTGGATGAGGGTTAATATATCTGTGGCTCAAGGTTTCCCTTTTCTCTTGGCAGACTTTGCAGTTGGAAGTGAAGGCTCCCCAACAAGGAAGTAATTCAATAAGTCAGACAATACGGCCTGTTTTTGAAATCCCATGGGTTTACTAGGATTGGAAGTACCAATTTGGGCATTAACCCTATAAATTGTTTGATACTGTATGCTGCTGAAACAAGGGAAGGACATCAATAAAAATCTTTTTCTTCGGTTCTTACTTCTCTACTGACCCCTGCAACAGGCCCCTCAAACAATCTAGGCATCACTTTTGGATTAATTTCTGCTCTCATGTCCCTCCACTGCTCCCAGATTCTGATCTTCATCTCTATCTAAAGCAGTGGTTCTCAACCTTCCTAATGCCGCGGCCCTTTAATACAGTTCCTCATGTTGTGGTGACCCCCAACCATAAAATTATTTTTGGTGCTACTTCATAACGGTAATTTTGCTACTGCTATGAATCGTAATGTAAATATCTGATATGCAGGATGTATTTTCATTGTTACAAATTGAACATAATTAGAGCATAGTGATTAATCACAAAAACAATATGTAATTATATATGTGTTTTCCGATGGTCTTAGGCGACCCCTGTGAAAGGGTCGTTCGACCCCCAAAGGGGTCGTGACCCACAGGTTGAGAACCGCTGATGTAGAGCCAATATCAAACTTCTGCTTTTAGCAGCGGCAGACTAGGTAATCCGGACCAATTCTCCTTCTGAAAACAGCTTAAAAAAACATAAATCCCTTCCTCCCCTCCCCCAACATCAAAACGCTAATAGGATAGCGAAGGAATTAGCAAACCCAAAATCTAGAAGACAGAAATCCAGCGAGTGGAGCGTGGTTTGTGGGGCTGCTTTTGCCCAAGGGGCATTGGCTGAGATAAAGAGGAGGCTGAGAAACAAGCTTTGCTTTTGAAAATTGTGACTAGTGGTCTAAAAGTTGGAATCTACAGCTTGCTTTCCTTTTCACAGTACAGGCCCTGGCAAATTGCTTGGCACTCAGAGCTGGGGCCCTGCAGCGCTGCACGGTAGAAAGAGAGTCAACCAGAAGGAAACTGCTCTCCCAGGGGCTGCAGCGCGGCTGAGGCACGTGGGTGGCCGAAGATCTGAAGTTTTGACATTGGGATGAACTAATGTTGGAATGCTTGTATCCCTCGGTGCCTGGCAGAGCAAGTGAATCCTGTCTGGAAGAACTTACTCTCCAAGGTCTCAAATGATTTCTACAGATTATTTTAACAGAACATCCTACACACAATAAAAAGTAACCAAGCAAATGAGGAATGCCATTGAGCCCACCTTCAGGGGCATAGGGAGTGAGTAGGGCTGCCAGTTCTGTCTTTGACCCCCCAGCTCCTGTTAGTAAGCTCTCTGCTGCAGCTATGGGATCCGTTCACTGTCCCTGGCTGTTCATTTATTAATGTAGTGCCTTCTCCTGGGAGGCCGTGGCCGTCTTCAGGCAATTGCTGTCTCTTCCACAGTGATGTCTCCCCTACCTCCTCTGGCCACTAAGCTCCTAGACTCTGGGAACCATTTTGAGAACCACTGCTCTAGTCCAACCTCTTTTCTTCCAGTTGAACAAGGACCTAGAGCAGTGATAGCAAACCTATTTTTTTGGTTGAGTTTTCTTTGTTAAATGGCATTTAAATATAGAAAATAAATATCAAAAATATACATCTTTGTTTTACTATGGTTGCAAATATCAAAAAATTTCTATATGTGACACGGCACCAGAGTTAAGTTAGGGTTTTTCAAAATGCTGACACGCCGAGCTCAAAAGGTTCGCTATCACTGCCCTAGAGCCTTGATGGACTGACTCAAGATCAGATTTATTATGTACTGTTTGTAATGTGCTTTATTTGGAGGTTAAATTAATTTTATTTTTTCTAGAATATAGGTTCTTGAAGGACAAGGATCATGTCTTTAATAACTTTTGTATCTCCCATTGTTTATCACAATGCTTTACATGAAGAAAAAACTAAACAAGTATTTTTTAAAGAAATAAGTTACCATGGAAAGCCATTTAGTATTTGTGAGCGGTTTTGTCATCTGTTAAAATGATTGAAACAATATCTGCTCTAACTTAATTCATTAGGTTGCTGAGAGGCTCATGGGCTAATGGATATGATAGAGCTTGGGTTATGTAATATGTTATAAAGAATTATAACATATTACATAAAGAAGTTAAAGCAATAAGCATGATGATCAAGCAATCATTGTGTATTTACAACATGAAGAATATTAAAGTACCAATGATTAGAGATGAGCAAGAATCAAAATTCACCCTGGCCAGGGTGGCTCAATTGGTTGGGTGTCATCATGCACACTGAAGGGTTGCTGGTTCGATTCCTGGTTGGGGCACATGCCCGGGTTGCGTGTGGGCTCTATGCCCAGTGGGGGACATGCGGGAGGCAGTCCATCGATGTCTTGCTCTCACATCAATGGGCTTCTCTCTCTCTCCCTCTCCCTTCCTCTCTCACTAAAAACCAATGAAAAATCTTTAAGAAAATATTTAAAATTCATTGTCTGAGCCCTCAAGTATTTGACACCAGGATTCAAGCCATCCATTCACTCACTCATGCAATGTTTATGACTTGCATTGTGTCAGAAATAGAACAGTTTCTGCCACACCTAGCTGGGGGTGCAGATAAAGGTGGCAAGTGATATAACAGAGATATTTGTAGAGTGCTAAAGGAGCACAAGGGGGAGATACCTGACATGGGAAGCGAGGTATTAGGAGGCTTTCCTAGAAGAGGTGACCACTAAAATGAGTCTTGAAAGACAAATAGGAGAAAGACAGGTAACAGAAGAAAAAGGCTATTTCAGGAAGATGGGACAGCAGATGCAAAGGCCCAGAGTTTCCAAGAGCAAGTCTCCTTAAGGAAATTTTTCGTGGTTTTATGCAGATGTGGAGGCCTGTTGACCTCTGGGCCGTTACGTGGGTACCAGAGTAGGGATGGCCTTGTGAGACCTAGGAGCCACACTAAGAAGCATGAGTGCTCCTCTTTCCAGGGGACTATGTGGACCATCCGGTCCAGCACTTCTCAACCCGGAGCCTGAGTCAGATCTCGTGGAGGGCTTGTTAAAAGACAGATTGCTGTCCCATCACTGAGTTTCTGATCAGGTAGGTCTAGGGTGACCTGATCATTTGCTTTTCTGACAAGTTTCCAGGTGATGCTGATGTTGCTGATCTGGGAACCATTTTGAGAACCACTGCTCTAGTCCAACCTCTTTTCTTCCAGTTGAACAAGCTGGGACTTGGATGGGAAGTGAAGTAACAAGGTCACACAGGTAAGTGAGGCGAAGTAACCAAATGACCAGAGCTGTCATCCTCTCTCCCCTCTCACAGCAGAGTTCTCCCGCTCCTGGGCCTTCAGTAGCCTTACCTCCCTCCCTCCCCCTTAATGGTCATCCTCTCTCATGTTCCAATTTCAACCACCGATAAGGGAAAGGAATTGGTTGTCCCAATTTACATTAAAATTCACTTTTAAAGAAAGTCCCTAAGGAGGGCATTTTAAAAAATCCTCACTTGAGGATATGTTTATTGATTTTTCTTTTAGAGAGAGAAAGAGGAACAGAGACAGACAGAGAAACATTGATGTGAGAGAGAAACATTAATCAGTTGCCTCCTATACACGTCCTGATCAGGGACCAAACTTGCAACCTAGGTATGTGCTCTGACTGGGAATCTAACCCACAACCTTTTTGGTGCACGAGACAATGCTCCTACCAACCAAGCCACCTGGCTGGGCTATGTTTTAACTTAAGGGAGTGCATCTTTATTAGCAGCTTTGCTGGCAAGCACCCTGGAAGGTGGCTCCTGACACACCGTGGGTACCACTGGATCTCTGTCCAGAGAGACATCTTGCTCCATGTAGTGGGGGCACAAAGATGGATCAGATGCAGTCCCTATGCCCAGCAGCTTACCGACACTACACTACAGACGGATAATATAACAATGCACATCTCAAGTGCAGGCTTAGTACCAGAGCTTAGCAGAGGGGAGGTACGGAGATCCTGGAGAACTTCATGGAAGATGAGCTGGAGGAGAAGACATTCCAGACTGCAGGGGAAGCAAAGGAGATGAGGAGAAAACTTAAGGGATGGATAGGGGGTGTCAAGTCAGGTTCTTGTGGGGCAGGGGGTTAGCTAAGCCTGGACGGTCAATGGGACAGACTGGAATTTCTGGAATTCCATACTAAGCTCTTTATCCTGCTTGCCAGTTATTTTTCATAGTTTTCTTCTGAAATATTCTAAACAAGAGCCAGTTGGAATTTCAAGGGGCAACTGCAAGCAAGACATTTCACTGAAGTTCACGTGATTTTTGCGTGCTATTCAATAACGTTTCCGTGTATATCTATACTAATAAAAGGGTAATATGCTAATTAGACTGGGTGACTGGACATCTTCTGGATGTCCGACTTCCTTCCGGACAGTTAGGGGACAACCAGGCCGGCAGGGTGGCAGTTGGAGGGCGGCCAGGCAGGCAGGCAGGCGAGTAGAGCCAGCGGTCCCAGATTGTGAGTGGGATCGGGCCTAAACTGGCAGTCAGACATCCCCTGAGGGGTCCCTGATTGGAGAGGGTGCAGGCCGGGCTGAGGGACCTCCCCCCACCCCCGTGCACAAATTTCATGCACTGGGCCTCTGGTTTTTGATATAAAAATCTTCCCTTTTTTTGAGAGGGAGGAGAGAGATATATATATATCTGCTGCCTTGACCAGGAATTGAACTGGCAACCCTTCAATGCATAGGATGATGCCCAACCAACTGAGCCACACTGGCCAGGGCTAAAATCTTCTTTTGAATTAGTTCTCATGGGTGAAATGGAAGGACGTGGTGTGCATTATCCTTCAGTTTCCCTTCCTCCAGGCTTATCGCCTCACCCTGCTGACCTCGTGTGAGACGTGGGGCCCTGGGATTAGAGAGTACACAGATGGAATGAAAGCCATGCTCATAGCAGCCTGATGTGGGGTGTGGGAACCAGGTAGCAGTCGCTGGAGAAGAGGCCTGGGAGTCTGAGATGAGGGCTCACTGGAAGTGCTGAGAACAGACACTTCAACATCTGCAGACCCAAGTACAAACCCAGATGCTGTCACTTACTGCCTCTGTGACCTGGCGAAGGTGTGATCCTTCTCACCCTCAGGGCCCTTCCTCATGGGGACAATGACACTCCAACAGGGCCTACCTCAGAGGGTTGGTGGGATTTGATTAAAGGAGATAGAGTGTCTACAGTTCCTGCACCTCACAGAGACTTTGGGAGTCATGTCTTCCCTCCCAGTCCTCTTTCCTTCTTTCTCTCCACCCTTCCCTGCCTCCCACCCCAGTACGGTGGAGTGGCAGTGGGAGTATAGGGAGGAAAGAATGGCATTGTCTCCTCTTCCAAACGCTGCTCCCAATTTCCTCTGTACATCTAATACCATTTAGCCCCAGCCCCAGTTCCCTCATCTGTAGAATGGGAAAACATCCTCATGAGGTTATTATCAGGTTCAAATGAAATCACATAAGAGTCCTCAATAAAATCGAAGTCCTTTCAATGATCTCAAGTGTCTCCCATCTTTAAAATAATTACCCTCCTATCCTGGCCAGTGTGTCTCAGTGGATGGAATGTCGTCCCCCACCCCCTTCCCACATTGAAAATCCTGGGTTTGATTCCTGGTCAAGGGCACATACCTGGGTTGCAGGTTCAATCCCCTGTCAAGGCACATATGAGAGGCAACAGATGGATATGATTCTCTCACATCGATGTCTCTCTTTCTTCCCCCCACTCCTCTCCCTCCCTCTCCCTTTCTCTCTCTCTCAGTGGGGAACAGGGCCACTGAGAGCCTTGGACTCACAGTTTTTGTGCCACCAAGAAAAGGAGTTCTTTCCCATCAGCTCCAGCCAGAAGAATTGAGATTGGCAGCTGCTGTCACATGACCTTCTGGAACCAATCACTGTGGTAAAGTGCAGTGATTGTTCTAACTTGGCTCATGGGCCTCCCTCTGTAGTCAGGGGTTCAAGTCTGTGACCAGAAGGGTCAGGGGTGGAAGTGGGAACACACTGGATAAGCTAACAGCCACTTGGCTGCCCAGCTCACACACACCCTTTTTCCCATGTGGACAATCTCAAAAATGTCCCTGTTTAAGGGAAAACTATGGTTCTGCCCTGGCCAGTGTTGTTAAAGTCAGTTGAGCGTTGTCCCATGCACTGAGAGGTCACTGGTTCGATTCCCTGTCAAGGCACATGCCAAGGTTTCGGGCTTCATTCCCAGTAGTGGGTGTGCATCATTGATGTTTCTCTCTCTCCCACCCTCTTTCTCAAAAAAACTGCACAAAATATATATATTTTTTCAAAAGTCACATTGTTTATACCTCCTTTCCCTTGGGAGACAAGCAGAAGTCTATGGAATACTCCACCCCGTTAGGTCTGAACATGACCTTGCAAGGGTTGGGTGTGCTACCCCTACACACCCAATACATCGCCGTTATAGGGGAGGGACAGGATAACCAGAAAACTTCTATTTTAAAAAGGGGAAAGGGAACAGGAGATGATGGCCAATGGCCCAAAGGCCAGCATTTCCTGCTGGTCAGGAATGGTGAGTAAGCGGCAGACATGCTTGTCGACTCACTGTCCGGCTACTGAGTCCACGGTGGGCACTGTGGCTTCCCTGTGCTCCGCCTGCTGGAGCCTCCACCCAGGGTTCACTTTGGCCACCCCTGAGGGCACTGCATAGGATTCTGCTCCCTCCTGGCATGGACTCTGGGGCCCAGGTTTGCTTTGGAATTGACCATCAGAAGCTCCTGCTTGTGGAGCCTAGAGGTCTTTGGCAAAAAACCCCTCTCACTGATTACATGTAGGGGGCGTTATTGACCAGTAAGTTATGACAGTTAAATCTGGACTACAGCCTGGTAGCTCTGTCTCTTAGCTCATCTCCTCAAACTGCAGCTTGATGGCTTTGTCTGGCCTTTGCCTTAGATCCAGGGACCAGAGCTGATTTGCTTCCTGCCGGGCTCTTCCTTAACAAGAGCACAAAGAGGTCCCGGGTCCATCCCTTCTGCCCCTTCTCTTCCCACTTGGCTCTGTCCTGCACCCACATGGACAACTCGGTGGGCACATCCAAGCTCTGTTCACCCCATCCCCCACCCCCATCAGCCGTCTCTTAGCAGTACCATGGCCAAGGGGTGTGTGACCTAAAACACAGTACTGATTCAGAATAATGACTCAGGGAATGGTCCCTGTTGGGCCCGGGAAGCAAGCTATGTGTCGTTTGGGCAGGATATGATGTGACTTTAGGTGCTTTAGGTCTAGAAGAAGGTCCCAGGCTTTAGGTGGACATGTCTTCTTGTCTCCATGGCTCCTGTCCGGGGAGGGGGCGGGGTGAGGGTTGGGGAGAGGGAGGACAGGAAGGGTAAGGGCCACAGGGAGGTCAGATTAGGACATTTTAAAGCATGGAGGCTTAGGACAGGGCCTTTCTTGCCTGGGTTAGGAGCCAGTTCTTCCTCTGTCCCTAGGCTGTCCCTCCGTAAGTGACACAGAATAATGGCCAGGAATTGCTAACCTTTTTCGGCAATGAGTGAATTTATATAGAATGTATTTGGGAAAGGTCTGAAGAACAGACCTTCCCATTTCTCTTCCTCTGCTTCCTAGTCAGGACATTGATTTTAGTGCAGGGACAGAACTCAGTGGAGGCAGGGACCTCTGAGGGCACATAGCAGGTCAGGTTATGGGAGAGTGACAAGAAACTGGAAACTGCTGCTGAAAGTGGCAAATCCAGCCGTGGGCAAACTACGGCCCGCGGGCGGGATCCGGCCCGTTTGAAATGAATAAAACTAAAAAAAAAAAAAGACTGTACCCTTTTATGTAATGATGTTTACTTTGAATTTATATTAGTTCACACAAACACTCCATCCATGCTTTTGTTCCGGCCCTCCGGTCCAGTTTAAGAACCCATTGTGGCCCTTGAGTCAAAAAGTTTGCCCACCCCTGGGCAAATCCCTCTCCCCTCGCCCCGCCTCCCAGTGCCCTCTGGCACACACTATGAGCAGGACCAGCAGGCAAAGGAGAAATGTGGGTTGTAGAGCCCCGGCCCCGGTATCAGAGTACAGACGGTGCATTTGGAGCTGGGAGACAATGGCTTCATAAACCACACAGGCGGAGTTCACAATTCTTCAACCCGCAGGGGTCTGCTGCATTTGTTAAAGGCAGAAAGAGAATCTCAACATACATCCTGCTTTAATGTAAGCCAGGAAAAGTAGCCAGAGAATTCAATATCCTGACATTTTCCTGCCAGGCCTTTTCTAAAGCTTTAGCTGTGGGAACTTACGGTTTGGATCACAATATACATCAGTTAATAGTTTAACCCCATGGTGGAAGCAGGATGGAGGGGGTCAATGGGGGAAAGAAAGAGGGACATCTGTAATACTTTCAACAATAAAGATAAATTTTAAAAAATGGTTTAATCCCATGTAGCAAGGACTATCAGATTCCCAACCCAATGGTGGGGGCGGGGGAGACCATCCCTTAGCTCCCCACCCCCTCTTGACTCATCTTATTAGATATTCTAAGTATGTCACTTGCAATGTTCTGTATCAGTTTTGGTTGTTGGTTGCAACAGAAACAGATTCAAATTCATTTAGGTCCCACTTGAGTTTACTGGGAAAATACGGGGATCTACGTGAAAGTAATAGTAACCTGGCCATGGCTGGTGGGGTGAGGGAAGAAGCCAGATGGCTTTGAGTGTTCCCTGGCCTTTCTCCAGATCACTGTTGTCAGACCCAGCTCCAGTTTCCTTCTATCCTGGAGTTTCTGCTCAGATTTTAGATTCCTGCAGGGCAGAACCTGATTGGCTCAGTTTGGATCAGGTGGGTATCCCTTGGGCCAATCCCTGTGGCCAGGAAATTGGAGTACATTGATTGGCCAAGTCTGAGTATTGGCCAGAAAGTGAGCATTGAGGCTGATAATTTTCCAAGAGAACCCCATTATTGGGGAAAGGGCAGTTCCCGTAAGGAAAGAGAGGTGCGTTACCAGAAGAAGGTCAGAAGTAGTTTGGGAAGATAAAAACAAGTGGCCACAAAGGCCGGCAAACTAGGATTTCAAGATGATGGGAAGAGAAAGTAACCGCACTCTAAACGGCTGGAAATAGGGGAAGCTGCTTCTTAACCCACACGGACCCACAGACTGTCCTGCTGGCAGGGCTCATACCTGACTGGACTCCCTGGTCCTTGCCGCCTGGCTCTGTCTTCACTCTGATGTGCTCAACAAGGAATGTGTTTTGATCATGCATTGTCCTTGGTTCCTCTTATATGTCCTTCCTCCTCCTCTTTCCTGTTCTCTGCATGACCACTGCTCTAGTTCTGGAGGACTGCCTTCCTTAGATTTGCTCATCAAGACTAATATTTCTAGGATCTTTTTCCTATAGGATTTGCTCTTGCAACTGTGAGGTAGGAAGAGACCAGATAAACTAGTTCCACAAGGATTTTAATATCTGAGACCTTAATGAGTTGTTGCTGTCACAGCATAATGCGCTTTTACTGAGAATTCAAAGGAGAAATCTTAGGCTCCATGGGGGGGCTCTTGGTGAAGGCATCTTAGGGCTTTGGTACCTCTCAGACCTTGCAGGTGTGTCTGCCTGATCTGCTCCAGGTGTGACTGCCTTGATCCTGATACCAGGTGTATGCACACCCCTCATGCACCCAACACTGAGTCCTGGGTTCTGAGAGCCTACCTTGTAACCTGAAAAGAAATAATGCTTTGCATTAAATTACAACCAGCTGTAGGCATGCAGAGTCTGCCTGCATCGAACTGTTTGACCAAATGTATACCAAGGTGACAGTCACAGACTTTAACAATTGGTCTGGCAGGGGTACTGAGAAATCAGGTCCAGGATGCTGAAGAAGGGGCTTCTCAGGCCCCCGGGGTCTGTGTCTCAGAGCCTCTGAGGGCCCTGTGATGGGAGTGAGGGGCAGGGCTGCAGGTGATAGGATACTGTCCATGAGGAATGTGAAGGTAAAGGTGGGACAAATGAGACAGGTGTAGATATTGTAGGAGGTCCCCCGAAGAAGCAGGTAGAAAGGACTCCCTGTTGAATTGGCCATTCCCACGACCGGCATTGTGTGTGCTCTTGTTGCCCTAAGATGTGCTTGCACTTGGGCCACTGACTCATGTCCTTGCTGCCATTGTTCTCTGTGGACTCAGAGGCCCAACTTTAGCCAGATTTCTTGGCACTGTGCTAACTTTCCTCTGCGCTTCATTTCATCTCTTTCAAGTCCTTGCATGTCACTGCGATATAATTCAAAACCTTTATGGGTTAGGATCCAATGAACCCAACCCAAAGAGGAAACTGACTTTCTCATTGTTTATTTGGAACCACGAAGCAGAATACATTGGACACTTGTTTTCAATGTTTCATTGAGCTGGAACTGAATTGAAACTCAACTATTTCCAGTGAGGCTTTCAGATGTGGAATGATTTAGAGCAGGGGTCCTCTACTCACGGCCCGTGGGCCACATGCAAATACAAATATTGTATTTGTTCCCGTTTTGTTTTTTTACTTCAAAATAAGATATGTGCAGTGTGCATAGGAATTTGTTCATAGTTTTTTTTTTGTTTTTTTTTTAAACTATAGTTCGGTCCTACAACGGTCTGAGGGACAGTGAACTGGCCCCCTGTTTAAAAAGTTTGAGGACCCCTGATTTAGAGGCTTCCCATGTTAGATCAAGAGGACTAATTAGAATATGAAGTGACCCCAAACTTTCCTTGCTCTGATCATTATCACGGGCTGTCTCACCCTTTGCTTAGAATTTTGTTAGTCAGAGGCTACAAAACCCTGTATGAAGCTGGGGTATTCTAAAGTACTCTGGGTCTATTCCAGCAAGTACTCCACCAAGTATCTCTGTGTAAATGATCTCGGGCTAGGTCTCTGGCCTAACCTCTGTGACTCCCACAGTAGACAGTGTTATCTGTCACTACCTGGCTCTACCCAGTGAGACCTGGGCACATAGGTATGGTATGGTGTATGGTGATATTAGATACTGCTGGGGCTGCCTGTCCAGTAGCCATTCTTCCTGCTTTGGTTGCAATATGGCAGAGCTCACCTGCTACAGTAGAGGTTGATCATGCATGGTTTCCCAGACTCCTCTGTAGCCAGCAATGGCCATGTGACACAGTTCTGCCAAAAAGACATAAATGGAAGTATTTTGGGAGAGCTTCTGGGGAAGATTTTCCTCTCTGATAAAAAGAGAGACGTGAGAGAATGACTCTCTTACAATTCTTGTTGCCTCCTTCCTGATGTGATGTCGGTAACCAAGGTGGCTATTTTGGGGCCATGAGGCAACAGCCTAAGGACAAAAGTGGAGTCTTCTGAGGATTCTGAGAATGGTGAGGAGGATGGGAACAGATTACATCCTTGATAATAATTGTTGAGCAGCTGCACCAAACCTGGAAAAGAACTTCCTACTTTCAGGAATGAAACTCCTGTTGTACAGAGCACGTTTAGACAGGTATTCTGTTACTTACTGCCCAAAGCATCCTATTTAGTATGACTGCCTGGTAATTAATAAGTTCTTGTCTTCTGTTTCTTAGGAGGAAGAAGCCACTGGCCCTTGTTGCCTGGCTACCTCTTCCTCAGCCTTATCGCCATGTTACTCCATTTACTCATTTACTTGTTAGTTCACCTTACAAAGTTTTTTAGTGAGGGCAGGACTTTTGACTGTTTGGTTTGCTACTGCAGTCCCAAATCCCATCTATAATAATAAAAGCATAATATGCTAATTAGACTGGACAGCAAACAACCTTCCGGACAAAGCCGCAGCAGAGGGGGCCGAGGCAGAGGCAGTTAGGGGTGATCAGGCAGGCAGGCAGAGTGGTTAGGAGCAATGAAGCAGGTAGGCGAATAGTTAGAGGCAATCAGGCAGGCAGGCGAGTAGTTAGGGGCGATCAGGCAGGCAGGTGAGTGGTTAGTGGCGATCAGGCAGAGTGGTTAGGGGAGATCAGGCAGGCAGGCAGGCAGGTGAGCAGTTAGGAGCCAGTGGTCCCAGATTGCAAGAGGGATGTCCGACTGCTGGTTTAGGCCCCATCCCACAGGATCGGGCCTAAACCAGCAGTCGGACATCCCACAAGGGGTCCCGGATTGAGAGAGGATGCAGGCCAGGCTAAGGGATTCCCCTCCCCCCACCCCCCCCCACCCCATACATGAATTTTGTGCACTGGGCCTCTAGTTATGTAATAAATGCTCATGAGTATGGACAAGTACATTTCCTCCCTCCTAGAAGGCAAGTCTGCACAGAAAGTTAAATAGCTTGTGAGTACACAAGCAGACAAGGGGCAATAGTTGCACGACTTAAATGATTGAATTTGCTAAACCATGATACCCCAGCACACCCATTCCCACACAGAGATCTCCCCTGACTCCTGCTCGTGACCCACCACCTCAGTGCTGAAGACCCCTGCCAATTCTTGCTTCCAGTGCCTAAGGTCCTGGTTAATAGGCTACCCCATCAGACTTAAGTTGCTTTAGATATGTTAATATCTACTTGGTTAATACTTAATAGGGTTAAGGTCAGACCTGGGAGCAGTCTTTTCTTTTAGAAGACTTTGCATATATTGGTTCTGATCTATTGTATGTATTTTATAGTTAATTTTAAGAACTGTGAAAGCAGACTCTTATAGGACTTATCTTCACTTCTTTAAAAGTTTATTAGTTATTCTATTTGTTTAGATTCCTTCAGGATCTGCATTGCTAATTGTTTTAGCCAACAATGGTCTGTGGGGTGGTCAATGCCCGTTCAAGGGGGAGATTTAACTCTAAAGATTAAAGCCTTTTGGAAGGTAGTGTTAGGTAAGGGGGAAGGCTGAAAACATGAATAGGCATAAAACCGTGTTCTGCACTTAACAACTAAAAAAATATTCTTGCAAGGTTGTCTGTAATAAGCCCCTTGGAAAATCCTCATCTTCAGTGGAACTTAACCTTCCAGCTCAACGTACTCTGTGCTAATCAGATGTGAGGGAAACAAGCAAATCTGGACCTGGAACTCCCACAGGTGAGGTATTCGATGCCTGGAATCTTTAGCAGAAGAATCTCAAGACCTTTTCTCCATTTTCTACCTCAGACCAAAGACGACATTTAACGACCAGATCACTCTCCTAATTTTATTATCTTGAAACAATAGGCAGGGAGGTTTTGTTTTGAGCAAGGGCACTGCAATGGGCCAACACTGTGTGGCCTCCTTTTGTTTCCTGTTTGGGCTGCTTTTGAACTTGGAGTAAATTTCCATTCTTACCATGCTTTCTTTCAAGTGTGCTAACCATGGTTGAGAGGAGGTGGAAGAGAAGTGGTAGAGACAAGCTGAGGCCGAAGGGCTTGTCCTAGAGAGCTGACTCCTGAGGCGTGCCATGTCCCAGGGTCAGCCCTGATGGGGTGCCCAGAGCCTGTCTGGAATGCATGGAGGCTGGCTCTCAGCATTCTCATCTCTAGTGTCAGGAGCACTCCCTGAACATGTATAACTGACCTTAGTATCCATTCTCACCCCTGTCTGAGGAGGACAATGATAGTTGAGAGGATACCCCAGGGGATGGGCCCATAAATATGAATTGAACAGGCTTTGATCAAATACACCTCTGGTGCTACTACCAAGTATAAGAAATGAGTAGGATTCTAGCACCTCGAGATACAAGCAACACATACTTGCCCATGTGATTGTCAATATACACAATAGCTATAAAAGGCATGCGACTTTTAAACAAGATTTACATGACACTGAGCTGTGATTATAATTTATTCATATTCTTACAAAGAAATTTGTTATTACAGACAATAGGAAAAAATACAAGTGCTCCCTAAGAAAACGCAAAAAATACTCACTGAGATCAGGCTAATACTTAGTAACAAAAATTGCTTGTGAAAATCAATACCTTTTAAATTAGACAATGTACAAGGCCTTGAAATGTTCCTATTTACAAGTCTGTGTTAATTCATGGGAGGCCTGTAATTAGCACACTGGGGAGGCCCATTCTGAAGATCCGACTTGGGGACATTTCAGAGGCCTCTGGTTCACTCACACTGCCCAGGCTCTTCCTCCTGGTCATCCCTGGTCATGCTGGCCTTTAGTCCTGCGCCCCCTCCCCCAAGCCCTATTTCACAGATTCCCTTACCAGAGAGATTTCAGTTCAAACACTGAAAATTTAGTTTTTCCACAGGAATATACGTGACTCTATGACAGTTGCAAAAGGCTTTGGTCACAGGGTTTTTAAACTGGAACAATGTTTGTTTTCCTGAGAAAAGGAAGAAGTGAACTCTCCCTCAAGTATTTGTAGGTTTACTTCCCTTTTTATGCATGTTTATTGATTCAGCAAACTGTATATATAAATATTTTTTAAAATATATTTTTATTGATTTCAGAGAGGAAGGGAGAAATAGAAACATCAGTGATGAGAGAGAATCATCGATCAGCTGCCTCCTGCATGCCCCCACACTGGGAATTGAGCCGGAAACCGGGGCATGTGCCCTGAACAGGAATCAAACCATGACCTCCTGGTTCATAGGTTGACCCTTAAACACTGAGCCATACTAGCTGCATGTATATTTTGCACTGGAGCACTGCAAACCCAAAGAGGGAAAATCCTTTCAGATTCCACAGTTTCTCTTTCTGCATTCTCCATATTGAACTGATACAAACTGAAGGAGAAGGGGATTGGCAGAACTTTCTACCACCATCTCCAGCCCATCTGGCTATAAAATCTTTATAGAACGGATAACTTTTAAAAGAAAAATGGGAGAACCTTTAACTGGGTGTCTTTTTGGTGGCTCAAATATCATTGGTTTCTGAGAGAGAATATTTTGAGTGTTCAGAAAATAATACACCTTTTAAAGTCAAAATTTAACAACTTCTAAACACCTAGAAGCAATCTCACTGTAACTTTCAGTCTTTGTAACATGTAAGATAGCCTCAAAGGAATTGAAAATATGATTTTAAAGGGCCCTCAGTTGTTGATGACTTAATTCTACACATTCATGACATTTACAAGATTAATTTAAGGATTAAAGTAAAAATAGCTATGCCGAACATTTTATTAAACTGTAACTTTTTTAGCCCCGGCTGCCGTTGTGGCTCAGTTGGTTGGGCGCTGTGTTCACTTGGGGGTTGCCGTGTTCAATTCCCCGTCAGGGCACATGCCTGGGTTGTGTCTTCTCACCCCGTAGGGGGCCTGTAGGAGGCAGCCAATCAATGATTCTTTCCCATCATAGATGTTCTTATCTCTCTTTCCCTCTCCCTTCCTCTCTCTGAAATCAATTTTTTAAAAATCTTTTTAAAAATGTAACTTTCTATACTATTTAGGAACTGGTTAAGCCAAGAACTTCTCTTATCTCATTGAAGACAAATCCATTCTCACAAGAAAAAGATAATAAACTCCTCCTAAAAAATCCCTTGCAATCTCCAAGAAAAGTAACAATACAGAATAATGTTGACTGACAGAAGTTCTTTCTCCCTAATGCAGCTCTGTTAGCCTGAAAAGAAACAACCATCTTCTGCAAGTGAAATCCACGCATTGACAACACAGAGGCCGTCCTGCTGAGGAGCCGGGAGCAAGCTCAGCAATCAGGTGGCCTCGCCAGGCTGACCACAGCTTATCATGTGTAACTTGCATTGATTTTTCACAAGTCAAACAGCTTATCTGAGATTTCGGGGTTGACTTCGATTTTATGACCATGAATTCCATTTCCTTAAGGCTTTATTTGGTTTACAGAGCTTAATTTTTAATACTGTTAACACCATCTAGCCAACCAAACATAAAAAACATCAATAAATATCAATAATTAGCTCTAGTCTCAGTTCCTCTTTCTGCTGGAGCATTTTGGCTTTGTAAATACATTCCAGCCATGCCAATGCCCCACGAGGGTTTAACATTCCATAGCCAGAGCGTGTGGTCCCGATGTGTCTCTCACATGTTTAGGGATGTCCCTGAAGTCTAAGAGAAACTGCAAAATGAGCTTAAGAACAGATAGCTGGTGGGTTAGCAGGAAAGAGGTTACTAGTGAAAAACAACGATTTGCTGAGACTGGAAGCCAACTGGGGCAGTTAGTCAGAAATGACCGTGACCACCGTTGTGGATGAAGGTTGCTCTCACAGAGGGCTTTCCACCAACATTTTCTTGGCTTGTAGGTAGAAGATACGGTTTTCTTCAGGGTAAGTGACTTTACTGAGGGGCATCCTGTAGAAGTTGTGGTTTTTCGTGGTCATCAAGAGGAACAGTAGTGTGGCCAAACAGAAGGGCCAGGTGGCAGATGGCAGTCCGACCTGAGGAGAAGAGACGAGCACGAGTTCCTTTGAGATCCTGTCGGAAAGCTAATCCACACACAGAACCACCTCTTACTCCATCCTCATTCTGCTGGGGATTTGCCATGGGGGTGGGGAGGGGATGTGTGTGTGTGTGTGTAGGGGGGGGGGGTGTGTGGAATTGCTCTGGACTCTGCGTATGCCCATGGAGATTAAGTCTGAGCTCAGGGCCTTTAGCAGTTGAAATGTCATCATCCATTCTTTCAGGGGGTCAGCTATATTTCCATCTTGTATATCTTTCCCTTGTTCTCAGACATTTAGACTTCTAACACCAGATGTGAAAAGACGATACGTGGCACAGAGATGATGCCTGGCAAATCCCCAATGGCTCCCGACCACTCCTCACATCCACAAGGCCCAGAGTGACCTCTCTACCCCTTGACTTCCACCCAGACTAGGTCTTAGACTCTACTTGCTTTCCTTCTTTTTCACTCTGTCTCCCAAATAGACTCTAAGCTCCTTGAGGGTAAGTCTCTCTCCTGTGCTATCCATGGTGACTCATGAGATTCTGAGCATACACCACATGCCCTGTGCAAGGACCCCATGGGTGTGATGGTACCCAAACCTGGCTGCACATCAGAATAATCTGGGAAGGGGGTTACAAACACAGATGTCCAAACACCAGGTCGGATCCACTTTATCAGGAATGCTGAGGAACTGGGCCTAAGGGTCTGTGTTTTTGAAAATCTTTCTTCCTAGCTGACTCTGTTGTACAGCCTGTCCAATTCTGGTCTGTGGGTTGATGTCTGTGGACCTTTGTTGGGATGGGAAGGGCCCTACAATGCTCTAATACACTGCCTGTCATGCCTGTAACGGCGCTTTGACATTCTACCAGAAAGATATTGTGTCTCCAGACAACCCTCCCAGATAAATTCTCTATTCTGCTGTTGAGAGGACTAGTTACTGTCTTGACCTATTAGCAGCCATGATCACATCCACATGGATGGAGCTATCAGAAACTGATCTGCATCACCTGCAAGGGGGGTGAAGAGAGAAAGTCCAGGGCACTGGGAGGTGGGGGAGGGGGGTCCTGGAATAGTCATACTGGATTCCTCAGGGAAGGGGAAAAAGAAAATCAAAGGGCCAGATAGTGCTGAAAAGAAAGAGGAGAGAGTGGCAGGGGACCCTTAATGGGCAATGATTTTGCCTATTCATTAATTAATCCAGGACATGGGTCTGAATAAATCCTATTGATGACTGACTGGGGACTTAAAATAAGATAAGGGATATGAAAAATGATTGGCTTGATTAAAAAAAATTGAGTCTTTAGCTAATTATCTTTCCTCCCTTTCCTGCTTTCTCAACTACTACATAGTCCTGGCTTTCTGTTGCAGTAAAATATATTCTAAAGTCAACTTCCTGATACTCACAGTTAGAGTCTAAACTTGGTATTATGTTATACAACCTCAATTTCACTTCCTTAAACTAAGCAATCTGATATTCTTAACAAGCCAGGTGACTTTAATTTGGACCAAAATTTACCGTGATGCTGGAAGGTGAGGACAGACAGGTGCAAGAAAAGGGAAAGTGGTGGCTGTCCCAGTCATGGATCCTGCCCTGGGACACCACCCACATGGGCTCCAGGAGGGTTTCCATCTCACGGAAAGCTGACCAGTCATGCTGTGGATAAAGCAAACTCACCACAGCCATCAGATGTGACATGCTGGTCCCCAGGTAGGCGGTGAACAGGGCTACAGAAAAAGAAGAGAGAACAATGCTTGGTAGGCTTCATTTCATTGTGGAAAGGGCTCCCTGTGGTATAAATCCCTTGGAATGTAAACATCCACATTTTGCCAGCTAGCCCAGAACCCTGGTTGCAAGTATGTGTTCGGAGTCAGCAGCTCTGGGTTTGAATCCAGACTCCACCATTTGCACAACGGAGGTTATAGGAACATTCCTCTCACAGGGCTGGTGCAAGCATGAAAGGAGGTAATGCTTGGGCTTAACACACAGTAGTGCTCAATAAAGGTATCTTTTCTGTGGTTTACTATCTTGTTGCTGCTTTGCTGATACTTATGGAAAAATCCTTCCATAGCAAATAAACTTTCCTGTTATTTTATCCAGGCAGAGTAGAATTAAAATGAAATTTATGAATGTTTCTTGAGGTAGTATGGTTTCTATACTGCATCTGGGATTCCCAAACTAAGTCAGTTACCAAAAAAAAAACATGGTATTAAAAAAAGAAGAAGGTAGTAACTCAGAGATCAGCAGAAACTGAGTACAAATGTGGAACTCCTCCCCAGAATAACATTTTTCCAAATACCATTAAGGCCGGCATACAAGCCAATAAATAAATATGCTATTTTTAAATTTACTTTTGGTAAAGCATGAATGCTATTTTTAAATTTACTTTGAGTAAAGCATGAATCTTAGAGTAGGTAATCTGAGGGTATGTGTAACTTTCAATGTAAAACAGCAAAAACAAAGATCTCAACTAGCAAATCATTCATTCTTCAGTTTTGGCTGAAGAGGGGGCTCTGAGAGGTTCAGGAGAGCAGCCTGAGGAGTGATTTGCACACACCCTTGGGCCACCAGCACCCACTGAGATATACTCCCACCTAGTCTTCCTGTCTGGTGAGAAATCACACCAGCTATCTTGGGGGGCGGGACAGGAAATGGTGGGAGGAACTCTGTGATCCTCATTTCCATCCTTTTATCAATATTTTGTCTTTTTATCCTGGTATTTTTTGTTCAACAGTATACCTAATTCTTTCACATCTGAATTGTCTCACGCTAGTGGGAAAGGCTCGTCGTTGGAACCAGTTTGGACTTCAAATCCAAGCTCTGCTGTTTGGTTTGTTGTACAACAAATCACCTAACTTCTCAGGATCTATTTTCATAGTCTGTAACAAGGTAACTTGGAGGTGTATTTTACAAGGAGGTGGTGAATCTCAAATGAAATAGTGTATTTCCACAACAGCAGCTGTCAACTCACCCCTGTCATCACAGGATTGAGATATTGCTCTGAGCAGAAGGGTTGAAAGGATTTCTGTGCTTGGTTTCCATAATTTTATTCTTTTTCCCCCATTTCATTCATTCATTCACTCATTCAACAAATATTCACTGTCCCTCAGTTAAGCACTAGGGACACTCTATCCTTGCTCTCTTGAGTACCAGCTCTTCTGACACATTTCCTGAGCACATGAGACATTATCACCATTTCTCTCCTTTTAATGCCTATTGCACTTCTAAGGCACAATCTTGGTGTTCAAGTCTTTTTTTTTAAATTAAATCTTTATTGTTCAGATTATTACAGTTGTTCCTCTTTTTTCCCCCCATAGCTCCCCTCCACCTGGTTCCCCCCCCCACCCTCCGCCCTCACCGCCCCCCCCCCCCACTGTCCTCATCCATAGGTGCATGATTATTGTCCAGTCTCTTCCCGCATCCCCCACACCCCTTCCCCCCCCCCCCAAGAATAGTCACTCCACTCCCTTTCTATGCCCCTGATTCTATTATAAATACCAGTTTATTCTGTTCACCAAATTATTTATTCACTTGATTTTTAGATTCACTTGTTGATAGATGTGTATTTGTTGTTCATAACTTGTATCTTTACCTTTTTCTTCTTCTTCCTCTTCTTAAAGGATACCTTTCAGCATTTCATATAATACTGGTTTGGTGGTGATGAACTCCTTTAGCTTTTCCTTATCTGTGAAGCTCTTTATCTGACCTTCAATTCTGAATGATAGCTTTCCTGGATAAAGTAATCTTGGTTGTAGGTTCTTGGCATTCATCACTTTGAATATTTCTTGCCACTCCCTTCTGGCCTGCAAAGTTTGTGTTCAAGTCTTATATTGAACTTGGTGTTCTAAGTGATCTCCAATTCCAAGTTGCTTTTCTGTCAATAGTAAGTGTCAGACTATCTAATAGCAGCTGCCCATCAACTAAGACTTGCTGAGTTGGGCTGGGAAAGCCTTCATTAGAGGTAAGTTCTGCACATCACAGTTTGTAGCTGATGACCCTGACAGTGTTCTGGATAGTCGAGGGGGAGAAAAGGCCCTTGAGTGCTGAAGGGAAGACTAGATTTCCATTCTTCATAGACAATGTCCCTCCCAACAGACCACCATGTGTGAGTCCTACCATCATATCCTGGCCACGCAAAAGAGGTACAAAATGTGTTTACAGTTTGCATTGATAAAGTAACATAATTGAGGGATTCCCTGGTTTAGAGGCAGGGAAGGCAGCTTTGGCAGGCTCTATCAGAGTTTGCCAAGTCTTCTTTCCTGAAAAAGCCATATAGTAGGGCACCTCTGTCATAAATAACTGTTATTTATTTACCCTGGCTGACAAGGTTGAGTTTTCTTTGACAGCATCAGGGTGATGTGGGCAAGCTGAAACTTGCCATGACATTTTGCACGTGATATTTGCTTGACAAGAGGGGCTGGAGGTCTGTCTCAAAACTTGATGTCTAAAATGAAAAACACTGAGAGTACCCAGTGTGATGAAACAGACACCTTTACACACTGTTGGTGGCAGAGGACATTGGTATGGCTTTTGTGGGATGAATTTGGCGTCTATTAAAATTAAAATCAGCAGAGCTGGAATTTTGGCACCAGGGTGTGGGTTCTTAACTGATTCAATATACTGCCTTAACCTTTATGCTAAACTAGTAAAGAAAATCTGATCCACTCAAAGGAAGGTAGGCATGGCAGGCAGAGTCAAGATCCCTAAAGATGTCTCCGTCCTAATCCCCAGAACCTGTGAGTATGTTACCTTACATGGCAAAGGGACTTTGCAGCCGTGACTAAGAAATCTTGATAGAGGGAGATTACCCGGGGTCATCCGAATGGACCCAATGTAATCACAGGGTCCTGATAAGAGGGAGGCAAAAAAGTTCTATCCAGAGAGTAGGATGAAGAATGATCACTGTCGGCTTCATACTCCACTGTATTGACAGAACTTTGTTTTGTTTTGTTCAATTAGCCAGTGTTACTTCTATACTAAAGAAAATAATGAAGATATTCCTGCTTTGGGGAAATACATCCTCAAGCATCTTTGGTTTCACCTCTTTCCATAGTCTGTCAAGGCCTCATCCACAACTCTTTTGACCAAAACAGTTTCTGCTTGACCTTTAAGGATGGGCTCAGGCTGTTCCCATGCTGACCCTGACCAGCCTCTCTACCAACAGGAATTTCTCCTCCCAGTGTTTAGGACTTATGGAAAAGCCAGCTTCTCTAGGAGGTGCATCTCAATGATTCTAAACTAGAATCATATCAATATCCCTGCACCCCTTTGTCCCCCAGGAAGTGTCATTCCCTTCAGTCTTGCACAGCCATTTTCAACCGTGGTGCCGTGGCACACTGGCCTGCTGCAAGAATGTTTAAAACATGCAACACCTGACTATTTAGTCAGGGACACTGACCTCTTTTCCCTTAGATTGTTAAAAAAAAAAAAAATGACAACAGCCAACACATCTGGTGTGAAGGAATCAAAGTCATACCTATTTTTTGTCAGATCAGCAAAAAAATATATATTTTTTGGTGCGACACAGAATTTTAGTAATTACTTTGTGTGCCATGAGGTGAAAAAGGTTGAAAATCGCTGGTTCTAGCACATTATCTTAAGTGATTTTACTTGTATTGAATTAGGAATATCAGAGGCTATGGGAAAACAAGAATCCCTCCCAATGGCCTGAGAAGTTCATTAGCTTTTCAAATCTAAATCACTGAAGTCTGTTTTCACCTAAGGCCTGGGCTTAACGTTTCAGGTTGTTAGTCAATGTGGGTGCTGGGTTTGCATTTACACTGCCCCCCCTCCCATTGACTGGACGTCCTTTGGCCTTAGTTCCCCAAAAATCAAATGAGAAGGATGGTGGAGTGGAGCTCTCCAGAGCCCCGTCTAGCTCTGTGGGCTGAGTCTGGCTAGAATGCAGGGATCAGAAAGGGTTAATGCAGCAGCTCTCACAATGTGGTCCCCAGAGCACCAGCACCAGTTCCCACTTACACTTGGTTAGAAATGCAAACTCCTTCCTCCACCTCTAACAATGAGCGAGGATCTGCGGGTGGGCCCAGAGGTCTGCATTTTAACAAGCCTGCCAGGTAGTTCTGATGCACACTCAAGCTTGAGAAGAGCTGGATGAAGGTGATCCTCCAAAAGCCACACAAAATTCTACCTTAGTCACCAGGGGAAATGGCTCCGCATTTAGCTTGAGTTATTTCCGCTTCGTTTCTTGGGTCAAATGATTTGTGTGAAGAACACAGGACAAGTTGAGTTTCTATGCCCCAATATACACATATGACAAAATGGAGAGTACCTTTCCACAGGCTCTCCTGTCTCAGTCACCACCTAGCTGGGCAGAGCCGACTTGAATATTCCCAGAAAGGGGATGTCACTCGCCCTGGTCACACACTTAGAGAGCATGGGTCCCAAACAAGAACCCCAGCCCTAGTGTCTCGTGCAGTCCTTTTGTACTGTTTGTCCTGGATTTTGATCCCACAGTCACCAGCACCCCTCCCCCTAGATGCACAATTACTCACCACAGGCGAGAGCCAGGAGGTGGGTTTGCCAGGTGAGCGCCATGAACATCCCTCCAATTGCAATGCAGGCCAGAGAGCTGTTGAAACCCCAGAGTCCAAAGTAGATGTTCTCGAATGGAGCCGAGAGGCTGAGCCCTGTTAGATAAGACAGGAGCAGTCAGAGCAGCGGACGGACGCAAGGCAGGGTGCCCTGGAAGGGGCCTCGGGTGGAGGCAGCCACTGACAACTGTTGGTCCCTTGGGGCAGAGAAAGGTCTGGAGTACAGAAGGTGCCTGAACAACACCGGGGCGGAGGAGGTGCTCTCCATGCCTGCTCACCTGCTGCTACCCCTATCGCCGACCCGATTGCAGCGTGCAGGCACATGAGTGGGGAGGAAAGCAGGATGGCGCACAGGAAAATGAGCCCCGTCCACAGATTGTCACAGCCGTATATCTGACCAACACCCACAGGCAGGGATTTCAGTAACTGCAAAAATAATTTAGGAAATAAGTCATTAAAATGACTGGACAGAAACCCATAGGACTCCCACAAGCACATATGAAGTAATTTTAGATTTAACATATCTAATCTTTTGAGATAAGTGTCATTAATTTAAAAAATTCTCCCTCTCTCTTTACAGAAAAATCTCAGTCCTATTTCTGCTTTATTCCCAGAGATACACCAGCCTTTCCCTGGTGTACCCTTCCCTTCTCAGCACCCCCTCCACTCCCTGCTCTCCTGCCTGCGCAGACGCCTGGCCTTGGTAACGGTGGTGCCACTGACCCACTGTGAGGATCTCCCATGCCTCCCAACGAGGGTGGCAGGGACCACCACTTATACGTCTACTGCTTTCAACTGTCCATCCCTGCTGGGGCCAGTCCATCCATGCATCTCTACAGTCCATAGAAATATTATTGTTCCCATGCAATCTGGTGGTTAATGAAGTCAGGGGATCTTAACCACAATTCAGAAGCAGGTCTATACTATGAGTTTGATTCTACCCTGAGCCGGACCCTAAATTCTTCCCGCCCATGCTGGATTTTCATGTCTACACAAGATTACTTCCTGTTTCTTCTAGACCAGAGAACTGGAGACAGGCACATCCAGCAGAAGCAATCCTCAGGTAGCCAGGGGTGGAGAGTCGGGTGAGGTGGGAAATAAGCGCTGATGCTGAGGTGGCAGTTCAGAGGGAGGGGAAGGACAAGATCCCCACTTCCCCCCACCAGCACTGTCTGACAGAGCTTCGCATGGTCTTGGAATAGTCTGTACCTTTGTTGTCCAATACATGTGTCTATCGACACCTGAAATGTGGCTAGTGAGGCAAAGGAGCACAACTGTAATCTTACATTTTAATTAATTTTACATTTAGGTTAAAATACCCACATGGGGCTAACAGCTACTGTATTGGACAGTACTATTATAGGTCGATCAATGAATACTATAATTTTTAATGGGGAGTTATAATACGTTTCTTTTTATTTTCCTTCTGAGTTATTTCCAAATGCTCCCATTCATTTTCTGAGCAAGAAACTAAAGAAAAGGCTACGTAAGCTTCTCACATGTTTTGATCACCCAGCACAGAGGACAGCAAAAGGTGTTTTATAACCTCACCGTGGGAAAGCCAGTTTTTTTGCACATGAGAAAAAGTAGGGTTTCTTTGGTTTTCTTTTGATTTCAAGTGTTCTCTTGCTTTTAAGAATCATGGAAACAAGGATATTTATTAAATGAACACCATTAGGAAGAGCTGGAACTTTATTTGGGTTAACCAGGTGTTTAAAAATGGTGTTCTCTCTATGCACATCTGTAAAGAGGTACATAGTATACAGCCTTCAGGGTGGTTCTCAAACTCTGGCCCACAGCACAAGTATTTGGGGGCTTGCTATACAGGTTCCCAGGCCCCACCCCCGGAGATTATTATTTAGGAAGTCTGAGATGGTGCTCATATTGGTACTTAAAAAACAATGATTCTGATGCCTACTGAAGCTTGAGGACCCAGAATTATTGTACTTATTCTGTGAGATCGAACATAAGAAAAGGCAGAACAGAGAGGTTCTGTGGGTAAAACAGTAAGCAGCCAGTCCTTTTGGCAGGTCATGGAGGGCTTAGCCCCAGGTGGAGGTCCCTGCATCAGTGACTAGCCCCCATCTCACCCATCCAAACAAGGGCCAAGTTTGCAATAGAAGGTGTGATTTCCAATGGAGCTATGTTCTGGAATTAGCACTGCAGATCTTAGGGAAAGTTAGCTTTGACCAAATAGTCATTTAAAAAAACCCCTAAAGCCCAAAGCTTTGGAGAAGAACAAATGCTTTAGCAGCAAAATGAAGACAGGAAGTACCCCCCCGCCCAACCAACTGAGTCTCCATAAGGCTCTGAGGCCCATGGGCGAGTAACCAGGAGGACGCTGGCTGTCTTCCAGAGCCAGGGGGAATATGAAGAGATCGTGTATCTTACCTTCAGGCCATTGAGGTCAGACCAGGTGACATTGGGAACCGAGGTTATGGGTGAGAACAATTTTCCTGGGAAGAACGGATTGTAATGTCCTGTGGCCGAAAGGTACATGGTCAATGCCATGTTGAAGGGCAGGGTGAAGATAGGGAGGTCCCATTTGCCGAACACGGAGTTCAACCCACTTGAGAAAATTGGACTAAAAACAACAACAGAAGAGAATGGAAGAATATGCGTGTGGCAACCAATGTTGACAAACTGAATCTCTCTGCTAGGGATGGCTTTTGAATATGCTCCTAAAGTGCTGCGTTGGAAAACCGTTCACAGAAAAAACAAACAAAAAATTCAAACACACTTGAGATAAATCCTGTCATAGAGAGAATAATTCTTACATAGAGTAAAAAAAAAAATCAACTCATAGTTTCTTTGGCTTTTGAAAAATTACATCTGGGTTGCTTACAGTGAGCCATAAACCTCTAGGTTTCAAAAACATTTTTCTAGTATTTAAGACATAGGAAATAAAATATTATTTACATAGGTAAAGCCACATGTGTGACCTACTCGATCACATGCCCTTCCCTCCCCCTCAGAGGCGACCACGATCTTGAACTTGTCTATATCTCTACAAGTCTTTAGTGTATGTATTTTTTTAAAAGATAAACAATTATCCAAGGGAGGATGCAGGTGATGTGGGCTGGATGAAGGTCTTAAACTCAGAGGGACAGAGTTTTAGGTCAGTGCTGGCGAACCTATGACACGCGTGTCAGAGGTGACACGCGAACTCATTTTTGGGGTTGATTTTTCTTGGCTAAATGGCATTTAAATATATAAAATAAATATCAAAAATATACATCTTTGTTTTACTATGGTTGCAAATACCAAAAAATTTCTATATGTGACACGGCACCAGAGTTAAGTTAGGGTTTTTCAAAATGCTGACACGCCGAGCTCAAAAGGCTCGCCATCACTGCTTTAGGTCCTTGAGCAGGTGAACTGTGTGACCTTGGGCAAGGCACTGCTTGCTCCTCAGGGCCCTTGACTGTAAACTGGGGGTGGAATTAGTTGGTCTCTGGGACTCTCTTGCACACTCACTTCTTGACTTACTCAGGGGGCCATCCCTTTAAGATCAGAACTTCGGATTTCATGGGTTGTGGGAGGGGGTGTGGTGAGCACCCACAAGCAATGACTCTTGCCCTTGAACCTGTTCCCCAGAGTAGGCTGGGAGTTACCTCCTGGGCAGGTGGGCTTTGCTGCCAGGTTCTCCTCCACACCCTGCAGGTGCAGCCTGGGGGGGGGGGGTGGCTCTCCTGCAGACTCTGTTCAAGGCGGGCTTTACTTCTCATTTGTGTGGATATTAGTATTTTATATTCTAAATATGCTACAGTAAGAAGGAAATGTTTGCTTCCAAAAAATAAAAATAAAAAAGATTTGTGACACTGTCAGCATGGAAACTAATTTGAAGAATTCAGGCTTTTTTTTTTTTTTTTTCTTTTAAGGAACTGAATTCAGTAAGTAGCTTTTTCTTCATTCCACCATGATGCTGACACCATCCTCAATAAAAATTTTGTCTGAAGGAAGTGGGGCAGGTGGGTAAGGGGAATTCATAGAGGCACAGTGGTTCTCAAAGTGGGATCCCTGGATTGGCCATATCAGCATTATCAGGGAACTTGTTAGAAATGCAATTTCTCTGCCTGCCCAGGTAAGCATTGATCCATGAACCAGTAGATCGAGGTTTGATTCCTGGTCAGGGCACATGCTGGGGTTTCAGGCTTGACCCCCAGTAGGGGGTGTGCAGGAGGCAGCTGATTGATGATCCTCTCTCAGCATTGATGTTTCTCTCTCTCTCTCTCTCTCTCTCTCTCTCTCTCTCTTTCTCTCTCAAATCAGTAAAACCATATTAAAAAAAGAAAAGAAAATGCAAATTCTCAGGCCCCAATCTGTGTTTCAACAGGCCCTGCAGGGGATTCCGATCGTGTGCAGGTTGAGGACCACTGATGCAGCCAAAGGCTCTCAACTTTTGTTGTACTTTATATTTTTTAAAAAATATATTTTTATTGATTTCAGAGAAGAAGGGAGAGGGAGAGAGAGATAGAAACATCAATGATGAGAGAGAATCATTGATTGGCTGCCTCCTGCATACCCCCTAATGGGCATTGAGCCAGCAACCCAGCATGTGCCCTTGACCGGAATCAAACCCAGGACCCTTCAGTCCACAGGCCGACGCTCCATCCACTGAGCCAAACCGGCTAGGGCAACATTGATTGTACTTTAGAAACTTCTGCGGCTTTTAAAACTTCCAATTGCCCAGGCAACAACCCCAATCAAGACTGATTACATCAGAATATTGGGGAAAGGGGAGAGGTGGTATGAAGGGCCATATGTACCAGTGTGTTTTTATGTTTCCTTTTCCCAATAGACACAATCCGAATCTAAATTTTTAAAAATGATTCCTCTAGAAGTTGCATTATATACATAACATGAAATTTATCACGTAACCATTTTAAAGCGTGCACTTATAGAGCACTAAGTACACTCACATTGTTGTACAACCAGCACCACCATCCAGTCTCAGAACATTTTTCATCTTGCAAAACAGAAGCCCTGTACCCATTAGCAGTAATTCCCCATTCCCACCCCCTCCCCTATAATTTGTTATAAAAGCATTTCAAAGACCAGTTATAACTTACCAAGTCATGGACATCACAGAGACAGGGAATAGCAGCCACCAGAAGTAGTCTCCCTTGTTTGAAAAGACGGCCATAAGTATCCCCACGAGGGTGGCGTTGTAGCCGTGCAGCCCGGCTGCGATTGCTGACCTGCGGGCGAGAGGCACAGCGTGGGCATTTTCCGGGTGGACACTGGCTAGGCTTGCACTAGTGACACTTGTAAAGTCCAGGTCATATTCACATTAGAAAATGAGATTATATTTAGAAATCTATTTCCAAGTCTATAGAAGCCAAATACTACTGAAAATGTGAAAAAATACAAAAGTACACGTAGAACAGCCCCTACAGAGGCATCAGAGCTAACGATGCGCCAAACCAGTTGTTTCCTTTAGCCTTTCCTTCGGGAAGTTATTATTTCTTTGAAATCATTAAGGGCCTCTGGCTTGAATAAAGCTTTTAGATGAAACTGTTTTTGAAATCTGATTTTCTTGGTCAGGTGTAAGATTCTTGAAATGAAAATTCACTTTCACAGTGTCTTTGACTTTACAATTTAACATACATTTTATCTTCCTGTGCTTCCATTTTTGCTGTCTCCAAACAAAGATTTCTAAGTTAGTACAAAGAAAGACAATTACTTTTCTTTTACTTGGCAAAGTATTCCATTTGATTTGGTGCATATTTAGCACCTAATTTTTTCTTGGGGCCCTTTTTGCTTCTGAGCATTTAACCTCACTTCCTTTTTGTTCTTCCATTCCAGACCCCATATTCCATTCCCCCCCTTCCTATTATTACCTCTCACGGAAATGGCCACGTAGAGACCTGTGGTGATATTGTCTTATAGATGAAAAAGGGGCCACATACTAAACCTGACAAGCTTAGGGGTGGCCTGTCTGGGGGAGGGAGGGATGCCTCCAAACTCAGAGACCTAAAGTAACCTCATAGGATGGTCTGAAATGAAAACTTTCTGACTAAAAGCAGTTGCAAGGTAAGGTGGTCATGCCCTAGGCTGGTGTTCTTCTCTAACAAAGGTCAATCTTTACCTTAACTGAGCCTGTCTATTTTTTTTTTTTCATCTGCAATAACATACCCCTGGAATGTCAGGGTAATTTTCTTTTTCCAGACCCCTCAGGGTGCAAACACTGCACCAAAGCAGAGACCTCAAATCCCCTCATTGTTATTATCATTTTATCCTATACCCACCTAAGTAAAAGAAGTATGTATCTTTAAAAAAAAGTTGCATTCCTTTTAATTTTTACTCAACCCCAGAGATTTCCCCGCCTCTCTTTCCCCCTCCCTAATCTATCACCAGTGGATTTCATGTAAACCCCTTAGGTCTTCCTCTTTGATTCTTGTGTAGAAAATAAGTGGTAAAATCGCCATTTTCTGGAGCATTTTCCTCAATCCCCTGAGATTGTGTTTCCTGGCAATTGTGGCCAGTTTTGCTCAAATAAAAATTCTTACAGGTTTGGACATTTCTTACATTGACTGTTGGCCCTGCTTGTCATGAGATTTAGGGGATTCTAAGGGAATATGTTCTTTTAAATTTGAATTTATTGGTGTTACATTGGTTAATAAAATTATATAGGTTTAAGGTGTACAGTTCTATAATACATCATCTGCATATTGTGCATTCACCACCCCAAGTCATGCCATTTCCATCACCATTTACCGCCCTTTACCGTCTCCTGACTCCTCTCACCCTCATTTTCCTCTGGTAATGACCACACTGTTGTCTATGAGGTGTTTTTTTCTTAACCCCTTCACCGTTTTTTACTTAGCCCCCCACCTTCTCCCCTTGGATAGTCTGTTTCTATTTTGTTACTTAGTTGGTTCTCTCCTTAGATTCCACATATAAGCAAAATTACATGGCACCTGTCCCCTCTGACTGACCCACCCCACCCAGCACAGTGCTCTCCAGGTCCATTTGTGCATCTGCAAAAGGCCAGATTTCCTTCCCTTCCATAGTAAAGCAGTGTTCCGTGGTGTAAATGCACCACAGCTTTTTTATCCACTCATCTACTGATGGGCACTTGGTAACCTCGCTTCCTCTCCTGGTCAAAATGGTTCCCATGTTATACCTGGGAACTCGAAGCCATTGGCAACACCTGGCACCATGAAGGGCCTGGCATTCAAGGTCGAATGAGCCACAGGTGTGAAGATCATGGAGTGAGTGGGTGAGATCAAATGCGGGGCCCCAGGGGGAGTTGACACAGCCAGTGAGCCATACTCCCAGGTGGCAGAGGATCCCGTGAGAGCTCCTTGGCTTGTTGGTAATTGGAGCAGGAGGCACCCATGATCAGCAAGATGATGTCATGCCGAGTGAGAGCATTAGAAGAAGGACTCCCTGTTTAAACGTCCTTTGTCTACCTTTAATAATCCACCAGGCCGTGTGGGAGGTGATGCACTTTGTATTGATTTAACCCAGGAAGTGATAACGCCCTTCACAATTGGGACTAAACATGATGACACTGGAGAACTAATGCAAAGACGTATCCTCTCAAGAACTGACTTTCAGAATTAATGCTTTAGTTTGGTTAAAAAATTTAATGGCAATGCCTACAAGTTGTGGAACACCCTGGTTAAAGCAGCAAGAATATGTATATTCACTTAAAACAGAGGGTTGCTGTTTTAATGCTGTCCTTTGAGGACCAGGATGAAGAAAAGAGATTTGTAAACTAGCACATGTGAATATGCCTGGTCTTCTAAAATATACCTGATAAGGAAAATGGGTCAGTTAGCGAAGCAATAAAGGAACCTTTGCTATGGCACAGTCCGAGACCACACCTCCAAAGTGGAAAGACCATTTCTTGACATGCATTGGGAAAGGGTTTAACCTAAGATACTAAATCACCTTCTACAGATAACAAATCAGGCTCCTTGGAGCTGATGCAAAAGTGGAGCATTTGCTGACTCTCTCCCCAAGAATCTTCTTAGGCAATGCACAGTAAGAGCAATAAGAGCTTAGTTGTGTAATGACAACCCACAGGGGATTATGCATTGACCTTGAACACTGGGAAGACCTGCAGCCTCCCTGGAGAAACGGGTTAGTCAGGAGTGTTCTACAGCCCTGATGGGTGTCAGCTCATCCCTTCTCCTTCTTCCTTCTCCTTCCCCTTCTTCTTCTCCTTCTTCTTCAACATTGTAATCACATTTAATTCAGTAGTTCTTTTGTAAAATGATACTAAGACTGTCAGAGAAGTGTGACCACCTACCAATGTATTTTCAAATAGGATGATTTCCTTATGTTTATTACTTTTAAAAATGCCATAAAACATTTTAACCACTTGACAGAACACTTTGTAAAGTGGATGCTATTTCTAACCTAGCACATAATTCAGAAGATATCCTAACACTACAGTCAGAACTTGCTGACTTGAAATTTGTGGTTATTCATCTCTCTAGATTACAGGGGTGGGCAAACTTTTTGACTCGAGGGCCACAATGGGTTCTTAAACTGGACCGGAGGGCCGGAACAAAAGCATGGATGGAGTGTTTGTGTGAACCAATATAAATTCAAAGTAAACATCATTACATAAAAGGGTACGGTCTTTTTTTTTTTTTTTTTTTTAGTTTTATTCATTTCAAATGGGCTGGATCCGGCCTGCGGGCCGTAGTTTGCCCACGGCTGCTCTAGAATCTCAGCAGAATGAATTTACTGAACGAATCATGGACTAAAGATATAAAGGAGATTATTAAGCCAATAAGCTTTTCATGCATTTTTGCCCAAACAAAAAAAAAATGTTGATGATAAATATTGATCGATTATTAAAGAAGATCCCTTTAGAATCTCTCCTGGGATTTACTTGTAGCTTAGTTCTGGTTACCATGTACTGCTATGAGAATTTGGCATTGTTCAGACTGGCTGCTTATTCAGGTGCCATGAATAAAAGCAAATATAAAGAGTTCTGTGGAATAAAGGTTGTTTCTCCTGGGAGGAGTGGGGCTTTATTAGGGCTACTCCTGTGTCCTCAGAAGTGAGAAAGGTGGCTTGGATGGGTGCACCTACCTGTCCTGACTGAGCATCAGGGCTGTCAGGGTGGAGACCGCGGTTCCTATAAAGCCATTGAGAGCCCACCAGGGGTTCTGGACCAGGAGTCCCACCAGAATCAGGATTCCGCTGATGGGGTTGTTGACAAGCGCCACCTGGGACAGGCCCCGCAGAATCCAGTCGAAGAACTGGAGCACTTGGGGTTTGTCTGCAAAAGATGACAAGGGCAGAGCTAAGAAAGCAGTGAGGAGCCCCAAGTTTAGGGCCCTCTTGAGCAAAATCATCAAAAGCCCCTCTGATGAAGGTGAAACATTTTTTTTATATTCTTTGAACAATTTTCTCTTTAGTGGCACCCAGATCCTTAACCATGCAATTTCTTTATGCTCAACCCACGCTGCCCCTAGTAGAATTGCAGCTCCGGAAAGTGTCAAATGCACTTATTCATCACGCGTAGAGGTACAGACTTTTAAGCCAAAGGACTGAATTACCAATAGTAAAATATTAGATTTTAGGTACTGAAACAATAAAATGGAGCCAGTTGTCTTCCTCTGATAGGAGCAAGATCCTGCCCTGACCACTATCTCCATTAAAAAAAAAAAAGTTTGAAGAGGCTTGCAGGTTAAAAGATAAAACATTTAAAAATGGGGAGGAAAGAGCTAGAAAGTAGGTGAATACAGTCAAACCTTGGTTCTCAAACTTAATTCATTCTGGAAGGCTATTCATGAAATGATTTGTTTGAAAATGGAATCATTTTTTCCCATTAGAAATAATGTAAATTGAATTAATCCATTCCAGACCCCCAAATAATTTACTGTTTTAACCTTTCTTATATACAGTACATGTCTAATGTACTGTTTAATCTATAAACAAACACTTCTTAAATGTATCGAACCATCCCCTTCTAGCCTGAAAGGAATCACTTTCAGCACTCGGTCCAGCTCCCAGTGGTGTCTTTCAGATCTTTGCTTGTTCACTTATCACTGCCTCTGAAATGCTGTCACTGGCTAAGTGCTTGTCATTTATCCAAATCAACAACAGTTTTTCTGCCTCTTCAACTGCCTGTGATCATTGTTTCTTTCACACCCTTTGCAGCATTAGCACTCTTGATGGCCTCTTTATGTTTTAAAACTGTGCTAATGATTGATTTTCACCAGCAACAAAAGCATTCTCTCCTTTGTTTGTTGCCTGAGAGATGCTTTTTGTCACGCTGAGATATCAGCATGAAAGGGTTGTCAGGCCCAAAACTGAAGCTTGGTTCTACGACAATCCAACCGAGACATTTTTTTTCTCCTGAACAACTTGGTGGAGACTGAGATTCGAAAACTGAGGTTTGACTGTATAACTAAAGATACGAGTAGTAGCATCAGCAATTTCTTCCAAATACATTTCTCATATCTCATCAAGGGATGGAAGGAAAAATACCTTTAAGCCAGTTGGCAAATTCTTTCATGTCACCGGTGACATAGCCAAGAGCCTTGGGAAGGCGCCTTCTCCTTCGACGTGGTGAGGTCAGGTTTTCACCCCGGTCCACCTTAACCATAGTGGGGCTGTCCTCCATGGCTACCTCTTCCCCTGGCCCCTTGAGGAAAGAGCAGAGCTTGTAAACACCCGTGAGCAGGCTTCACCAGGCTGGTCAGCGTAGGGCCTGGTCACAGTAGCCACAGAGGATGAGTTTAAATGCATTATTTCATCTGGACCATGACATCTCATGATATTAAGAAATCACCATTTTCTTCTTGAAATATCATCATGGAGATGATTGCCCAAACCCAAATTCCATCCTACTTTCGTGATTACTGTCTTTGATGCTATCATGAGAAGGTTCTTGTCTTTATTATCATAAGGTTCGGCTCCTAATTCAACAAACATTTACTGAGTTTTTATGTCCTGCACTCAAAGACCTCATTCAGCCTAGTGGAAAAGGCTGGAAAACAGTTAATTTCAACATAACGAAGCACATAGTAATGTAGAAAGAGTTAACGTCACATGCTTAAGCTTCATGTTGTCAATTAAAGGAGCCAGTCATCAGATTACAAAATGGTGCTCACTGATGCAGCCCAATCAGCTGCTTTCTAAGATCAACAGCCTTTTAAAATTAAAACTTAATTTTATGGAAAAGGCTTTATGTTTAAAAGTTTGAAGATAAGAAAAATTTTAAAAGCAGTTTGTGTGTGTTAACACTGCCTAAGAAACCCCATCACACACATTCTTAAAATTCAAAGATTACTTGAATATGCCCAGCTGGAGTGGTTCAGTGGTTGAGCATCAACCTATGAACCAGGAGGTCAGGTTCGATTACTGGTGAGGGCACATGCCCGGGTTGCAGGCTGGGTCCCTGGTGGAGGGTGTGCAGAAGGCAGCTGATCAATGATTCTCTCATCATTGATGTTTCTATCTCCCTCTCCCTTTCTTTCTGAAATCAAGAATATATATATAGATTATGTCTTCACATCAGGGAACCACTTCAGATATTCCTCATTTTTGGAATTTGTTATTTAAACATTTTAAAACAGGCAAGAGTAACATTACACAAAGGTATAGAAAATAGGAAAAGTGGGAGTGGACCACGCTGTTGAAAACCAAAGAGTTGTAATGTAAGAACTGTACAATAGAAGGATGTCCAGGGTGTAATTATAGTAAACATGCTTCAGAAAAATAACAACAACATAGCCATGGCTTGTGTTCACTTGAGATTCTCCCCTCCCCATGATTAGTGTGAATGGGAAAGCACCAGCATCACCAGAATATGGTACTCTGCAGACAGAACTGGTTTCATGGTAGACACAAGAGAATACCAGTGATGCCATCTCAGAGGTAGGCAAAGGGAGAAGACAATGGCACAACCACCTGGGGCATGCAAGAAAGGCCAAGAGCACAACCAGGTTAGTGTGAAGTAGGTGAACACCAAAACCAGAAGGCATAACTGTGGAATGCTGAAGCCACAGGCACATAAGACACGACCACAGAAATACCAAAGCCCATGTAGATAAACCAGCTCACCTTCTACCTGTGGCTGGGCTGTAGATAAGGGGTTCTCATGGGTATTTTTGGCCCCTTCATTGTTCCATTTACCATGGCCAACAAAGAGCTATTAACAGATAGAAAAGTTATGCTTTGTTTTCCTTCAATCCCGACTCTAGTTTTGCCTTTTATTAACCCTAATATGGAAATCAATGTGGGTAACTGACTTTTTATTACATAACTATTGTACTTGCATTGTGTTATTTCACTGTTTAACCATCCTGCTTTCAAACAATGGTGAACCATTAATCATAACACAAAGTAGAAGGTATTTATGGAACACATTCTAGATTAAGCTATTTTGTTTTGACAAAATAGTGTTAGATTCTTGCATTTGTGAGACATCCAATGAACCTTTGCATTAAGAATCTCTTCAATTGAAAACTGCTGGAGGTTAGGAGCCAAAATAAAGTCTGTATGGAGCTCACTGGCCCCAGAGTTAAACATGTAAAACTGAATTAGTAAGCAATTATAAAAAATTGTCTTTTATTTCATAATCTAAGTGATGGCTACCACTTATTTTCAGATATCTCCCTCTTTAAATCTCATTATTGAAAATATTGCCTGGTAAGCCCTTCCTCAGCTACAGTGACTCATTTTAAAAGCCAGGCCAACTTATTGGAGGCACCAGGCTTCTGCCCGGGCAGCCACAAAAGGCTCAGATACAACCGCCCCGAGTTTCTCAGATCAGCATGGAAGGAAACCAGTAGAGGGGCATTTTCCCTCGAGTACAGAAATGAGTGGGAACATATGGGTTATTCTGGGGTGAACAAATTCATGTTCTCAAAATTTCCAGCCTACATTTATTTGTTTTCGAAGGCTTGAAATACATCATCGCCTCCGAGATGTTGGAGATACAGATACGAAACTTGATAGCATAACTGGCCCGACGTGATCGGGAACCTGAAGGGCCTGAGTGCCCTGCGGAGCCGCCCAAAGGTAAATAAAGACTGAATTTTCATCTCAATCCGCAGCCCGCCGTCAAGAAGGCTTATTGCCACTGTCTTTCCAGGGTCCACGCCTGGGGTGTGTGGTAGGGCCTCCATGCTTTGGACACAGGAGTCTTCTCCTGAGGTGAGCAGACAGCTGCTGCTGATTGAGAGCCAAAGGAACCATTTGTTCGGAACTACGAGAAGCTTCTGGAGACCCTGGGAGCCCTGACTTCTTGCTCTGGAACTCAGGCATGAGCACTGGTTATGAGAAGCCAGTAGCTTAAAGGCTGCAGTTCATCCTACAATTTTATCACCCTAGACCAGCGGTTCTCAACCTGTGGGTCACGACCCCTTTGGGGGTCGAACGACCCTTTCACAGGAGTCGCCTAAGACCATCGGAAAACACATATATAATTACATATTGTTTTTGTGATTAATCACTGTGCTTTAATTATGTTCAGTCTGTAACAATGAAATTGGGGGACACCACCACTTTAGGAACTGTATGAAAGGGTCGCGGCATTAGGAAGGTTGAGAACCACTGCCCTAGACTCTATCTATTTGGGAACTTTAAGAATCCACACAGCCTAACTGGAAAGGCGATGGGAGACAATGGAGCAAGGATCATCCACTGGTGCTCAAACTTCTCAACTCTAATTAAGTCGGCCATTAACCGGAGGCAGGACAAGAAAATGCAAGTAAGAAACCCTAATAAAATAGAAGCAGGATAAAAACCCCAGGCTAGTTTTTCCTAGCTTTCCCGTCATCATCCAAACCCGGCAGCTCACCCATCCGGCCTCTGAACCATGAGAAGTGCCCTGTGAGTTTCTGGACCCAGCCCCGTGCACATCCGGGCAGCCCAAGCCGTGCGCTCAGCCGAGCGTGAGGACCCACTGCCCAGGCTCCACTCAGGAAAGACAGGTGCCCAGGCTCCCGGAGGCAGAGGCTGCAGGAGGAAGCATACCTGTTCCGGCGGCCCCCGGGCCCAGGCCAGCTTTAGCCGGGAGAAGCCTCCGCGTGTCGCCTCACCAGCTTTATTTCCAAAAGGGTTCCTCCAAAGAGGAACAGCAGAGGCGTCACCAGCGCCGCCAGTCAAAGCCCGTCCATTCATCCTCCTTCCTCTCCACACTCTCCGTATACGACAAAGGGCAGAAAATACAAGAATCAGCAGGACGCGCACCTTGGTTCTGCCGGGCAGGTGAACTGCGAGCTGGAGGGAGGCAGGAGCTTGCCAGGGGTGTTCCTGGGTGGAGGAGACGTGGCCCCCGACTGAGACCTCTAACGGAGAGGGCCGGCTTCTCCACCAGCCAAGCGCTCCGTCAGCAAAGGGAGACAATGAGCTGACCACACACACCGGATGTTCATTTTACATTGCTTAGAACGAAACAAACGAAAACAAACAAAAAATGGTGGCAACCTGTTCTGCAAAGACAGCGACACAGATCTTGTTCCGCTGCGCGTTTCCACTACCAGGAGGCTGGCAGACCTGAAGCCTGCTCCAGTGGGAGGGGTGGGCTTCGGGGTCTGAAATGCTTCAGGCCAAACGGTTAGGGCTCCATCCTGGAGACAGAGGCCCAGGCAACTATTTCCTCAGTCTTGTTCTTTACACATGTGAGGAGAGGAGTGGTGCGGACTCTGATTTTCTCTGGCTACACATAACACACAGAGAAAGCCCAGTCTAAGAGAATGCTAAATGGTGTTGTTTTTTTTCTTGTATCTGAATAACAATTGTTAAATATGGGACATCGTCTTGTTAATAATAAACAATTCTTAGTTGAAGTCTACAAGTGTGGCAGCTTTGTATTTATTTTTTTAAACTTCCGTTGCATCCAAGGATATAATTCTCCCTTCCTAGTTCCAGAAAAGTTGTAAGTGTGGCATTTCTTTCTCTCTCTCCCTCTTATTTAATTTTTACTTTCTTCTACTGCATCAGTATGAAACTCAAGAACTTACACTCTACTAGAGTCATTCAGAACCATCTCCAGTTGTGGAATATATCCCTGTCACGGCTTAGAAAATAACTGTGTGCATGTGTGTTTATCTGTGGTTAAACCATCTGGTTTGTTAAGCACCAAACTGATGTGTCTATGGGTTACATTGCACATATTTTCGTTTGAGAAAGAGCAATGGTAAGACTCATCTCATACACCGTTAAAAAAATAAAAAAGAAAAGAGGAAAGAGAGAGATAACAGAAACCATCACATTTCATCAGAGTAGACACGTAGCCCTCCTGCCCCTGCAGGGCTCCTGCCTTCCCCCCACTATCAAAATCACACACATCTTGGAGTATCACATCCTCTGAGCTCAACATCACTATTTTCTCAGAGCCAAGAGACGGTAAAATTTGAGAGCTAGGTGGGGTTTGAGAGAGTGCATAGTTCAAGCCTTCATTTTATAGAAGAGAAAACTGAGGTTCAGAGTGAGGACCCTCCAAGTTCACTCAGCAGTCAGTCTTACGGAATAGGAAAGCCTTGGCGGTTCTTTGTCTTTCAGTCTGGAGCACGTTAGCACCACCCACGAGTCTATTCAAGTCAACAACCAGAGAAGAACAGCTTCTGAATGCAGCCTGCAGCAGGCACTAGGGCTCAGTGGGGTAATAGACTCAAGCTGTCTCCATGGCTGCTTTGAAATAACTCAGAGATAGATGGGGGCTGAACAGTGACAAAGGGCTCGGCCACCCCCAGTTTTACCCTGTGCCCTGGAAGGAATCAGTAACCGTTCTGACAAATAAACATCTCCTGTGCCTCAAAGTAAGCCTCATTCTCCTGCATCACTGACACACCCACACCAAGGCTGGTGTGTGCTGAGCTTAACGTCCTGAGAATGTTCTGGAAACTGCTTTCTGGCAGGAATCAGAAAGCCTAGATCACCAGTGAAACAAAACAGTGCTCATCATTCTAATACAGGCAATATCAGAATTTCAATCCAACCAACACTCCCCATTTTATTATTCAAAATAAAACTCATTCTATTGTCAGCATATATTAGAAATTTGTGCAATTAGAGAGACCCAAAAGTCTCCAATTTTCTATGTCTCAAGTACAGGCATAACTTGGAGATATTGCAGGTGTGGTTCCAAACCACCGCAATAAAGTGAATAGCTCAATAAAGCAAGTTGCACAATTTTTTTGGTTTCCCAGTGCATATAGAAGTTACGATTACACCACACTATAGTCGATTAAGCATGGAATAGTCTATTAAGTATAAAAACACAATGTACGTAATTAAGAACAATTTATTGCTAAAAAATTACTAATCCTGATCTGAATCTTCGGTGAGTCATAATCTATTTTCTAGTGGAGAGTCTTATCTTCAATTTGTTAACCACCCACCACCTCGCCCCCCTAATTTACACAAAGCACAACAAAGCGGAGTGCAGTAAAATGAGGTATGCCGGTATCACTTTAAAAAAGTAGTACAAAGTTTTGGATATGGATACAGAAGAAAGAATTTAAATATTCAGGCTCTTCCATATTAAGACACTTTCAACATTGACATTTATTTGGTACTTACAATCCTCTTTAGTATTTTAGGTAGTTTTTGATATTAAGTGGTGGGAGGTGCTCCGTTGTCCTTAAAGCTGTAAGCAGAAACAAAGAGAACGCTGTCAGTTATTCCTGCCTCCTGATTAAAAGGCCTTTCTCTTGGGAACACACTACTCCTAGCAGCCTGGAGGTCTGAATTCCACAGTAGAAAGTGCAGCTGCAAGGAACTTGCCAAATGCATGGCTTCCTTGAGCCAGCGCGCCCTCCTGGAGCTGAGCACTCCCCCTGCAGTAGGACAGCACATGCTGGAAGATCCATAAAACCAGATTAGAAAGGGCCATTGCCAGCGGCCCACTTTTTTTTGGAGTCAGTTATGCCTCCAACTTTACTTCATTGTTTCCAGAACACAGCCTGAAACGCGCACAGTCACCTAGCAGGTCCCCGAGACACCTTGATGCAGACCCTCTTCCAAGTGGAACTCGGGTGCTGTGCCCCCACCCTGCTTCAGAGACCAGAAACAAAGGCCTGGCTTCCAAGCTTCCAGGGAGAGGCCTGGGGCTTTGGGAAGCTTGCTTTCTAGTTTGGCAAAACTCTGACTTTGCTGTTTCCACCCAGTTCCAAACTCTCTGAAACATTTCTCCATTCAAACAAAGAAAAGGGAAAAGGAGCAAATTTTAAAGTGGACCGAGCACCCAACAGAAGTGAACAGAAATAAGGAGGGTACTCACACTCCGGCTGGCTTCCCGGGGCAGAAGGCACTGGCTGATAAAGCCCAGCCGGTCTCTGCTGGAGGGAGGGTGCTTAGGAGGAGGCAGTGCTGGGAGGGAGGCACCCAACAGCTTTATAGTCAGAACCCCACTCCGCATATCCGTGCACTCAGCTCTCTCCTCCCACTTCAGGCACCAGTGCCAAAGCAGTGCTCAGAGACTGGTCCCCTGCCCTGTACCTGATGTCTCTCTCTCTCTCTCTCTCTCTGCTCTTGATTTGGTGCCAACATCTTTTCCATCCTTTCCATGACATTCTGAGGTCTTTGCTCAGCCATAATCCTACTCAAATTCATCTTTTTCTTCTCCATACTGTTTCCAGTAGCTCCTACCCTCACCCAGAAATATGTCTGGGAAAGTTCAAAAGAGTATCACTTTAAAAACCAAGGTGGCAGGTTGCTATGCAATGGACTCTGGAGTAAAGTGACTGCACCTGGGGGGAGGGGGCGTTTTCTCGGAGGCCGGACACAGCTTCTGCAGAGGTGTAAGAACCCAGCAAGGTCCGAGGCACGTGGTGCGAGGGTGTGGGGTACAAGGGGTAGACAGTTTGTTTATTTTGGAAACCAAGCTGCCCTTTCCCCAGCGAGGGGAAAAAAATATATAAATGTTTCCCTGTATTGTCTCTCTATCTAGGTGAGAATCCCAAGACAAATTCCACTGCCCTTTAAAAGTCCAGAGGCTACATGGTCAACAACATCGTGATAAGTGCACACTGGTGACAGGTGATTACCGGAATCAGTGGGGTGATCACGTTGTAAGGTCTAAAAGTGTTGTATCACTATATTGTACACGTGGAACTAGTATTATCAATGTAAGATTGTACACAAACTATACTTAAGTAACAATAAATTTTAAAACAGTCCAGAGGCAAACATTCCATAGCAGAGGAATCTAAAATTGAAGTGGAAAAAAAAATCCATTTCTTCCTCATTCTTCTGAAATGTCAGTTTGGCGGCATGTTCTGTATGGGAGGAATGTACGCCAGGTGTGCTTCAGAGCACAGAAAGCTGTGCCCATGTCATCAGCCCTTCTCTCTGGGCTTCCCGCCCGCCCGCCTGGAGGAGCTGATAGCCCTTGTCAGTGGTCAGCAAAGCAGCCGCAACTCTCTGGCTCCACCCCCTGGACACCCGCCAAACCACCGGGCTCCCAGTCCTCTTGGGGACTCCCTCCCTCCAGTTGCCTCATATAACTGAGGGTATTTGTGTCTGGCGCCTGGGCGGGAGACCATAGTTCCAGGTTCATGATTAGAGTTTTGAGGGTCTGGCATATTTCCTGTCAATATTTTTTTTTTCTGGTAAAATAAGGAGAAAGGAAACTCCTAGGGTTACCCTGAAAGGGGAAAATGAATCATAAGAGAACAGTCTGAGGGATTGGAACAGGAATGAAGGAAACTGCACTAGGGTTCCTTATGCCAGTGACCTACACTCCCCCATAATAATGATGATAGTAATGATAATGATACAAATTGCACAAATAGTTGAAATTCACTCTATGCAAATGAGAAATCCAACTTTGCACGGTCTGATTGGTCCACATAGCACTGCCCTGATTGTTCAGAATTGCACATTCTGGTTGGTTATGTTGCAAATGAGGATATAGCTGTACAGCTCTGATTGGACGGGGCAGATCTCAGACCATTGGTTGAAATACGATTCCAGGACCTCTTTTATAGGGGTTGGCTCAGCCCACAGGACATAGTGCAGGAGTCTTGACAGCCCAGAGTGTGGCTTTTCCCTAAAATACAGCCTGTGTGCGAGGCCCCTTGTAAAAAAATGGCTGGTAGAATCTGATGATAAATTTGGTCCCATAACCACAAGAAATCCTTTTGACAGGTATATTCCTTCTTAAGCCATGAAGAGAAAGCCTGAGTAATCCTTGGTCCCCACCCTCAACCCCAATAAAAGTAGAAACCCAGGCCCGTGGGAGCCTGTTCTCTCTCTCTCTCTCTCTCTCTCTCTCTCTCTCTCTCTCTCTCTCCCTCCCTCCCCTCCTCACGGCCTCATTGTGTGACCCAAGTGTGCTGTGCAATTCATTTCCAGGTCCTATGAGAAATAGCCCTTACAAAGTTTCCGAATGGTCATGGCTGAAGGATGTCTTGAGATTGTCATGAGGACTACAGGTTCTAGCCACGACACTGGTCATCGATAGGCTGAAACCAGCAGACCCACCATCGACACGTGTTTATAGACCTGTCCTAAAGCCGTCTCCACACGTACCCAGGCAGCCTTCTGCTTCAGTGACCCTGGCCAGGGGCTGAGTCTCTAGTCCTCTTGGCAGAACCACCTCCTCTTCTACCGCGCCTCTCGGCCTCTCCCTGGGCCCTATGACGCCATACTTATCACGCGATGTGCTGCTCCAAAAAGGCAGCCTTGCTACACGCTATTCACAGGTAGACAGGTAGTGCAAAGCACGTGGGATTCGGAGTCAGCCAGACCTGAGTTTGAATTCTGGCTGTGTCCCTTACCTGAGCTGACTTAGGGCATGTTACTCACCCTCTCTGAATCTTAGGTTCCTCACTGAAAAGCGGGTGAGTTTACTTCCTTCATGAGGTTGGGGTGGAATTCTGCAAGACGGGACGGCTGCAGAGGGCTCTTCTGTGTCCTGCACCATGCGTAGGCCCTTTCTAAACGGAAGAGAACGTGCTAAAGAAAAAGCACTCTCCCTCTGCCCTTTCTGGCCTCACCCCCATGAAGGGAGATGTGAAGGCAGCGCGCCCGGGACAGGGCGTTCCTCTGCAGTGTGCTCTGAGCCCGACGTTCAGTTGGTAAACAGTCAGACAAAAAGGCACCAGATGAAAGCCCGCACTCCCGGAACGCCACGAGGGGTTACCCTTGTGTTGGCATTCTCTGGCCAAGAGGAGCCAAGGAGCCAGCAGGCACACAGTACCCCCGCCGCCTGCCCTTGCCACAGCAGCAGGGAGGGGGGATGCCAGGAGCCCCTGAGGTGCCTCCATTTTTAGCTCTTAAACGCCATTATTCAGCTGTTAAGTGCTATTATTCAGCTCTATTTAATAGCTGGGGTTCCTCCTGCACACGGCAGAAGGGCGAGGGAATGTCCATCCCTACCAATGACCTTTACCAGACGTGCACACGCACCATCTTTTCCCCCAGCTTTTAAATTAAATTCAGGCCAGTGTAAGGCCCAACATAGGATTCTGGCGTCTACAGCCAGTGCCTAAGGGTGTGCTGGCTGTGCACCAGACAAATGCACTATGTCTAAGGGGCACCATTAGCATCCTAGACATGTGTGCACTTACTACAGAACTCCTGCAGGTGGAGCTAAAGTGTCTTGAGAACAAGGGCTCTAGGGTGCCTTTGCACAAAGGGGCCATTTGGCCAGCAGTGTCCTGCTGGCGTTTAAACATCTTTTCCCAACGAGGAATAATAGGGAAGGGGTAGGAGGAGCGTCATTTCAGTCCCTTTAGACTAGGTTGAGGAAGGGAGTGAAGCGTTGGGAAAAAATGAGGGTTGGGGCTGACATGGCCCAGTTTCCCCTGACCCTCCCTTCAGGGTAATTTACAACTTGTTGGATTGTTTCCTCACCATGGAAGATATTGGGATATTGGCCCCAAGCTTGGGCAGTGGAGCTTTAGTTTATAATTAGGCTGTGAAGGGAAGGTGGGATGGTACCATCATTGCAAAGGGGGCTTTCTGCACCAGGGGGCTGGCCTAGTGTGACAGGCTCCTGGCAAAGACATCAGCCACCAGAGGTTGAGTGGGATGGGTTGAGGCCCCTCCCAGCCAGGCCCTCACCAGGAGCGTCATGGAGAGAGCGGCATTAATGCCTCCAAGAAGCCGCAAGGGATGGATATGGTGCATAAAGCGAGGTTGCTCTGTGGAGCTGAGGAGTGGCACCAGGCTCCGGCTCCTCACGGCTGTCCCAACTGGAGGCTTAGTTACTGCTGGCTGCCGTTTTGTCAGCTCAGCTGATTTAAAGGACCCTTTGTGGTTATCAGAAGTGCTCCCTTCATACCACCCCTCCCCTGCCGCCTTCCACCAATTGACAGCCAAGAGCTAGAGAGGGACTCAGTGTCTCCTGCGGCCCCCCTCCCCCCTGCTCTTTTCCTGTGCTGGGAACTGAGAGGTGCTACTTCTGACGACATTGGCACTTCACCCACCAGCTCCTCACTTGCCTCGCTGATTAGAGGAGTTGGACTAATTCTCAGTCTTGCTTGCACATTGGAATTACCTGGGGGAGAGGAGACTTTAAAAAAATGCCGATAGTGGGTCCTTTTCCTAGAGAGTCTGGTATAATTGGTTTGGGATGTGAGAGTTTTAAACATCCTCTTAGTCATTCCAACATGCAGGCGAGGTTGAGAACCACTGGGCCGAATCTAATCCTAATCCCTCCCCCTCCAAAACAAGGAAGTGTGTGTGTCATAGTGGCATCAGATGGATTTGGGAGTTCGACAGACCAGGTTCAAGTTCCAGCCAGCCCTGACGCCCCCGGGGAAAATTACTTCAGCTTTCTGAGCCTTAATTCGGTTAAGAAATTAATGGAAGTTAATTAGACCTACTTTGCCAAATATAAAGATTAAACAAGATCAGGCCACATAATAGGCACTCAAGCAAAGATAACCTTTATTATTATTTCCCCCTAAAAGCAGTTCCTACCTCCTACTTCCTTATTACTGCCAATGGGGCCATCATTACCCCAGTTCTTAGGCTCAACACATGTTTGATGAGTGAGTAATGGGTGGCAGATCTGACCATCCTCGCCCATGAAGGAGAAGGGAAGGTTTCTTTCATTCACTCTTGCTCACATTCCTAAGTCTTCCCAGTGTGGCCCACAGACCAGCAGCACTGACATCCCTGGGGAGTTGCTCAGCCAGGAGGACTTTCTGCCTCACCGGGACCTTCAGAATCAGAATGTGCATTTGAACCAGATCCCCAGGGGGTCTGCGTGCACTTTAAAGCTTGGACACAACCGCTCTCAAGCATCCCTGTCCTTGCAACATAGAGAAAAGGGTTGCATTCAAGCCGCTGGAGTGGTGACAGCTTGCGGATTCCAGCGCCTTGGTTGGAGACACCATGGTGAGTCCAAGTGAGTCATGGTTACGTCCCAGCTGGCAGCAGGGAACACGCTGTCACATGCCAGGCCCTGCTGGCCAGGGCAGAGCTCTAGGCACAGCCTCATCGCCCCCATTAGACTCCATCAAGCCATTCTGCTGGGTTCCACCCTCTGCCTGTGCCAATTGCTTCACATAGGCTCAGCGAGTGCCTTCCCACCCTCAGTCACTGGGAGCAATGATTTCAGGTCACGAGAGGGTAATGCTTACACGCACAGGGAGGCTGGTGGGGCCCTATGGTCCTTCCAGAGGGCACAGGACTGATTCACCCTGCACTGCAGGAGAGTGACTCCCACACTCAGGGTCGTGGGGATCGTCCTTAAGCATTTTCCTGGTTGGCCTCCACCCCATTGGTTCTCCAACTTAGATTCCTTGGTCTTTTTACCCAGGGCCCCTTCAATGACCCACCACCCCACCCCAGTACTCAACTCCTTGCCCAAAAGGCAAAACACCCCATGCTCTGAGCTCCCCCTACCCTGCCTTTGCTCACCCCTGGTTTCCCACCCTACTGTGTATCAAGGTGGGTTCTCTAGGTGATGGTGTGAAGCAGCAACAAGACACAGGGAACATTAGTGTCGAGGCCAAGGCTGTATGTGATCAATGGGCTTCAGCGCGAAGGATTTGTAAATCATGGGCCTGCCAGGGGCCCACCATGTAGTCTTCCAGGGAGGGGCGGGATGCCTGTCAAGTTTCATCAAGAACCGACATATTTTAAGGCTCTCTTGAGTTGGTGCCTGGAGTAGGCAGAGGGAGCATAAGGCCGAGTGAAGGCAGGAAAAGAAGCAATGGGCTTTGAGGAAGAAACTCGAGTGTCAGCTGAGGGAAGCGTGACATGTTCGTGGGCTGTGCACAGCTCCGTGATGGCACTGGAGGGGGTGTGCTAGGAGTGACGGCCCAAAATGCTCCTTCATGTTCGCATAAGGCACCTGAATGGACAGCCCTTTGCTTTAGCTTCCTTGTGATATGATACACTAACCAGACATTGAGCCCCTACTAAACACTCAGCATCAAAAAAGTATAGGTGCCCTAGCTGGTTTGGCTCAGTGGATAGAGTGTCGGCCTGAAGGATCCCGGGTTCGATTCTAGTCAAGTGCAATTCTGGGTTGTGAGCTTGATCCTCAGTACAGGCATGCAGGAGGCAGTTGATCAATGACTCTCTCTCATCACTGATGTTTCTATCTCTCTCTCCCTCCCACTCTGAAATCGATAAAAATATATATTTTTTAAAAAGTACAGGCAAGAAAAATACTACATTGTAAAAAAGAAAAAGATGGCCTTATGAACCTCTATGGCCATTTAAAATAGCAAAATTATACTTTAAGCTCTAAATATGGACAATATGGAATAGATGCAACTCACACTGTTAAGCAAAAGAAGCCAGTCACGGAAGAGTACAGAAGGTATGATTCCATTTATACAATGTTCAAAAACAGGCTAAACTGAGAATTCAGGATGTTCACCATTGGGAGGGGCCACCAGGGGACTTCTGGAATGCCGATAATGTTCTGTGTCTTGACCTGGGTTCTGATTTCTTGGGGTGTGTGTTTTCTTGAAAAATCACCAAGCTATACACTTTTACGTGCACTTTAGTGTAAGTGTATTGCACTTGAGTAAAAACTATGAAATGACAACGTGAAGCAGAGTAGATTTCTGCTTTCCTAACAGTGCAAACCTCCGCCTTATGGTAGAATAAATAGTAGCTAGGAGCTGTTGGAGGAGCTTTACTGCTATTATCTCACTTAACTGTTAAAAGAACTACAAGAACAGGTTTGTATAATTCCCATTTTAGGATGAGAAACTTGGGCTTAGAGGCATTTGACATATTCCCCAGTCCTCACAACTAGTAAGTGCTTTTCTTAGTAGCTATGCACTCTCATGGGATCGCGTGTCATTTTGAGAATCATGAGGTGGGGGACAGACCTGAGACTGGAAGACTAGACCTGAGTGGAGAGTCTGCAGTGGAAAAGGAGAGCAGAAGGGACCTGCATGGGTTTTGGAGGTACTCTGGCGCCCTCTCGTGGCAATATGTAAGTGTCATAAAACCGCCATCAAAACATGCTCAGTGTGCCTGCGTTCTCTGATCATTCCCATAGGATGTGTCAATGTGCAGAAAGGCACAGAAGTGGGCAGTGAAGGTGGGAAGGGAAGGGAAGGGAAGGGAAGGGAAGGGAAGGGAAGGGAAGGGAAGGGAAGGGAAGGGAAGGGAAGGGAAGGGAAGGGAAGGGAAGGGAAGGGAAGAAGGTAAAGAAGAACCAGCTTGGTACCTGTCAGCCTCTACCGCTCATCTCTTTATAGACAACTTGGCTCTCTCCCTTAATCCAAGGATTAGCAGCCATTCTCAAATGGGTGTGTACAAAAACACAAATTGGAGTAAAGATAGTCTCTTCAATAAGTGGTGCTGGGAAACTTGGAAAGCTACATGCAAATGAATGAAACTGGATTACAGTTTTCCCCCATGTACAAAAATTAATTCAAAGTGGATCAAAGACCTAAAAATAAGACCGAAAACAGTAAGTTACATGGAAGAAAATATGGGTACTGAACATGTGGACCTTGGTTATAGAGAACATTTTATGAACTTGACCCTAAAGGCAAAGGAAGTAAAGGCAAAAATAAATGAATGATTCTATACCAAACTAAAAAGCTTCTGCACAGCTCAGCTGGTGTTGCCCAGTGGTTAAGCATCGACCTATGAACCAGGAGGTCACAGTTCAATTTCTGGTCAGGGCACACGCCTGGGTTGTGGGCTCAATCCCCAGTGTGGGGCATGTAGGAGGCAGCTGATCAATGATTCTCTCATCATTGATGTTTCTATCTCTCTCTCCCTTCCTCCCCAAAATCAATAAAAAATATATTTTTAAAAAGCTTCTGCACAGCAAAAGAAACTGACCACAACACAGAGAGATAGCCAGTCAGATAGGAGATGATATTTGTAAACAGTAGCTCTGACAAATGTTTAATTTTCAAAATATATAAATAATTCATAAAACTCCACACCAAACAAACAACCTAATCAAAAAGATGGCAGAGGACCTGAAAATACACCTCTCCCAAGAAGACAAATGAACAGCCAATAGATATGTGAAAAGATGTTCAACCCCACTGGCAATTAGGGAAATGCAAATCAAAACTACAATGAGATAACACCTCACACCTATTAGAGTGGCCATTATCAATAAGACAAGCCAGGATAAGTGTTGGAGAGGTTGTGGAATAAAGGGAACCCTTACCCACTGCAGGTCTTGATGGAGCTCCCTGTCTATTTGTCCACCTGCTGTCACCGCTTCCTCATCCCTTTCACTTTCTGTCCCCACCCCGGGACAGCCCATCCCATTCCTGCTCAGCACACCTGCAGCTTCTTACCTGTAGCCATGACTCTCCTCCAGGCTAGCACTGCCCATGGGGCTGGGGAGATGGACCCCAGATTGAGAGTGGCTTGGGCAGAGGTGCCGCTGACAACCTCACTTGCTTTACTCTTCCTTTCTAGGTCAAGGCCGCCCACACAGCCACTTCCGGGACCTTGCCTGTCTGCTCGGCCTACTGGGCCAGATGTTTCCTGTTAGTGGTTTCATTTTTCTTTGTATAGTCTCCTTTGGGGTGCAGGACGAGGGCCCAACAACACTGAGAAAGAGGCACCCTTCATCTTTGATGATTCTCTGTGCTTCCCGTGTATTTCCCTCCTGCTTCCAGGTGCCCAGAGCTCTCACTTCACACGTCAGGCCCACTGCTCCTTATTAAATCCACCTGGGGACTGAGGATGGTGAGGGCAAAACAGCTGGTTGGAGTGACTTTGATTGGAGGCAGGTTGAGGCCCAAGAACCCGACACCATCGTTGTTTTCAACCTGGGCTGCACAATGGAATCACACTGGAGTTTTAAAAATACCTGTTCTCAGGCTCACTGCTGATTTAAAGGGTCTGGACTCAGGCCTGGGCATCAGAATCAGGTGGTTCTAACCCAGCCAGGACTAAGTGCCACTTCGCAATGACCAAGGTCCAGTGAGGCCTGGAGCTTGATCCAGCATCATCCTACACAATCCAAGAGTTTGTTAGAAGCTCAGATTCTTGGCTCCACCCGGAGCCACCAGGTCAAAATCTTTGTAGTCAAGGCCAGAGGTCTGTGTTTTAATATAATAAGCACTGTAGACGATTCTTCCACTCACACGAGTTGGCAGACCAGTGTATTCCTACATGCAATGAAGGCAGAAGTGATGACCAGAGGCAACATCCTATTTCTAAGTCTACTCCAGTGGTTTTCCAAGTGTGGTCCCTGGACCAACAGCATCAGCCTCACCTGGGAACTTGTTAGAAATGCAAATTCTCAGGTCCTTCCCCAGACCCACTCAATCAGAAACTCTGGGATGAGGCCGAGCAATCTGTTTAACAATGTGATTCTGATGCCGGTTCAAATCTGAGCACTACTGGTCTACCATTTACCTGCCTCATCTGAGACCATTGACACGATTTGGGTCCTGACTGTGTGAGAAAAGGACGGTGGCAAAGGACATTTGGAGAGGCAGAAAGTTACTGTCCATAAAACGATGACATGCTTAGGGTTGGATGGTGTGTCCACTCTGGAGTCTTTTCCCTGGACACGATTCAGGGAATGTGTGCTGGGAGGAGGCTACAGGCAGGAAGTTTGGGAAGTAAGACTCAGTCAGCTGGCCTGCCTGCGATCCTAGGTCTATTATGTGTGTGGTTGGGTGTGTGAAACAGATCTCAAATTTGAGGCAGAATGAGTGAATGGGCTCTGTAGAGGGAGAGAGAATGGAGATGGGAGGGTGTTTCAGTCAATTACTCAATCAGTTATTTCTTGGGCTACTATGTGCCCACCAGTGGGCTAGTTCTGTGAAGGAAAAAGACAAAAATAACAACTGTGTGTGTGTGTAGATATAATGGTACACATATACAGGGTGGGGCAAAAGTAGGTCTTACAATTGTGAGTACAGGAAACACAGGGTTTATTCTTGTATTATTACTTATTAATTATTAGAGGCCCAGTGCATGAAATTAGTGCACAGGTAGGGTCCCTAGCAGTTGCCTGCTGCCGGCTGGGGCCTCCCTTCGTTTTGTGCTGCCCCTGGTGGTCAGTGCACGTCATAACGATCAATCTAACTCCCTGTCAGAACTCCTGAGAGGACACTTTGCATATTAGGCATATATATATATATATATATATATATATATATATATATATATAGAGAGAGAGAGAGAGAGAGAGAGAGAGAGAGAGAGAGAGGGATCAGGCCTAAACTGGCAGTTGGACATCCCTCTCACAATCCAGGACCACTGGCTCCTAACTGCTGGCCTGCCTGCCTGCCTGATCACCCCTAACCACTCACCTGCCTGCCTGATTGCCCCTAACCACTCACCTGCCTGCCAGATTGCCCCTAATCACTCTGCCTGCCTGCCTGATCACCCCTAACCGCCTCTGCCTTGGCCCCTGCCACCGTGGCTTCATCCAGAAGGACATCCGGAATGATGTCCGGAAGGTTGTTCAGCTATCTGGTCTAATTAGTATATTATGGTTTTATTATTATAGATTATATTACTTTCCATACAAACAACTGTAAACCTACCTTTACCTTATCCTGAATATGGGTATCTATGTATGTGTGAATGCATAAAGCATGTGTATATGTACATGCATGTGTGTATATACCTAGGTATATATGCATGTATGCATGTGCATGGGGGTGCATGTGTGTTGTGTGTATGTGTGTATATTACAACCACTATCCTCACAGGACTTGTGAGCTCATTGGAGAGAAAGACCCACATATTGCACACAGAATAATCGTGTGGAACTCCATGCTAATGACTTTCAGGGGCCTCTGGCGAGTTTGTTTTGAGAACATTTTCCTAAAACAACCAGGGCTCTGCTCTGATGAGGTAGGAGGAGGAAGGAAGGGGGTGGTTCAAATGCTGAAATGAGGGGCAGCCTTAGTGTGCCCCCACTTGGATAGCCAGCCAGTCCTTTCCTTAGCCTCTTAAAGCTAAATGGGTCTGATCTGGCCCCTCTGGTCCTGAACACCCACATTTTAAAGAAAACCCATGAGATGATGCCCAGGCTGTGCTGGGTGTTCCTGGTCCCTGGGACTGCCTGGGAATTGTGGGTAAGAGGGTGGGCTCCTGCATCCCTCCAAGGCCCCGAGGCATGGGCAGGTTACATTACCTGGGTTCCCATTTAGCCTTCACAGCAGCGCTGCTCCCAGGCACCCGGGTATGCTCCTCATTTTGTAGACGAGAAGCTCCGGCTCTGAGAGATCAGCTTCCCCGCTAGTGGAACAGAGAAGGGCTGGATGCCACCCAGGTCCTCTGGTTTCAAAGCCCGGGCCTTTCCACACCACCCCGTTTCGCTCGCAGTTAGGTCTGCTGGCTGTAGCAGGCTATGTGAATTTGTGACCTTTATCATAGCTCCGCGCCCTTTCTGAACTCTGTCTATATCCTACATCTTTCATGCTCAAGACTGTCTTTCCCACCTTTCTATATCTCAACAACTAAAAATTCCCCCCTTATTTCTACATTTCACCAGAGATTTTAAAACATTCTAAAAGCACAAATAAATACATATGTTCATTCCCATCGTTACTCTAGGGAATAAAGTGTTCATTTGTTTTGGAGGCGAGTGCAGAGCCGCTAGGGGCCCTGCCCGAGCACTTTTTAGTACATAAAACACTTTGAAATGTGGCCAGAATGCGTCCAAATGCTAGTGGAGACAGAACGGGGTGCTAGGGGGCTTTGAAGGTGGTCTCTGCCCCAATTCGGGGGTCACTCTGACACTGACAATCAGAGGCTCCACCGGGCAGGCAGAACACAGCACACACTATGCTCCGCCCATCAAAAACGTTTTGACGGAGAGTTGAGTTAATCCTGTGGCTTCGCCCTGCATGGTGTCTTCACTGGTCTCTGCAAGACTCCTCTCTTGAATGTGTGAAGGTGTGCCTGTCTTTTCATTGTTATACCCTACTCTCTTTCCTCCTCTCATCTCAATGTGCCTTTCTTGCAAAATAGGTATGGTTGTTTTGTGTGCATGCATTTTTAATTGATGCAAATGGTATTGATTATAAGCACCATTTTCTTATTTTTACCCCAGCACTAGGTTTTTAAGGTCTATATCCTCATTGCTACATGGATAGTACTGAGGGTCTACCTGCAGGGTAGGACTCCTCGGTGTGTCCCACCCACTTTGTCTCTGCGCCACGACAGGTGCTGTGGTGACCAGCCTTCCTGGTGGCCCACCGTGGCCACAGGAGGCTTTCCCTGGGAACTGCATGTACTCTGGAGGGCGATTTCTAGCTCACAGGGGGTGTTTACGCTTATCCCGAGGACCCGTTCTCCTAGGGTCTGCACTGGTCAACGTCCCACTACCGTAATACACGGCCCAGTTTGTAAGTGTTCTGTGGGTGCTTAAAAAGACTGTGCTCTCTATTTGTTCTTTTGGGGATGGCGAGATGTGGAGTGGGAGGGTTCAGAACCCTAGATGTATATAGTAGCTCAGTCTTTTTCATAAAAATATACTCTTATTGATTTTAGAAAGGAAGGGAGAGGGAGAGAGAGATAGAAACATCAATGATGAGACAGAATCATCAATCCATCGGCTGTCTTCCGCACACCCGCCACTGGGGATTGAACCTGCAGCTTGGGCGTGTGCCCTGACCAGAATCGAACCATGACCTACTGGTTCATAGGTCGATGCTCAACCACTCAGCCATGTCAGCTGGGCTAGCTCACTCTTATTAATTCTATTGTTTAGCTCCCTGATATCTCTGTTCATTTTTTTTTTTTGTTCTCTTGGTGTACTATTTTCTAAGGTTTTGGTAAAATTTTAGCTACAATGATGGAATTATTTACTGCTCTCTGCAGTTCAGTCAATTGTTGCCTGATGTATTTTGAGGCTGGTTGTTTAGTACATATGTGTTTATAATTACAATGTACTCTTGCCCTATTGCCGGGAGCCGGTCCATCCTTGCTGTTTCAAGGGACCTGGCATATATGGCATATGGTTCTTAATATGTTTGCTCACCTTCTTGGCGCTGTGTTTTAACCAAGGTCACCTCTCAGAGAAAGGTTGAATCCCCAGGTAGGGATTTTCCCCTGAAGTTAGGGAGGGAATAAAACCCCTCAACTAAGTGCCAGGCGGGTAATTAATCCCTTTAACTACGAACAATCATGCTTAAACTACATAATCTTTTCTCCCTGGAATGGAGATAAGAAACGCCCTAACCTTTGTAATAGAGATTGATAGGATTGAATCAACTGGTATAAATACAGTTGTAACAAGACAGAAACACTCAGAATTTAGAACACAGAACTGAGAACACAGGGCTTGGAAGACAGGACCAAGAGAGACAGAGCCTAGGCACAGAACCTACACAGAACGTTTTATACAAGACTGGAGATCCTAGGCAGAACCTCTCTGGAGATCCTGAACAGAACTTGGCTGGAGATCCTGGCTACAGAACCTGGCTGGAGACCCTGACAAGCGAACCCGGCTATGATGATCAACTGAACGCTGTCTCTGAGTCTTTCCCTCTTCGCCGACTCCGTCCACGCCCTTGGGGACCCCTGGACCCGCTGGGGCTGGACCCCGGCATTTGGCGCCCGAACAGGGACCCCTAGGTAAGTGCCCCACACTCGGGACGGATCGGACTCCACCGTAGGAAGAGGGTGGATAGTCTTCGCCGACTCCGTCCACACCTTTGGGAACCCCTGGAACAGGATTCCCTTAGGTAAGCCCCCCTACTGAGAACCTCCACACTCGGGACGGATCGGACTCCACCGTAGGAAGAGGGTGGATAGTCTTCGCTGACTCCGTCCACACCTTTGGGAACCCCTGGAAAAGGATTCCCCTAGGTAAGCCCCCCCCCCCCCATTGAGAACCCCCACACTCGGGACGGATAGGACTCCACCAGGGTGCTGCAAACCCCCCTACAGAGGATAAGTAGGGTAAGAAGGTGGATAGTACAGAACCTGATCCTTAGATTGAGAAGATGTGCCATACTGAGTCCAAAGAAAGAAGACTCTGTATTGATCTTTAGATTAAGAAGATGTGCCATACTGAGTCTAAAGAAAAAAGACTCCGTATTGATCTTTTAACATATATGCTTGTTAGCAGAGGAATTAAGGTTACTCCCAGTCAGACAGAACATTTTATACAAGAAATACGTCCATGCTTTTCTGAGGAAGGAAAGGTGCCGGAAAGGTAAATGTAGAGGCATGGGAGAAGGTAGGCCCAAGGAGCCTTATCCTTAACCCCACTGCAGCCTTTCTACCCTGGGAAAGTGCAGGATTGGCAAGCTCTCCCTGGGATGATAGATCAGGACTCAGGTAATAGCGGAAAGCGCCAATCCTACTCTTAAAATGGATATAAGAGAGCATTTGAGGTTTTTCTTTTTAATGCTTGCTTTTAAAAAATAAAAAAGGGGGAATTTGCCGGGAGCCGGTCCATCCTTGCTGTTTCAAGGGACCTGGCATATATGGCATATGGTTCTTAATATGTTTGCTCACCTTCTTGGCGCTGTGTTTTAACCAAGGTCACCTCTCAGAGAAAGGTTGAATCCCCAGGTAGGGATTTTCCCCTGAAGTTAGGGAGGGAATAAAACCCCTCAACTAAGTGCCAGGCGGGTAATTAATCCCTTTAACTACGAACAATCATGCTTAAACTACATAATCTTTTCTCCCTGGAATGGAGATAAGAAACGCCCTAACCTTTGTAATAGAGATTGATAGGATTGAATCAACTGGTATAAATACAGTTGTAACAAGACAGAAACACTCAGAATTTAGAACACAGAACTGAGAACACAGGGCTTGGAAGACAGGACCAAGAGAGACAGAGCCTAGGCACAGAACCTACACAGAACGTTTTATACAAGACTGGAGATCCTAGGCAGAACCTCTCTGGAGATCCTGAACAGAACTTGGCTGGAGATCCTGGCTACAGAACCTGGCTGGAGACCCTGACAAGCGAACCCGGCTATGATGATCAACTGAACGCTGCCTCCGTGACATTCCTTCTTCGCCGACTCCGTCCACACCTTTGGGGACCCCTGGACCCGCTGGGGCAGGACCCCGGCACCCTATTACTTGTTTATATCATTCTTTGTACTTACCCTTTTTGCCTTAAATTTTACTGTTCAAGCTATTATGGTTGATACCTGAGATTCCTTTTAGTCCATACTTGTTTAGTATGTCTTATTGCATCTTTGTATTTAGACACTTTGTGTCTTTCTGTGAAAATCAAATTGTTAGCTCTTTTTAAATAAAAGTACAACCCTTGCATCTCTGTCTTCCAGGGGTAAATTTATCTCTGTTAACGCATTTTGTCAATTACTGTCATATTATGACTAGGTTCTGTCTTCTGTTTATATTTTGTACTTACTCTCTTTTTTCAGGCGACTTTCTAGAATGCTCTTCTTTTTTTTGCTTTCCATTGGAAAGAAAATTTTCTTCCAGTTCAAAACTTATGTTTCTAATTTTGTTCTCATAGTGGTTTCCCTTATTCCTCCCTGTGGGCTTTCTAAACTTATCAACTTTGTACAAATGAAGTCCTCTAACCCGCTCTCCTTCCTCTTTTGTCTCCCTTCCTGCCATCATGTAATATCCCGGTTCTAGGTTGTTACAAGTATATTTCTTCTATTTCTCTCCTTTGGTCCTAGGCATTACCAAGGTATTTGATCACGCTACAGTATTCTTGTGTCTCTTGTAGCATTTCCTAGATTTGTTTTTCTTCTGTTTGTAGTGTTGTCAGTGTAGGGCTCTGTGGGTAAGTCTTTGGAGGTCCTTCTGTGCCAGAGGACATTTTTGTTATTCTCTTAAATGCCTTTTGTATGTGCAATGGCATCCGTGTAGGAATGTTAGATTGAATCTTCTGGCTCTGGTCTCTGAGACCCTGGTTAGGAGCCCTGCAATTGTCCTCTTTTCTTCCCACCAAATTGGCTGGTCAGTGTTGTGCTGCTAAGCTGGCTATCTGGGGGAAAGAGCCCAGATCTGTAGTTTGCCAATTACTGTGGTGTAAAGACTCCTACCATGGCTGATTTCAAGCTACCCATGTGATGTCACTGATCACAGCCTTGGGAGAAATGCACTCATGTGCACCATCAGCTCTCAGGAGCTGGCGCCAACTGGCTCCCTCTCTCCTCTGTTGACGCCTAATTGAAGTGCTGGAATAGACTCCTGTGGTCATCATACATTTTTGTAAGTCGAATTCTTTTGTCTATTTCCATCCTGCTTGTTATCCTTGGCCAATTCAATTTGCTTTATAGGTGAGGCTATTGAAACACTTAGAAGAGCTAAGGGGATTTGTTAGTGGTCAATAATCAGAAAGGCATGCACGAGGAGGTTTCCTGCTCTTAATAAAACCAGATTATAACACTTTGGTGGAAAATGCAGGAAAAGTGGTATTTTAATAGTTCTATGTCATCACTTAGAGGTTCTGGGGCAGCTGAGTGAGCTGGGAGCATAAACAGCCTTTTGGAGACATTCCTGGATGCTTAATCCTCAGGGAGTCACAACTCCATCATCATTAAAATGCAGCCTGAGACCTTCTTGGCCTCAAGGTGTGACCACAGACTCAGAAGTAGACTCTGGAGTGTGACTCTCTCCCCTTTCATAGGTGGGAGATTTATTTCCAGCAAGAAGTGTTCCATTTTCCTGGCAAGTCATCACTGGCTAGATAGGATCTGGAAGACAAATAGGCAGCCCAGGGCTGTTGGGCTGGCAGACCATGGCTGGGATCTCAGGGCAGGCAGAGAAGAGGAGAGGAGAGGAGAGGAGAGGAGAGGAGAGGAGAGGAGAGGAGAGGAGAGGAGAGGAGAGGAGAGAAGAGAAGAGAAGAGAGAAATGTGGACACCAGCTTTTTCTATATGATGGATTTTAGTCAAATGTAATTCTTTCCTTAAATCTGCATTTTTAAGGGTCTGTTCTACCCCCCCCCCGCCTCTTTTCTACACCCTCATCTAATGTCATCATCCCATCATGCGAAATTGGAGGTGTGTGAAGTGAGGGGGTCCCACTGGAGGGCTGTAAGAGGCTCATCCTCCCTTCTCTGGGGGAGCAGTGGGAAGGCTGAGCACCTGACTTCATCAAGGGGTCCCGTGCTTTAGGAGCACAATGCTATGACCAGCGCAATGAAATAACACAAGAGTTCGCATTTGTAATTTTGGGGGTGCAAGACTAAAAAACTATGCCCTAAAGAGTGAGTTGGGTTAACAACCTATATTTTAACTCAAGAAGAAAAAAATGACCACTGTCGTTTTTGTGATTCCCTTTGCAAGCAAATCAAACCCTCCCCTGAGAATTTTTCGCTCATTTTTTATCTCATTTCAGACACATGCTTGACTATGGCAAACCCCTCAAGAGGGCGATGTGTGAACATGTAGGTGAGTGCATTTTAAGAAAACTCCGATCCTAATTTGCAAACTTAACAGTTTAATGAGAGTATGTTTATGTCTATTACAAAAAGCAACACATTTGTTTAAAATGATTTGAATGTTGAAAAAGATCAGTTTTCATCGTATGATATTTCCAGAAACATTTCTGTTTTGTAAAGAAAGGCACGTTGACATCCCTAACCCCACGCCTGGAGAACCTCTCATGACTCAAGAACAAATCTCCCCACAGATCTTTAAAATTGTTCCACCTCTTCTCCAGGTAACCCTCCATCTCTTGCTTCACTCAGAGTAATTACTTGCTGGTCATGCTGATTTTGTCAGTTTACAGGAGAGAGAGCTGAATCAACACTTCTCAGGTGGAAGGGGCCATAGAGTCCCTCCCTGTCATGAAGCTAATAAGAAATTGAGGCTGAGAGAGGGGGTGGACTCACCCAGGTGGTCGGAGTGCGTTAGTGTCAGAGCCAGAATAGAACCAGCCCTTTTGCCTTCTGGGCTAATGCATATTTCCTGACACTGTGCATTGCTGCATCAGATGACGAGTTGGATGACATGTCACCAACCACTGCCCCCTTCTTGGTGAGTTCTCTTTAGGGATGTGGCTTATTTTGCAGAAAAGGAAAAACTCCCCCTCAAGGGAAGCTCTTCTGCAGTGAGTTGAGCAAAGTCTAAACTAATCATGTCTTTGATAAGCATTGTGTTTCTTAGAACAGAGAGGTTCCTGAATGGTGACTACACAATATTTCCCTGTGCTTGGGAATAAGTGGGGTTAGGCTTGCTGGGGGAGAATCATAGATGGACAGCAGGGGAGGTGAAGTGGCCTTCAGCTTGGGGACCTGCACAGCCTGCTGAAGGCTGAATTTACAGTGATGTGTTTTAGAAAGGGCAACTTAGGATACATCATAGGCCTGGTACTTTGTTATGGTTGATGGTCTTCTGTTCTTCTCCTGGGACAGGTAATAGACCCGGTTGGCCTCTGGGTAGGTGACTTTGCTGAGCGGAAGTTTGTAGATGGCAGGGTTGTTGGTCGTCAGGAGCAGGAAGGTGAGCGCCGAGAGGCAGAAGGGCCAGGTGCAGGGTGGTAATCCAAACTGGGGGGAAGGAGAACATAAGAGAAGCCTTGGTGACATCAGATGCTTGTGCCTGTTTCATCAGCCCTTACCGAACACCGTCAGCCCTGGGTAGAGGAGGCGATGCTTCATGTCGTTGATAGGAATAATATTTAATTTATGACCAACATAAATAAAATCATGCAGTGGTGTCAGTCTGAAGTGTAACAGGTGAGCAGACATGCTTCGAAATGCAGTCACTGGAACCCCATTATAATATGCCTTTATGTAGGAGACATGTTTTGTTTTGGGTTATCAGGCCAACCTATACCTCAAGGAATTGTGGCCATTCCTGCCTTCTCCCATAGCCCCTGCTGAAGGAATGAATGGCTTTGACAGTTATTTTGGCAGTTATTCAAGGCCTTTTTTCTTTTGTCAAAGCTGATTGGACCAGAGACAGACACCTGCCTCAAGTGCAGCTTGCCATAGGCAGATGTGCTGGGAATAGAACCCCTCTCCTGAGAATTGGAACTAAGAGGCACAGAGACTGTGTCCAGAGGCTCTGGTCTGGGTGGTCATTTGGGGGCTGCGTGCAGCAGCAGAAGCCCATCCCAGAGAGACACAGGGACACGGAGCAGACGGGAGAGAGCAGAGATGTGACATCTTAGTCCCAAGGGCTGGAGTTGGAGAGCAGCTACCTCTCTTCTCAAGGCTTACCCATTCCCAGCTTCCTTTCGCATGATGTTGACCTGTGTTTTCTTCCTTAAGACTCCCTGAAGCTTTTAAATACCCCTCTCCAATCTGTTTGAGATAACTTGAACGGATAGCTTGCTAACATAAAGCCTGCAAATTCTGCTAGGAGGCAAATCAAAGCATGCCCCTCTCACCCCCAAATATCATTTTATTATAAGGAATAAAGACCTCAGGTAATACTATGGGGGTAACAATGCTATCGTATGTGTGTTCAAGATGGCACTGTTGCACTACCTTAGGGTTTCATTCATTCAGCATTTCTTGAGCACCTACTATATGCTGGGTACTGTAATAGGTACTAGAGAGAAAGATGAGAATGTGACTGGGTCCCTGTTCTGAAGGGGCACACACGCTGAAGGTAGAAGAGGACCGAAGTGTTTTTGTCATCACAGTGCTGAATGTCACATGTAGCAGATGCATGTATAAACTTTGATGGGCTCAGAGGAGGGACTTAACCCATTGGGGGACACAGGATGGTATCAAGGAAGACTAATTCTATGCTTAGAAAATTCTTTTCCATACTAAGTCCAAACTGCCCAAGTTTACGAAGGAGGGATGTAGATAGGTATGAATAGAACACCCACCCCCAGCTTCATCCGCAGGACCAACAGGACTTTCCTGGTTGCCCGTGGGAGATGTGCTCTTGAACCCTTATTCAAGAGGGGGAGGCATCGGCTGCAGGCTGAGCCCTGAGCACTCTGAGCTGGGGTCTGGGACCCTCCCTGTGTATGAGGGGGTCTGGTGCTGGCCATGTGGTGCCCCCAGACCTCACACACCACCCTTCCCTGGTGCTCAGGGAAGGGGCTGTCAGGCTGCTGCATGTGCCCATAGCCACCAGCCCTAGCCTCTCTCAGGCTTGACCGGGGCTCGGCTCCTGTCTTCCCTGACCCTCCCCTCAGGACCACGACACCGTGCTAGTTACTACGAGCAAACAATTGGCTAATTAGCTAGTCAGGCAGATGATTTATAAACATAAAAACATTAAATAATAAACATTTAAAACTAGTTCTAGAGGATGATAGAACCAGAGTTCTATCAGAAGGGAGTTTGCTTTATAAGATAATGCTCCTGAAATTGTCCTTCTATAAGGAGCTCAGCTGGCCCACTGATGATGGGATCAGACTGGCCGACACTTGACATTTAAGTTTGTGAGGCCCAGGTCCTTAGGTCCAGCAGGTACTGAGGTGAGTAGTGTGATTTGAGACAAGAGGGATGAATTAGGGAAGGCTCCTGGAGGAGGGGTTTTGTGTGACTTTGGGGAGACGAGAGAAGACCAGGAAGGGTGTGTGGCACATTCTTAGCTCACATGGACTCACCACAGACAACATGTTGGCCAGGGCAGCACCCAGGTAGGCTGCAAACAGTGCTGGAAAAGAACCAAGAAATAGGTAAGTGACGAACAGTGCCTCAAGCGCCATCTACATATTCTCTCCCCATAGAGTGCATGCCACAAATGCTGTCTTGTACATGACAAAAACTGAATTCTGTTTCCATTGCCCGGCAGCTTCGAAAAGTGTTAAATTCCATGCAAATGCTGGCACCCCAAGGCAGCAGGTGAACTTCGTTAAAAAGGTCCAGCCTTGAGCTGTTATGGCTCTCTCGGGCCCCACCACCTTGCATTCCAAAAAAGGAACATTTAGCAGCATAAACCTTAAAGGGAAATTTTACTATACCGCCAAGGCGAGTGAATCCCAGAAATCCCTGCGGGTGTATTTCATCGCGAGTTATGAACGTAACACGGGCTTCCAGGCAGGAGAAGCATTCTGTAAACTTGAGGAAGAGCAACTATGCTGACTGCCTCATCGCCTAGGGCTAGGCCCTGCATGGGGAGGGCACGGCAGGCTGGCCACTGGGAGGAGCCCACTGGCCACTGCTGAGGTTCTGTGAAAGTGGACCCACGTAATTGGGCTTTGCTTTGGACCTTTAATTTCTCAAATAAATGCATCCCAATAGTTCCTAGGATGTTAACTACAGAGTAGCTGAGGGCCCAGTTGGGCATAATCCTGACCACATCCTACACTGTGAGCATTATTTGAAGGCCCAGGGGTCAGTGTTTGGGTGCTTAAGGTTAATCGCTGTATCAGATATAATTGCCCAACTCCAAGTATAAAGATATATTTGCACAAGAGCTGCTCTGTTGATTAGGTCCAATCACTAGCCAGGAAAGTAGCAATCACAGGAGACAGACACGAACAACAACCAAACAAGCACCATCTAAAAAAAAAATCTCTCCTCAAGTGGCTGGACACTGGGTTCATCAGAAAGAAATTTTAATTATTCATCACTAAACAATCATCCAACATCCAATAAAAACCTTTTATAAAGCAGACGATCATCCCATCTGTCTTTGTAGGATTGGCAGAATTTTCAGAGGGTGGTTTTCCCGGCGGGGATAGGCCCAGCCACCTTTTTTTGGTGGAAAGGGGGTTTACGGGCAGTACCTACCACAGGCGATGGCGAGGAGGTGCGTCTGCCAGGTGATGACGTAGAACATGCCCCCTATGGCGATGCAGGCGAGCGTGCTGTTGAAGCCACACAGGCCGAAGTAGATGGAGTCAAAGGGCGTTGCGATCGTGAGAGCTGCGAGAGAAGGCAGGCACCGTGTGGGAGTGGGCTCTCCGAGGCTCACCTGCCAGCCCCGAACCCACCATGGTCCTCGAAACCCAGCCTACTTATCCTCTGTGGCTTTTATAAGAAAGAACTTAGGGTTTTATTCAGCAAAAAAACCCACAAAACACCTAAGGAAACAAGTGGCCAGAGAGCCATGTGAACACTAGTGGTGAAGCTGTTATGGGTAGAAGAGGCCCTTTGAGTAAAAACTCTGAAATCTGAAGTCCAGAGATGGTCCTTCCCTGGCCACAAAGAGGATGATGGCTCCTTCATTGATATCTTAATGTTCTCTAATGGAGAATACATCCTTCTTATCTTCACTAAATAGAAGACTTAAAATATAAACACGCCTGGAAGAAACCCCTCCCAAGCTTTAAATTTATACTAAGGTGTAAGTGACTAACACCAAAGCCTTTCTTGAGGGCAGCTTTCGCTCACAGTACCATAGGGCACTGGCACCAAAATAGAAAAAAAACACACCATGGTATAATAAAAGGAGGGAACATTTACAGAAATAAGCAGGTGAAGCTCTGAAGACACATGTCCCCATTTTCTTTGGAGTTGGTCTCAGGTTCCAAATCTTTATGGCCCCTGAATAAGGGAGAAGTGCTGGCACTAACCTGCTAACATCCCCATGGTGGATCCAATGGCAGCGTGCAAGCAAATAAGAGGTGACGATATGAACAAGGCGATGAGGAAAATGCCTCCAGTCCAAGGGTTATCGCAGCCGTACACTTGGCCGATTCCAACAGGGATGGCTCTCAAAAGCTGTGGGCGCCACAGACAAAGAGACAGCTTTACCCTTGGCTGGAAAAGATTTGGCGCCAAACCCTCCACACTAACATTTTGCAACAGGTTTCCAAGGTGCTTTTATTCAAATAGGTTAACTCTAGAAGGAACACGAGCTTTATCGTTTTAATCTTGCATTCGTAGAACATTAGGGGTTAGGATGTAAAGATTCCTGTTGGGAGTTTTAAATCCTCCCTCTGACATTGACCACCTGTTTCCCCAAGACTCAAGGCTCTAATGAGATGGTCCAAACAAAACATATTCATCATGGACATAATCCATTCAATTGTCCAGGAAGTGATTTCTAAAGAATAATGACCCCAAATTGAATTTTTCTTTTCCTGGAACTTTGGGGGTTTTAATATATTTGTATAGAATTTCCTAATTTTCTTTTTTCATTTCTCCAAAATTCCTACATAGCTTTTCCATTGAAAATGTGGCATGGAGAATGCAAAATATCTTAAATTAACCTTTTATAACATCATCTCCCTGTAGCACACCAATTAGAGTAATTTTGCCATCCAAAGACATCGGTGGGGTAAATACTATGAAAGGGAAGCCACAGGAGTGAATTGCCAATGTGGCACCTTTACTCACCTGTGGCTCATGAAGGTGTACACACGCACATGCACATGCACACGTACACATGCACATGCACACGCACACACACACACATGCACACACACATCAACAAGGACGGGGCTAACACGAACATTTCTCTTCCAAAATAATGACACTTTTTGTGCACGTGCCGTCTGCTATGCTCTGCTGTTGCAGACTCTGGAACGTTAAGAGAAACTAGGCAACGTTAGTTCTGAAAGTTCTTTCAACAAGGGCAAGGGGCTTTGTGGTTAGATGATAAATGGCCAATAACGGAGTTTCTGAGTGAGCCCAGTCCGGGTGGCGGGGGTTGGGGTGGCAGTGGTGGTGGTGGTGGTGGTGGGAGCTGTTCAGAGTAATAGAAACTGGGGGTGGAGGGTAGGGGAGGAAGGGGGAGCTCAGAGAAAACATGTCTACTTAGATAAGGAGGCTAATGCGCTCATTTCTCCAGGCTGCTTTAATGCTCTTGGTGTAGCCTCTTATTAATGATCTTGGCAGACTTCCAGAGGCCAGCGTTATACACAGAATACTTGTCCAAGATGTGAAAAGCGCTGTTATGAGAGCATGTCTTAATGGAGGAACACCTGTGCTTTCAAGTGTGAGCGCACCTCGGCCTCGGAGAGCAATTACGTGTGGAGGCCGGGGCAGACCGGCCTGGGCCAGTAGATGGCGGTGTAATATGTACGTCTTTAATGATTCAATGAGACTGGATGAAAAATGCACAACATGAGCAGGATGGAAACTGGGATACAGCCTCTAAGAGACTCTACAAACAGGAAGGAAAGAGCCCGGGCCCTGCAGACAGGAGGCCAGACTTCTAGTCTTGCCTTTGCCCTTCACTAATTTGCTGTGTGACCTTGACCTTAGGCAGTGTCTCTACCTGGCCTCAGTCTCTTCCTCTGTGGAACCAGCGGTGGCCTTTCTGGCTCTTAGTTAGAAAGAGAAAAGCACAGGGTGGTGGCTCATGACAAACTGTATGTAGAGTGCCTCGTGCTGTAGAATAGCAGTTACGACGCGTGGACCTTTCTGATGTGCAAAATAAGTAAATGCCACTTAAACACTGCGTTTGCTGTCTTCCGCCTTCCACAGTACCTACCAAAGGCACTTGGACCTCCGACCAGGTGATGTTGGGCACCGAGGAGGCAGGCTGCAGCAGGGTCGTGGGGAAGAAGAGGTTGTAGGGCCCTGTGGCTGCCAGGTACAGGGTCACCATGATGTTGAAGGGCAGCGTGAACACTGGGAGGTCCCACTTGCTGAAGATGGAGCCCAGGGCACTGGAGAGGATGGGGCTGGCGGCAGAAGCACAGGAGATGCCGTTCAGGGAGCCCCCGGCCCTGACCCTGGACTGAGTGGGAGTGCTCCCCGGGCCTCCCTGGGGAAAAGCACCCTCTCTGCTCCTGACTGGCCCTGAGCTGCAATTTCCCAGCCTCTTCCTCCCTGTCCCTGGCACAGTGGCAGGGTGATGCCCAGACTCAACTTGAGAAGGGGGGCTTTCTGGGGGAAGTCTGGAGGCAGGGAGTCACAGAACTTCCGTGGAAAGTCACACAGCTCCGTGTCCAGGCAGGAGGAGAGAGGGCAAGTTGGGGGAGTGATGGGGTAGGGGATAGGGAATGGCATTCCTTCCTTCAACAAATGCTTGCTGAGCAGCCGAGAGCATGAGCCTCATGGGCAGAGTGTCTGTGGTTTCTAGAAGTGGAGGAGGATCTGGGTCTGGTGCTCTCAGGGACAGCCCTGGGCCAGGCCCGGAGCTCACAGAGGGTGTAGGCCACTGAGGAGGTAGGTCTGCCCTTCATACTACACTGGGAGGTGGTCCCAGTTTGGTCAGGGGTCCCAAGGACAGGGGAAAGCTGGGGAGGGGGTGGGTGGCAGCAGGAGGAATGAGAAGATTTGCAGCAACTGATGGGATCCCGTGGTGTGGCTCTTAACCTATACTGTCTTCATTTAATTTCCCCGGGCTCTGGTAGGGCAGGACCAGAAACCCTTTAGATCTTAAAAGAAGAAGAGGAAGGGGTGGTAGGTAGGCGATGCTGTCTGGAGGCCACCTCGCACAGCGCTGGCACTGCATGGCGTTAGTAATTATTCCCAGTAGATGTTTCTGATGTGTAAGCTAAGGAGATGCCACCTTCAAAGCGAGCGGAGACACAGTCGTGGCGTTGGGATGGAGATTGGCAGCCCCTGGTAAGCACCCACGGCTTCGGGAGCCAACTTACCAAGCCATGGACATGATGGTGACCGGGAGCAGGAGCCACCAGTAATAGTCGCCTCTGTCCGAGAACACGGCCATCAGCAGCCCCACCAGCACCCCGTTGTAGCCCTGCAGTCCTGCTGCGATGGCCGACCTGGGTGGGGGGGGGAGGGAGGGCCGCTGATGTGGGGGCTCCCCAAGGCCCAGTGTAGGGGTGCTGCCTTCTCCAACTTCCTTCTCACTCAGATTTTCCTCAACTGGGATTGACAGCAAACACCTTCGAACAGATGCCCCTCCTCCCACTCCCCTAGATGCTGTGCAGCAGTTACGAAGTCACCAGGGGATGGTGGTTCCTGGTTACCAGTGTCCTAGTTGAGGGGTTTCTGCAGTGAGGGGATGGGAAGGGGCAACGGTCCCCGCAGGACTGGCCTCTGGCCTCATGCTGACCCTGGGGCTCCCAGAACGTACTTGTCCTGGCTGAGGATGAGGGCGGTCAGGGTAGACATCACGGCGCCCAGGCAGCCCGAGATGGCCCACCAGGGGTTCTGCACGAAGAGGCCGAGGAGGATGAGCATGCCGCTGAGGGGGTTGTTCACGAACATCACCTGGGACGTGCCCCGGAGCACCCAGTCCAGGAACTGGAAGACGGGGGATTTGTCTGGAATGGAAGCAGGCAGGGAGTCGGTCAATGCTTGGGAGCAGGGGGAGTGAGGCGCACGCCACACCCGAGGTGGGTTTGCAGGGAGCCAGCCCCCCGCTGTCGCCTGCCACAGAAGAGAGGAAACCAAGAAACCGAGAGGGCATTTGACTGCCCGGACAACGCTTCAGACCCACTGAGAACAGTGGTGGTCTTTAAATATATATATATTTTTATTGATTTCAGAGAGGAAGGGAGAGGGAGAGAGAGATAGAAACATCAGTGATGAGAAGAATAATGGATCGGCTGCCTCCCACATGCCCCACATTGGCGATCGAGCCCAGAACCCAGGCATGTGCCCTGACCAGGAATCGAACTGTGACCTCCTGGTTCATAGGTCAACGCTCAACCACTGAGTCATGCCGGCCAGGCAACAGTGGTGGTCTTTAGGTTGTTTTTCAAGTAGCGGGTACCTGAGCTTTCTGTGCCCCTGTGGGAATGGCATGAGCTGGGAGCCAATCAGTGAGGGGACGGGAAGGTGGCAACCGTCCCTGCAAGGAGTGGCTTCTGGCCTCACATTGACCCTTCCTTTCAAGAAGATGGATCTGGAAAAAACAACTCTTTCTGCACAGGGGTCATCAAACCCATGGCCTGAGCCCTGGGGAGATTGCTAACGAGAACCTCTTGGCACAGTAGACGCAGCTCTCCGGCGAGCCATCCAGGGGCAGGCATGCCCTGGACTCCCAGGGCTAACGTGCCTGGCTGCACGCTGAGACGGGCTATTTGAGAGGCAACGCTGTGTGTTCAGCAATGAGAACCCGCACACCTACAGGTATTGCATTCACATCCCAAGAGACTGTGTCTGTTCTAACAGCGAAACGCCTACCTTTGAAAGACAAACATAGTTTAGTCTACAGAGAACCACAGCCAAGTGTTTCCTGGGGGACGGCTGGAGGGGACCTCTGAAAGGCAGGGTCAGGGGTCCCTGTCATAGAAGCTTTACCTTTGAGCCCCTCTCCGCACTCCTTCATCTCTCCTGTGACGTAACTGAGGGCGCTACTGATCCTTTTCCCGCTGGCAGCCAGGTAACTCTGCATCCGGGAAGTCCTGGAGATGCTCGTGTCCACCTTTATCTCGGCGCTCTCCTCCATGGTGTCCAGGTCCTGCCCGGGGACGAGAGACAGGCAAAGGGCTCCCACATCTGCGCTTCTCACACCGAGAAGTGGCGCTGTGCTCGCTGGGGCCCAGGCTCAGGGTTTCATTTGGCATTCAGTGAGATTGCTGTTTAACCATCTCCATTTTTCTGTAGCCTAGCATTATCCTTTGCTCATTATGTCACCTCAGTTAATATGAGCAACAATCTTGGAATCCAACAAGACAGTATCTTTATTCTCATTCTGTGGATGAGGGCTCAGGCATGGAGAGGTGTTCTTATTTGCAGACATCAAGGTCAAACAGTAGATTTGGGATTTAACCAGATCTTTATATTCTTTTTTAAAAAAATTACTTCTACTATGCCACATGCTTTCCAGAAGAAACCTCCCCCCCCCCACCTAGCATTAAAATGCAACTGCTCATAAAATTAAACATACAGAGATTCTGTTTTTGAAAATGGGCTCTAGCTTGTTTCTTAAATGCTTAAACTCAGCAGTGGTTCTCAACCTTCTGGCCCTTTAAATACAGTTCCTCATGTTGTGACCCAACCATAAAATTATTTTCGTTGCTACTTCATAACTGTAATGTTGCTACTGTTATGAATCGTAATGTAAATATCTGATATGCAGGATGGTCTTAGGTGACCCCTGTGAAAGGGTTGTTCGACCATCAAAGGGGTCGCGACCCACAGGTTGAGAACCACTGGCTTAAAGGCTTGGTTTAGCGGAAGATGGGGGTGGGTGTGGGTCGGGAGAGATTAACCAAAGAACTTGTATGCATAACCCATGGACAGACAATAGTGTGGTGAAGGTCTGAGGGAGGGGAGTGGGTGCAGGGTGGGGGGGGGGCAATGGGAAAAAAGGGGACATCTAAAATACGTTCAACAATAAAGATAAATTGAAAAAAGAATTCAAATAAAAGGAATAGGAAACTTTATAAAGTAAACTGTGAAAAATGGACACTTTAATCCCAGGTAATTATGTTGCTGGAAATATGACTTTAAGAAAAGTTTGCCCAAATGGGAGATGCCTTTCCCAGACCTCGGCTCCCTAACCTGCACAGGCCCTGTGACTGTGGGGCGCTGCCCCTCGTTCCGGCCACTCATCACTTACCAGCAACTCGAGCGTGGGCTTCCGGTACTGATAGGGGAAAGGGTCTTTGGTTTGTCTCTCCTGGTGTTCACCTTTCCCAAACACTGCCGTTGGAAGGAAAAACATCGTCAGTTAGGACACCTCTACCCTGGCACTGAGCAGTGAATTCTGGGGAGGCCTCCCATTGGAATATGTCTTCCGCTTTCCAACGGGGGAAGCCCAGAACCTTGGCATCTTGCAGCTGGAACCCCAATCTTTTTCTTTTAATGGCTATGAACCCATTTGGGTAAAAATGAACGTCCTCATGTCAACATTTCGCGGGAATTGGGAGTCCAGCGATTCAACTGGCCTTTAGTGAATAAGGTCTGACTTAGCTCACCCCTTATATTTTTTAGATGACTTGCCCATGATCCCCGAATCCAGGGTTCTTTTTCCTCTGCCTCATGGACAACACGTAGGTGTGCAAAGAAAGGAACTCTGACGCTATTGCTCATCCAGCATGAAGCTGCCTGAGCCACGCAAGGGCTGGGTGCATTTGCCTGTGACTCTTCCCCACTGGGTGACCTTGGGCTGTTTGGGTCTCTTTTTTGGTTGTATGTCTTGGAATTTCAGGTATTTTAGCAGCAACTGCTGGTTGAAATAAGACAAGTGATATCCATGTCATTACTTGAATTGACTTCGGCGTGTCGTTGTAATTCTAGAATCTCTCGTAAAGTGGCTCTAAACATATTTTTCATTATTACTACACCATTTACTTTTAAAGATGACCAATGTCAGTAAGGTTTTATACATCGTAAAAGAAGTTACGCCCTTGGAAGTTTCGGTGTTGGTGCTCTGGTGCCCTCTCGTGGTCAAGTGTGAGAATGGCAGGCTGGGCTCTGAACGCCAGGCATTTTCACACTGAATAGGAGGGTCCCAGTCAAGATGCATTCATGAGTCCTCAGAGTGCTAACCGCTAGAAAGAATGCACCAAAGGCACCGTGTGCCCGCTCTTGAAGGAGCAAGGTCTGCAAATACCGCTGTGGCTGGGCAGTTGCACGATGCAGGAGAAACAAGTTAATGTTTGGAAGTTTAGAAGGGAAGAATGGGAAGCAAAGAGGATTCCTAGACTTTGAGGCCAGTGTGTGTGATATCCTGATGGACCCGCGGCTTCTGTCTGAAGCTCCCGCTGCCTGCCGGCTCTTCAGCAATTGGGACCACGCTCCCCCTCCCAGGCTCCTTTGCACTGGCTCTCAGCTGGGCCCTCCCCCACCCCAGCCCTACAGCACATCATAGGAGGATGTTTGGAGGGATGTTATTAACTTTTTGAAGCAAGCCCTGCTCTCTTCCACACATGCCCAGGGCCCCTCACAAACACAAACTCCTGGGCTAGAGGGCCCTTGGGGTATCTCGATGCCCTCAACCCCGTGTGCGGTGTTTTTCCGAAACACCCCAGGCCCATGTCTCTGGGTTGGCAACTTTAGGTGTGAAGGGATGAGGCTCCAGGATGAATCTGGAGCAAAAGGCTCTTCTGGGAAGTGTGTGAGGCTGTAAACAGGACAGTAACCTGGGAATGAGTTTTATCCGGTGCAGTGCCCCTCGCTGGCTGGGTACTGTGGGCAAGTCCGCTCTCCTCTCTGGGGTTTGCGGGCAGAATTAGATTGTTTTCCTGCCCTGGCTCTTCATGAGGCTGCTCCAACCTTGCAGCAGGTTTGGGGAGACCCTCCACCCACCCCCCAACTCCTTCCTGTTTGCCACAACATGTCCTCAGCTGCTAAAGCCACATTTCTGGCTCCACCTCTGGTTCAACTCTGGCTGCCGCCTGGACCCCGTCTTGATCTTGGCCTGTGGGAGCCCCTCCCTCCCTGCCACTCTACCTGTTCCCTCGGCCCTGGCATCTCCACCCCTGCAGTGCTGAGACCGGTTCATCCCTGCCTCCCGGACCAGTGGTTTGGGACGTGGCAGCAAACAGAATCTCACGGAGAGCTTTTAAAGGTCCTTCAGCCCACCCAGGTGGCTCCCAGCAGAATTAAATTAGTTTTCCAGGATGCGATGCAGGTGACTCCAATGTGCAGCCAAGCTTCAGACCTCCTGGCCTTGATCTACAGAGCCTGCTGCCTGTTTAGTGTCCCACCCAGGGAGAGAGTGGGCCCTGGAACCCATGGCTGTGGTCAGAGGTTGGCTGTGATAAGGACAGGCCTGACCCTCACGGTTCTCCCCACCCCCCGTGACTAGGTCCTAGCATCGTCCTCATTTTACAGATGGGTAAATCAAGGCCCCAGGAATGAGGGGAGGAAGCGCACACCTTTGCTCCTCCTCCGAATGGATGACCACTCGATGTGGAACACGCTCCTGGGCTTAGGGAGCATGGCGTCAGAGCCCTCATTGGCTTTGGGGCTCGTGATGACTGGCTGCTCCCCGCCGCTGCCTAGCCAGGGCCAAAACGAGACAGGTCAGCATCCCACCCTGGCCCATACCCAGTAAGAGCCAAGCAGAGAGCGTGGGAAAATCACAGGCAGAAGCAGGAAAAGAAAGAGCGGTGTGGGTGTGGTCAGAAGCGGCATGGTGGTTGCAACATGTCTGTGAAACATCAGCTTCTCTACTTCTCCCATGAAAACTTCCACTCCTTTCCCCACAGAAACCAGACCCCAGACCCCTACCAGTGTCCCAAGACCATGAGCCAGGCTCTCAGTTCCCCAACGAGGAATCCTCCATGACTCACTTAACGGGACCTTGGGTGACCTTGGGGTGGGCCCTAGCTGACTGCCTATTTCCACCCTTCAGCTGCCCTGGCTGCCATCTGAGGTGGGGAGTCCATGTGGGGTGCCCCTCAGTGCTGGCTGCACATCAGAATAACGTGGGTGCTTTAAAAATGCCTGGACCTGACCCCAGACCATTGCTCCTTGGTCCTCACATGCTAAGTGTCAGCTACCCCAGACACACCCTGGGCAGAACAATATCTTGACCCTGCAGCATCACAGACTCAGAATTTCATGGAGCTTCAAGATACTGCCTCCTAGATCCAGAGAAATGAACTTGCCCAGGTCACTGGTTCACAGTGGCACAGCCAGGAACTGAACCCAGGTCTCCTGACATCCACTGCTCCCTAGAGGCTGCAGAAGGCCAGGCTCAGCTTTCGTGCCCGGGCTCTGTGGGGCCCATATTACTATGAATTCCCAGAACGGATGTCCTAGTCATAAAAGACAAAAACCAATGGCATCTCTCTTTCCTTTAAAAACAATTCTTGTCTTTGTTTGGGATGAGTTGGAAGATGGATCCAAGTACGGTCTGACATGGTGCTGGTTCTGGGTCTCAGGGGGTGATACTGGACTGCCGGGCTACATACCATCTGGGAGGGCAGCAGCCCCACAAGATGGACTGGCCAAGAGTTGAAAATGAAAGGTGGGAACAGACACCACGAAGAAGGTGGGAGATAAAGTAACAAATTTCCTGAGGCTGTGAAAAAACTTAAGGCCAAGTGAGAGCAACTTACTAGTACTGCTCCTTTTGGGACCACACAGCTGGGCCCAGGGACTGTGGCCACACCAGGTCCCACCTGGTTGACTAGAGGGCCAGCTATGAGTGTGCCGTGGCACATGGTTTGGGAAGCTCTGTCCTTGATGACCTTAGCAGCTGAGTGGCTCCTTGGCATGCCATCTGGTGTTAGAATTACTGCCCTCTCCACTCTAACAAGCCTTTTAGGTGTCCCAGGGCATGTAGCTTCACACTGGGGCCGTTCAGGACCATTTCAGGGGCATGGTCCCTGCCCTCGAGGATTTCTGCCACCCATGTTTGAATAGGCAAGAGTCCAATGGTGCTTTCTGCCCATTGACTCCGAGGAGGAAAGAACAGTGATGAGCCACAATAATCTGCTTGGAAGCACTTTTTCTGGAGTCCTGCCCAATAGGACTTACGCCCCTGCTGACTTCTATGGTACAGAAAGTGCCAGCTGTTCAAGTAGCAGGGGTGAAAGGGACTGAGGGGTAAAAAAACCTGTCAAATACAGTGTGGAAGCTCAATGCAATGTCTTTGAGAGGACCAAACAATCTCAAAGCATCTATGACATCTTTCAGAGGAAGAAGAAATGAGTAGTTGATCCTACTGAAGGTCAACCTTTTACTCAAACAGGTCCAAGCCGGTCCACTGTCTACAAGCTGTCTTTCTCAGGTGGATCGATGCTGTCCTTATATTACCTACAATGTTCAACATACGGAGCATCTGGAACCTACCATAAGGACCCATTTGTCATCCCTTCCCAGCTCCCTGGGTCTGCTATTCCTCCAGCCTACTGTTTGCGAACACACTCATACATCAAAAGGCGATTTCCTTACTATGCCAGCATGACTCTTTTTGAAGTGACACATTATATATGATCTGATTTTTTTCTATATCCAATTCTACATGGTTACACTTTGGTCACAAGTTGGGCATGTTTCCCTATGTAGAAATTGAGTGTTGCAGGGCCAGTGTGTGTGTGTGTGTGTGTGTGTGTGTGTGTGTGTGAAAGAGAGAGAGAGAGAGAGAGAGAGAGAGAGAGAGAGAGGGAGAGATGCCTGTGGGTGGTAAATGGGATGATATCTTTTTTTCTGTGAAGTTGACATTTTCAAAGATCATTCTATAAACTAGCAGAGGCCTTGATTGCTAGAACTAGAAAGGTTTTGAGATGATCCATTCCAGCCCTCCCATTTTACAGATGGGGAAACTGAAGCCCAGAGAAGCTGAGTGACTTGCTGGATTCCACACAGCTATTGTCTCACCTTCCAGTCCAAGGCTTATTTCCCTAGACCCTCCTTTCTCTGAGGGATTTCTTTTTGGCCTATCAGTTCAACCCTGCTTTTGGGGGATTCAAGAGAACCCCACAAGTCTTCCTGCACCTTCCTACCAAATCTGCACTGGGAAGGGTGTTGTGAGGGATGTGGACAGAGTACAGGCGGAGGTCAGGTCCACAGGAACACTTGGAGGTAAATTATTTGGAAGTCCATTTTTTTAAGGAGATGGGGTATGAGTCACTGTAATCCTGAGATAAGCAAGACCTCATCCTCAGAGTAAATGCTTTAAGCTCTTTCTCCCCGCCTCCGCCCCCCACCCCCCACCACACAGTTCACTAGTTGGTCAATGGACTTGCCCAGCCTTTGTTTGTTTTTGCTTTGTTTTTGGCTCATGCCATGGAGAAGACATTAATAAGCATAAATGAGTTGGTACCACCTTTAACCTCAAGATACCTTATGATGATTTCATAAATGAGGTTAAATAGTACAACAGTTAGAGCAGGCTATCTGTGATTGGGGTAACACTTGATCTTCCTCCAGAATGACTGTGAACTCTCTTCCCCCTGTTCTCAACAGAGCCCACCCTCAGAACTGTTAATCTCCCTGACTTTGATCCTCTCTCATTTCAATCCATTCTATGCTCCAACTACTGGACCATGTCATTGCCACTCTCTTACTCAATAATCTACATAGCTCCCTATTGCCAAGAGTCTGACACTCATGCGCCCCCGCCTGGCTTTCCAGATATTCCACAATATGACTATCTTCATCATCCAGCTCTTCCATTTCCTTCCCTCACACACCCTGCCTCAGTCCTCTGGCCTTATTGCAGGCCCTGTATGTTTCCTTCCTCTTCTTGCCTAATTTCTATCGACCCTTCAAGGTCTGGTTTATGCTCTACTTCCTCCATGATGCCATCCTTGACTTACTTGGCCATGTGGATCATTCCGTTCTTTGGATTCCCACTGCATTTGCATAAGACTCTAGACTATATCCTTTGAAGCTAGGGCCACAGTGAAGGTTTATATTGATAGTTACCGTGCACACGAAAAGTTAATAAGTCCTTTCCAATCCAATTAACTTCTTGGAATTATCAATCAAGTGACCTGTGAGTCTGGGCATTGATAGAAGGAAACTGAGGCCCACAGAGAAGTGGCCCCCTGAGGTCACATGCCAGTCAGTGGTGGAGCCAGGTTTTGACCTGGCGTTGATGCTTTACTCCTGCACTGCAGGTGTTTTCCAGACAACTGGAGCCTTCCCAAATGATATCAATGGACTTGCGACATTTTTAATTTAAAATATGAATTATTTCATATCCCAGAAGGAGAAACAAACAAAAAACACCACCCAAAACAAAACACAAAAGCCAACCTGTGTATCATTACATTTGTGACACCCAATGAAAGCCCAGGGAAAGTTTTGGGCCATTGTACACTGGCTTCTTCCCTTGGAGCAACATTTCCATCATCCCTCTCCTCACATCCTCTTCTCTACCACCCCTGCTCCCCATTATCTATGGCAAACACAGCTATTTGATCATAAGCACTTTCTTTATCTATTTCAGTACAGCCTCAGAATTCTTCTCAACACCGACAATCAACCAATTAGTCAGCACTGGCACTTGATAGTAAACTTATTTCCCTCTCTAACCTTAAGAAAGATGTGGATGCTGCACAAGTTTGAGAGGAGGGGTGTGTCAAGGCCGGGGGTTGACAGCGGGCAGAGGCCTGGCCATGGGCACTTCCAAGCCTCACAGAATAGTCTTCGCTCAGCAAGTTCACCGAGGCTCATATCCTTTGGTGCCAGTTTTGGAGAAGATCACACACCTGACAGGTTGTCCATTCTCTGATTAGAGAGCTTCAATTTCCTAGAATGTCATTTCTTAAGGCACTGCTATCTGTCTTCCAGAAATATCCACTCTCTGTAGCTACTCAGAGTATGTCTACGGTAACCTAAGATGGCTATGTAAGAGAGAGCCACCAAGAAAACAGGTTGTTAAACTGGGATATTAAGATATTTGTGGATACTGAGATGGTCTTGTTCTATAGGCATGCCTGTGGAAGGCATCAGGACCTGAGGATAGCGGCTTAGCTGCCTGGACCAGGTGCCATTGTCCTGGAAGTAGTAGGTAATGACTCTTAGGAGGAAGGTGTTCAAATCCACCCCATTAATACCCCACAGCTCAACTCAACATGGTGCTTCCCTGGGGACCATCCTGTCAGAACCGTGAGTTACAGAGTTATGGAAAGGATGACAAATAATATGAGGCTCACCCAGAGGGCAGGTGTGGCGCTAAGGGGATTCGAGGGCTGATGGATTCACTTAGTTCCACCACCAGGTGAGCAAGAAGAGCTCAGGGGTGGGAGTTAGGACAGCTGGACCTGTGTCCAGGCTCTTTTATGATCTGGACAGTTCCCTGGACAAGCTGTGGTTTCCTCATCTACAAAGTGAGAGGTTTGAATTATTATTTTTAAAAGAGCTCTTCCAGTTTGAAGCTTCTGGAATCTAAATTCACTTTAGAATTCTTAGTAAAGATTCCTTTCTCAAGAATGGCCTCCCCCAGACACCAGAGCCCAACAGAAGAAAGAAACAGAAAAAGACCTCTTCTTTCTCTGCCTCTGAAAAGTCAGATGGTCCTGTTGCCTAGGGGGTCTACCTGGTCCATTTCTCTCCCCTGGGACCTCTTACCTGGGCTCCTTTTGATGTCCTGCACAGGCTGGAGGAATCTAGACCATTGAGGTTTGGGAAGAAGCTTCTTTCTGATTGGGCGGCGTCTCTGGTCCTCAACTCCAGGCGGTGGACTTCTCCCTAAACCCAAACCCCTTCAATTCCTGAAGCCCTCCAGCCCATCCTCTTGCTGACTTTCTGTAAATTCTCTTTGCATTTCCTAACCCTATGCCTGGCACATGCCTTCCAGTTGAGGAAGGGTACCATGGAGGATGAGGGAGAGAAAAGACAAATGCTCTCTCTGGCCTTCCCGACAAAGGATTACTTTCTAAACTCCCCAGGGAATCCCAGCTCCTGCTACCATGGTTCCCTGACCTGGTTTGATCAGGCAGATTTCCTTTAAAGGGGCAGAGCCGGGGACGCTCTAGCAGTAGCTTTCATGTCCTCCTTCAGGCGTTACCATCAGTTACTCCTCTCATTAGAATTTTCTCTCCAGTATTTGCCTTTAAAGCAATCATCTAAGAGTTGTCTCCTCAGGGGGCCAATTTGCTTTCTAACCTCAATAAACTCTCTCAATTCCCCATGCAGGCAGGCCACAGGCTGGGGAACAGTGTTGCCATCAGCATCTTGATGGAAATTTATGTACAGCCCAACACTGGATGCTGTCTTTCTGGTTCTGTGGAAATTTTCAGACCTTTCCTCCTTCTGCCTTCTACTGACTGGTGTCCTGGGGACTCACCATGGGACCCTCTCAGAGCAAGAAGGGAATGACCTAACCCCCGCCTCCAGAAAGGATGCCGAGCTCTATATATCAGGGAAGCCAGCCCTCCCAAGTCCCATGAGGCTGTGGGATCTAGAAGGCTGGGGTTTGGGGAGGGGGCCCAATCAAAACATGTTTTGTTTGGCTTTGTGTATGATAGGTCAAGCATTACCCTCCCCTCCCTTGGGCTTGTGTATCCTTCTCCTCTCCCCCTTCCCCGACTCTGTGACAGGGGGTGAGGTGGCCTACCCAAGCTCAGAAACAGAACCTCACGCTGCAGAAATTAGCTACACCTGAGCAGACAAACTCCACACTGACGTCAAACCCCCCTGACCACTGTGCCAGGTGTTTTGGAACTGCCAAAGAGGGGTCTTGATCTGATCACGGAGGGCCTTCAAAAGGAGGAAAGCAAACAAAGGTGAGGGTGGGGTGGGGGTGCGGAACCTGGCAGGCCCCACATTCCAGGGACAGGTGGGAGCTGACTGCAGACCTGTTTCCTGCACAGAGGGCCCTCCCTTGGTGTTGAAAGTTCAGGGCCCATGGCTGTCTGCTGACGACACTTTTTCTTATTCCCCAGATTACTGGTCTCTTGGTTCAGCCTTGGATGCCCATCCCTTGCCTTCTTGCACTGGCATCTCCTGAAATTCTTGTGGTTCCCTCACTCCAGCCCCCTAGACACCTGCACCAGAAGCAACAGGAGGATTCTACCCATGCACAACATGTAACCAGTTTGAAAAGACAGGAAATGTCTATTCCAGAAGAACCATCCAGGGAGTTCACATGCCACTCCATGAGCCAAATGGAAGTGTAGTGAGTATCAGTCACACATACTAGAGTAGACACAGGGTGGGCAACCAACTGCCCTCCTGGAAAGCAGAAGAATAAGATGGAACCTTGTTTCTGACAGGTCCTATCGAAGACTGGTGTACAATGGCCCAGAGCTTTCCTTGGCCTTTTATTGGGTGGCACAAATGTAATGATATACAGGAGGGCTTTCGGGTTTTATTTTGGCAACTTTTGTTCCTCCTTCTGGGATATGAAATAATTCAAAACTAAAAAAAAAATAACCAACAACTCCCCAAGATAACTGCCTGTACCTACAGATTATTCTCCTGAGGCTCAGTTAATCAGAATTCACTTCAGAACTAAGTTTCCAATGCTCATGGCTCCCTTCAACTCTACATTTCTACGTCTCAGAGGGAGGAGGCTGCATTGACCACCAGAGTCTAAACTTGGAGAAGTTGGATTCTTCCAGAAGAAGAGGCCAGAGTTTATGAGGAATAAATGCAAGCTGAGCTAAATGTTCTCTAAAGAGCTACTTCCTTTACTTCATCTGTTCCAGCAGCCTGTGCAGCTGTAGGAGGGGCTGGGGGCTCCTAATTATTGATTCACATACTTTAAGAGGACTTTTCTGGTAATCTCTTCACTTCCCTCTTTGGGACATTGGAAGGACAGAAGGATTCCCTATGGATTTGTCTATTTTCTCAGAATGGCAAGAGGCAGGAAAAGGCAGGCAAGTTAAAAATAATCTCACATAAAAAAATGCCCAGCTGGTGTGGCTCAGTGGTTGAGCACCCACCTATAAGCCAGGAGGTCATGGTTCAATTCCTGGTCCGGGCACATGCCCGGGTTTCGGGCTCAACCCTAGCAGGGGGCATGCAGGAGGCAGCTGATCAATGTTTCTCATAATTGATGTTTCTATCTCGCTCTCCCTCTCCCTTCCTCTTAGAAATCACTAAAAATGTATTAAAAACACACACACACACACACATATGCCTTTAAAATTGCCAAATGTGACTGAGGTTTATTGAGTAGAAATCATAGTCACCCTGAAACTACCAACCCCTAACTGGTTTTATACTGTAGCTGTCCCCAAGCCCTTGCAGCCTTATGACCCAAGAAAGCAAAGACTCTTACAGGAAGCACAAAAAAATGGAAGCACATGGGTTTGATGTAGCCACAGATACAGGCCAGGAAGATTGAGTATCTTTATGGGCAGATATAAGAGGGTTGACCAGAAGAACCACCTGAGAGAGGAGAGTGATGAGGAGAAGGTGAAGGACAAGGCATAGCTGAGTCATGTTGGTCCCTCACTTTGCATCCATACAAAAACCCACGGTGAGCATTTTGGTAAACTGACCCCATGGCTAGCCAGTTAAGCCCTAGGACAAGCTGCAAAGGCAACAATGGTATATTTTGGGTACATTCCATCTCTATGTTCTTAACTTTTTGCCACCTCAGTAATATCTCCTCCTCATTCCTCTGTAGGCACCCAGGGCCATGGAATCACTGAAACTTGGAAGAGAAAGTCTACAGTGGTTATCTGGTCTACCCCCACCAAAGCAAGCATCCCCAACAGGCCTCTGGTTCCTGGCCTGCACTGCCAGAGCAGGGAACTCAGGGTTTCACAGGACAACTTCCAGTGTTAAAAAACACCCCTCTCCACTGATTCAAAGTCTGCCTGCTTATCATTCCCTCCTAGTGGGTCTTGTTCCATGCTCCAAAGTAACTTTGAGTTACCACATGTGTTACCTCATACTATAGACCCAGTCATTTCTTTTTTTCTCTAAACCAAATACAGCACCTTCACTAGCATTCCTGATGAGCCAAGGGGGCTTCAGACCTTAGTCACTCAGCAGACCCTTCCTTGCCAAAGACTCTCTTAAAATGTGCTACCCATTTTTTCCTTTGTACCCTCCCCTCCTTTTTCATTCAACCTATTCCCAGAAATCATTTCTTCAGCCTAAGATGCAAATGACTGATCATGCTTACTGTGTTATCTTCCCAGAACTGTTTATATTTTAACAGGTTCAAATATAAAGGATGGCTGGGAATGTTTGGGCACAGGTAATGGCAAGATAGAAGACAAGAGGAGAATAGGCACAGAAAATTTCCGGGACCCTTAAAATCCTCCTTGATACTTTTTCTGAATAGGATACCAACCCAACAGATGATTCACTCAAAATAATGAAACTGGTGCTGTTAACTTATGTGGCTCAGGCAATCTGTGGTGTGATCTACATCTTCACCTCGGGTGAGACTACTCACCTGGCCAGGCAGATCCCCATAAAATGAATTCCTTGAAGGCAGGAACTGGTCTGAGTCTTTCCTGGTTTGTTGTCAAGTGTGGGCCTGAGTAACATATTAATAGTTCCTCATACAATGTCACCTGGGTGAATGAGTGAATGAGGTCAGGCCACAAGGCAGAGTTTCTAGGGCCTTAGCTCATGCAAGTTGGCAAGTGTTCTTGAGCTACCAATACAGGCGCCCATTAGTCAGAGAATAAGGGGAATGACAGACATTTGGGGCCATGAGTTACCAGAAGCTGTATCTGATTTACAGAGCAAGAGGAGATAGACAACAACAAAAGAATAATAGAAACACACGTGGAGATTCAATCGTGACTCCCATCTTAAAGATACTGTGAAATGAAAACATGATTTTTGAACTAAAATATTCAACTTATCTGTTGAATTGAAGAAAAGACAGGCTACTGTTGGGATCTGAGTCAGTGGTCTAGAAGATCAGGTGGAAGAAATATCTCAAAGCAGAGCAAAAATACAAATGGTAAACATTGCGAAGGAGAAGAGCAACTTGGACCAGAGACCAAGGAGAACTGACAAATGAATAATAGGCATTCCGGAAATAGAAAAAGGAAGAGAGAGAGGAAAAGCACTAACCAGACAAACGTTAGCTGAAGAAAGGCTTGAGTTTGCAGCTTGAAAGGCAGTATTTATGGGAAAAGACTTAGGCTTAACTTCATAAAATCCCTGAACTCCAAAGATAAGGAGAAAACCTTACAAGCTTCTAGAAAGAAAGAGCAGGTTGTTTATAAAATGAAAGGATGATATTGATATTAGATTTCTTATTTGTAACACTTGGCAGCCAGAAAATGAAGACACAACACCTCCAGACAACTGAGGGGAAAGGCTATAGCCCAGACACCCCAGCTGAAATGCCATTCACTTATCAGGAGAAAGAAACTGTGGACATGCAAACAGTCAGAGAATGTGTCACCTGTATTCTGTCATATATTATTTGAAGAAAACAAAAAGAAGGACTTCTAAACAGGTAATTAATGAATAAGAACCAAGATCACAAAACAGGGGAAGATGATGAATAGAGAACACAGTGATAAAAGGTAACACACCCAATATAAATAGTAAACTCCAAAGCCACAATGATAGAATTCCTTTTTTTTTTTTTTTTGGTTTGTTTAAAAAAAGAGAAATATTGCAAGAGGAAAAAGAAATAATGATCTCGGCAAAATCTAGAGGTGGAAAATATTGGAGAAGGAAGTGTGTTAGGGATGAGGACCTTGGGGAGGAGTGAAAGTAGTATAAAGGTTTTCATTCCACAGGGTGAGCAAGGAGCATTGGCAAAATGGGGTAGCTTGTGTGGGTAAACTATTTAGTGTCTTGCTTTTATATAACAACAGAGAAATACAGTTTTGCTTATGAGCATTGGGAAAGAAACAGTGACCACTAGTGGAATGGAAGAAATATAGCAGAGCTTCCAAATGAACAAAGGAAAGAAAGAAAAAGATAGTAACATAATCGAATGTGCAAAAGGAGAAAAGTTCAGAAAACAAAAAGTAAATAGTAAAAACAAAGTGAAATAAATAAAAGAAGCAAATTGATTGTTACAATAAATATGAAGGGGTTCAATTATCCTACTAAATTACAGAAACACTTAGATTAGGTTAAATATAAAACATTGCTCTATGTTATTTTTAAGATATACAGTTAAAAGAAAATAATAATGGTTAAAACAAAGGTATAAGAAAATATCAGAAAGTAGGTATGGCAACATTAATAAGCTGATATGAGGTTAAAAGCACTAATGAGCATAAAATGAGCAGTTGTAATAGTAAAAGATAAAATCTATGAAGAATGATAGTCAATAGGCATCAAACAACATAGCTGCTACATATATGAGGCAAAGGTTTTACAAATACAAAAGAGTTTATTAAGCTATACAATTATAGGTGAATTTTTTAAAAAATATATTTCATTGGTTTTTCACAGAGAGGAAGGGAGAGGGACAGAGAGTTAGAAACATTGATGAGAGAGAAACATTGATCAGCTGCCTCCGGCATACTCCCCACTGGGGATGTGCCTGCAACCAAGGCACATGCCCCTGACCGGAATCGAACCTGGAACCTTTCAGTCCACAGGCTGACGCTCTATCCACTGAGCCAAACCAGCTATGGCTATAGTTGAGTTTTAATAAACCCATTTCATAATTAAGATCCCATGAACAAAAAATAAATAAGCACATAGAATAATTGAATGATGCAATTAATAAATCAATTTAATGTCTTTCTTTCAAATAAAAATTTGCATTTTATATGTCCAAAATCAATCAAGTAATTGGCTACAAAGAAAATTTCAAATTTCATAAAATTTTAAAATAGAGATTTTACAGGCAATATTCTCTGTCTTAATCCAATAAAACTAGGTATAGAAAGTTTAAAAGTATCAAAAAGTTCTTAAGTGCTGGAAATTAAAAAAACACATTTTTAAATAATCCTTGGATCAAAAGGAAATCAAAAGTAAAATTACAAACTATTTAAAAACTGATAAAAGTAGAATTCTTTATTTCAAAACCTACAGTACACAGCTAAAGGTGTACACAGGGTAGAATTAATAGCCTTAAATTCCTTTGTCATTAAAGGAAAAAGATCTAAAATGAAGAAACTTTACATCACTTTAAAAAAAAAGAACATTTAAACAAAACACGAGAAAACAGGAAAAAAAATCAATAAAATAAAGAACAAACTGCAACAAGTAGAAATAACAAATTAATTACAAACTGCTTCCTTGTCAAGGCCAATAAAATGGATGAATCTCTCACAAACCTGATTAAGGAAAAGAGAGAGCAAAATCACATAAGATTAGAAATTACAAAGGAGACAAAGCCACAGATACACAAGAGATTGAATTATTGTGAAAACATTATGAGTAACTCTATGGCATCAAAAATTTAAAACTAAAGAAAATAGATTATTTCCCAGCAAACAAATTCTCAAGTTTGACCAAGAAGAAGTAGAAAACTTGACTATGTCAATTACCATAAAAGTGATTGGAAAGATGATTCGAGATACATGATTTAAAAATACAGCAGGACAATGCTGTTCCACGCTGACAATGAAACTCTTCCATGTAGCAGAGAAGATGAAAATGGGAGCGGGAGATGGTGAAGCTAGAGGGAGAGGAAATGATAAGATTTGGGGAGGGGACAGGGAAAAGGGGTGTGCGTGATAAAAAAGAGATTTTAAGACAGTGTTTCCTCTAAAGTCCCCTTCTCCCCAGTCCCACACTTATATTCCTTCTCCCTTTAATGACTGCTTATTAATGTTCAGCCACAAACACTTATGTTCAGCTTTCCAAAAGCCTCTGCTGGTATTCGGGGTGATAGTAGATAGTATCAGTGGCCTGCCCTCTTGCAATCTCATGCTGGTGGTGAGAATGTGTAAGTTTAGGTCTCCTGCCTCTACTCATTCAGGGCGTCAGTGAGATGGGGAAGTGCTGGTGAAGGTGGGGCAAGGTCACTCCAGGGAGCTCTCCTGTCCCTTGAGACTATTTGGGCTACTTCAGAGGACATCTGGGCATCTGTCCGTGGCCTGTAGACAGTGTGATCTGCACGGGGCAGACTTCTCAGAGGCCTGGGGATTTTTACTTCTCAAACTAGCAGATAATTTGTTTTTCTATTTCTACGTAAATATCTGGCCATTTTGGTCACAGTGTATAATAGACTTTCTGGGGCCCTGTGGTTTTTCTAGACTTGCTGGGCATATAATTTTCCTTTTTCTGACTAACTTAACTTTTATCCATTTGTCTTCAAATGAGTTTGGCATCTTGTAATATAGTTAAATTCTTCATTCCTGGAGGGGAGGGGAGTTGTTAAAGTGGAAACTTGGGAGGAAAAACCCCCCTTAAAACCTAGATCCCTGTGATCAAAGTGGTACCTCATAAATGACAAACTATGAAGTGGGGAGGGAAGAGAAGAGAGGGGAGGAGATAAAGTTACCCAAGTGAGCTGAAAGAATTTTCATATCCAACTAGTTTTCCTCTCCCGGAAATCCAATAAAAGACAGTTCAGTTCTTGGGCGGAGCTTCTCAAGGGCTTCATGGAGAGAAGAGGCGATTTCCTAGGGCAATTAGTGGGGTATCTCTGATTCTGTTATCTCTTGTTAGAATACCTTGGGGTCTCCCTTCCATTTTGGGTAATTGTGCCCTGGCTGGAAGCCTGGCTGGGAACTGAGCCCCCGAGCTTCATATAGAGGCCTCTGCATCACAGGATGGGGGACTACCTGGCCTTCACACTCCCTTCCAACCCTGAGCTTCTATGAGCCTCCCTGCTCTTGCTGCTGGAAACTCCTGGGTTTCCGAAGGGTCATGTTTTTTTCTTCCTTGCACGGTGGTGAGCCCGCTGGCAGAGGGGGAAACAGAGTGAGGAAGTGGAGGACGGTGAGCCTTAGGAGTGGTTCCCAGACATCTGTGTGGAAGGAGGGACGGTTAAATCTGCACCTGCTGGTACACATCACTGGGTCTGTCATTCTCTGAGAGCATGAGGGTGCATCTTCCTGAGTCTGGTCATACTAATCTCACTTTCTTGTGTTCCTTCCACTTCCTAAGAATTTTCACACTATCACCCAGCAGGTACATGTCTGTGGTATAAAACCTGGTGGTGTCTTTTGGGCCTGCTGACTGCCCATCCATGCCTGACCATTGTTATGTTGCCTATGTGTAGCAGGAACTGACATACAACTGCTTGGAGGCCACATCTAGCTTGCTGTCTGTTTGATAAAGTCTTATTTGAACTCAACCACTCCCATTCATTTATATACCATCCCAGGCTATTTTTCACTACAACAATAAAGTTGAGTATTTGCAAAAGAGACTATGGCCTCCAGAGCCAAAAATATTTGACCCTTTCCAGAAAAAGTTTGTCAACTCCTGATCTATATACAACTAAATACTAAATGCAAGCTAGTTACTGTATTAATTGGAAAGGCAAATTATAAAATTCATGAATAATTGTTTGTTTAAGTAAAGTCAAGGTCAACCATTGAAATATCAGATCTCAAAGAGCCTCCAATACCCATAAGCAAATAAGAAAATGGAACAAACTTGCCTAGCTATTCACAAATGAGCTCAGGTATTTTCAGCAACTGAAATTTCTGGCCAATGTTGCTGGTTTGAGTTACACTGAGAAACACCCTTTATAATAAAAGTCACATGTAGGATTCTAATTAATTAATTCCTTCCTACTATGGAATATCACCTTGCCCTTTACTCTGACCACTAAATGTTTGAGACTCCCTATTTAGACACTTCCAGTGCCCTAGTTGTCCCTATTTCAATTTTAAAACCTTATTAGTATAAAGTTTTATGCAAAGCTGTATGTGCCCATCAGCTAGTAGCTCTGTGTACTATGGTGCCTTCAATTCTTTGCATGTGTCCCCTGAATTTTCACTTACTCTGTGTCTGTGCCTAGGAACTACTCATTAAGATCAATTTTATAGCATCTATTATTTAGTTAAACATGCCAACAAGATTATCTCTAAATCACCTTCCCCAAATACTAAATACAAACAAATAATATTCTTGTTTTAAGTCGATGACTTTGAAAACCCATGCCTTGCTTCTAACTCCAGTAAGCTTGTTACCAACTTCCTCTAATGTCACATGATGGATAGCTATGGCAATTTGGTCAGAGAGAGAAAACCAGCATCAGGAAAGAGAGTTGTTGGTGTTTAGTTTTGCACAGGTGCAAGGAGAGGCAAAGAAAGAGGTGCTGTAGCTGATTGACCCAGAATCAAGACCACAGGGAGCAGAACAAGGTTCAGGCAAAGAGCATTTCTGCCTAGAACTTGGCTAGTCACCGCTGGAGGACTTCTCTTCTTCAGTGCTTTTCAAGGTCAGATAATAGATGCGGTTGGCCTCTGGGTAGGTGACCTTGCTGAGGGGCAGCTTGTAGATGGCGGGGTTGTTGGTTGTCAGGAGCATGAAGATGAGGGTGGAGAGGCAGAAGGCCCAGGTGCCTGGTGGTACGCCAACCTGGAAGCAAAAGCACTGGTGTCTGAAAATGTTCCTAGACTCCAGGGACCTTGGGGGAGAAGGATGTGGTAGGGGTTGAGGTTGGGACACCTCTCCTAGTGACAGCATTTGTTTCTGGAGTCATAAGGACAGAGGAGTTGGTCTATGAATTTGAGGTGTTGTCACCTTTGGACACAATCAGAATCTTTTAATGATGGAGCTGAAAATTGGCCTAGAAATGATGGCCTCCAACATTCAGCCAAACACAAGTACTATCTGTGCATCCTTGTTCTCCACTGTTGGTTGCATCACACACACACACACACACACACACACACACACACACACACACACACCATGCACACTTCAGAGGCAACTGTACCCAGTTGCCAGTGCTTCTCAGGAAAAACCCTAGATAAACCTTGACAAAGGTGTTGTGCAGAGTATTGGCTACTATAACCCCCTCAGGATTCTTCCTCAAGACTCCAAACATCCTGAAGCCCGGGCTAGGGAAGGGCACAGTGTTCAGGAGAGTCCGAACTCACCACTGCCATCATGTTGGAGAGGGCTGCTCCCATGTACGCACAGAACAGGGCTGCAGAAGAACAAGGATCACCAAGTCAGCTCCCAGGGCCCACCCCTAACCTTCTTCAAGAGCAGGGATCTCAGCCTGTCTCCAGCAGCCTCAGTGTCTACACCACATCTTGACATGTGGCCCATCTCCCACCAGACTGCGCATTCTCTGAAGGCAGAGGGTAAAACTTACATATCCTTTTATCCCCTCCCATTTGCATGGTGGCCCTGCATAGAGTCAGGGGGTCACTAAGCATCTTTTACTTGTCCACACTGACTTTGAGATGGTCGAGCACGGGCCTGAATGATTACCTGTCTGTGGGGTGAGTGGTCAGACTATATGAGCTCCAGATGAGGCCCCTCCTGTTCGAGATTCTGAGCAACCATGATGCCATTGGACCTTCACCAAGTCCCATCAGAGCTGGACCTTATTGGTTCTCTGAGCTCATTCCTAGGAGCCAGTCATCTGGGTTCAACCACAGGATGTGGGCCCCCAGGACAGTTAGGGGAGAGCTGCCATACCCCTGGTGCCTCTGGACAAGCTCCTTCTGCCCCTGCCCCTTTGTTCTCTCTGTTTCTCTTTCCAGAACACCTTCTCCCCTGCCTGTCCAGATCCCACCCTGAAAGTGTTGAGATGAACCTCAACCTCCCTCTGAAGCCTCCCCAGAAGGTTCTAGCCACAGGAACCTGCCACTTTTTGAAGGCCAAAGGCAGTCCCAATCTGACCCTCAAAATACCTGGTGCTTTTTATTTAACAAATATTTACTGAGGTTACTGTCTCCATACCCACCCTTGTGCTATGCTGAGGGGGATATAAGGGGCATGGAAGTCATTTAGCATTTCCACACTGAAGTGGGAGGAAACAAAAGGAAAGTTCTCCTGGATGTGATTCTGCCCTGTCTCTAGTTTTGCTTATTAAAATCCTGCTGTTTCCAGAGAATGTAAGCAAACCAGAGCAGAAAGGCTGATGGAAAGATGGGACTGGGGTTTGAATCCTGCTTCTGCCATTAATAGCTGAGTTCTAGGTTCATTAATCCCTCTGAGTCTCATTTCTTCATCTGTAAAATGGGTTGACAATCTATGCCTGGTAGTGATCTTGGGAGGATTAAGAGGGTTCATATGTTTATATGGCACAGAGTGTGGTGTGGGTGCAGATATAATGATTGTGCTCAATTTCTCTTCAGACACAGCATTCTGTCTTTATTATACACATTCAAGCTTCCATAGAGCTATATTATATTTTTCTTAGATCTCAATGCTCCCAAGTACACCATCTCATTAGATCGTTCCAACAATCTTTTTAGACATTACAACCTTAATAACTGTGCAAGGGATCCTCTTTTGCTAGACCATGTCCTCATGACACTACTGTGTCTTCCATGCCTCGCCTGGGGTCTGGAACTTAGTGTTGCCCTACAAATCGTTGTTGAATGAAGAGTTACTGAGAGTAGGAATGCACTATGTGATGGAGGAGGCACCTCAAGTCGCCCAGCTGTGAAAGACCCAAGCCACTGGTCCTTCTATCACTGTTGCTCACTTATTAGTGGTCACCATGGGTTTCATCACCTAAGGTGGGTTTCGGGGAGGGAGGAATAGCAGAGTGACTTGGTTGTCAGCTTTCCCAAATACTCACCACAGACGAGGGCCAGCAGGTGGGTCTGCCAGGTGAGGGCGTAGAACATGCCTCCGATGGCAATGCAGGCAAGGACACAGTTGTAACTCCAGAGGCCCATGTAGATCGTCTCAAAGGGCGTGGCCACTGTCAGGGCTGTGGGATAAGGTGTGGTGTTTCTGGTTGGTTCTGGGTCACAGCACAAAGGCATCTTGTGGCTGGTGCTGGGACCAGGGTGGCCTCATTCCAGCCTTTCCCCCTGACACCTGCTATAGCTATCCATCAAAGGAGCCTCTACAGATGGTGCCTGGTCTCTGGAAACCAGCAATGGGAAGAGAGCAGTGGTTTCCAAGCTGGTTTTCAAAGATTTGATGCAGATCTATGGCTACTTCCAGCGTTGGGGGGAGGGCAAGGCCATGGGACTCTAGCTCTCTCTTTGGCCAGAGAAGCTGCATTTTTAGCAAGAAAGATTTCAATTGAAAACATTCTGCTTCAAATGGTTGAGAAAAAGCATGAATGTGCATACATAGACATATGGAGATGGAGAAGTGATACAGCAAAATGGGTGAGATGCGAACAATCGGTGAATCTGGGTAAAGGATTATGGGTGCCTCTTGAGCTACTTTTATTTTTGATAAGTTTGAAATTTTTTCCAGATAACTTTTTTTAAAGTTCTGTTTCTAAGACATTTTTGCAAAATATTGGAATGAGTCAATAGGTTCCTATTCCCAATGCCCCGAACGCTAATTTCTGACTCTGTTGTCCACATACACATTTATAGGTGTGTGTACACACATATACATATATGTAGACATACTAAATTACATTTTCAAGCGGCAATACAATTTTTGAGAATATTTTTTTTCTTTTAGCTTACTCAAAATTTCAAAGTGTTGGCTCACTTATACCCCTGCCTATCAGCTTCTGCTTCTATCCCTTAGCTCCTAAGGGCTCAGTCTGCAAGCCTATTGGTCTTCGTTCCCCTTGCATTTCTCCATGTGTCCTGCTACTGCAATCTGCTCCCTTTGAAGAGTCAAGAAATGGAGAAGTAACCTGATAGTGTTTATGAACTCCAGTGAAGATAGCAAGTCTAGAATATTTGTTATGTGTGTGTGAGAATGACTGTGGGAAAATGATCCCTGCAGAGAGGGGTGCTGTCCTACCTGCTAGCATCCCCACGATGGAGCCAATGGCTGCATGCAAGCAGATGAGTGGTGAGCAGATGAACAGAGCCACCAGGAACACACCACCTGTCCAGGGATTGTCACAGCCGTACACCTGGCCAACCCCGACAGGGATGGCTTGTAGCAGCTGCAAAGTAAACAGAATCCAGGTCACTGGAGTGTGGGCTGGTCATGCAAAGACCAGACTCGGGGCCAGGACTGAGCCATTCCTGGGGGGTGGGTGGGTAATGGGGCTGAACGGGAGTATGGCTGTGCCCTCCAGTGTGTGAGAGAAGATGGGAGGGTGTGACCTGGAACAAACAGCTCCTCACTCCATCACCTTGCAGGCATCTGAGCATTGCTCATGCAAAGCCAAGCAGGGCTCCCCAACCCAGGGCCTGGCAGGGTGTTTCTGAGGGACACATGGCTTCTACTTTGAGGGAACCTCCTCTCTAGATTACCATTGGGGATTTCAGGAACTACGGGAAATTCTAGAAAAACTCCAGGACTATTTGGACCATTCAAGGCCATTTTGATGGATGATGGCCCAAAGGTCACTTAGCACATTGGTGGCCAAGCCCAAGCTACAGCCTCTGAGCTTGACCCCTAGTCTCTTGGTGGCTGCTGCACATTCAGTGTTAGCCTGGGGACTAGGAGGCCCTGGGAAGGAGGAGCACTCAGCATTGAAGAAAGTAACGTGAAGAACGTCTGGAGAACAGCACAAAGCCCAGCCGTCCCTGAGCTGAGCGTCATTTGGTGATGTTGGAATTGAGGATGATTAACTGGCAGTGATGTCAGATGGTCTTTTCCCGCTCAAGCTGAATCACCCACATTCTGGCTGTCCTTTGAGGGCAAAAAGGAAGGGAAGGAGATCGGCAGGGCGGGGAGAGCCCTGGCCTGGGGCTTGAGGGCTACAGCTTTCAGGGTGGCTCTGTACAAGGTTGTGTGACCATGGGCATGTCATCTCCTCATTCTAGGCTCTGGTGCCCTCCGCTCTAATGAGGAGGATGGCCCCGCAGATGATCTTCTAGCTTTAAAATCCTGCAAACTCTTTTTTCCATTACTAGATCATATAACCTGTTTGAGGACAGGGCTCCCTTGTGGCAGGGTACTTAATAGGTGCTTAATAACATGTATTGGATAGCTCGGTGGTTTTTAAACTTTGCGTACACAGGAACCACCTACATATCTTTACAAACAATGTTGACGCCTGGCTCCTCCCAGACTTCCTGACTTAACTGGTATGGAGCATGACTGTGCCTCAGGGGTTTTGGATGTACAACAGAGTTTGGGGACCAATGGGTTAGTTATTGACAATCTATTGTAGATGTTGGGAGTTCATTGTCTTTCTCCCATTGGTGAAATTTTGTACTTTTTTCACAACTTGATTGGATTCTGCAGTTAGTCTGATTATTTTTGCTTGAGGAGTCTCCCAGAGCTTTTAGGAGTTGTCCACCCTTGTCTCTGAGGAGGTAGCCTTTTAATAACCAGGCACTGTCTGGGCTAGACCCTACAGACTTGTGCAAGGAATGACAGGGTGGGGCCCTGTGTTATTTAAAGGAACCTGAAACACTTTGTGCCAGTCCAGGAATCTCAGCTTAAGTGGGGGGACAGGCTGGAAAGCTACTCAATAAATATTCCACGACTTCCTGAAGTCTGAGGAATGCTGAGGGGAATCGGGCTCCCACCTTCCATCTGGGAACACAGATTTTAAGCCCAAGCAGCCAAGAATGAGAGGAATGAGGAAACAAGCTGACTTGGAAAGAAGCCTGGATTTAGAATGAAGATTCCTTCTACAGGGACTTGGTGAACTATAGTCCCAGGAGGCCTGCCTCCCCTCCCCGCTGCTTTTTAGGCCATAGCTGACACCCTGGTGTGAGGGGAAGTCAGGTGTGTGGTGGAAATTTACTGAGTGCCAGGCTCCTCATACTCTGGATAATCCTCATGTAACAACAACATGCCTGTTCAACAAAAAGGAAGTCACTCCCCTCATTGTTTTAAAGAGAAAGAGGGAAATGGCATTGAATCTTCAAACCAGCTCTGGATGGTAGAAGAGAAGCCTGTTGTCAGAGTGGTGGTGGGGTGGGGAGCTCAGAGAGTGTGTTTGGGTTTCAGGGTACGTGGATTTGGGTTCTACCACTTTTTAACTGTTTACTTGGAAGGTGAACAAGAGCCATCTCTTCTCTGTGGCCCTTTCCACCCTGGCCCCCTCAGTGATGAACTGTATAGTCACACAATACAGATGGGTGGAGCCTTTCTCTCTGGCAATACCACATATCACTGCAGCTATCACTTGGACCATGCCTCATGGATAGGGCATGGATTGGGTCTTCAATAAATTTTTTTTTTTTGCTTTGTTAATCCTCACCTGAGGATTTTCCATTGATTTTTAGAGAGAATGGAAGGGAAGAAGAAGAAGAAGAAGAAGAAGAAGAAGAAGAAGAAGAAGAAGAAGAAGAAGAAGAAGAAGAAGAAGAAGAAGAAGAAGAAGAAAGAGAGAGAGAGAGGGAGAGAGAGAGAGAGAGAGAGAGAGAGAGAGAGAGAGAGAGAGAGAGATTGGTTGCTTCCCATACGTGCCCTGACCAGGGCTGGGGATTGAGCCTGAAACTGAGGTACATGACCTTGACTGGAATTGAACCTGGCAACCTTCAGTCTGCGGGCTGACTCTCTATCTACTGAGCCAAACCAGCTAGGGCTTCAATGAAGGTTTGTTGAAAGACCATGTGAAGGTGGCAGTGACCCTTTCCCGTCCTCTTCTCCACCAGACCCGTCATGTGAGGGAGGGGCATGTAGAGCAGCGGAGAGCCTGGGGAATGCCCAAATCAGTTAGAGAGAAGGTCTGCAGTGGGATTAGGGCGTCCAAACTCATCTGCCACAGGGTAACTTACCAAGGGCACTTCGATCTCCGTCCAGGTGATGTTGGGCACCGAAGACACGGGCTCCACTAGTGTCGTGGGGAAGAAGAGGTTGTAGTGGCCTGTGGCTGCCAGGTACAGGGTCACCGCGATGTTGAAGGGCAGTGTGAACACTGGGAGGTCCCACTTGCTGAAGATGGAGTTCAAGGCACTAGAAAGAACTGGGCTGACGATGGAAGAAGCAAAGGGTTAATCACTGTAGTCATTCCTAGAGCTACACCATCTCTTCAGCTCTAACCACTGTGCCATTTACTGTCCCCTCTCCCTGATACGGTCCTTCCTGGCTCTCTTGAGACTCAAGCAGTCCATTGACCTGTGATTGGGAACAGGATGCTCAATTTAAGGCCGCACCTTTGAGAAACAAAATTTAAAAATAATATAAAACTGTCTTGAATAGAAAACTTTATAGAATAAACATTTCTTTGTTAGTTAAACGAATAAAGTGAACCAAAATGTAATTCTTACAAAATATTATGTATTGTCTTTGGCTCATCTAGATGTGCAATGGCTAATATGCTGAGCTGTGATAATGTTTTAGGGGTCTGGCCTCTGGGCGGAGGCTGCCATGGCACATAGATAGCACACAGGATTGGATTCAGTTAAAATACTTTGAATTACTCTGGGAACCACCATGTGAAAATGACACCTTGAGTTGTTTGTGTTTCCTTTCTTCTTGGCCTCTTCCTTGGAAAGAACACAGATTTTTGGAGAAAGAGCTGAGTGCAAATGCTAACTACAGGCTGAGTGAGCAACATTAGGTAATTAATCTTCTTTAGCTTTGTTTCCTCTGAAGGGACCGGATACCCTGGACACCTAACACCCTACGTCTTCCACACTCAGCGAGCTCAGGACAAAACATGAAATCATAGGATCCGGCTGAGTGGTCTACTTTTAATTAATGACTGTGAAGCCCAAATGGGCATTTAAGACTGCCTGAAAACCCTGTTCACATCCCTAGCCAATTAATTCTCCAACTTGCTGAGACAAGTATTTCACATCTCCTCTTTTCTCCTCAACTTTCACGTCTGCTTTCCTTTAGTTTCAGCTAACCACCTTGCTTTACTTCATTAAGAAAATAGAAATGACAAGATGAGAAATGCTTCATTTCCCCACCAAAAGATCCACATTCAACTTCCCTGTGTCTACATGCTCTCCTCATTGCCTATTTCACATGATGGATGTGTTCCTGTTCCTTTATCAGGCAAATTCTTTTCCCTGTACCTAGACAACCAATCTATCTCAAAGATTTCCCTCCTGTGATTCTCTCCTTTTTCTCTGGATTATCTTCATAAATACACAAACATATTCTAGTTCCTCATAAATGCACAAACATATTCTAGTATCTCCTACCTTAAAAGCCCTCCCCCTTTAATCTAATGTCTGCTCAGTTATTGCCCCATTTCTCTTTCTTTTTACAGCAATAGACCTCAGAAGTATTATCTATCTTTGCTACCCCAATCTTCCTCCTCCAGTGCGTTCCTAAACCCACTCTAATCAGAGTTCTCCCCATGAAGATGACTCTCATTCAGTTCACCAGTGACGTCTATCTTGTCAAATCCATAGTCATCCCCTGCTCCCTGCATTTGATTGCTGGACCCTCTGACTAGACCAGCCGTGGGCAAACTACGGCCCGCGGGCCAGATCCGGCCCGTTTGAAATGAATAAAACTAAAAAAAAAAAAAGACCATACCCTTTTATGTAATGATGTTTACTTTGAATTTATATTAGTTCACACAAACACTCCATCCATGCTTTTGTTCCGGCCCTCCGGTCCAGTTTAAGAACCCACTGTGGCCCTCGAGTCAAAAAGTTTGCCCACCCCTGGACTAGACTGAAACATTCTCTGTCTGGGTTGCCATGACACTGCACATCCTCAGTTTTCTTCCTGCTTCTCCAGCAGCTCCTTCACAACTCTCTGTTAGTTGTTCTTCCTCTCTTTTGTCAATTTCTAAATATTAGAAGATTCTCTCTCTCTCTCTCTCTCTCTCTCTCTCTCTCTCTCTCTCTCTCTCTCTCTCTCTCTCCGTCTCTTTCTGGGTAATATCTTTAGTACCATGGACAAAAAAATATCTTCTATCTGCCTCTGAGTTCCAAATCTTGACCATATCACTAAGTTCCAGATTTGCACATCCAGTGACCTACTCAACATCTCTACTGGAAGTTTAAAGTTTCATGTCTAAACAGAACCCTCAATTTGCATCCTGTCTCCAACCACCAACCTGTTTTTCTTAGTTTTCTCCATCAGCCCAGGTGCTCAGGCAAGTTATAGGAGTATCTGAGTCATCCCCCACAAACCCCATACCCCACAGCTTCTCAAGAAGTCCTATTGCTTCTACTTTCTTTAAAATATAGCCAAGTCCAACCACTTCTCACCACCTCCCTGATACCACCCTATTCTAGACTGTCCTCATCCCTGTGGGTTGTTGTAGCAAACAACTCACTATGCCTTCAGTGTTTACTCTTGTCCAGTTGAAATCCATCCTCCACACTGCAAGCAGAGTGATTTACTTAGATTTAAACCACATCGCATCACTCCTCTGCTTAAATCCTTTAACTGCTTCCCATCACAGTTGTCATGAAAATCCAAAGGCTCACTTATCTATGAGGCATATGGGGTCTGGCCCTCATCTACTTCGGCCTCACCTTCTGCCCCCCTCCATTCTGGGTTTCAGCCCCACTGGTCTTGTTTCTTGAACACATCACATGTCTCCAGTTGGGGTCTTTGTCCATGTGCTGCTTCTGCCTGCAGCATCCTTCACTCAAATCTGCAGATGGTAGGCACCTTCTTGTCATTTAGGCCAAACACCCCTCTGCAAAGTGGTGTCCTGACATCCCCATCTGGAATCACTATCTGTTTCATTTGCCCCATCTTATTTTCCTCAAGTACTTATCACACATTGAAGTGATCTTTTTAATTCAATGGTTCATGCGTTTTATTTCTATCTTTGCCAAGAAAAATGTAAGGTCTAAGAGGATGGAGACCTTCTCTTGCTCACAATGGTCCCCAACACCTAGAATAGTCCATGCATATCTCAGGCACTCAGCAAACATTTGTTGGATAAACCTGGAAAATGACACTGCTAATACCTATGCGGTGGATTGGCTTTTAAGGACTCAGTGAGATAAGTGAACAACTACAGTAGTAGCACAGAGCTCAGCCCAGAGTAGGGCGCTCAGTGGTGTTTATCTTTAAAATTGGGAAGCAAGGGTGGGGCTGACAAATTGCCTCCCAGTGTGATGTGGCTGAGGAACTGTGCCAAGGGGCTTAATCTATGCAGTTATAAACCAAATGTATGCAAATAAGGACAAGTCCTCCTACTCCTTCCATGGAGGCCCGTGGGGGATATTAAGGAAATCCCCATAGAATTGACTGCTTTAGCTGCTTGTCCTGATAGATTAAGAAAGAAGCCCCAAGAAAAAACATAAGTTCCCTGGAATGCTTAATGTAGTAATTTATTTGCAAGCACTACTAAAAAGTAATGGAACAGTACTTAAACTACATTAAACTAACTGCTTTTAGTAACTCTAGACTTTGAAATCAAAGAAAGCCATTTACTTCTTAGAGATGTTAAAAATCAGTCAGCATGTCTGAGAGGAGGTGAGCCCAGGGCTGCAGGCTACGGTTCGTTTCGGGCCTCCTGCCTCTGCATTCAGCAGGCGCCCTCGGACCCTGCAGACCTGGTGCGGATGCAAGTAAACTAAGGCCCCCACGAGTAAAAGGCCTCGCACACCCTGCACCCAGTGGATAGTTCTTAATACGCTCCTACCTTACTTTACCTTCCTTCTGCAAAATGAGGTGATTTCACAGTAAGATCTCAGCTGATGTTTCTCATCAAAGGCTCTATGCTCTGAATACAGGTGCACTGGTCCAGGAAAGCTCTATGCATCTATCACCAGCGAGTTTTCAGCCTTTGGATCTTGGTTCGGCCACAGGATAGATGATTACTATAGAGCCTGGGGTTTAGCAGTGCAGGCTCTGCGTTCAGAAGGCTAGCAGTGATCTCTTTTACCGAGTGTGACCTTGGGCCAAACTATGTGGCCTCTGTGTGCCTTGGTCTTTCCTTCTGTACGCGGGACAGTAATAGCCCTACACTGCTTAGCACTGTGCATGTAGGAAATGCATGTCAGCCTTTTCCATGACTCTGTCATGCAAGGAGGACTATCAGCATGAGACCAAATGTGTGGTGCTTTGTTGCTTTAAAGGGTCCCTGTCACTCCAGATTCAAACATGATCCTCTTGGGTGCGACTGAACTCATGGACTTTCACAGTGTCTTTCAGGACAGACCAGCCTGACTGTGAAGACGTGGGGCCTCGTGACGGTGCACGTCCCTGTCCATTCTAAGACACAGCAGTCATCCTGGGGCTCTGTGGGTCTGGGAGCAGAAACACTGAGGCATCTCACCAGGCCATCGAGGTGAAGGTCACGGGAAACAGAAGCCACCAGTAATAGTCAAACTTCTTGGAGAACACGGCCATCAGTAGTCCAACAAGCATCCCATTGTACCCGTGGAGTCCGGAGGCGATCGCGGACCTGGGGGGAAGCAGAATAATCTGCGTTCGACCCCATTGTCCCTCTCTCCTGCTGCTCACAGAGGAGTCAGTTTATTCGATAGATGTTGGGCAATCACATAGCTGCCAGCACCTTCCAGATAAACACACACACACACACACACACACACACACACACACACACACACACACCCCTGTGTGCGCATTGATTACCTTTGCTGATCTAGAATTAAATTATGCACTTTTGTCTTCTCTGTGTCTACACTCTCCTTCTCAGGGGAGCCTCAGATTGCTACATATAGAGGGAAATCTGAAAGAAACCTGAGGTGTGCCACCGGGAAGGTGTGTGTGTGTGTGTGTGTGTGTGTGTGTGTGTGTGTGTGTGTGTGTAAGAGAGACTGGGATGGTTGGGAGTGGAGGTCAGGGGCAGCTGTAGATGGGGGGCTGGAAGAGAAGGGGTGTTCAGAATCTCCTCAGGACTAATTATCTGAGAAGCAGAAATCCATGTTTTGGAAAAATAATTATTTTTCATTGTCCTTGCATTTTCTCTCTATTTTCTCATTTGTATTTGGTGTTAGAATTAGTACATTTTTGTTTTACATTCTAGCTGCTTCAGGCAAACTGAGCAAAGACGGCTGGCCCATACCTGTGAAGTCTCGCAGCACCAGTGGCTGGGTATAGCAGGGGCAGTGGGAATAAAATGAGGAAGCTTTGGGGAGATAAAATTGGGGGAGCCCTAGGGGTTGCTTCCACAGCTGCCCTTCCCTGTGGAGAGTGCCCTTCTAGAACTCTTCTCTGTCAAAAGTCTGGTGGCTTCTGGATTTGGTTCTCAGGAGGAAACCCATTACCTTATACCCCTGTTCTGACCATCAAATCTATAAAACTCGGTTCAACCCCAATGCCAAAGGGTCATTAGGATCATGTTCCATCACAACACGGCAGCATCAGTGTTGCTGATTTTGGGTTACTATCTGTAAAGTACAGTCTCTGGACCAGTGGGCTGTGGTGATGGGGGCGGGATACTAGGGGTGGTGGTGGAGGCCAGTGGTGGAGGTTCTGATCTGGATATGTGGCTGTGTCATTGTGGACAGTGGTGAAGTCATGGCTCTTTGGAAGAATGTGTATGTAAGGTGCCTAGAATTTTGCACCTATGGTGTAGGACACGGTACTGACCTATCAGTAATGAAGCTCAAATCTTTTCCAGGCACTGGAGTGGAATATGAAACATTTGGATTGGACTTCTCATCTTGGACATGCTTAGAACATAGCCAGGGAGAGAAAACTCAGAAAGCAATTAGAAAATCATCTAATATAGTAATGGGGTATGGTCTGTGGTTGTTCAGAGAGAGAGGAAGGGTCAGAGTACACTGGGGCAATCAGGGTGGCTCCCTGGAGGAGGAGATATTGAGGGAATGGCAGGATTAGATACGCAGAAGCAACAATGCTCAATTGGGAACAAGTGTGATGTTGAGTGGTAGGCAGCGTAGGTGCATTAGAGAGGTTTTGGAAGCCAAGTTGAGGGATTGGATTTTATTTGGATGCATATTTGGCTTAAATTTGCCTTTTCCAAACTCTGTATTACATACTGTCCTGTATTATTAGAAGGCATTTCTTGCCTGTTAGTCTTGTGCCCCTCAACTAAATTGCAGGCTCCATGAGGGAAGAACTGCCTAAATGTTCTGCACCTACCACAGAGGAAGTGTTTCCAGAAGGCTCTACGGTTAAATGGAGCCTGGCACTGTCATTTGCTGTGAACATACGAGTGGTTTAATTCTGTGAGGATCTCCAATGACATGTTCAAAGCTGAGACTCAGGAGACCTCGGCCTGGCTGAGAGGATAAGGTAGGCTGACCACACAAGTAATCACCTCTCCACCTGTCTGCCTCAAAACCCAAGACCAACATGGAAAGGGACTCACCTGTCTTGGCTCAAGGCAAGGGCAGTTAAGGTCGAGACCACTGTCCCCAGACCCCCAGCAATTGTCCACCAGGGATTCTGGATCAGGAGCCCGATGAAGATGATGAACCCGCTGAGAGGGTTGTTGACGAACATCACTTGACCAGTCCCCCTTAGGACCCAGTCTGTGAACTGCAGGGCCAGCGGTTTATCTGAAAGAGACGGGCAGAACCAGAGCCATCAGCAAGGTCCAGCCTGTGCTTCCCTGCTGGACCACTGGTTGGTGTGGCAACCAAGGCAGACAGGGATGCTTGAGCCAGGACACTTCCCCTCACTCAGCCTGGCACCCAGCCCATCTCTGAGTGGCCCGGCAATCAGTCCGCATGGGTGCTAGTTTTGCAGTACACACTGAGGCACCGTGCTGAGACCAATTTAACGCCGTTCCAGCCATTGGCTTGGTTGGCAAGGAAGCCCCAGGAGCATTCCAAGGGAAATTTATTGATCCAAGGGAAGGGGGGGAGAGGGAAGGAAGCTCTTTTTATGTGGTGCTGTATGATTCAGTTGAGGGCTGGTATCTGAGCAGCAGAGGCAGTGGTCTGGAGAAAGGAAGCTGGGAAAGAAGTGACTTTAGTACAGCAGTGACAATAGTATTGAGTCAGGACCTGGAGGAAGCCAGGGCCAGAAGAGGGAACATACAATCGATCTCATTCTCTGGGTTGGTTTCCAGTACAGCCCGTACAGGTGGGGGCAGGGAGGTGAGGCGTGTTTGTTGCAGCATTTAGTTTAGGGAAATGATGAGAAGGAAGATATTAAAAAGAAAAAACTCTGGAATATTGGTGGGGTGATGCCAATACTTGGTACATAATACACAGCCAGCAAAAGTGAAAGAATGACCAATCAGCTTGTTTGGGAAATGGCTTATAGGCTAAGTGGTTGTCCAAAAGCTATTCCATTATTCCCTGAAGGAGTGAAGGATTTTCAAACAATTCAAGTGAGTGAAATGCATTTAATTCCAAAACCTTGGGGATTCCGTTATTAGGATACGTTACGCCTTCCCGAGTCAACTCAGGGCTGGCGCACCCCATCGGTGGGAGCCCTCACATGGCTGAGTGAGGGAGCAGCTTCCTCTCTCCAAGCCAGAGGCAGGGCTGGCCCACTGGCCTGGCCCGGCTGCTTCTTCCCTGGGCACTGACTTACCTTTCAGCCAGCTCCTGCACTCCTTCATCTCGCCTGTCAGGTAGCTCACTGCTCGGAGGAGGCTGATGCCTCCCCGGCCTGCTGAGCCCCGGGGGGCTGCCCCACTTTCTCTCCTTTTACTCTTTTCATTGGGCTTTTCAATTTTCACGATGTGGCTCCCTTCGTTGGATGAGCGGAGATCCTTTCAGGAGAAGCGATGACAAAACATCAGAGAATTTAGCTTTTTGAGAGCAGGAGCATTTGGGGCTAAAGAAGGTTGCCAGGTTTTTTTCTTTTTGATATAAAGGATCATAAGACAAATATGCACTGTGTCTCACGGTGCCCCAACTGCCCCACTCAGACCAGCTCTGCCCAGAATCTCTACACATTCTTCACAGCAGCCTTTCTTAACCCTTTGTGCCAGGGATCCCTTTTGGCAACTTGGCAAGCCTGTGGACTTCCTTTCAGAACGTAAGTGTTTGGAAATGGATAAAGTAAGTAGCAATACAAAGAAAACTAATGACACTGAAACACAATATCAGAAAAGACTGTGATACACATAGCCGTGGCAGATCCAATGCCTACTATGACTTCAGGGTAGTGAGGAGTGAATACCTGGGGCCTCTCCACTCTAACTCAGAATCGCTGCAGGGCCATCCCAGCTCCAGCGCTCACCACAGGAGCAGTGAGGCCTCTATGGTGACTGCATCACAGCCCAGCTTCTGCTCTAATCCTGCTGCCTTACTTCTCTGCAAGTATTGACCCAGTGCCATACCCCTGTAAACTTCTTATATGCAAATCTCCAAGTCAGCTTCCTAGGGGAACCCAGTTTGTGACAAGGACAAAAATCTCACATGTGCTAATATGACTGTTGTTCATTTCCTGTATTCCTAATTGAAGTAAATGTGAAAGTTTGTTGGAGGTTAAGAAAAATAAAGATGACTTACTTACCCCCCCTCCCAAGTTCCTACCCCGCGATTCTATCTGTGGACCCCTCGGTCAGGACTCCTTGCTCTAAAGTTGTGCTGTCCCCTATAGTAGCTAACAGGACATGTGGCTATTGAGCACCTGAAATGTGACTAATCTAAACTGAGATGTGCTTTAAGTGAGTTTTAAAGACTTAGTATAAAAAGAATGTGTAAACTATCTCAATGATACTTTATATTGATTATATATTGAAATAATATTACATATATTCATATATATTAGGATAAGTAAAATATATTATTGAAATTAATTTCACTTGCTTCTTTCTACTTTTTAAAAATGTGTTAATAGAAATTTAACTTACACACATGGCTTGCATTATATTTTAATTATACACCTAAAGTTCTCTCCTCCATTAAGGCAATGAGAGCAGTGGAAAAATGGTGCCCAAGACGGTGGATAACAACTGGGGAGAGTGATGAGCTAGTCAAAAGCTTAAACAGATAAACAGAGGAATGAGATGTCCAAAGAGGGGTTGGAAAAGCTTGGGGGTATCTCTGTGAATCCAGAAGGCCTCATGTATGTGTAGGGCTGGCACATGACCAGGACAGTGTGCAAGCTCAAAGGAGAACTGAGAGGTCTCTCCGCTCTCATCTGGCTGAGTTTGAGTCTCTGTACAAGCAGAAAGTGCAGGCTGAGGTAGAGTTGAAAACTGCCCCAGTGTTGGAGATATACCCCAGCATGCACACAGATCCCTTAGAATATGTCTGTTGAATCACTGGCTGACCAGTAGGCTAATTGAGCCAAGACATCAGTGGCTAGAAATGATAAGAAATATATACTATCCAGAATTAGTTCAGAAAAGCCATTAGACAGACATGCCAGCAACTGACTTGTCTTTAAATTTTCTGGTTCTTTTTTCTGACTGCTCGAATCTGATATTGAGCTTCTCTAGCAAATTTTCACTTCTATTATACTTTTCAACTTCAGATTTTTTTACTTGTTTCTTTAAAAAATAATTCCCTCTTTATTGATAGTCTCTATTTGGCAAGATATTATGGTCATACTTCTCATATGTTCCTTTAGCTCTTTAGACATGTTTTGTTGTTGTTGTTCCTTAATTGTATTTAAGGTGATTTAACGTCTTTTTCTAGTAAGTCTAATGTCTGGGCTTCCTCAAAGACAGTTTCTATTGACTGCTTTATTTCCCCTGTTCCATACTTTCTTATTTCTTGGCATGTCTCATTATTGTTTGTTGAAAACTGGATGTTCTAAATAATATAGTGTGGCAACTCTGGAAATCAGATTCTTCTCTCTCCCCAGGGTTTGTTAGTGCTGGCTTGTATCCCTCTCCACTGTATTAGTAGCTATAGCCAGGCTACCTCTGTGCTACTGTGTTCAAGGAGTGCTAAAAGCTGGCATTTGCCTGACCAGTGTGGCTCAGTGGTTGAGCATCCGTCTATGGATCAGGAGGTCATGGTTCGATTCGCAGTCAGGGCACATGCCTGGGTTGCGGGCTTGATCCCCAGTATGGGGCCTGCGGAAGGCAGCTGATTAATGATTCTCTCTCATCATTGATGTTTCTATCTCTCTCTTCCTCTCCCTTCCTCTATGAAATCAATAAAAATGCATAAAAAATAAAGACTGGCATTTGAAGGAAGGCCTTCCTTTTGGCGATAATAGGTAATTCAAGGGGACAAGTCTAAGGGGCAAGATTCTGGAGACCTGTTGGAAGACCGGTGTATGAGTGTGTACATTTCTTGTCCTTAAAATCACGTTGCACACAAGCTACATTTTCATCTTAGGCCAAGTAGGACTCATCATGGAAGTGACCATGTATTGACTTGGGACAGAATCTCCCTGAACAGTGGCCCCTCTGTGGCATTATATAACACAGGCATTGGGTAGTTGGGAAAATAGCACCTTTCACTACCCTTTCCCAACCCCACCCCCACCCCACCTGGGAAACATCCTAGGAGAAACATTCCTCACCTTTTCTTCAGGCATTTCCAGGAGGGGCAGGGCCGGGTGTGTATCCTGAGGGCTGGAGGGCCAGGTAGGGCTGGGTAACTCAGACTCATAGAGTTTGTATCTGCTGGAAAGAGGCTCTGCCAGGAGAGGACTGCTGTGAGTTTCAGACATCTCCGTCAGGGGGTGGCCACTCATTGGTCATGCAACTGGTGGAAAAAAAGGGACAGAACAGGTGCATCAGGATCAGGCTCACATGGACTTGGCTGAAGCTGGATAGAGGCCTCAGGAAGCATATGGTCTGCCCTGACACACATGGGACCTGCTGTTCCAGAAGTTTGTGCTGCCAGAGCAGCCTAGAGCCATTCCTCCATCCATGTGAACTTTACCTTCCAAAACCCCCCTATTCTTCCAAGTCCAGAAGAAAGCCCATTCCATTGGGAAGATTTCTCTGACACCCAGAATAGGTGTCTCCCCCTTTTTTTTTTCTGACTCCTGAAATATTTTTCTCTACCTTTTATATTGGTCGTTGTACTATCTGTACATATATTTTCCCTTAATACATACACATAGATCTGGCTCTTCCAACTTAGTGGCGATCTAAAAGAAACTTGTTTTCTTAATTGCTAGGGAGCCTACATTGCTTATAGTTGACCTCCAGTCTCCCTTCTCTCCCCTCTGCCCTCAGTGCTCTTTCCATCTCCTTCCTCCTTTTCCTTCCCTAGAAACAGTAAGAAACTCTGGTATAATCTGTTTGAAGCTGAGTGCACCAGGCTGGGCATCCTTCCCTCTCTGTGTGGGACCACTAGGGCCAGGGTTTATGCCATGACATGCTTTTAGGAACAACATCTGCAAGAAGCCCTCAGTTTCTCAATCTATTCTGGTGTCCCAGGTAGTCCTGCATTTCTCCCCTTCCCATTCAGTAATCTTAACCATTCTTCTCTGGCCTCCTTCAGCTCAGTTATGTCTTCATTTACTTTATTGTTTCTTTGAGAGTTGGCTTTGGCCTCTTCACATAGCCTCTTCAATATGATTTTGATTTTCTCCATTGCTCCATGCTGCCTCCTCTGAGTTGCAGGGCAGTGTATCTCAGGACAGTGATTGCAGATCCCTAGAATGGGTGCTAGCATTCCTTACATTTACCATTGCAGACATTCCTAAAGGATTGCAGACATTTCCAAAGGGGCTGAAGTCCCCCTTTCTATACCTGCATTAGTATCATTTCCCTGGCTATTTCCTCTTCTACTCCCAATGAGAGGAATTACTGTTCTTCACTGTTGCTTCCAGAACACTATATACCTTCCTTGTGTAGAATCCTCTCTTCTTTGAGGCCTATACTACCCCTCTAACTGCTCACTCTCTCATTCAATGAAGACTTTAAGGCAGTGGTTCTCAACCTTCTGGCCCTTTAAATACAGTTCCTCATGTTGTGACCCAACCATAAAATTATTTTTGTTGCTACTTCATAACTGTAATGTTGCTACTGCTATGAATCATAATGTAAATATCTGATATGCAGGATGGTCTTAGGCGACCCCTGTGAAAGGGTTGTTCGACCGCCAAAGGGGTCGTGACCCACAGGTTGAGAACTGCTGCTTTAGGATCTCCTAATAGTTATCTCTACTCCAATAATTTTCAGCAACTTCAATGTTCAGGCATTGATACTCACCTCACTGACATTAACTCATCATTTATTTTCTGACTTTGCAGATCCTTGTCTTCCTCATTTCCGGTGACTCACTACCTCTTCCTTTCAGCCACTGATTTCCATAACCACACATGGCCTTGATATCATCCAAACTCTGAAATCTCAAAATCTTGATTCTCTTCTCTGGTCACTACCTCCTGGACTTCCAGCTTACCTGCTCAAGTGCACCTTCTGATACAGTTCTTTCATCCCAACCACTTACCTCTACCAGCCCCCTCATCTCCTCTTTCTTCCTTAACCAACTTAAATTTCATGGCCCATCATTTTCCTTTTTCAACCCCCTTGCTCCTTCTTCTCTCCCTCTCTCATTATTGTGTGGTGAAATCCCAGCCAGGTTAACCCAACCCTCCATCTTTTCCATGCTCTTATCAAGCAATGAACATTGCTAGAGAGAAATTGCATAACTGGGTAGGCGACTTTCACTTTAAATTGAAGCTTGCCATCCTCAATTGGGCTCTTGGCATTTTTCTTTCTCTTTAGCCACCCCAGTCTGGTTTCCACTCCTACTGCCCTTGCTGTAAGACCTCTATGCTGGCAAATCCAAACATGCTTCAGTCCTCATCTCACTAGACCCCTCAGTGGTATTTCATGGACTTGACCATCCCTCCAGACACAGTCTTCTCTCTTTAGCTTTCACACTTGACCCTGTCTCTGGCTACTCCTTCACGCTGTCCTTGGCTAGTTCCTCCTGTAAGTATGAGCTTGTTCTGGTCCATCTTTAGTGATGCTCCTGCCAGTTGAACTCAGCTCTTGCCATGGCTTGATCTTGCCATGACTCCAAAATCTAGCATTCCCAGCCCAGTTTTGAGCATTGGATTCATTGACTTAATTGTCTAGTTTACACCTGTGGATGTTCCAGAAGTAGCTTAAAGTTAATACACTGAAACAACTCATTTTCTTCCTAAGTCCTGTCCTCTCCCCTCAAAGGTGCTTATCCAAGGACAAGTCCTCTTTCCCTTCCAAACTGCTCCTTCAGAAATCTCAGGAGTCAAACTCAATATTCCCTGCTCCTCCAGTCTCCAAGTCCAGTATTTCTATCTCTAAATACACCTTCATGTCTGATGTTACTATTTGGCTGCCATCACCCCTTGCCACCTCTCTGGTAAGTCCCAATTGGCCTCCCCACTTCTCAGATTTCTCCTCCAAGTCATGCTCCTCAGGGTCATCAGACTGTCTTATTAATCCACGTATGTCAGTTTCTTGCTTAAAACCTTTCAATGGCTACAGATGGAAAATGATGCCTTTTACATGGCATGCAAGGTTCTGTAGCACTGAGTTCCCGTTAGGTGTTAGCCTGTCCTGTGCTTCTCTTGCCCTTTGTCCGTGGGCTCCACACTCACCTTGTTTTAGTGCCTAGAAGGTGTTAAGTAAGTACATTTCCACCTCAAATGTGGATCTATCTGCCTAGAAGGTCTCTACCTTGCTCTTTACCTGGGTAACTCCTACCCGTCTTTCAGGCTTTGTCTCAATGAGCACTTTTCAGAGAAGCCTTCCCAGATCCACCCCTGACTGTGTTCTCCTGTCACATGCTGTCAGGGGACCCAGATTTTTTTCTTATAGCATTTCTTTGCACCACTCAATGATAGATTTATTTGTATATTTATTTGCATAGTATCTGCTTCTCTACTGGCATTTAACAGGCATGAGGACAGTGACCTTGTCTGTTCTGTTTGCTGCTGTGACCCCAGCTCCTAGCACAGTGCCTGGCACATAGTAGGTGCTCAACAAATAAACAGTTAAATGAGGGGAGGAAAGACAGAAAGCTACAGGTGATACTAGAGTGGGAACATTTCCTTGGAGAGCTTTACAAATCATGTGGGTCTCATGAGAACTGAACAGCTTAAGTAGGGTATAGGGCTACCCACCAGCCCTGCATTTCTGAGCCAGAACTCTGCCATGTCTAGTACCTGTCCTCATTCCCAGGAGGAGCTGATTTAAACAATAGCTGATTTTGAGCGTAGATCAGCCAATATCATTCAGATCCAACCCACTCCCCTTTTTGATGCTGCCACCTGCCTGGAAGGGGGTCGTTTTCTCTATCTGACACTGGAGGTGAGTATCCCGAGTTTCAGATTGCTCTGCGGGGAGCATGAGGGGGAGGTTTGAGAGCAAAAGCTAACAAACCTGGCAACCTGTCCCTCTCCAACGCTCTGTCTCCCTCTGGTGGCCACAACGTGATAAAGCATCCGGGCTCCTCTGCAGGATTCCTTCCAAGCCATCGATAAAAAGCAAGGAGCAACTAACTAGATATCTAGACACATGATTTCCGTGACACCACACATCTGGGTGAAATAGAAATATTTTGGAAAGGCTTTGTGTTAAATTCAGTGGCTGTGAAATCCATTAAAAGTCCAGTTGAAAAATAACTTTTTTTCCAAACGTATTTCATTGAATCTAAGATGTTATCAACTGCAAGATGTATCTCTATTCTGTGTATCCCCAAGGAAGAAGAAAATTTCTGCTAATAAAAATTGAACATCTTGATTTCAGAAATGTTAAAATATAAAAGCAATGTCTATCATCTAATCAAGGAAAAATGGTGGTGTATGTGTGTGTGTGTGTGTTTAAAGGAATGGGGCTCCAGTACACAGGTGGGAGTTGAGAATGGGTAGCTTAGATATTCTTTTCTAACCACAATACTGCAAACATTTTTATATGTCTTTTGATGTAAAATGTGTGTACCCATTATGAGCCCTTTAAGGAGAGGGCCTGTTCTCTTGTGGATTTCTGTATTTGCAGGGCCCAGGAGCCAGCCTGGCACATAACAAGCCTCTGATATACGTTTAATGAGGGATGGAAAGAATGAATGATTGCACAGGGGTGTGCTATCCAGAGTCATCCAGAGTCACCTTGGAGTCTCTCCTTTATGCAAACAATAGTCCCAATTACAGACGGAGAAATCAAGGTGCAAGAAAGCAAAGCCGGTGTTGTTTCTCACATGGACGTAAAAGCTGCATGCTTTCTGAAGCCGGCTTTCCATCTCAGGATGGACACAGCAAGCAGAGACCCAGAAACACCGGCAGCTTGCTCCGGAGTCAGGATTAGACCCAGTTCCCCTCCCTGGGCTCTGCTGTGTCTCCAACTGTCTTGCGGGGTACAGCTGGGGGGTCAGGGAGGAGTGACCCTCCTGGGCAGAGTACAGCTGGGGGCTGAGGGAGGGTGGCTGCCCCGGGCCCAGGTCCAGGCCCTCAGCCCTGTGTTCCGTTTCATAAGCCTGCGCAGCCTCGGCAGGAGCAACGTGATTGTATCTCCTCTGGGGAACACAGCGTTCCTTTGCCATGGGAATGTTTATCCTGTTCAAACGGGGGAATTTTTGGCTTTGGGGTTGGAGTGAGACGCCCAGCAAAAATGACCTTGTAAAGAGAAGGTCGCTGTGTCTGGAAAGAGCCCAGGCTGGAGCTCCGATGCCCAGCTTCACCCTTTCCCTGCCAACAGGGACTGCGTGGGCCTCTGCTTCTCCCTTTTTATAGGACAATGGAGGGTTCTTAGGGCAGTGAAATTGCTGACTTGGTTCTTGGCACAGGGGCTGCATGCAGTGGTGTTTAGCTTCCCCTCTTGTGCTCCCAGATTGAAGGGGAAGATGGCTGGGGCAACTCAGTGAAGTACAAGCTGGCTGGTCCCACACAGAACGATTTTCAAAAGTTTCCATAAGGCGTTGGCCACTTGTTAGAACTGGACGGCAAAATCCCTGCCCCGGCCACGTCCCGTCTGAAGGCGCAGGCCTCAGAGTCCGTTCCCCGCTCAGCTCGGAGCCAGTCCACTAAACCTGCTTCCAAGAACACATAATTATCTGCCTGGCGTGCTCACGCTCCTCTTGGCTGCCCGCACCTTCTTCTCCCTCAGAAATGTGGACAGAAAGGGCTGTTTGGATCAGCCTCGCTTCTCTCCAAAAAGCCAGGCTTCAACTGGTCTCAAAGAGGCTCCAGAAGCAGAGGCTCCCCCACCCTTCTTGTAAGAGCACTCTTGTTGAGCACCTACTGTGTGCCCTTGGACTACCCCAGGAGCAGAAGGGAGGGGCCCAGGCCCTGCCTGTGGAGTGGCTGGAGAGAAGGGTGGACAGAATGGAGGAGATGCGCAGTGGCCAAGGAGAGGACAGGGCAGCTTCTGAGCAGAACGCAGCCCCCTCACCTCCCAGCCCTAGAGAGATGGTGCCAGGCTTTCATGTTGGGGGTGGGGGGCACACTCAGGCCACGGAAACGCCTGGGAAAGCAGAAGGTCTGTGCCAGGAAATCCCAGTGTGGATGCTGCCAGAGTGTGGGCAGGGGCATCTGCAGGCAATACAAGGTGAAACCAGGGTATCAGAGGTCAGATGGTGAGAGTTCCCGGTTCCTATGTTTGGACCCCAATTCTTCTTCCAGTGTTTTAGAAAACATGGCTGGATCTATTGTACTAATTTAGAACCCTTCTCCTGGCTCTTTCTCTAAAAGACTATCCATTCCTGGTAGCAAGGCAAAAACATGCCCATGGGGACAGGCTGCGGTCTCTCTAGCATGTTCTTGCTGTCCTGGGTGGGAAGGGCCGTGCCTGGAGGGGTTCCCTGAGTGGCTGCTGTGAGTTAGTGCCGATTTGAAGCTCTTGCCTTCCCTGTGACCTCGTGGGCTTAACTAGGCCAGCAAACGTGTCATCTAACACGGCCTCATGGCCATCATCTTCCAGTCAACCTGTTCTCGAGGCCACGGCAGCTCTGGGGAAGGAGAAGCGATCAGCAGGTTCTCCAAAATATCTTTTGAATTAATTCACTTTGCCCAGGGCTTGGCAATTGATGCGATTATAGGAAAGGAGAGTTTCCAGAAATGTCTGCAACCTAAGGACCAAAAGGGACACTTTGTCTTTCTCAAATAATGAAGGAATCCATCGTTTAGTGCCCCTGGCTGTTGTCTGGGGTCCTGTTCTCATTGGGAACAGCTCTGATGACAAGAAGGCAGTGGACCTATGGACCCCACATCAACTCCCGGGGACTTTGACTGACGGCTGGTCCCAGTTGTGCCCATCAGAGCCCAGGACACAAAAAAGCACCCGAGAGCACTTTAGAGATGAATCCTAAGCCTGCTTTTTCTTTCCAGAGCAGACTTCTCCATTTTCCTTCTGTTTGGCTCACCAGACAAAGCCCCTACTAGACCCTCTTCCATCCTGCCACAGGATCAGAGGTAGAGATATCAGCCCGCCAGGACCTTGCTGAGTCAGGCTGGGCCCCTGGACCAGGGGCTCTGTGGATCTCGAGCCCGGTGGACAGCTGCGGGAAGGGAGAGATCAGCTGAGCAGGGCTGAGTGGCTGTTGGAGTGGGGACAGAAGAGGCTCCTGGGCTGGTGCCTCACATCCCTGGAGGCCAGGGAAGGGACGAAGCCAGGAGAGGCCTGGTGACTAGACGGATAGGGCAAAGGAACAGAGGAGAGGGGCCAGGCGGCAGTTGGACGAAGGTGAGAGGTGCTGGGTTGTGCAAGAGGTTGGCCAAGCGCTGCTTCTTATTAGGGGTGGCTCAGAGCTTTCTTGGCAATGAGTCTGATGTGGGCTGAGAGGAGCCTGACTCACTGGGGCCAGAGGGTCAGGTCGGGTGGGACCGGAGTCAGGAGCCAGCACGACCTCCCCTGGGCCATCTGCAGACTGCTGGGTCGGAGCTGGCTGATGGCCAGCCGCTGGGGCTGGGCCTTCCTGCGTTCCCCGGCAGGGTCAGCTGGGAGTCCAAGCAGGCCTGGCAGGGGAGCTCTGGCCCTCAGTGACCGGCTCAGGGGCCTGGGGAATGGGATGGGGTTAGAGGCAGACCTCCTTTGATCTCCTTTTAAGATATTAGATGGTGTTTGCAAGGACATTAGGAGGGGCGTGCTCTCCCTTCTCAGCTGATGCTTTGAAAGTGGGATGAGCCTCCTGTGCCTATATATTAGCCCCCGCCTCACCCCCTCCCAGCAGCAACCCTAGGCTGCCGGACCTTCCCCCAGAACCTCTGATCATCAGCCTGTTTTTTCCTTTGGGCCAGCCCTGCCCTGTCCAGGTCCACCCGCCGGCCTCCCTGACTCCAGGCTGCCCAGGCTGCTCTCACACTGCTGATGGACGGATGATCCTAAAACACCACTAGGTCGTGCCATGGTCAGAAAGCTCCTGAGGAGCCACGTCTGAGTGGCTCGCTGCTGGGGCTGGGCATGTCCCCCCTGGAGGTGGCCCAGCCCAGAGAGGGCTGACGCCCAGTGTTCTGGAATTCTAATTGTCCCTGATGGGGACCAGTTCAGGGCGCAGGGCTTATAACAGAGTAGAATGCAAGCCTTTTTGTTTTTAAAGCAGACATTTCTGGGAAGACATGTTGAGTCTGTGGGCAACCGCTCCAGGGGTGTCCCCTCACCAGCTGGGGGTGACATAGCCAGTCTCTGCAGGAGGGAGGGCACTTGGGGAAGAAGTTAAGCAGCCCAGAAGGCAGCCTCCCAACGCTTAGACCAGTGCTCTTCCCAGCAGCGCAGACCCTGGACTCTTCCCTGAGGGTGTCCCTCCTTTGCCGGGACCAGGGGCTAGTGGTGTTTGATTCTCCCTGTGGCCTGGCTTGACATAGCGTAAGTTTTTGGTCTTTGGTTTGATGTGTACAAACATGCACCTCCTTTCAGAAACCTGACCATGGTGCAAGGCGGGGAATGCCCGTGTGCCACCTGGCGTGTCTGTTGGGGGCCCCATCCCTCCTTGGCTGGGGTGTAGTTCTTCCGCACTTGACCTCTGCAAGAGCTTCGTGTGGCATGTCCTTTAGGCTCTTGAGCTACCTTCATTTTTTTCAACAACACTCTGGTAACATTTTTCCTTGCCCAGATGTTGATGTTCTAAACCACACTGATTAGAGTGGGGAGGCTGGCTGTCCTTGGGAGGCTGTGGAAATTGGGACACATCCCATCAGGCACTGTCCCTGGAGCCTTCATTCAGGTACAGCCCTGTTAAAGTCCTCCGTAGACAGAGTGGGGTGTTTAAAGGGATGAGGGTGGTATTGAGGGGGAAAAGGGAAGGTGGTTAATGGGCTAGTGTTAAATCTCAGGTCTTTCTTAAGCACCACCCTGAGGACACCACCCTGAGGATATCAGCCTGAGGACACGGGGGCTGGGGGCTCCTCAGCAGCCTCCACATGTTGCCTCCTCCATGCTACAGCAGGGCTCCTCCACCTGCTGTCCCATGCTCAGAGGTCAATACAGACACTGACTTTCCCTGAGTCCCTGGTCTTCAAATTGGCTTCACATAACCCCGTTCTGCAGATGACAAACCCAGCCACCCCTTCCTGGCCCGGTGGGGGACCCTTCCTGGCCTGGAGAAGGACCCCTTCCTGGCCCGGTAGAGGACGCTGGTGGGAAAGGCTGCTTTCAGAGCACATCCTCTTTCCCTCCAGCAGATGTGGGGTGCTCTGTCCTTTAAACTCGAGAGTGGAAATCCATGACCTTGACATCTCATGGTCATTGGTATCCGGGGGAGCTTTAAACAATGCTGCAGCCTGGGCTCCTCTGGAGATCCTGACGGAAGTGGTCTGGGGTGCACCCTGGGCACGGAATTGTTAAAAGCATCCCAGGTGAGGCCACCGTGGGGCCCAGGCTGGGAAGCACTGGCCCAGGCCTCAGCATTCATTCCTCTGCGCCCATTTTGTCCCCTTGCAACTCGAGGTGAGGGCTGAGGACCAGCTGCATTTCTCAATGCAGGATCCCAGCCCCACCCCCAGGCACAGGCATGCATTTGGACAAGACCCTGAGTGGTCCCTCTGCTCACTCAGGCCTAAGAGGGCCCAGGGAGGGGTCTCACTGGGCAGGGTTGTTGCAAGAGGTGGGTGGTGGGCACGCAGAGTCAGAGGAAGGGAGGGGCAGGCTGGGAGCAGGCCTGGAAACAATCTGCATTAATTTCAGAACTTTTGCTTTGTGGTCAAAGCATTCAGTAAACAAGCAAGACCAGACTAGAGCTAGGAACAGCAAACCCAAAATGCAACAAGAGCTAGGTTTGTGGCTTTAATGACATCCTCTATCTCCAGATGAAAGGAGGTGGCAAACGCCCCAGCCTTTTCCAGCATGTGTCTTGGCCTGTGGAAATGAAATCCCTGCTTCCCACGCACCCTGTTCGGGGTCGTAGCAATGCACACTCCTAAGGAAGCTGGTTGTAGGGGTGTGCACAATTTCAGAAAAAAAAGTGTACCATCTATGGAAATAGAGGCTCATTCAATTGCTGAAATCTGAACTGAATGTTCACCTTTGCCTTGTACGCTCATCCAAGACCATAAAGAGGAGACAGAGGGGCCATCAATTTGCCAGCCCTGAAAAGGATAGACGCAGGACGCATGTTAGGGCTAATCAAAGCCATGGAGCTTTGGTGGTGTGCCCTCCAGCAGCCTGGCTATGAACTTCCATGGAAAGTGCTGGGCAGGGGCGATGCAGGATGGAGAGCGCTAGTAAAACCCACTGGCGACCAAACGGTAAGTCTGTGTGATATCAGAGGAGAGAGCAGGGAAGGCCCCCCCCCCCCCCCCCCCCGCAGAAGTTGAAAGGGGCGTTTTGTGGAGTGGTGAGAAGAGACATCTAGTTGGGATTGCAGAAAGGAAGTACAAAGTGGAAGGTTAGGGAATCATAGCTAGACACAGGGAAGAAGAAAGAGGAGGAGAGGAGGAAAAGTAAAAGAAGGAAGTGAGAAGGGAAAAGGGAGAGTCCCAGCAGGAGAAGGGGCAGTGCTGGTGGTGAGGCTGTGCTTTGTGGGGAGCAACACCCGCCGAAGGGGAGATGGGGCCTGAGAGGCAGAGAGACGCTCCTACACATGCCCCCGTTCCGAAGGGCTGTCAGACTCCTGGTAGCTTCCCACCGCCAGGGGTCCTGTGAAGGAGGGAGCAACACTCTCCCCGGAGAAGAGGACCTGGGGTGCTTCTTTTTCATCGCCCTGTGGCTCCTGCATATCATCTGCACTTAGAAATAGGCCCTGGACCAGCCACGTGAGAGGGAAGACTGGAGCCAACGTGACGTAACAATTCCAGCTCTACTCCACCCTTTCCCTCCTTCACGCAAAGCCAGATAGACAAAATGAGCTTTCTTCAGGTCCCCAAGAGGCCACTTGGGGTTGCATCAGGCGAGGATTAAGGAATGTATTCATTTTGGAAGTGGCTGAAGGCATTTGCCAAGATGCTGTCCTCTGACCCCTGCGGCTGGACTGAGGTAATGGGAGAGACAAGTTGGCTCTATTTATACAACCAAGACTCTGAAGAGATGGAATTTGTCTGGACATCCTGGAAAATAATCAAGCTGTTGCGAAATCTCTGAAGATGTGTTTTCTCGAGAGCATCTGAAAGGAGGGTGAGTGTCGATGAGCAAACCCCACTGAGAGGGTCCCAGGGGTGGAACACAAAAGCCTGGACTGCGGAATCCAGCCAGATCCCAGCTCTGCCATTTACCACGGTGCCATATCAGGCACAGATGTGATCACTACCTCCTAAAGCCACATGCAGCGGGCCTAGTGCTTTGCTGGCACGCAGTAGGTGTCAACAAGTGTTAGTTTCTGCCTCTCTGTTCTCCTCTTTTTTCTGGGGTTGTTCATAAGCTAAGGCTCCAACTACCAGGGATTTAATGAGAGTGAATTTTTATGATGTAAATATTTAAAAATTGTAATCTGCCTAAACACTAACATCTGCATCTCCATAGCAAATCTTATATTGGTTATTGGTCATTCACTCAAAAGTGTTTGTTGAGTACCTACTATGTGCCAGTCACTGGAGATTCAACAAGGAGCAAGAAAAAGCTTTATGTTTTAATGGAAAATGGGTGAACTATAAGTGCTGAGAGATGGAACTTCCCTGGTCCCCACTGTGGGGAGGGGAGTGTGGAATGGAGGTAGAAATGAGGGGAGTATCTTATAACTGAAGGGCACCACTAGTATTTATTGGGTGAAGGCCAGGGAGGCTAGGAAAGTCTTTATGACAAGAGGTTGTCCCCTCAAAATGCTCAGTGAGAAACCTTGGGAGGCCAAGGATGAAGAGTCATGAAAACCAAAAACTTCCCTCTCGATAGAAAGATTTTTAGGATCAACTTTTAAGAGATCTTTGACTTGGGTGTTAAGGGTTTCCATACCTGTTTCTTTCTGTTTTTCAGACTTTGCAGTGCACCCCTCTTCTCCTGGGGCCTTTCCTTCCACATAGCTATTGTGCTGCTTTTTGGGGGCTGTGTTCCTAATTTCTTCATGCACAAGACTGATGCCCCGACTATGAACTAAGGAGTGGGATTTGATCAGAATTCCAGGAGTGAATCCTTATCAGGAACTTGCCTTTACAAGAGATTCAGCCCTGGTTAGGAGTGTACATGGGGCCACTGTTCTGGGAGAAGACAAATGGTTTATTTGGGGATCTGAACCCATTGTCTTTGGCTACAGTAAGTCTACCCTAACCGGTAGGACAAGACGCAGGTAAATTTGCACCTCTACAACCTGACGGCCCATCTACAACATCTTCAAGCGCTTCTGAATTTTCAACATTTTGAGGGTTAAGCATTAAAATGAGATGACCATACATTCCACCAAATAATATTCTTTTTAAGTCCCTCATTACCATATTCATAAATCTGTGCATATTCACTGTGCAAACTTCAGCTACTAAAGAGTATAGGAGAGAGCAGAAATTTATTGCCATTTCCAAATCAGAAATGGCCCCATAAACATTGGGTACTATCCTTCCATAAGTGTCTCTGTTCACATTCACAAGCGGCAGGAGAAATGGACAAAAATAATTTTCTAGAAACAGGGTTTTGCCTTATGAGCGTTTCTCTAAAATTAAAAGTATTTAAGTTTATGTGACTTTAACAACAGAAAAATGAATTAAAATGAAACTAAAGAAACTGCTAAACTTCAGCTAAATGTTTATTCATCATGGAAAGTATTTTTAGTTTTTATAATCCTTTAAGGTTAAGAAAACAGAAAAACTATTTGGAAAAAAAATTAAGAACTTAGTATCTTTCAAGAATTCCAGGTTTCATATTTAGACAGTATTGATTGCCTCCTCACTAAGAAAAATAACAAAATTGTTTTTCTTATACTTTAATCAATTTTAAAAATTATATTACTATTATTACTTTTGCTCTGTTAAGGTTTATACCACTTCATTCTATTATTTCATTGTAATTCACAGTTGTCATATATTTTTTATCTCTATTGAGAGAAGAAAGAATACTTATATGTAGAATATGTATTTATATATTTGTATGATATATATGTATATGTATATACATATGCATACATATATTTTTGTATATAGGAATTCAATGATCATCACTACTTTTTGATTATAGCTTACATATTCCTAAGTTTTTTATTATATTTCATTTTGTGGATGACATTTTATCACACACACAAACACATAATTCATGTATATGTGTATTCAAAAGAAAGGGCTCATAGATGAACTATCCCTTGAGTTGCTCTCTGTTTGGGAATGCCTACATGTTGTTTAAAGGACAAGTTAGTTCATTCTTCACATATTTCCCAAGTTTCTAATACATGTACTCCAGAGCTAAAATGTAGATAAAGACTAAGTCATCTCTAAGGATATCACACTTTTAAAACCTCTCCCAAATCCCAGTTACAGTCCCTGGTAGAGCTAATACATCAGGCTATTAATAGGTGTGGCAGCCAGCCTCGGAGGCAGTGCTCAATGATCCTTGCCTCCTGGGACCCACAGCACTGACCTGTGTAACCAGTAAGGCATTGTAGAAATGATTGTTGGGGGCTCCTGGGGCTAAGTTATCAAAGACATTGCCACTTCAACCTGGCACTTGCTCTGGAGAAAACTACTGCCATGTCATGGTGACACTCAAGCTGCCTTAGGAGGTCCTCATGGAGAGGAACTGACCCTTCTTGCCAATAACCAGCATCTACTCCCAGCTGTGTGAGTGAGCAGCCTTGAGAGTGAATCCTGCAGCCACAGTCAAGCCTTCAGATGACAGCAGTCCCAGCTGGCATCCTGACTGCTTTCTCAGAGACCCTGAGCCAGAACAACCCAGCTATGCCGCTCCTGGATTTTTGGCCAAAGACATTGTGAGGACAATAAATGTTTATTGTTATTTTATGCTGCCATTAATACATCTTCAAAGATCTGATTAGTCAGTCTCCTAGCAGGAACCCAGAAAGTCATATATATATTTTCTTTTATAGAGAAAAGGGTTTTTTGTTGCTTTTTTTTTTTGAAAAAAAGAAACCAATATTTATTGAACACCTACTACGTGGTAGGTACTGTTACTTATGCTATCTTATTTAATTCTCATAGGCCTATGTAGAATAGTATAGAGGGTGCTTGCTTACCAATTTGGAGGTAGTCTCCTGCCAAAATGGGACGACAGGGCATATAAGAAAGATCTGTTGGCCTTACATTTTGGCAGGAAATTAATTTCCTGCTGGTTGAGCTTCATGGGGCAGAAATGTCTCTTGGGGTAAAAACTTGGACTGAGAATCAGTTTTGAAATACAACCCACTAACTGAGGAATGTATGTACCTAGTCCTTTGGCTCACTCTGTGGAGACATACCTGAGAAATACCAACCAACATCACCTTCCAGTGGCTTTAATGCAGAAACAACACTTAAATGCAGCAAGAGAATTATAAAGCAAACTAAGAAAGTACTGAAAGTTAAAGTTCTCCATCAATCAATTATTTGACTGTCCTTAGCAAGGCCCTCTCATTTGCTATGGTTGTAGCCTGATGGATGTGACATATATGACCCCTGTTCTCCACATAAAAACAATGTAGGATAGATTACTTGGAAAATTCCCATACTTTTGAACCTTTAGTTTGGCTTGCTCAATCCTCCTTCTAGGGTACCTTATTATACCCAAAAGTCTGAAAAGTTAAAAGTCAAATTTCTCAGCATCCCTTGCAGCTAAGATTTGAGGAGAAAATCAGGCTTTGCCAATTAGAGGCATCCAGGCAAAAGTTAGAAGGTGGAAATGAAGCAGATGTCTTGTTCTTTCAGCTGTTTTTTCATGAAAGTGAGGTCATGAACACATGATGTTTTCTGTCACTCAGTGCTCAGCCACCAGCTTTGTGGGTTTTGAGAGGCAGGAGCTACAGTGATTTCCTGGTTCTGGCTTCTGATTCTGGAATACAGTGGTGGGTTCTTGAACTCAAGAGTTTCAGTGGTGGCCTCAGAGGCAATAGCTCCTGTGGCAGATCATTTTTGTAGGGTTCAAGGAGTCATTACTGCCCTAACCTAGAGAGCTCCCTTCTACAACTCTGCCTCAAAGTTTATAAATCCTTAAATCCCTGTATTAAATCTCCTTCTGCTTAATGCCTGTAGTAGTTTCTGTTTCCTGCACTAGATGCCATGAGAAAGGAACCCAGTCACCCAAGCTGGTTTGGCTCAGTGGTTAGAGTGTCCGCCTGTGGACTAAAGGGCCTTAGGTTCGATTCTGGTCAAGGGCACATGCACAGGTTGGGGGCTTGATCCCCCGTAGGCGGTGTGCAGGAGGCAGCCAATCAATGATTCTCTCTCATCATTGATTTATTTCCCTCTCTCTTCCTCTCTCCCTCTCCTTCCTTTTAATAAATTTAAAAAAAGAAAGGAACCCAGTCTTAGGAGATAAAAGCAGGGGATGAGAGGGAAGAGGAAATTAGAAAGGAGTTTATGGAGGAGGTAACTCTTTAGCATAAAGAAAGAAGGATTTCAAACAGTCCAGAAGGAGAGATGAGGGCTCCGTGTGGAAGTGATTACAAAGCTTGCTTCTCTTTCCCCAGGTTGGTACCTCCCTATCAAGGTCCACCCTTCAGCTGGGTGGATTATGGTTTTTATTAAGGCCTGGACTGGAATGAATAGTTACTTGGAGTGTCTGTTTGTTGTCACTAGGAAGTGTGTTATTTCAATATGGGATTCAATACCCAGAAAATAGATGGTCATGGAGTCCCTCACGGATCCTGCAAAGATAAATACATCTGGAGAGGGCAGCGCTTTTCCTTTCCCATGGCCTCCCTTCATCACCCAGCTGGCAACGGCAGGCTGCTGTCTGGGCTCAGCTCCTGATCACCTATCTCCCCAGGGGAGCATAAAACAGAGGAACCAGGTGTTCTCTGACATGGCAAATCAGAAGAAAAATCACTAGATTGGGAGTAAGGAGACCTGGGATCTAAATTTAGCTCTGCTGCCTACCAGCTGTTTAACCTTGGACAAGTTTAATTAATAACCCAATCTTGACTATCTGGTGAATCTGCCCACTGCCGTTCATTGTAAAGGCTGCCTGCCACCTTAACTCCAACTGTGATAATTTCTCCTGTTACAGCTCCTGCTCTCTGTGCATGCCCCAGAGTCCATTCTTCCTGGGGCATCCAGAATAATCGTATAAGAGCGCTATGTCGCCTCTTCTTTAATGCTCCCCAGTGGCTCAGGTTGCCAAAACTTTGGGGCAAGACATTGATTTGGTGTCAGTGGGCCTCGCTACCCTCTTCTCCAGAAAAAGCTCTTTTTTAAGGTGAACTAGTAGCAATGGTTCCAAAAGTGGGGCATTCAACCTGAGGGGTACGTAAGACAGTCCACTGGGGTGTGGGTTGAAAATATTAGAACTTTTGTGTATATTTTTCTTAAATATTCAGGAGATTAAGCTTTACCACCATCTAACATCAGGTGTCCTGGCTCAGATCATCTTTCAAGTTGTCACATGTCACAGATGGACCTGTGTGCCATGTCTAAAGGTCGGCAGCTCAAGGTTAAGAGGTTGGTGACTGCCTATGTAGGCTCTGGAGCCAGACTTCCTGGGTAAGTGCTTTTTAATTGGTGATTATTATTGTTATTATTATTCATTATTTTTACTATTATCATTCTGACAAAGAGTGGCGCTCCCATGGTGCAAAAGGAGTTACACAAAATTGACAAGTGGATTAATAAGATTCCTGATAAAGAACAATTGACTAACATAAGCCCAAATGAACCCCAAGAATGTGATGGGGCTGTTGCTTGCTCAGTTCTGATTATGAACTCACTGCTACCACATTAGGAAGTAAAGGCAATGACAACCTAATTTGCCATGATGAGAATTAGGCCAAAAAAACAAAGTCAAAATTATGAAGTCTACTTTAAAAAAGATTTATATTCACTGCCATTAAAGATGACCCATACCTGCTGTGTATTGTGCTTTGACATATTGGCTGTTGTAAGTACATGTACATAACTTATAATTAAACAAACATCTTGGGGGTAACTGCTCACAAACATTTTCCCAGAAGAGTTGCACAATAAAGAAATTTGGAGACCACTGAGCTAGGCATGGACTTGGGTTTAAACTGTGAAGGAACTTGTCCTAGATCCAGCATGGTTCTTTGGCCTAATGTAAGAAGGTTTACTCATTGGTCATTGATACTTCTAATGCATTTAAAAGAAGAGTCATTACTCTGCAGTATACTTTCAATGAGCTTTAAAGAAGTAGTCTTTAAAATTTAGAGTACAGTGGGGCCTTGACTTACGAGTGTCCTGACTAATGAGTTTTTCGAGACACGAGCCGTCTCTCAGCCGATTTTTTGCTTTGAGTTGCGAGCTAAAATTCAGGTTACGAGCCAGCTTCAGATACCCCACCACTAGTTGGCACAGCGAACGTCACAGTGAACACCACAACATCAGCCCAGCATCATGTGTCTCACTTGTTCACTGTTGATTTGACATACGAGTAATTTGAGTTACGAGCTCCGTCATGGAATGAATTAAACTCGTAAGTCAAGGCCCCACTGTATTTTACCTGCAAAATCATTTGATTTGGATATTGTCCTCCGATATTTACCCAGAATGAAAGAAAAAATGGAAATATTACATACCATACAAAATTATGTCACCAATAGGATGGGTTATGGTGACCTGCACCCCCATGATGGTGAATTGTCTCCTGACATTAGAACCAATTGGATCACACACCAGTTCCATCATTTAGAACCCAGTAAGCAATGCCCTTTGTACACCGCAGTCATTCCCAAAGTAATTTGTTTACCCCAGCCATCAGAACACAGTCAATAAATGGTAGGGATTGACAAAGTGGCACTGTAGAGGCAACAGAGGGAAATTGGAAAAGTGAATTGTAGGTGGTGAGTGACTAGCAATAAATAATCAGCTTATTCCTATTGCAGAAATGTCTGTGACCAGGAGAAAACATGATCAGTGGAAAATTTGAATCGGATAAAAGTGGGCCACTAATTCTATGTGAATACATTCAAGAGTGAATATATTCTGATTCTCTAATCACAATGGCTCTTCACAATACCTGGTTTTGTTAAAACCATATCTGGCATCTGAAATTATACCATTACTGATTCACTCCTTGGAGCTAAACACAGGCCTCTTCATGTACTCTCTTTTGAAAAACAAGCACTCCTAGAAAGAGTTAGAACTTCAACTCAAAGACTCTTTAGCGTGACTTGGTTTATTAAGTGTTTCCAACCTGTAGGAGAGCTCTGGGACAGTATTAGGGCTCTGGGCATCCTAGGATGGGGGTGCACCAGGAGGGACTTGGGGAAAGAATAAAGGTGAAGAAGGAAAGTGCTAGTGGCCAACTTTAATGGTTTTAGTTTTAAAAAAGAAAGAACTTGATTGGAACCCTTTAGTTCAGGTAAAAAATAGACTTTGTCAACCACTGAATTTATCAAGATCGTCTGGAGTTAGGTAGAAATCACATCTTTCAGAATTAATCTAGTATAACACAACATTCGAGGGACCTCAAGTACGGTCAACCCTCAGTTTTCAGTGACCCTGCCATTGGCTTTTTGATTGTTGATGGGCAATCCGGGGTACAAATCACAGCACTCTGGGCAATCACACACATTTTCTTATCAGTTATGGACAAACAAGAGACAGGAACATGAATTTCTGGAAAAAAATTGCTCTTCAACACACAAAATTGTTGTGATTAGGGATTACCTGTCATACATTTTGCAAGATCCCATTTCTCATTGTTATTGTGGATGATTGAGCAGTGGCCATTCTGATGAAATCATTTTGATGATTTTATTTCTGCTAGTCACCTCTGCTTGTTCAGCAAGCTGATACATCTGCTCAATAACCTCCTCCCCTCCCCCACATAACTGATTGATTTATTAGATTCAATGGAAAAAAATCAAAGTCATTTGACACAGATGAACTTATTTGACAGAGGGTATTTGTCAGTTTCTAACTAAATCGATAGGTTATTTTTATCTTGATTTTTTATTTTCATTTCAGGAAATAACAAGTTTAGCTAACTAAAGAGACCAGGTGTCTAAACGATGTGGCTGGTGGTGCTGACAGATACTTGATGTGACATCAATCGACTAAACTGACAGGAACATCAACGAGTTCAGTCAAAATGTTTGAATCCATCAGTGGGGAATGTCAACCCATTGTTACTCTGGAGAAAGCACTCAAGTGTCTGCATTTTACAACAGGGAAGTACAAGGTGCTTGGCCTCAGGAAACAAAAAGCTGATCCAAAAGGAGGATTTGGAAGAACCTGAGGAATTTTTGTGTCTTCTGATCTTCCGCAGGGACCTGAGCTTCTCAAGGAAAGACCACCTTGTCTCTCTCGTACTGTGCAGCCACAGAGCAGCTTTTTACAGAGCATGAACACTGTCTCCCATGGACTCTTGGGGCCAAGATCAGTTGCCTAGGGAGGGATGGGGAAAGCCTGGGGGAAAGGAGAAGATGGCACTTGCACTTGTCCTCTATACCAGCTGGTAGCCAAGTCAGCAGGATGGGTCAGGTTTGGGTGCCACGCTCTTCTGTCTTCTCCACCAGACAATGTGGTATGGTGCTGGTCCCTCCCTCAGAGTGGAGGAATCAGGTTTGGTGGAATAAGGAATGCACAGGGAAGTGATAGAAAAGTAGGCTCTGTGTCCAGGTGACTGAGTTTGAGTCTTAGTTTCCTCCACCCCCAGCATCATGACCTTGGGCAAATTATAGGGTCTACGTTCTCCCATCTACAAAATGAGGATGGTGGTAATATCTGTCCAAGATTAGCTTCATGGGCAATTGGCCAGTGCAATTGCATATGGCCCATGCTTAAAATGGCCCCAGGCCTAGAGTTTGATGCTCTACAATTGCCATCTTGAAATTCTTAATAATTCAAATGTCTTTAATTATTCAGGGAAGCTGATAGGATAATGGGTCCTGAGTGGGTCAGGCTTGGATCCTCGGCTCACATGCACCTCTGCCTCCTGCTGCCTCTCTCTATTCTTGACCACCTACTCCCTCCTTCCCTCCGAGCCCTCACCTGGACACTGCTGCTACCTTCTGTGCACAGATGTGCCCAGGTGTCTGCGCACAGTTACGAGGAGGGTCTGAGTTGGACTATGCACCCACAGCATCTTGGTCCATTCTGGTACTAAGCACATCCTGGCTCAGAGGTTGCAATCCCTTGGGGGTTTCCCACTCTTGGTGGGTTGGGGCAGAGAGCCTGTGAGAAGGGGAGATTGCTAGCTCAACTCTTCCACTCTGTTTAGGGCATCAGTCTGATGGCTGGTGGGAGAGGAACCTGGCAGCCAGTGGGCCTATTGTGGGTTCATTGAGTTGTGGGGTAGGGACCCTGGGTGCCTGTGAGAGTATACACTCACCTAGCAGGTAGCCTGGTGGCCCAGAAAGTGAAACATTAAATATCATATAAAAACACCATGACAAAGAGAGAGAGAGAGAGAGAGAGAGAGAGAGAGAGAGAGAGAGAGAAAACCACCCAAGGAAGAATGAAAAACTCTTACAATTTTAGTACTTTTAACTGCTTTTTGAACAAGGGCCCCCATTTCCATTTTGCACTGGGTTCTACAAACTCTGTAGTTGGCCCTGACTCTTCAGGACTGTAGTGGGGATCAGGTGGATAACCATCTAATTCTGAAAGCGCTCAGAGCAGGGCTGGTGTCAGGCAGTGCTCAGTACTCTTGTCCATTTGGGCTTTGTCCCCTTGGAGAGGGTAGGCCACAGTCATGCTCCATGGAGGGGCTTCCCTCAGCTCTTTGAGCCCATAACAATCAGAGAATCATCTGCTCTCTTCCTAACTCCTGACACACTTCTTTACTTTGGGCCAGGCACTGGGAGGTAACTCATTTTGCAATAGTCAGAGCAGGTCAGGACCAGGGCTATGGCCAGGGAGCAGGGGGATGCCATGTGGTCACGTCCACTGCGATTCAGCTCATTTCCAGCATGATAATGAAGTCAAGAATGAGCTTCTGAAATGAACTCTCGATCAGGAGGGAGGCAGTAATTGTGCTGGTTATTAGCAAGTGCTCCTGGATGGGGGTTAGGGGCAGGAGCAATAGTATTAAATGAATTTCCTTTGCAAGTTCTGCTGTGCAAAGTAAGAGATATAAATGCTACATTATGCATTTAAAATACCTCCAGGGTTTGGTTTATAGACTTGTTTATATTTATATATTTATTTGAGTGTTTATGGCTTTCGCTCTGTCATTTTCACGTGGGTGTCTCTATACTCATTATGGTTTTATGGCCGCTTTTTGGAAATCAGTGGCTGCACACACCAGCACATGATTTGATGAGTGAAGGAGATCCAGAAAAGTTTAATATTGCAGTTGGGGGAAGAGTCTTCCCTTGGGGTAAGAAAGTTAAAAATGAAGCTTGAGGTCTGCATGCGTTAGTTAGAATCTTGAGGAGTTATTGCGAGAAGGCAGCGAGACATGGCCCTGTCCTGCCCCTCCCGGAAAGAGGAGGGGGCAGAGGCCTTGAACGGTGGAGAGACTGACCATAGGTCTCATAGCTTATTGTTGGGAAGGCTGGACGAGGTCCCAGTCTCCTAATGGCCATAGCTACTCTGGACCCTCCTTCTTTTCCTTCCTATATACGCAGAGTGACTTTTAAGGGCCCACAAAAATGCTTTAATTTATTTTAAAATAAGAAGGAAAAATTGCATATAATCCAGCCTGCATTATATTCATCTTGATACCAATGCAGTCATAAAATATAATTTTTTTAATATTTTTTTTATGGAGGAAGGGACCTATTAAAGCCAAGTGCCCAGGGCCCCCACTAGTCATAATGTGGCCCTGCCAATACAGACCACCCAAGAGAGCTATGGGAGAAATGTGGGGGGGGCATCCCCCTGAGTCACCCCTAATCCACAATGATGCTGAAGCTCCACTCCTTCCCCTTTTAAGCTCCAATGTCTCAGATGTCTTTTTGTCTATCTCTGCAGAGAGATCATTTCAAACGGGGAAGAGGAGGTTCTGAGCAATTCATCATGATGGGTGAGGAGTAACAGGGAACCCACACTCAAGTAAAGCCTTGCAGACTCATTTTGATCAGAAGGCACTTGAGGATGTTCCAGGCTTCAAGGTCTCCATGGTGTGTGTGAGTCAGAGCTGCTGTATAAATGGATGATTGGCCCATTCACAGGAGGTTCCATTCAGTAAAATGAAAGATGTTGGGCACCTGGGATTGGGTGTGTATTGCTTGGCCTGTATCTCTCCCAACCTGACTAGCCTGTGAGGCTCTCCAATCTCAGTAAAGGGACCGTCGCTGCTGAAGGTCTGTGTCCCCACCCTCCAAATTCATATGCTGAAACCCTAACCTCAGAGGGATGCTCTCTGGAGGTGGAGACTGTGGGAGGTGAGCAGGCCATGAGCTTGGAGCCCTCATACTAGAGTTAGTGTTTTTATAAAAAAGACCCCAGAACGCTCCATTTCCCTTTCCGCCCTGTGAGGACACAGCATGAGGACGGCTGCCTATGAATCAGAAGGTGGACTCTCACCAGACACTGAATCTGATGGTACCTTGACCTTGAACTTCTAGTCTCCCAAACTGAGAAATAAAAATTTGTTGCTTAAAAGCCACTTAGTCAATGGTATTTTGTTATAGAGTGTCGAAGAGACCAGGACATTCACCTGATATGCAGGCCCCTCTCTCACTCACAATGCAGCAGCGATCCCTGTTAGCTCCCCTCTAAATTACATCTGGAACTGCTTTTCTCATCGCCTGCACTGGTACGTGGCAGAGCCGAAGGCACCACTGTTTCTCCTGGGTTATGTGAGTAAGATCAGTCTCTACTTCCTGCTGTGCCTGCCTTCAGTTCAGCCTGAGGAGGCTGAGCGGTCCTTTGAATAGTGGTCCTTCCTGTGCTCAGGACCCTCCAGTGACTGCCCAGTGCACTCAGACACAAGCCAAGACCCTCTGCCACCCAATTGGCCTCCATAATCTGGACTCTGGCTACTTCTCTGATCTTTGCACGTGTCATTCCCTCTGCTGAGAAGACCCTGCCCTGGTTAGTCAAGGCTTCTTCTCAGGAAGGCATTCTTCACCCTCCTTTCCTCGACATCACCACCACCTTGTGAGGAATGGTCACCTGTCCGAATTCAAACAACGCGCTCGGAGACATGAAGTATGGCGGAAATGAGACCTTTCATGCGGTCTTGCAAGAGTGGGTGTCTGGTTGAACAGCCACACTCAGAGCAGCAATCACAGGCTATTTATCTCTAGGGTGCGAGAGTCCCTCCTCCGGTTCCTCCTTGGCTGAGTACTGTGGAGTTAGCGTACATCATACATCGGTAGGTCTCATTGTCTCCCACTGGGCCATTTAAGGAAATGGGCTGAGGCCTTTTCTAGTTGTCTCCACCTCTCCCTGTCTAGCTGAGGCGGGCGTGAGGTGTTTCGTCCTGGGCGCCTCTGGGGTTTTCACCATGATGCTGGCTCACGTACACAGTTCTTTGTTCTTGTACCCTCTCCCCTCCGCCCTACATCCTGTTTGCCCTGGGAAAAACTCAGTAACCACCTGGCCACATGCTGTTTTCTCTAAAAGTTGACTATGCTGATGATGGATCACAGAGGCCTATTTCCGACACCTGACACTAGCATACCCCATTTTCTGTCTGTCCGTCCCGTCACTGGGGATGAACACCTACCCCTCTCAGGACAGGGACCACATCTTACTCAGTCACATCCCTAAACTTCTCACAAATCACATGCTCAAATGATATTTGTTGCATAAATGGATCAAAGGCTGGGGCTGTAAAGTAATTTATTCTTTAAAAATGTCAGAACATCTGCCTGGATGGGCAGGTTTTATTTTTATCCCAGATTTGGATCCTCAAATCCTGTTAATCCCTCCTCTTCTCACGGGGGTTCTTGCCTAGTTCCACCCCTCTTCTCTTTTCAAACTGCTTTCCGGAAATAGCTCAGGAGCTGGTCCCCCTGCCTGTCCTCATCTTGCTAACCTCATCTTGCTAATGGAGGGAATTCCTAAGGGATAACTTGAGCCTGCCCCTCCCTGCTGAGGACCTGCAGAGGCTTCTGCGGCTGTCAGGGTGGGTGTCGTTGCTCAGCCCTGTGTCCAGCCTCCCTTCTCACCTGCCTGCCTTGCTCTCGTGGCTGCAGGGTCTGTGCTTTGTCAGTTCCTGAAACTGTCCCACTGCCTCAGGCCATAACTTCTGTGTACCATAAATTATCTTGACACCATTATTGCTTAAAACAGTTCTCAAATTGACAGGGAAGGGAGAGGCAGAAGGGAAAAAAATCACTTCTCACCCCAATAAATTTCAGGTGGAACCATGGGTAGAGGAAGAAAGTGAGGAGCACAGCAGAAGGAGCCAGAGATGTAGCAGAGGGGCTGGGATAATGTTCCTGGCAAACATTTGTCCATTAATTCAGCCAACATCCGCAGAACGCACATTGGGAGCCAGGTGGATGTGGGGATGGGTGCTGGAAGGAGGGGTGCAGAGGTGCCATGAGCATCAGTTTGTGGTGGGGCAGACAGGAGGCAGGTAGTTAGGTCCCAGAGTAATGAATGTCCAACGGAAGGAAGCAGGGGTGCTGAGGGAGCCCAGAGAGAGAGGGCTCCCCATGCCTGGAGAGCAGTGTGCTCTGTGCAAGCCTTCAATGGGGAATAGGAGGGGGTGGGGCAGGATGCAGGAAGGCCAGAGGAGAGCAGAGCGTGGGCCTTAATACCCAGGATTGAGCCGTGGGACCAGTTCCAGGATGCTTGCTGCTAAGAGGGTAAGGTGACAGGTGAGAGGGTGCCGGGAGCCGGTCCATCCTTGCTGTTTCAAAGGACCTGGCATATATGGCATACGGTTCTTAATATGTTTGCTCACCTTCTTGGCGCTGTGTTTGAACCAAGGTCACCTCTCTGAGAAAGGTTGTTTCCCCAGGTAGGAATTTTTCCCTGAAGTCAGGGAGGGGATGCCTCTCCTAGAAAGGTTGTTTCCCCAGGTAGGAATTTTTCCCTGAAGTCAGGGAGGGGATGAAACCCCTCAACTAAGTGCCAGGCGGGTAATTAATCACTTTAACTACGAACAATCATGCTTAAGCTACATAATCTTTACTCCCTGGAATGGAGATAAGAAACACCCTAACCTTTGGAATAGAGATTGATGGGATTGAATCAACTGGTATAAATACAGATGTAACAAGACAGAAAGAGACAGAACTTAGAACACAGAATTCAGAAGACAGAACCTACACGGAGCCTGGAGACAGAAGAACTTCACTGGTGAGAACATGGCAAAAGATCCTGGACTGAACCTGACTATAGAACATGGCAAGAGAACCAGACTAGAACCTGGTGACTGGACCTGGCTGGAGAACCTATAGAACCTGGCAATAGAACCAGGCAAGAGAACCCAACCATGCTGATCAACTGAACGCTGCCTCTGTGTCATTCCTTCTTCGCCGACTCCGTCCACACCTTTGGGGACCCCTGGACCTGCTGGGGTTGGACCCCGGCAAGAGGGTAAGGTGGGCAGATGAGGAGTCAGATGCAGAGCTTGGAAATACACTCCCTTGGCAGTATGGACTTGGAGGCAGGCAAAGCATCCAGGAGGCCATTGCAGGAGCTCATTTGAGAGGTGATGACAGTGAGAAGGTGTGTAGGCAACCTGTCCTGGGGACCTGCTAGAGGTTTATGGTTGGAAGACAGCTCAAAGGCCACTCCTGGGGACAGGGACACTAGAGAAGGAAGACTTCAGGTGCAGGTAGATGGTCTGAGAGTAAAGGAGGTGGGGGCAGAGTGGCGAGAAGGGCAGAGCAGTTGTGACGGTCAGTTTAATGCATGGACTGGCTGGACTACAGCCCCCAGTTATCCAAGCCAACACTAATCTAGGCGTGGGGTGAAGGCACTTTGTAGATGTGATTAAAGTCCATGATCAGTTGACTTTAAGAAAGGAAGATTATCCTAGATGTTCTAGGGTGGGCCTGATTCAATAAGTTGAAAGACCTTTTAAAAACAGAAGTGAAGCTTTCCTGAACAAAGAAAACAAACAAACAAAATTCTACCTGTGGACAGTAGCTTCAGCCTATACCCAAGAATTCCCTACAGATTTTGAACTTGCCACCCAGTCCCACAATTGTAAGCCAGTTCCTTGCAATAAATCCATTTATATCTCTATATCTCTATCTATCATCTACCTATCATCTACCCATCATCTACCTATCATCTATCTATCTATCTATCTATCTATCTATCTATCTATCTATCTATCTATCTATCATCTATCTTTTCTGGTTGACCCCTGACTGATACACCAGCTAGGAAAGGAGCCAAATCCAGCCCCTCCCCTGAGGCAGGCCTCCCCAGGTGAAGGTGCCTTTATCAGGACTCCTGTGGAATAACAGGCAGCAAAGACAAGTCCGTCTGGGGAAGGGAAGCACCTTTGTGGGTAAACACCTGTGCCTGCAATGGTAGGACTGATTCCTGCCTCTCAGAGAGACCCAAACCAATCTACCCAATGCGCCTGTCTTTATAAGTTACCCTTTCCCTTCTCCAACTCCAGGGCAATTCCCTTGGGGGTTAGCACATCGCAGGAGAATGCCGTTTTTGGCATCTTTCTTTCCCTTTTAGTTCTAATATCTCCCGGCTCCCCACTCAGGATTTGAAATATATCTGCTGTGTTTTTAATGAAGATCCTGCTCTATCTGCATTTGCTTCCATTAACCAAAATCAATCCCAGGAGTCTGGGGGTGAGATCAGTTTTGGTCTAGGTAGCCGTGCCAATTTCCACCGCTTCCAATAATATTTCAAACTTATCAGGGGCTCTTGGCAAGCCAGACCTTTCCACATGGTTTGCCCATTCATTAATTTAGCCTCCTGCCACTATGGCGAGACAGAGACTGCGACAGGGGTGCACCGGGAGAATGAAAAGGGGTGCTGGAGGGGAGAGGGTCCTGGTTAACAAGGGGGGAGTCCTCCCAGAGCAGATGCTTATCTCCATCCACAATGGGTGGCTTTCTTTTCTTGGATGAGCTCTGCACCGCTCAGCAGGAGGCCTCCATGAAGCAGGAGCAGCACAGGCCCGAGATGAGATCCGCATTGTCCTCATGACTGTTGGAGAGCAAAGTCCTCCTTCATGCATACCCTGTTCAGCCTGACACTAGCTCCCAAGGACTGAGTCAGGTGACCTGAATGAGGATGCTGCCTGCAAGACTGCACAGTGTGGGCTGAAGGAGGCTGGAAGGAAGGGAAGGGAAGGCCTGGAGGTTGCCCCTAACCGACTCCCAGATGTGTGAGTCTCACTCCAGAAGCATTCATTCTGGAGGGGTTGAAGTCTCACAGAGGCGGGAGAAAGTGTTTGTGTGTTATCCTCACAGCAGCCCTGCTAGGTTATTATTACTATTCTCTTTTTGCAGAAGGAGAAACCGAGGCTCTGCCTGGCTGTAAAGTCGTGGCCGTCCCTTGTATATGTGATGTCCCTTACAGAGAAGGCAGAATCCAATGGCAACGCTTGAAAGAGGCAGTGAGGCTCTGTGGAGAGAACCCGGTTTCTGGCCCAAGCACAAGACTTTGGGAGACTCACTTAATGCTACAGGGCCCCAGTTCAGTTAATGGTTAAACAGATAGTTCAATGCAGTGGCAAAGTGAAGGATTTGAAATCAGACTGCCACATTGTTAAGTGCTCAGTAAGTGTTAACTATTGGAATTCCGCATAGAAACATCGTGAGGATCATTTCTTCAGCTCATTTTTAAACGAATGAGGTCTGCTTTCTGCATAACATTGTGTTTGCACTATACTAGCTATGCAAACACATTGAAAGGGTGGGAAGCATACAATTATTATTTTTATAATGCCAGGAAATAATTTTCATTTTATATTTTTTATTGATTCCAGAGAGGAAGGTAGAGGGAGAGAGATAGAAACATAAATTATGAGAGAGAATCATTGATAGCTGCCTCCTGCACACCCCCTACTGGGGATCAAGCCCACAACCCAGGCATGTGCCCTGATAGGGAATTGAACTGGGACCTCTTGGTTCATAGGTCGATGCTCAACCACTGAGCCACCACAGCCAGGCCAAGGAAATACTTTTTAAAAGGTGATTGCTCAAGTAGGTAAAACTGTTGAGGAGATGGTTGAAGAAATGAGGTGGTCAGATTTGGGGGTGATTAATGCAGAAAGATTTCACAGAAGATTAAGTCTGGGCAGGGTTTGGAAAGAGGTAAGGGCTGTGTTTTGGAAAAAGAAGCATTCATTCTGGAGGGGTTGAAGTCTCACAGAGGCGGGAGAAAGTGTTTGTGTGTATTTATGTGTGTGTGTTGTGTGTATGTTTATGTATGTCTCCATGTGTGTCTATATCAGTGTGCATCTGTATGTGTATGACTGTGTATATGTCTATGTGTGTGTCTGTGCCTATGCATGTTTGCGTGTGTCTGTGTAATGTCCATGTGTGTATCTGTGTGTGCCGGTGTGTCTGGCATAGGGAGAGAAGATGGTCAGTTGCCTGGAAGGAGCCTGCTCTGATGGGTGTGGCTGTTGCTGAGGGCAGTGGAGCAGGGTGGTGGCGAACCATGAAGTCCATGAGTGGTAGTCTCACTTGGTAGCAAGACTTAGTCTGTAGAGTTCTTGGCTTGTTTCCTAGAATTCCAGAATTGTGAACTAGAAAACATCTGGTTCAGCCCCCAGTCTATCAGGCTAGTAAATATTATCCATTTTTTTACAAGGAAGAAACTTGTAAGGTGCCAAGAGTTGTGATGGGACCACTATCACGTACCCCACTTTGTCCTGGCCTGTCCCTGTGTCCCAATACCTTCTGCAACAGAGGCAATAATTGGTCCAGAAGTGGGTGGGAGGAGGTGTCAGGGAGGAAGGGGGAACAAGCAGGATCTTGCAATTCTAAATAAGGCAAGTCATGAAGCTAGTGGCAAAACCCTGCAACGCCATTCTCTGGAGGAGAGGTGAATTGTTCAAACACTCCTTTCCCTTCATCCCATGCCCTGCTTCCCTTGAACCTCGTATCTGATGTCCCATATTCTATGACAAGTTCTACACTGAACTCCCCCATTGCCACAGTGCGGCTCCAAACGTCCTGCATTCTTGCATTCTCTCCCCTGTGCCCTGTGCTGACTCATCTGTATCGTTTATACCAGAGCCCTTTTCACACCTCTCCTTTACCAGCGAATATTCCACATTATATACATTAACCCTTCATCTGCACCTAACACCCCAATTTGATGTTCTAGACCCCACGCCCACACAGTCTATTCTCCCAGCACCCTGTGCTCTGGTAGTCAGCGTTCTCATTTAAAACTTTTTTAGAGTAAACAGCACTGAATACTTCATTTGCTCAGGGACTCCTCCACAGGTGGTTTTGTGCTGCTAAATGCCTGCTCCACTGGTCAGTGACAGTTAAAACATTTTTTCATCAGCTCTCAATGGTTGGACATTGACCTATGAGCCAGGAGGTCATGGTTCAATTCCGGGTAGGGGCACATGCCCGTATTGAGGGCTCGATCCCCAGAGTGAGGTGTACAGGAGGTAGCTGATCAATGACTCTCTCTCATCATCGATGTTTCTCTCTCTCTCTCTCTCTCTCTCTCTCTCTCTCTCTCTCTCTCTCTCCCTTCCTCTCTGAAATCAATAAAAATATATTTAAAACACCATTTTTTTTTTTCATCAAAGGAGCTTAGGGGCAACAATCTGGCTGGAAGAGAGTGGTCTTAATGTCTTAAAGTTGTATGTACATAGCAAGGCCATTGTTTTTACTTAGCTTGAATACTAAAGGTCAGCAAAAATAGCAAAGTTTCCTAAAAATCCTTTTGTTCACCCTTTATACGAGATTGAGGAAATGCCTAGTCACCACATCTAAGAACATTATTCTTAGGATTTTATTGTTATTAATATTATTATTACTTGGGATGGCTGGGGTGTTGGTGTTGGTGATGACACAGAGACTAAACCTTCCCCACCGCCAGCCAGCTTTTGTTGCTGCTGCTGGCATGATGCCCACCGCTGTCTTCTGTTCTCTGCACATTTTGGGACAGTAGTCACTAGCCACATGTGGCTGTTGAACACTTGAAATAGGGCTGGTCCAAATTGCGATGTGCTCTAAATGTCAAATACCACTGGTTTTCAAAGACTGAGTACAAAAAAAAGAATGAAAAATATATCATTAATAATTTTTAATGTTGATTTCACGTTGAAATGATACTATTTTGGATATATTAGAATCAATTAAATAAAGGATTGTAATTAATTAGAGGCCCGGTGCACAAAAATCGTGCAGGGGGAGGGAAGGGGTCCCTCAGCCAGGCCTGCACCCTTTCTCAATCCAGGACCCTTTGGAGGATGTCAGGCTGCTGGTTTAGGTCCGATCCCACAGCATATTACACTTTTATTATTATTATAGACTAGTGGCCCGGTGCACAAAATTCGTTAAAAGGGAATTAATTAGAGGAAATATTTTAATATTGCTATTTGCCCTTTCTCTATAATAGAAGTGTCAGAGATGAAAGAAAATTAGTAAAATGTATAAGAAAATCTTCCTCCTGTCAGAGTCTGGGGTGCACTGTGGGACTCAGAGTCAAGTCCCTGCCCATCCGTGCGTGCCTCAAAATTGCGCGAGACCCAGACCCGGCTGGACCCACCCGCATTGGGCAAGATCCAGATCCGGCTGGCCCCACCCCCATCAAGCCCTACTGGGGGGGCACAGCCTCAGGTCCCCTGTCAAGTTCCACTGGGTGGGGGACGCAGCCTAAGACCCCCTGGCGCATGCCAGGTGGGTGGTGCATCCTCAGGTCCCCCAGCACACCCTCAGGTTTCTAGACCTGGCGCCAGGGCAGGGTGCATGGCCTGAGGTCCCCCGGCCTGGTGCTGGGGCAGGAGGTGCAGCCTCAGGTCCCCCGGCCTAGGGCAAAGGGTGTGGCTTGAGGTCCCCCGGCCTGGCACCGGGGTGGGGGGCACGCCTTGAGGTGCCCTGTCAAGTCATGCCCTGTGGGGGTGCGGCCTGGGGTCAACTGTCAAGCCCTGCTGGGTGGGGGGGCATGACCTGAGGTCTCCCATCCCGGCACCGGGGCAAGGGGTGCGCCTTGAGGTCTCTGGTCAAGCCCTGCTGGGCTGGGGGCATGGCCTGAGGTCCACTGGCCTGGGGTGTGGGGTTGCACGTCTTGAAGACCCCCATCAAGCCCTGCTGGCGGGGGTTGCAGTCTCAGGTCCCCCACCCCGGCCTGGTGCCACGCAGCCTCAGGTTCCTGCTGACTGCTCATTACAGGAACCCCACCTCTGCTGTGGGTGCAGCCATCTTGTGTTATGGGAACCCCGCCTCTGCTGTGGGAGCAGCCATCTTGTGATGGTGTGAGGGTTAATTTGCATATTACCGCTTTATTATATAGGACTAGAGGCCCAGTGCACAAAAATTTGTGCACTTGGGGGGGGGGAAGGGGGGCCCCTCAGCCTGGCCTGTGCCCTCTCGCAGTCTGGAACCCCTCGGGAGATAACGCCCTGCTGGCTTAGGCCTGCTCCCGGGTGGCAGAGGGCAGGCCCAATCCCTAGGTGCAGCCCCTGGTCGGGCTCAGAGCAGGGCTGATTGGGGAGCTGGGGCACCGCTCCCTGTCATGCACAGAGCAGGGCGGATTGGGAGGTTGCAATGACACCCTCAGTCATGCTCAGGGTAGGGCTGATTGGGGTGTTGGGGCACCGCCCCCTGTCACACTCAAGGCAGGGTCGATGGGGAGGTTGCGGCGCCACCCCCTGTCACACACAGAGCAGGGCCAATCATGGGGCTGGGGCGCTGCCCCCTGTCATGCACAGAGCATGGCCCATCAGGGGGTTGGGGAGCTCCCCCTTGTCACTCACAGAGTAGGGCTGATAGGTGAGTTGGCGCACCGCCCCCTGTCACACACAGAACAGGGCGGATCAGGGGGTTGGGGCACCGCCACTCTCACACTCAGGGCAGGGCCAATGGGGAGGTTATGGCTCTACCCCGTCACACACAGAGCAGGGCCCATGGGGTGGGGGGGTTGGGGCGCCGCACCCAGTCACACACAGAGCCGCAGGGTGATCAGGGGGTTGGGGAGCTCCCCCCTATCAGGCACAGAGCAGGGCCGATCAGGGGTTTGGGGCACCTTCCCCTGTCATGAACAGAGCAGAGCTGATAGGGGAGGTTGTGGCCCCACTCCCTGTCACACACATAGCCGCAGGGCGATCAGGGGGTTTGGGTGCTGCCCCCTGTCACACTGATCCCGGTGCCGTGAGGCCTCTCAGCTCCACTGATCCTGGTGCTGGGAGGCATATTACCCTTTTACTATATAGAATAGAGGCCTGGTGCATGGGTGGGGGATGGCTGGTTTGCCCTGAAGGGTATCCTGGATCAGGGTGGGGGTCCCCACTGGGGTGCCTGGCCAGCCTGGATGAGGGGATGATGGCTGTTTGCAGCTGGTCTCATATCCTTCAGGGTGGGGGTCCCCACTGGGGTGCCTGGCCAGTCTGGGTGAGGGGCTGAGGGCTGTTTTCAGGCTGGGACTGAAGCTCCCAATTGCTCCTTTTTTTATTTTCTTTTTTTTAATTCTGGGCCAGCTTTAGCTCTGAGGCTTGGCTCCAGCTCTGAGGCCTCAGCTCCTGAAAGCAGGTATCTGGTTTGTTTCGGTTCTATAATCGAAACTCTGTATCAACTCCAGCTCTGAGATCCCAGCCGGCTGAAAGCTGGTCTCTGGGGTTTTGTTTAGCTTCTATATTTGTTACAATGTTTCTTAAACTGCAAGCTCAGAGGCCGGCAAGGCAGGTGGGGAACGTTGCAGTCCTCTGTCACTGAAGCAAGCAAGCCTCATGTTCACTTTAAGCTGCCTTGCTGCCGGCCGCCATCTTGGCTGGCAGTTAATTTGCATATCATGCTGATTAGCCAATGGGAAGGGTAGCGGTCATACGCCAATTACCATGTTTCTCTTTTATTAGATAGGATGTGTCTGTGACTTTTAATTTTTAAAATTAATATACTTAAACATTTAAAAATGTTGTTTGCTAAAAGAATCACACATGACACACAATGCCTTGCATTTTATTTCTATTGGACAGTGCTGGTCTAGAACCCTGGATCTTTAGTTGTTTGGCAACGTAGGTTCCATGGTCCCCTTGGACTCTGTCCAATTAGGGAACAGGTCTGGGGTGTGTCTGATTAATACCAACAGTCACGGAGAGGAGCACTTCACCTTATTGCCCACCTGCTCTGCGCCTCGCCCTTCCAAGGAATGTTGCTCACAGTAATGTTAAAGACCACAGAGGTTGAGAGTCTGTAGCCAAGATCTGGGGGGGGCTAGGTTTCAAGCCCAAATCTGTTAGACAAGCTGTCTACTGGGCATCCCTGGCACAATGCTCTGCCTCCCCTGCCAGAGAGAGCCAGACGGAAGAGGCCAGGGGTCAAGTACCGCCCCTTCCTGCTCGCAAATGCCTGTTTCTCTTGGCTGTACCAGGCCTTCGAGCCGGGGGAACACGATGGTGTGTTTTGGCTGTTAACAGAGCAACAAAGCCCTGGGGATGAGGCTCCCACCTTCCAGTCTCAGCTCTTGGGCAGCCTGCTTGGTGATGGCAGGGAATCCACCTCCTGCGTCTGCTTCCCAAGATGCAGACGGGGTAGGGGGGCACCCAGGTTCAGGTGAGAGCTGTTTACTGGCTCAGCCTCACATCCTGATGTGTGGTGTTGGCAATAGGACATCTGACTATTTAGACATGCAGACAGTGGGCTGAATTTTCATGTACTATGCAGGCATTTATAGACCCTTGATTGGGATGGGAAGGAGAGGAGGGCCTGAAAGTTATCTAGTGCAATCCTCTCATTTTACAGGCCAAACAAATGTAACCAGAGAGTTTCAATGTCTGCCCCAACTTGCCAGCAAGAGGTGGAAACTGCCACCCGGGCCAGTTCCTCTTGGTCAGCAGCCTTCCCGCCAGGATGGGAGAGAGGATCGCTGCTGACTGTTCCGGACCCAGACCCAAGGATTAGCATATACTCGTTACCGTCTCTGCCAGGGAGGCAGAGGCCTGCACACTCTGCTCCCAGGGCACCTGGCTGTTGCCAGCGGCTGCAAAGATTTCAGCGAGAGGGCTTCTCATGGCCTCAGAGACTCCACACCTCCCCCAGCTCTCCCAGTGCCTAGTCTTGGGCATGGACACTAGTGGCTCTACTGCTGGGTGGCAGGGCCACTGCTGTGAAGTTGATAATATGTCTTGGGCCCTCCCAGCTGCCTTCTTGTATAGGTACCTTCCTGCGGGTGCCTCTTTGATGAAGGATAACAATCAGGTCAAGAGCCGAGGGCCTCGCTACCCAAGGTGTGCTCTGCAGCCTAGCTCTATCTGCAGCTCATTGGAAATGCAGTGTCTCAGGCTCCTCCAGTCCCACTGAATGAACCTGAATTCCAACAAGATTGCTGGGGAATTTGTATGCCAATTACAGCTCCAGAAACCCTGGCTTAGAGTATTAGTGACTTAATATATTACCACACTCAGGGGGATTTGCATATTAAAAGGGTGAGGAGCCAGTGTGAAAAGTTCAATTCAAACATTACACCTCCAAGAAGGGTGAGGGGTGGGGAGAGAGTTAAATCTCAGTGTCTGCCCAGGTATTTAGTTCTGGGTGTGGTGTGGGGGTGAAGGTGGGCAGGGAGGTGAACAGGGTGGCAGGCATTTTGAGAGCTCAGGCTCTGGAGTCTGACTGCGGAGGTTCGAATACTGGCTCAGTCACTTATGTTAGTTATGGGTTCTTAGTCAGTTACAAGACCTTGAGCAACTTGCCTCAGTTTTCTCATCTGAAAAAGGGGATAATGGTTTCATTACATCATAGGGTTGTTAGGATGAAATGATTTAATTCATGCCAAAGCCTTAGAACAGCACCGTAGGGCACTGGAAGCACTAAATCGAAGGCAGCTGTGATTATGATAGTTTTCCACACACAGAGCAGCCCCTGGCAGCTGGGCCCGAGGCGTTGCTGCTTTTAGAGTATGCCATTCCCATTTCAGGGGCCACTGCATGGATGGCAGGTGAGTCGCTATGTTCTGGCGCCCTTCCGGTCCAGGAGTCTGGACTTCGGACCTCTAGGTACCAGGACATATGGGGAAGGAGGGCCCCACTTGGCTTCCTTAGGTAAACTCTGCACACACACCTCAACTGCCCAGGTCCCGTGGCTGCTTCCAGAGAACAAAACCCAGTCACCTCCAGGGAGCCCTCACCCTGTTCTGTTTGAAAATAAACATGCAATCGTTTTATGATGCGAATTATAGTCCAAGAGGAAATGAACTCAGAGTGTCCAGCTTCTTCGGGATGGGCCATTCATAGCCGGGGGGCATCTGGGGCTATGAGTTCGTGCAGAAAACAATGTTGTCAGCAGCTCTGATCCCAGGCAGGGTGCACGCAGGGCCCCGCGAAGGCTGGGCCTCAGGGAGCCAGAGACATGGCGTGCTTTGGTGGAATAAACTGAACTGGGATTCAGGAGCTCTGTGTTTTTAATATGCTGGCCTTTGGGCTAGCCCTTCTCTGTCTCCCTCTGCCCTTGGCCCCCACTGCTATAATAGAACAAGGGGTGGACCCTATATATCCTTTGAGATTCTGGGGTCTCTGAAATGCATCTCCCAGGAGCTAACTGGTCACCGTTGATTGACAGGGAGAGGAATTGACAGGGAGAGGAATTGTGGTGGTCACCTCCTTTTCTAAGAAGGGTCAAGCCTTTGGAAGCCTGGAGAGGCTGGGGTCTGCCGGAACCCTCATACCCAGACAAAGACATTTCCAGCCTCTTATGAATTCCCAGCACTTCTCTCCTCCGCAGCGCCCCCGCCTCCCTCCCTGCCCCCGCCATGCCACTTCCCTTCTCCAGCGAGCTAACCAAATTCTCTCTTCATGGACAGTTCAATGGAAAGTTAGTCCGAAACGACAGTATATCATATTTCACGAATTTAATAGGGTTTTCATGATTTTACAAAGTGCCTCCACCAGACACTCGCAGCTGGAGGCGGCTCAGCGGGAGGCTGAAGCCTGCATCTGGGTTTTTCAACTCTTGCCAAAATCCATTGAATTTGATCCGGAATGACTATGAATCTTTGGAATGTACAGTCCCTTTTCTCTTGCCTTATCCAAATAAAAAGAGGGGCGGGCAGGGGGTGGGGGGGAGGGGGAGGGCGGTGCGGGAGAAATGTCCTATGAGATTTCCATATGGAAACACTAAACGTGCATTATAAAGGATTTCCTATAAACAAAGTCACAGTCGGAGATGTTGGACCCTCACCACGTTGCGAACAAAGGGCCCTTGTGTGCGGGTGTGTGTGCACTTTAATACATACACAGGTATTCATGCGGGGTACCCTGGCAGCCCCCCCTTTCTCTCTCTCTCTCTCTCTCTCTCTCTCTCTCTCTCTCTCTCTCTCTCTCTCTCTCTCTCTCTCTCTCTCTCTCTCTCTCTCGCCAACTCTCCCTCTTTCCATCTTCCCCTCCCCCAAACTAGCCCCAAACTCCTAACACGGCGATCTTTAATCGTTCTGCGCAGTAAATCCCCACAAATAAATATCCCGGGCGACTTCAAACGCGCTTAATTGGAAGCACATGGGAAGAACGCCACAGCCCTGGCCCAGGCTGCGGAGCTGTAATTTCATGTTATGATCGGCCATAAATACGCGCCGTAATGAGCAGAGTTTGGGCTTCCCTTCTGTGTATCAGAAAGCTGCCGGTTTGAGTTCCTTCACATTCTCTTTTCTCCTTTGCTCTGCTTTTGTTCAGTCATCAAACTTCACATTTAACATCCTCCCCACTGACCCCAATCTGAACAAACCTGCCTCTGCCTTTAACCTCTCCCCTCAACTCCCTCGCTCCAACCCGTGCATGACTGTCCTGTTTTGCCCACTGCTGTAAAAGAATTATCGTTCAGGGTTTATAGGATTTAAAAGAACGTGTTCAATCATCAGGAAGGGAGAAATGGGGCTACATCACCTCTGGGCCTTCTCATGGTTTTATCATAGAATTAGAGGTGGAACCAGCTGGCGGGAATTGGAGGGGTCATGCAGTCCATCCCCGCGCCCACACTCCTTTATCCACAGTGCAGAGGTCCAGGGTACCCACCTTCTCCTCAGAGATCACCCAGAGAGAAGTTTCCAGAGCATCTTCTGGCAACTGAACCCCACCTCCAAACTCACATTATAGGAAGTCTTTCATGGGTCCCATGGAGTCCCATGATTTAAGGCCATTTCTCCTGATTCCATCCTTGGGGGATGGAAGACCTTTAGATGTTACCCCACAAAGAATGCCTCCAGCCAAGAAGGTGGGAGAAACTCTGCTTTCAAAGGGAGGGAACCCAATGCCAAGTTCCCCCTGCCTAAAATTGCGAACGTCAGGCTTAGAAGGTACTTCAGAGGCCATCCAGTCCACTGTCCAAAGAGCTGGGGTCCCCCCAAAAGTCCCCCTGACTGGCTGACTTCTAGCCTGGCCCAAGGTCCTTCTAGGGCCAGGGTTTCCTACCATTTATATTATGCTGGAAGATGGGAATTCCTATGAAGAAAGTAAAAGAGGGGCAGGGTTACAGGTTAAGTAGGATGGTCAGGGCACCTCAGGGAAAGGTGTCAGCTGAGTGAGAAGAGAGGGTCGAGGGAACTGCAAGAAGGTCTGAATGGCTGAAGTCTAGAGCAAGTGGAAGGGGAGAAGGAGATGGTGTCAGGGTGTGGGGCAGGGAGTTCGACTCCAGGGGAGATGGGAAGCCATGGGAGGGTATTAAGAGAGGATGACATGGTCTAATTTACACTGGTCACCTAGAGGGGCCCTTTCATTCCAGTGATGAGGAAAAGGCCCAAAGAAGTTAAATGACTCATCCATAGCCTATTTCTGACACAGCCAGGAAAAAACCCCAGGTTTTCCTGTTTCCAGTCCATCATCTCCCACTAAGGTCTGCTGCTTTTGGCTAATAACAGGTGCATTTCTGAGCACCTCTCTTTCACATCCAACTTCTGCAAAATCATGCCTCCTTATCTGTGTTCCCACATACTCTCCAGAAGTCACGTGATGGCAGGAGTAGCCCGGGGAAGAGGGCAATTTCTGAGGCTAAATTGGGATGTGGGTAGAGGGAGAAGTGTGGCTGGTGTGCATTAGCTGCTTTCCATCTGACTTATTGAGAGCGGGAAAGAATGTGTGGTGATTAATAAGTGCTCAGGTCTGATGGAGCAGGCATATGGGTGGGAGGAGGCATGGGGTCTAGGTAAAGCACAACAGATCTGGCTTCTTCTTCAATTAATCTAGCCCAGGGGACAAGCACTATTTTGCGCCCAAAGTTATAAAAAAGCAACACTATTTAAAAAATCGTCATCGTTGACAAATTCTTAAAAATGGCAGCATGGCCACGTCACTGTCTCTGCGAGGCTCTGATGCTAATTCCAGGCCTGTGCTGCCCCACCCAGCAGCCACAATATTCAAACCCCATCTCTGACTCAGAGGCCTTGACACTGGTGCTGCTTTTGGCCACTACCCATTGTGCTTGGTGATTCTCTCTTCCCCTTTGACCTCTGGCTCTCCTTTCCTCTCAGGAGGCCCGCTCTTTAAGAATCTACTTCCCAGCATGCTCTCTCTCTCTCTCTCTCTTGTCCCCCCTACTATTCTGGACTCTCTCCTCCCTATGGCCTCTCTACTTAGCTTGGATCCGGAGCCTGGATCCTGGACCCCTGTGCTCCTATGTCATCCCATGCCTGTCCTTTGGCTCTGCTGCCCAGCCCTGGGGTTCTGAGTTCCATGGGGGAGGCTGGTCACACTGGTAGCCCATGCTCATCTGGTGCCCACCCTCCAGGGCTGCAGCCTTCCTGCCCTCTGTTCAGCTCCCTTTTCATTTCCAAGGTACACATTTTAAACACTCACTGCTTTTTCCATCCCCACCCATCTCAGCTCCACCTCCACTCTCTCCCATTCCTGCTCCTCCCCAAGACACGGGCTGTCTGTCGCCATGGCCTCCCTGCCTCTCTGCCATGTCTTTGTCCAAGGCCTCCCCTCCTTCCATCTGCCCTGCAGAATAGCCCAGTCTCCTGCCTCCTTCCCAGCCTGGCCTTGCTTTGCCCACGTATCCCCTTATCTGCCTCTAATTCTTCTCTAGCCGTAAGTTTTTCTTGACCTCCATTGGTCCTGCTTCTTTCATCCTAAAATTGCCTTTTATTCCCCTGAAATTAGTCTTTCTGTTTCTCCTACCACTACTACTTTAGAAAGAGGCCTCTGTTCTCTTGGTCTCAGTTTCCTCAGTCCCCAAGGCTTCACCCTTAGACCTCTGCCTCTGTGATCCCAGATTGCTTTGTCCATGCATGGCCTGGCCACAGGCCTATGGTCAGCTCCTGTCCTCACTGGCCATGTCTCTCTTCATAATGGGAGGCCAACAGTAGTGTAGAGAGCATGGCCTCTCTTGAAAGATTCAGTCTGAATCCTGGCTTTGCCTCTTACTAGTTTTGTGACCCTGAGCTAGATACTCAACCTCCCGATCCTCAGTTGTCTCATCTATAAATGGGGTTCATAACACTACCAGAAATATAAGGCTGTTGGGAAAATTAAAGGAGTTAATATATGCATAACAAATAGAATGGGGCTGGCTCATGGTGAGCCGTACATGAGAATTAGCTGTAATGACCCTCCTTCCTTCTCCCTCAGACTGTTTGCTCTTGGGGTGCCTAGACATCATTTTCTTCCAGGCTTCCCTGTCCCCTGGGGCAGAGCCTTCTAGGCTTCTCTGCAATCCTGGCCTCCTTCCCAGGCCCTCCTTAGAGGCTGGTCTCTCTCAGCCTTCCTCACTTGTGTCGCTGAATATTCTTCCTCAGTGAGCTCATCTACCCTTGTGACTAATTGAGATAGATCTGCTGATAATGCCCATATTTCTTTTTTTCAAATTCTGGCACTTTTATTACACAAGCAATTCATGTTCATTATAAAAAATTGCATAGTATAGATAAAAAAAGAGAAAAGTAAATGTGAATCATTCATAACCTTACCACCAAGGGACAACAACTATTTATACTTCTGGTAACTTCCTCTTAGTCTTCTCTCCGTGTGTGTTTTTATGATACTAGAGGCTCGATGCATGAAATTCATGCAAGGGGCTTGGCCTTCGCAGCCCTGACTTCATCCAGTCTAATTAGCATATTACCTTTTTATTATTATAGCTGTAATATATATGTTTATATGTACTTATAACAATACATGCAAATCTCTGTCATCATCTTAAAAGCTGCACACTGTTCCATTATATGCTTTACCATGATCTATTCAACCAGTTCCTTGTGGGCCATCCAGGCTGTTTCCAGTATGTTGTTATGCTGACCTTCTTTGTCCTCCTAGCCCCATGGACTTAGTTGTTGCCTCCATAGAGAAAGCCATGAGAGATCTAGACTGCCTACTGGACATCTCCACTACAGCTGCTTTACATCAACAAACCCCAAATGGAACTGTGTCTCCTCCTCTTGTTCTCCAGGCCTCAGCAAATGGTGGCTTTCCAGCCATTATGTCTCTCTGAATAGAAATTGGACAGATTTTCTACACATTCAAGCCACCATGTTTATCCCATCCCCCCAGTAACTATCTCCTTCACACGGTCCTTTCTTTGCATCCCCGCTGGCTCTGCTATGGTGTCGGCTCATGTTGTCTCATTTCTTGCATGATTGCAAGCCTCCCTGATGCAGCGGACATCTTCCAGGCCTGATCTCATGGCTCTGCCCAAGACTTAAAATATTGTGGGCTCTTTACATAATCTGCCCCAATCTATTCCTCCAACAGCAAGATTCTAACACTCCCTCCTACTCATCAGCTACTACAGTTTCAAGGCACACCGCAGCCTCCCATTCACTTCCACAACTCCATGCTTTTGCACCTGCTGTTTCCTCCATCTGGTATACCTTTCTCTTGACTTTTTGCATGGTGCAAATTCTCTCTCTTTCTCTAGCACTCAGTTTACTTTTGTTGTGAAGACTTTTCTGATTTCCCCAAGTAAAACCAGATGCTCCTCTTCATGTTTCCTACAGGCTTCAGTTAATACCTCCAGTACTTTGCACTGTGTTTCCCCCACTGATCTATGAGCATCTTGAAGGCAGGGATGGGTCTTATTTGTCATTGCATCCCTAGTGACTGTTGCAGGCCTGGTGTAGAGCTAGTGCCTGGCCCTTCCCTAGTAAATGAATGAGTGGACTACCTGATCCCACGCTACTGACATGGAAGCTTAGGGCATGACACTGCCACACACCTAATAGTGATAGAGCACCAAACCATGAAAGCAGATCTCTTCCCTTTCTTTTAGAAGGAAACATAATCTAAAAACATTTGAGAATAACTATAACTTACAAAACCATTGAGGAGGAGGGAGCAAGTTACCTGTTCTCTATATAGCCCTATTAATGTGGACACCTGAATATGTCTTAGAGCATCACTACCATCCCAATCTTATTAATGAAAAAAAGAAAGCTTCTGTGATAATAGACATTCCTTGCATTACATTATATATTTTCTTTCAATGACCTCTACGTATATGATTTAATTTGATCTTCATGACCTCCCTGGGGCAGGTTATTGCAAAAATGGCCCTTATTTTCCAGCTCTCTGTGCTCCCATGACTTTTACAAAGAGCCTTTGTACTGTTTCCACCAATAGATGGACTCTGTTTTCCTTGGATCTGGGCTGCCTCATGACCTGTTTTGACCATTGGAACATGAGGCATTGTGATAGTTATAGTCTGGGCCACCAGCTATAAGACCTTGCAGCTTCTGCTCTCTCTACTGGACCCCTGTGACTACTTGTGACTAAGTCTAAGCATATAGTAGCTATCCCATGTATATTTGTATACTGGAGGATGAGAGACCATACAGTGCACAGCTCAGTCAGCTGATTGATCCTAGCCAAGACCTCTGAAATGTGAGCAAGCTAAACAAAGCCAACCATAGTTGACCTTTAAGATGCCAGAAGACACAGTAACAAGGCCATTCTAGACAAGCCAGTCCCCAGGCAATGTTCCGTTCATGAACTAGATAAATTGTGTCTTAAGCTTCTAAATTTGGGTGGTTTATTATGCAGCATTAGCTAACTGATACACTCTCTGTGAGAAAAGTAGGATAGAAATGGAAGTTATTCACATTTTTTAACTGAGGAATCAGAGGCTTGACAAACCAAACCTTTGGTTCCTAATTTATGGGCTGTTTCCAAAATAATAGTGGTTTTCAATAATTGGTTGGTCACAGAGTCTTTTCTTCAAGCAAAATTGTATGGAATCCCAATATGGAAAATAAGTCAAAAGAAGTTGGCGTGGGGTCTTAGAGCCTCACACGTTTCTTCTCTGCATGGTAGCTCCTGGGTGGGAGGGGGCGGGGAGTGACCCCTAGAGGAACACTACATTTACACCATCACTAACTCAGCCACTCCCAAAATATATACGGAGTAGCTACTGTATGCTTAGACTTGGCTTTAAGACAGTTGGCAGCTTTCAGGGCAAGCAGAATGAGTGGGATTGGTCTGTAATAACCCCAGTCTAGTGGGGGAAATACAGATCAACCAGTCTGAAATAACATAAAATAAGCAACCTGAAAATGGCGACATGTGAGTGAGTGAGGAGCTATGTGGTAGAAGTTCTAGTCCTAAAGGTGTGGTAGAGATGGAGTTGGTGATTGGGACAAGTCAGAAAAGTGGTCATGGAGAAACTGGAGGGAAAAGCAGGGAAGAGGTTAATGGGTGAAGGAGGAAGGGAACAGCCTTCTGGGAAGAGAATGATATGGCCCAGGGGAAGGGAGGAACATTTTTTCTGTGTGTGTGGGATAGATCCGGAAGTTTGGCCAACACAGCTAAAGAGAATTCAGGCTTTGGGAGAAAGTGAGTTAACCATGAAAATGGACACAAGCTGCCTCCACGTGGGACAATGTCAGAGGAGTCTTTTAAGGTCCACGTCCTTCATGCAGCTGTCCCTGGTCGACACCCAAGGCTAGTTCACCATTTCTCTGAACTCCATGCCTCCCATTGAGTGTCTCATGACTTTTCTCTCCCACCGGAGTGCACATTCCTGGAGGGCAGAGCTTGCTTCCTTCTTTTGTGATGTCCTCCTTGGAGCTGGACATCTCCTGGGACAGTCTGACATGTGCACACTGACCAAATGCCGAACCTCACTGAGGCAGGGGATAATTCTAACCCTGCCTGCGTGTCTAGGATTTTGGCTGGGCAAGCGTGATGCTGATAGAGAAGCAATTTCATTTAGTATCTTTGGAGTCTAAGGCTTCTGGATTGTAAGGGATCGGGAAAGGGGACCATTAGTCATTAATGTCCAGGTGTGGAAATTCTATTATGGGAAGTGTGCTGGTTTTAAAATAATATGTTTATAAATTCGTTGCCACTCCTTCCAACAAAAGGCTGAGTCCAAGTTCATTCCTTTTGATTATGGGCTGGGTTTAGGGACTTGCTTCTCACAGATAAAAAGTGACAAGTGATATTACATGACTTCTGAAACTAGCTCATAAAAGGCAATAATAACTTCTGCCTGGCTCTGTAGCTGTGGACACGTGCCTGAGCCACCTGTGTATCAACCATGTTTCTTTATTTTCTGTATTTTGAGGTTTTGATATCTGAGGGCTTGCTGACCCTGGAGGGATTGCCCCTCCCAGGGACAGCTAATTCCTAGAGACAGCAAACAATTTGTCTGGGAGTGCATCTTTAACTTAAACAATACAGAGCCCATCAACTACCTCCTTTATTGGGTTCTCACATTCTGGGCCACTCTCCACCTGTTTTAATCTCCCCAGGGCCAGGTACCAGATGCCTAGGGACAGCCCCTATGTCCCAGAATCTGCTGAAATTGTTCACACTAGCCAGTCCTAAGGCTGCATACTCAGCTTCACCGGTTCCTTCCCAAAGCAATACAATGAAGGCTCTTGTCTACATTCTACCCCTCCTCTCCCCCTGACTAACCCTGGTGCTTTCCCATGTGGATCCTCATGGCATGGTGTATCTCCTCCTCTTGGAATCTGTGAGTTTAACAAACCACCCTTTCAATGACAATTGTCTCCTGATCCATTGGCCTCACTATACTCGTACAATGATAAACCCTACATTTAAAGCAAACTTCTCACCATGTAAGAAGTTTGGGTACTCTGAAGTCATCATGTCATCCTGCTGGAGGCACCCCATGGAGAGATGACATAGAGAGGTAGGCAGATACCCGAGGAGCTCTGGCTATTGCAGCCCTAGATGTTGCAACCTTTGCAGCCCAGGTTCCAGATATGAGAGCAAACCTTGCAGAAGACCTCTGCTCCAGTCACCCTCTGACTGCAACCTCATGGAAGAGCCCAAGTAAGAACTGCTAGTCAGCCCCAGGGACCATGAGAGATAATCATATAAAATGACTATTGTTTTGTAACAATAAGCTGGGATGTTTTGTTACAGAGTCATAGGTATCAGAACCAGGAGGGATGATCAAAGTTATATTTCTGCTGATTTCATTTCTATTCCCTTTGACTGCCAAATCACTGTTTATGCCTTTTGGGGATCATGTAATTTCCAAAATTTGAGATTTCTCCAGTTCTAGCAAAATGCTGCAGACTGCCCCTACCCCCCACCCCCTACCCCAGCACACCAGTAATATCTCTCTTGTATCACTTGGTGCAGTGCCTCAAAGAAAACATCTAAAACCACTTAGAAATATTCCTAGGGGCACAGGATAAAACTCAGAGCTCAGCATGGCCAATCAGAAAAAAATGGAGAGGGAGAAAAGAAAACAAGACAAACTAGGCTTTCGAAGAAAATTGAAGACCTGGAGAGCCTTCAACTATTTTGATTTATATTTAAACATTTCTCGAGATTGAAGTTGTGATTAGCCCAGTCCTCTCAAGTTCTGCCTGGGCCCTGATTTATGGGAAGGCCAGGCCAGAGCAAAATGAAAGCAAAATGAGGTATTCTCTAAAATTACCTTGGAGCACTTGAAGGAGGGCACAAGTGCTAACGTGGAGATTAAAAAGGAAGTGATGAGATGTGCTTCTGAAGCCCTGGATTGCAGCTGCCTGGCAGTGCAGCGGGGGAGGCGGGCTGTGAAGGATGGGTCACACTCTGCGGGTGAGACCCCTGCAGGATGCTTTGCTTGGCCTGGCTCCCCATGGACTGAGCTCTCCATCAAAGGGTGGATCTGAGCCTAGGCTGGCATTTTGATTTAGTGACCCTTCCATCACCAGCTGGAAGGGAGAAACTTCTGACATGGGGAGATGACAGGAGTGTGGAGGGAGGGGACTGGCTGGCAGTGGGTTGTGCTAGTAGAATCCAGACTCACAGTGGCTCAGGAGAGAGGAGCCCCAGATCCAGGCTCCCTACTCTGATTCTGCTCCAGCCATGCCTCCCATACCAGCAAGAGACCCATAGGACCAAGAAGACATGCTCACTTGGAATCCACTGTCTTCCGGACTTCACCCTAGGTACCTGGGAGCTGTAATTCCCTGACCAAATGCCTCCAAGCCCACTTCCAAGGGCTGCATGAGCCTCCCTCTTGGTTCATCTTTTTGAGGACAGACAACACAGGTGCTGTGCACATCTCTAAACTTGAGGGGTGGCCACGTTTTATAGGAGGCTGTGAAGAAGCTGGGGCACATAGACTGTGATGTTCACATACACATGCACAAGGCCCTTAAATGTGAGGTGGGGCCAAGGATGGGTAGGGAAAAGAGGTATAGACCAGAGGCTGGAACCTACACGTCTCAGGCCTCAGCTTTGGTACAGAAAACTGAGAATTCTGAGTGTTCTAAATTCAAATTTGGTTTTTCCAGGTTGACATAAAGGTATTTCTGTCAATGCAAGAGGAGGGAACATATTGTATTTGACATATGTTATCTTTATTTGTAACTCTTGCATATATACACACATGGCACATGTTGGCCTCCATATGTACTAGAGTACTCTTGCCCCATGCCTGCAAGTGTTAGGAGAGGGTCTGTGCACAGGGCAGGGGCCAAGTGGGGCTTTGGTCTGCTGTGTCAGCTGCAGGGAGCTCAGCCTTTCTCCAGCCTTCTCCCTTGAGGGTGGGGTGGTATTTGTGGGATGATATTGTTTTCAACTTTAACGTGTCTCACAAACCTTTTCAGCTCAAGCGTCAGCAATAGTTGTCTTCATTTACAAGAAGAGCCTGAAGACCAATGGGACATTCTGGACCCAATCAACTGTCCCAAACCCACCTCTCTCCACTATCCTCTCTGCCTCATGAACCTTTGTGAGTGAGAATAAACCTCATCACTGCTCATCCCTAATTGCCTACACACGCGCGCGTGCACACACACACACAATTTACTCATGACACTTATCTATCTCGAACACCATTTTTCCTCCTCTCCATCCATCCAAATCCTACTAACTTTAAAACATCTAGTTCAAGTTGACCTCCTTAAACTTTTTGTTCATTTGTTCAATGACTCATCAGTGAAACTCTGGCATGTACCAATTTCTGGATTACAGCCATGAAGACATATTTTTTTTTACTACTCCAACTCACACTGATCTTGATTTTCCTAACTTCTACTTCATATAATATCATTACTACCAAATTTTAACAAAATCACAACGTTGCTCTCCAAATTTTCTTAGTTGTAGATTTTGTATCTGAAACTAGGCAGTTGGGTCACTTTTATATCTCACTCATAGGCCAGCAGAGTTGAATGGTATAAAGTTGATATGCAGCAAAGGCCCATTGATTAAGTACGAGGCAGATGGATGGAGGAATCAATTGATTTGCTGCCAACCCCTCTCCTGCATAAAGCAATGTGAAAAGAGCTCGGGTGGTCTAGCTTCCATGATCTTTTTGGCATTTTTTATCATTCCATTGGATTATTTCTGATCCATTATGCATCTATCATGCCTGACTTTATTTCAACTGCTTTGTACATATTGATATTTTGGCTTGAAGTCTTAACAAGAATGATTTCTTTATTACATATTTGAGTTTTTATTTGTAATTTATAACAAATTACTCTTACAGACAGGCATATGTTGAAATAAATAAGTTTAGTCATTTATTATTTCTTATTATTTCCATATGACTTTGGTTTGCTTTTCTAACATCTCTTCTAATAGGCCCGAAATCTGTTTCTATCATTTTTCTTTTAGGAAACAGCTTGTATTAGAACAGTGGTCCTCAAAAGTATGGTTCCTGGGCCAGTACCATCAGCACCACCAGGAAACTTGCTAGAAATGCCATTATCAGAGCCTGGCCCAGATCTACTGTTTGAACAAGTCCTCTAGGTCAGCAGTGACCAACCTTTTGGACCTCACAGACCATCAGAGTCCACGGACCACCGTTTGGCGACTGCTGCTCTAGGTGCATACTAAAGTTTGAGAATGCATGCTAAAGTTTGAGAATCACTCTATGGGTTAAAAGAACATGAGACTGGCAGTATAGACCCTGAATTTTAGAGTCTTAGTTTCCTCATGCCAGTGTTTCTGTCTATCTTGGAATTTTGGGGGATAGGGATGGACTCTTCTTTTAGTTTTTACAACTGGAGAAATGGTGAAAATAATGATACTTCACAAGGTGGTTCTAAAGATCAATAATGAATTGCATGCACAGCCTTGCATGATTCTCAAGGGAACCCAGGTTCTTATTATTTTATGTTGGATCACACAATCAAGAAATCTTGGCTTCTACCATAGGTGTTACAGCTCATTGGGGAATTCGTACACTGTGCACTAGAAGTGTCTAAATGCATGGTAGCTGTGATGGACAATAAACTCAGAAGAGGAAGCATATTCTGAGAGCTGGAGTGTCACACAGAAGCATATCAAAGATGGTTTTGAGTTGCATGTCAAAGATGGGTTTTGAGTTGAGACTTAAAGGTAGGCTACGAGAGATGATGATAGGGAAGGGCACTCCTGGCCAGTCCAGGTAAATGAGTGACAGGATTAAAATAGGGTTCAGAGGGGAACAGTGAACAACTATAGCAGTTGGGTATATATTAAGAAATAGAGTGGAAAAAAGTTGAAAAGAATGTTGTGCCAGGGATTGAGGTAGGCAAGGGAATCTGGAAACTCCAAGTGATAAAATTAGCAGAAGAGGTCATGTTTTAGATTTCCCTAGGGCCAGTGGGTTGTGTTTGGGGTCATCTGACCACATGCTTTCAGGAAAAAAGACAGAAGTTCCTATATTGGGAACAAACGTGGCTGGCTCAATAAAGCCAGTCAAAATGCATGTGTTAATTAACTCCTAATAGCTTTAAAGACTAGCTTAATCACAAAGTTTAAGGAAAGAAGCTCATCATATCAGTGGTTCTTAATCCTGGCTGCATGCTAAAATCACTGGGGAGCTTTAAAAAAATCCATATCTGGACCCTCTCTCAGACACTTTGATTTAATTGGTCCAGGGTGGGGTCTGTGTGCTATTTTAAAAGCTCCCTGGGTAACTCTGATGGGCAGCCCAGTTGTGACCAGCTACCCATAGAGGGTCCAGCAAGTATAATTGTAGGTCTCAGATAAGGTTCAACCAACCTCAACAACGTGTAACATATTCTGCTTAATGAGAAAATGTTTCAGATATGAGTTGTTTCTGATTTTTGATGGCTCTTCAAATAATGGAGCAGGTTGTCATGGTCTTGGTAGGCTGGGACACTTGGAAGATACAAGTCATCTTGGCTGGCATATTAAGAAATATGGACCCAGGAAAGAAAACATAAGGTGTGGTGGAGCAGTGGAAAGGACTCTGAAGGCAGACATCTGAAGACTTCTACATAATGCCTAGTAAGGAGTCAGGAACTATGGACCAGGACCATAATTGTAAAACACTGTCCAATTTTTTATACTTCATTACTGGTCATGCTTATTTCTTTATACTCTTCTATGTAGCCCCCATAGAAACTATCAGTAAGTCTTTGCAATTGAAAAAGAATGGCAAGGTTGTTGTCAGGGCCTGAAAGGAGAATGGAGAGCTTTGTGGCATCATATCTTGGAAGAAAGGAATGCCTGGGTAAGGGCAGAGGAAAGACAGCCAGTTGAAAGCCGAGGTCCATTATGTTTCCATTGTGTTTAAAAGTGAAACCAACCCAACACCCAACTCATAGCATTTATTAGGGAAATGATTCTCAAATTGATATGTGTTCTAGTCCTGGCCTCCTGGATACTTCTAGGCTGTGTATCCTTGAGTGTGTTTTTTATTCATCTAGAGTTCTGCTTCCTTCTCCATGAAGTGGGGCACATCATCTCCTATTTCTATCTTCAGGAAGTGCCCCAAAGGCACAGGTAAATAAACCAATAAACTTAAAGGAGCCTAGGATTAGAGTTTAAAGTGACATGCCTTGGATGATGTCATTTTCCCAAAGTCTCAAGTTTTAGCTTAACAATTCATACATAATGTGCATTCATTCATTCATCAAAATTTTACTGAGTGTCTACTATGTTCTTGGTATTACTCCAGGCACTCAGGACTCAACAAGGAACAACAACAATAAAAAAGACACTAGTCTCATGTTGATTGTATTCTAGTGGAGGGAGACACAATAAACTCCGTACCTTATGAGTTTGCTTAATACAGAAACAAGGAAACATTATTTAAACTTCAAATTCCTTAACACTCTCTCTGCCTGTGCTTCATAGTCTTGGTGTCACATGGTGCTCCAGGAGGAGGTGCTTGGTCCAGGTCCCTGGCCTGCCTCCCTTCACTGCCCAAGGCATATGGTCCCAGATGGGAGAACTGAGAATGAGAGTATTATGAAGATAAAAAAAAAGTGACAGAATTCACACTGCTTGAAGACTTTCAACATTCTATCTATCTATCTATCATCTATCTATCTATCTATCTATCTATCTATCTATCTATCTATCTATCTATCTATCTATCTAAAAGCCTAAGTGACCATTTCACTGTTCCACCATTCAACCGGTAGCTATGATGTGCACTGACCACCAGAGGGCAGACACTCAATGCACAGGCATGGAAACATGGAACAGACTGATGAATCTCAGAGGAAATGGGGAGGGTGGGAAGAGATTAACCAAAGATCTTATATGCATACTAGAGGCCTGGTGCGTGGATTCGTCCACTGGTGGGTTCCCTCGGCCTGCCTGCAGGGATTGGGCTGAAACCAGCAGTCTGACATCCCCTAAGGGGTCCCGGATTTTGAGAGGCCCAAGCCAGGCTGAGGGACACCACCCGTGTACAAATACATGCAATGGGCCTCTAGTGTAAACAAAGGATGGCTACAACTTTTCAGATTTTTATAATTCCAAGTTACTAATGTACTCTGGGACAGAATATGATGAACTCAGTGGCTACAAGCAATGAATTATCTAAACTGCTGTCTAACTCTTAGGTTGCTCTTAGACCCCAGTATTTGGGTACATGTAGGCATGGATGGTCTCAGAGTAGGATGTTGCCCAGGCAGTCTGCTGTGGGAGATGCTAGAAAGGACCTCTGCTTTAAAATCTACCATTTGGGTCCAGTGCCAACCATATGATACAAGAAGAGCTTCAGTTCAAGATGGAGTGAGGGTTAGGTGAGACTGCACACTGGGTCTTTAAGACCATGTAAGATGTCATGGAATTTTAGAACTAAAAGGTAGCCCAGAGTAGTTAAGTGACAGGTTCAAGATCTCACAGCTAATACTGAGTGTTGCTGGGATGAGAACAAAGGACTGTGCTCCTTCTCTACTTCTTCTCCATTAAGAGATGCTAACTACACACAAGCCCACAGCAATCCCTCACGAGCTGGTCCCCCTCCATGGCATACACTTGCTTCAGGATGAAAGATACACTTTCCCTGCTTTTCAGGAACAAATTGATACATTCCAATTCTTTCTTCATTCTTGACTACACTATAATTTAGAACAGAAAGAATGATGAGAGAGAATTGAATAATATTGGAGTTTTAAAGGCCATTGCAGGGCCTTTAGTCAAACTCTCTGATTAAGGGTGGAGGTGGGTGGGCTGCAAACTGAAGCCTGGCTCAAGGTCACACAGCTAATTAGGTGACAGCTGGGACAGGGACCCAGGACTCCTGACTTCCATCACAGGGCTCTGTTTCCCACTGTCCATGAGAGTAGGTATTGGTGTGGACCAGCACTCTTGGCAGGCAGATTACTTAATGAGCCAAATTATTTTACCATAACGGCATGAGCATTTCATAGTAAATCAGGCCCATTGTCACTATTGCATACCTAATTGCCCACATGTAGCCAGCCAGGGTGAACTTTCCTCTTGAAATTGCTATTTCATAGGATATTGATTTCCTAGATCTTATATTGTGAGATGGCTAACACTGGCCAGGGTTGAGCTATGAAGTTGGGATTAAATATCCTTGAAGTTTCTTTTAATAGCATTTGATCCCTAAATCTTGAATTTTATTTTATAAGGAGGAAGCTCATAGTGAATGCTAAAGGGATAAGGAAGTATAGAATTGGTATATTAATGAATCATTTGGACTAGAGTAGAGGGGTTGGTTCAAGGTTAAGAGATGACTTTTATTTCAAATAAGAAGGCATTTGCGAGCATTTATAGGTTGTTGATAAGGAACCAGTGGAGAGGGAGGAGAGAGGGAAGAATGGTGAATCACTGAGGGAGTGAAGTACCTGAGAATTGGTGAATTGGATTTGGACAGGAAGAGGGCACCATATTTTCTCAGACTGGAGGTAAGGGTGAGTGATGATAGAAATAAATAGAAGGTTGAAGGTATATGTTGAGAGGCATGAGTCATGTGGGGTGCAATTGAAGCCTATGCCCTCCTAACTAATGTTGGAAGTACAATTTAGGCGGGAATAAGTACCTAATGTTTAGGAAGAAGTGAGAGAGGTGGAAATTTCTTCCCATTTTCAACGATCTAATTTAAATCCTACTCATATTCCTAGAAGTGCTCTCAGCCCATGCTGACTTACAATACATTCCTCTTCAGTTGCAGCCAGAGTTCGCCACCAGTTCTATAACATTCAGAATATGACTGTCCACAGCCCTCTATTACTCTCCTCTTGTCTAAGACCTATATGCTTTGTGTCTCTGTATCAGTCAGGGTAGGTTAGGCTGTGCTGCAGTAACAACCCCTAAATCTCTGTGGATTAAATCCTCGTGGAAGTCCCTAGCATCGGGGAACCAAACCGCTCACAATATCAGCATCAGTGTCATAGGTTTATTTCTTGCTTATACTAAATGTCTGTCATGGTCAGTGGGAGATGGGATTGGGCTCTGATCAACATTGTCCTTCAGAGACTCAGGCTGACAAAGAGTTGCCTTCTTGAAGCAGTTGGTCCTCATGCCAAAGATAAAATACATTGTGACATCTTGACTCAGCAATTAGACATTCTGGCTTGGAAGTGACGTGACACTTTTGCTCACAACTCATGAGCCAGAACTATTCTTGTAAACTACCCACCACAAGGAGCAGAAAGTGTAATCCTACCATGTGCCTTGAATGAGGAACCACTATAAATATTTAACCGATAGTACAAATGGCTACCTTACTCTCCCAGTCAGACAGCATGCTCTCTGAAGGCAAGACCAAACGGAGCCTCCTGCTTCTCTGGCAGAGATGCCATATTGGGTAGCTATAGCATCAGATTCAAGATAGCGATGTACTGGCTGCACCCACAGAGCTCACTGATTAGCCCAGTTTCATAGCCATTCAGGGAGTGAGTGAGGCAAAGCCCTGCTAGGGTAGCAGGGAGGGATCACAGGGAAGTGAGGAACAAGCAGTAAGACACAGAAAGAAAGCTGCCAGTAATGATCAGGACACTGATACTGACATTGTAAGCAGTTTGGTCCCCTAATGCTGGGCATTTCCACGAGTGTGTGGATGAGAGGATGGACAGCTCAACACCCATGGAGGTTCCCTGGCAGTGAATCGAGCATAATCACATTGGAAAGGTCAGCCTATGTGACATGGAGGAGTAGGTTCCAAGTGACCTTGGCTGCCCTTCTCTACATCATCACGTCATCTCCTGAAGACCCTGGGATGGGTCTGTTATGCAGGAAATTATTTGCATTTGCCTGCCTTTCTTAATTATTTTTCCCAGGTCTTTTTTAGGTAACTGACCAATGTGACTTTGATCCCAACTGCTCGCCAATGAAATGGTCAGCAAAGGTGGAGGCTCAGAGAGGTGGGAGGCTGCTCAAGGCAGACTAGCTGATGACCAGGAGTCCTACCTTCCCATATCCCCGTGTGCCCACACTCACCGGGCTATTCCCCAGAGAGAGGTTAGCTTTTTCAGAAGCAGAGTAAAATAACCTCAGGCTTCTGAATTTAAGGGACACTCTGACTCCTTTTCAAATTTTAAGGCATACTGAAGCTTCCCTCTGTTCAAGGACAACAGCTCAAATGGGCAGGGAGATCTGGGCTGTCCAGCCAGCTTGCTTTCTCTTGGCCAGCCAGGGTCCCTTTAAGATGCAAGAACTTGGAGGTAGGGAGGTCAACCACGGGCCAGTGGAAGTTTCCACACTTTGTGTGTCTCTGCTGGGGAAGGGTGGGCCCTGTTCCCACAAGCCTGAGATTTATAACTTCAGTCTGGGAGGGGTGTTGCCCTTTACTTTTTGGCATGAACAGTGATAAACAGAGCTAGGAAGAAAACTTGGAACTGGTATCCTTCAGCCTGTGTCAGGCTAACTCTTTGGTCCTTTCTCTCCTTGTGAGTTGCACACCCCCCACAGACACTCACACACACACGCTATGTGCACACACTCAGTTATATAATGAGACAGGATGATAGAGTGGTTTGCTTCTAGAGCTCCTCAAATACTCAACCCAAACAAATTACCAGACTCCCATTGACCACATAAGGCTGCCACTTTAGCTATCACTTGAAAATACCTTACACACACACACACTTTCAGACTTACCTGCCAGGTTCCACAGTTGGTCAGTGGCAGAATGCAAACCTGACCTCCTGAGCAAACCTGGAAGCATTTCCAGGCTGCACCGCCCTGCCAGCGGTTATCGGTTAATGGAGATATCATCTCTCACCCCTGAGACCATCCCTGTAATACACTGAAATATTCACAGGCAAATGCTATAAGTCTTAAAGGTCCATGTGGAGATTAAACAGGAGTCAAAGATCAGCAACTAATTGGCTGGAACCTTAATTGTTGGTGGGGGGGACAGTTACAGGGAGGAAGTCTGGCCCAGGTCAGAGAGCAGCGACGTGGATGCGTGTGTGTGTGTGTTGGGGGTGATAGCATAGACAGGGTTGTCATCAGATTCCTATTTAGAGGGTTTTTAAATGGTCCCATGATTTAGGGGGTCTGATCAAGGTTCTGTGCTTATGGGAAAATTATCCCACTTACTTCCATTAAAGGCAGTAGTATATAGGGGTTAAGACACAGGCCCTGAAATCAGACTATCTGAATCTAAATTCTGGTTTTGCTACTTTTACCTGTGTAACTTGGGTAAACTCCTTAACTTCTCTAAACCTCAGTTTCCTTGTCTGTAAAATGGGCATGATCAGAAAATTGCTATTATAGGGTTGAGACGGCAGAGAGCAGGGCACAAGGCTGGAAATCCGAAGTTACTATTGTTCCTTGATTTTATACCTGAATTGATGTTTGAATGTGATGTAATTCATATTCTTAGTCGTCAGAGGAGGCAGGAGGGCAGCATTAGGTTCATTTGCATTTCTTCCTGTGTCTACAAGGGTGCTCCACCAGTGGAGAAGCAGGTCAGGGTGATGCAACCCCGAGAGGAACCTGAGGTTGTGTGCTGGTGCTGGACAACACCTGGGATGTGGTGTCGGGAGGCCTGGAGATGGCTCTGTGTTCTGCCGCTGACAACTGCGGCACCTGGCAGATTGCCTCACCTTTCTGAGCCTCGGTGTCCTCATTTGTCACCTGATGTCCACCATATGCCAGGCCATTTCTTCTGCAGATGGTATGTTGACCCTTTTATTTCTTCCCTACACATGCTCACACATGCACATGTGCACATACATGTACGCACATGCAAACACAGTGCATCACAGTCCCATGAGCACATGTGTAGAAACATACACCCATGAACACAGGTGTGCTCCTCTCCAGCCATCTGAATCATACCCAGTTGAAGCTCCACCTCTGGCCTCCCTGGGCCTTCCCATCTCACCCCAATTGCCTACTCGTCTGAACCTCAATGGCAGTCCCACACAAGACTCCCTTCCATTTCCTTGTCATGTTTGGGTTGTGTGTCGTTCTGTGTTTTATGTCTCTGCATTCAGTTAATTACCTGGCACTCCAGGTTCAAGGTCCTCTCTAAGACCTTCCAGAGTGTTCAGAAGTGAATACTCTGTGACACTTAAGCTTCAGGGCCCTTCATCAGTACATTCATGTTTGCATATAGTTGGTGAACCCAAATACTTTAACTATAAGCTGCTTATATCACTGGTTTTTCACCTCCAATTTAGCCCCCTGCCATACCTTCTCATTTCGATGGCATCAGAGTGGCCACTTTGGAAACTAGCTAGGGGAAGTTGAGTTGGGGGTATGTTTGGTTTAGGTTGAGCAGGATGTATTCCCATGGTGTTTAGTCACTTCTCTGTGTAATTCACTTATCACCAGCTGTCACTGTGTGGAAAGGCTTCCAGGAACAGCCTGCTGCCCCCTGTGCAAGTACATGCTCTGTCAGGCCATGAGGGTCCACCCCAAGTTGTATGGACACCTAAGCAAACATGTCCTATGGCACCCAGCCGAGAAGTTCAAGGAGAGTGGAAGCGAAGCAAGGCGTACAGCATAGAAGCTAGCTGGTGGGGAATTCCTCCATCATCAGGTATGTGACATTCTAAACAGAGGATTCTGTTCTCATCACTGCCTCATCAAAAATGAAAGGCCTCTCTCGTCAGGAATACACTCAATCATGCAAAGTAATGCAATTATAAATGCACCATTCATTTTGTTTCCTTTTTGATGGGAATTACCGACAGAGAATTGATCAGAATCCCCATGTTTAAGTGTCTCGCTGATTTGACAGGCAATACTGACATTGACAGAGATAACGGAAAACTCATTATGTGCCACTGCATTGAGGACGTCGATGACAATCTGGTTAGTAAGTTTCATAAATTCAAAGAGTATTTTAGATTTGTCACTGTAAAGGAGAAGTTGAAATGCCCTGAAATCTCATAGCTCATAATAAAGATACTTGACAGAGGTTTTCCCAAGGTTGATAAGAATCCTGAAAATTCACATGGCATTACCAGTGACGAATTGAAGATAAAAAGAAAGCTTTTCAAAGTGTGAATAATGAAATACAAAGTTGGGCCAACTTGTTAGAGGGGAGACTGAATCATCTTTGCATTCTCTTTATAAAAATGACATTGGAAAAAATGATAGTCATCTAAAGAGATGATCAAAGAGTTGGGAGAGAGAGAGAGAGAGAGAGAGAGAGAGAGAGAGAGAGAGAGAGAGGGAGAACTATGGATGAGTGTCAGATAGTTATTCTACATTTTGCCTGTGGAATTAGTCAGCTTTTAAAAATTTATAATTTGCTTTGATTTCTTTTCTCTTTCTAAATGCAATTTATTTCATGTTCAAACATAATTTTGCATTTAGAATTCTTTTTCTTCAAGAAGGCCCCCTAAATTTAAGGGACCTCTGACTCTCACAAGCTGGGTCTGTCCTTGAACCCCTTGTACCCCTCGGCCCTGCACAGAGCTCCCTTGGCTGTGGCTGCCTGCAGAAGGTTTGGATGTGGGCACAGGGTCTGGATGCCCTGTGCCAGTGGGGAATGTGGGCCTGGCTGACATCGCACATCCGTGGGGACCACCTGACTCTAATTCCAAAAGGGGCAAAACGTTTGTCACTCTGCCTGTGAGGGCCCAAACCTTTCCACCAAGAGTCTCGTCAGGACCTGGCTGGGCCCTGCCAGCCCCCCTGCGTTTCCTTTTAATAAAATTTAATGTTTTCATTTTCAAAGTCCTAGAAAATCCAAACACTTTTTAAAAGCCCCAAGGAACTATAAAAATTAATAGCACAGGGATAATTTCTTTTTCAGTGGCGACTCAATTAAACCTGCCAAAGTCAGACAGTGTGATTTAAACGCACCACTTGCAGAGGGACCTGAGCGGAGCAGGCAAACACGGAATGAAACAATAATATTTACCAATTACCCTCTTGGATGTTTCCCACCCGGCTCCTTCCCCCTGGGGAGAATTTTTTCCTTCTCTCCCTCCTGTCAGGGGCCAGAGGTCAGCATCCCTAATTGTTTTCCCCTTGAATGGTCACACTGCTATCAACAAGTGACTGAACTTCTCCTCTGCTCAGGGTAATGGAAAAATACCACTGGGCTGTCTGCCCAGGGCGACAGGCCACGTGGACATCATCCCGAATGTGGGGCTGAGCTCGAATTTGAAAATGGAAGAATGGCTCCCAGCCCATCTCCGCCTCACATTCCATGCTTAGTCCTGCCCCAGGGCACTTGCTCCTGCTGCTCCCCCTGCCAGGAATGCCCTCTCTGCTGTTCATTGAACATGTACCACTAAGCACTTCAGTCTTATATTTTCTTTGAGGTCCCTATCAAGATCAAGTTCTCTTAAGAAAGGTTTCTTGGTAAGATCCATATCCATGTCGATTTTCTACTTAATCTCACTGCCTTCAATTCCTCTGTATTGAGTCAACTATATATGATCTCCTCAGTGCACATGGGCTGTCTGGCACTGTCCTAAGGCTTTTAACATGCAGGCTTCTCCCTCCTTCTGGACTGGAACGCTCCTCCAAAGCAGGACCTCCTCTGGATGCATTGTTGTGCATTGTTGATTGCATTTAGTTTGGTGTCCTGCATGCACTGGACTTACTTGGTGTATTTGGACTGGAATTGAGAGTTTCAACATTATCTCCACAATGGGAGAACATGGGCTGCGGGAAATAGGTACAAGGATTTCAATGCAGCGTGGTTCACACAGAAGAAATAAAAAATAAATTAATGTATAATTGAAAAAAGACCTGAGCTACATGTCCATCACTGGAGACTGGATAAAGAGAATATGGAACAAGATGACAGGTGTGAGGGCAGTTAAAGTAGAGGAAATGGAGGTGAATTATCAATATGTATAGAATCCCCAAACAGAACTGTTTGTTAAGATACAATTTATGAAGGTTCAATGCCACATAAACCAATACTACACAGTGTTTTATGGATCCACATGAATATATCCATGTGTGAACACAGGATGAGAAAGAAATACATGCAGTTCTTGCCAGGGTTGCCTCTGGAGAGAGAGAGTACAAGCAACGGGGAGTGGGGCATAAGACTCTTAATTCTTTCTGTATATATTTTTTCTCATAATAAAGCTCTGAAGCAAATAAGAGGATGTTAATGTTTGCTAACTCTGCTTGGTGGTTACACGGGTGTCTGTGAGGAAGACACTGGCAGGGTGCCCACCCAGTGGGCTGCCCCTCCTCCTGGCCCAGGCCTGGACCCATTTCTCAATGAGGTGCACCCACGTGGCCTCAGTCTGGCCAGCGAAGTGGGCAGGTGAGTAGGAGTGATAGATGTGACCTGTAGGCCTGGCCAGAAGCCCTAGCAGCAGGCAAATCAGCCATTGATTTGCTCCCCAGGGAGCATCCACAGACTAAGCTGGACTATAAGGTACAGGATAAAGGAAGCATGAGCACTAAGCAAAGCCCAGGATGCCGGCAGGCTGAAGGTGAAGTCTTTGATGGCTGTCCTTATCCCCAGGCAATTTGCCCTTTGATTCATCTTGGCCAGCCTCCCCCATGTCCCCATAACACACTTTGCTGATTCCTGGCCTGCTCCCACCTGGAATGTACCCCTAAATCTCTGCTTTCACAGTATACACTCCACTGTAAAACCTTCTGCCTGGCCCAGGCACTGTCCCCATGACTCTTCACCCTCCCACCTCACTTCCTACTCCCCCTCCAGTTCTCAGAACTTTTATCTGCACTGCTTGTTTTGGCTTTCACCCCACAGTGTGGCTTACATCTTGGTGACGGGGACAATGCCTTATTTTTGTATCTATCCAGGAGGGACCGAAGTTGACTTTTCTGTGATAAGCAGGAGGACAAGAATAACAGTCTATCTGGTGTCCTCTGTGAGTCTCATGGGCTTACAACACATTGTTCAGAACTTCCAGAGTTGAGGTAAAAGAGAACCTTCCTGGAGAGGGGTGGGGGCAAGCAGGAATGCACCCCTAGGACTGAAAGAGAGCATAGCATGGAGGCCCCCTACAAGGAACTCCTGCAGAGAAGGCCTCCAAACCCAAGGCTGAGATTCAATCTCACTTCAGAGAAGATCAAGGATAACTCTAGCCAGGTTTTCTTAACATTGCTTAGTTCACTTCTAGCTCTTCTGTAGGTTCTCCGGACAAGGTCCCATAGAATGCAGGGGTGTTGTTTGTTTCAGAAGGTGGGGAGACATCAGGAATCAGCACCCTTTTTCTCAGCCAGTCTCAGGGGATAAGGCTCAGGAGGGAGAATTAGAGGACATGACAGGGAAGGAGAGAGTTAACTGGGCTAAACCCTGAGGTTTATGGGTAGAATGGAGGTGGTAATGGGGGTGCCCAGGATGGAGAGTAAGTCCTGGGGGCAATCATAGGGTCCTCATCTGTGGTATAGCAATGGCCAGGTAAGGACCTTTTGGCTTTGGACAAAGCCATTTAGCTTCCCTAAGACCCAGGTTTCTTATTTTTAGAAAAGGGATTATATAACTTTGCTGGGCTGCTGAGATTTAAATGAATAAAGTATGTGAAAGGGTTTATAAAATCTTGAGTGGTATACAAATATATGCTATCACTGTAACTAACATAATAAATGCCAAATAAATGTAGGCCAGTCAGAACGAATAGGTGATGGAAAGAGTGAGTGTATGAATTAAGGAATGAGCTGGGGAGGGGGCATGTGCTCACAGGTGGTCCAGAGGCCCAGGGTGTGGGCAGAGGTTGTATCTCTGAAAGGACATTGAGTAGGGACTTAGGGCCACACCCAAGAAGCCTCTACTCCATGACCTTGATGTTGTTGATTCTGTATCTCCTGAAGGCCAGAGTGCTTGGCCAAGCATCTTCTTTCCCAGGGGAGAACTCTTGGGCTGATACTTGGTACTTGGTACTTGCAGCTAATGGAGGGTCCTGTGGGTCCTAGCACCCCAATTAGAGTCTCAAATTGAATTTACTCAAAGGAGGGCATGGGAAACAGAGCAGTTCCTCGGATGTTAGTAATCTGGTCAAATGGCACACAGAGCGCTATGGAAGCATGTTTAGAGGATGAAGAGACAATTGCACAGGTAATTAGGGAAGACCCTAACACAAATCCAGGATGGAAATAAGTACTCTGGAGGAGAATGCAAGGATCATCCACGTTTTATATGAGAGGGCTTTGTCTATCCCACACACCGTACTTCCTACTTCCCTGGAAAATAAAATCTGAACATCCTGTTTAGACACTGAAGACTTCCACAAACTGGCCAGGTGGTCTTTCTGGTGTTTTCTCCCACTCTGGCGATCTCACACAAACCTTCTGTCTGCTGCGTGGAGCTGAGTATACCAACCCACTTTAATGTGCCACCACCTTGTTCATCTCTTTCTACACTTCTCTGTTCCATCCTCAGGACCCCACTGAAATCCTGTCTTCTTCCCACTGGACCAAGGGGTTAAATTTCAACTAGACCTTTTCACTATTCTTTCATTCCTAATCTTATGTTCAGTGCCTCTATCCACTACCCACCCCCAACTGACTTAGCATTCCCTGCTTGGCACTGCGATTATTTAAATACCTCACCTTTTAAAAAAAAATTTATTTTTTTGTGGTGCACTCTCTGACAGCACTGATTATATTTAACTTCTAATTCATTGTGTCCCCTAATCCACTGAGCACAGTGCCAGACACATAAGAAACCCCCTAAATTTGATGACTGGGAAGATAGAATCATTAGTGACCAAGTAATACTTTCTCTGTTAGTATCTGTGGCCACATGGACACTTGTGAGCAATTAGACCTTCTCATGCTCTCTCTCCAAGGTGACCACAACCTGGCTTCAGCTTCCACCTCCATTTTCCCGCCAGCCCACCCCAGTGAGGCTACACGCATTACTGGTCCCTACAGAACAGGCAGCACCTGTGTGATCCTGCGAGGTGCTGCTTGTGATTTCTTTTGTGCTCTACACCTCAAATTCTAACCACTTCCCTTCTGCTCCCGAGACACAAATTCACAGCCCAGGGTGGTCTCCCAGAGGCCGTCTTCCTCAGAGTTCTTCCTTTCTCATATCCACCTTCTCTGCACTGTGCATAGTACTCAAGCTCCCATGGTTCCACTGGGGAGGGGTGAGTATTGCCTATCTTTTCATGAGCACTTACCAGGAAGGTCTCATGCTCTATTGCATTGTAGCAGAAAGCCGGCTGTATTCAGGTTTGCAGATATGGCATTTGAGTGGAACATGTGGGAAATGCTCTCTTTTTGTAAGAGTATTCTAAAGAATTCTCAAATGCAGGAACTTTTTATTCTTAATGTTGGCAAAAGTGTGAAGGAATGTGCTCTCAGGAGAGGGAAAGTGACTCAAACAACTCCTCTATGGGTGCTTCATGTGAGGGCTCAACTCTCAGCAGAAGCATCATTTTTGGCATGCATGCTAAGCCCAGCCAGAGTCTGGCTATACATAGATTACATATAAGGTCGTATATAAATGGTGTTGCATAAATAGAAATTTAGAATTCCAAGCAGCAGGGAAATTACAGCAACATATATTATCTTATTTAATCCTTACAGTAATCCCATGAGGTACATAATATTATCTTTATTTTGCAGAAAAGGACACCAAGACATAGAACAATTACATAAACTGCCCAAAGTTACTTAGTGGGTAGATGGCTGAGGCAGGACTTGAACTCAGCTCTATTTGAAGGGCTTAGAGCAGTGATGGCGAACCTTTTGAGCTCGGCGTGTCAGCATCTTGAAAAACCCTAACTTAACTCTGGTGCCGTGTCACATATAGAAATTTTTTGATATTTGCAACCATAGTAAAACAAAGATTTATATTTTTGATTTTTATTTTATATATTTAAATGCCATTTAACAAAGAAAAATCAACCAAAAAAATGAGTTCGCGTGTCATAGATTCGCCATCACTGGTTTAGTGTCTGTGCTGTGTGGGAGGCATCTAAACCGAGGATGAAGGGTGCCCTGCCTCAGGGGTGGGGGTGGATAAGGTCCTTTCCACCTCTACAGGTCTATGTTCTTAGGAATGTTCAGGTAAACACTAAAACATGGTGGGCCACGCCCTCCAAACCCCTAACCAATGCCAAAGATGCAATGTTGGGCAGGCAGAGAAACAGGCACAGAGCAAGGAGGGGATATTTGGTTACACCCCGCCCCCCCCCCCCCCACTCCCCGTTTCCTTTGCAGTTTGTCCTTGCTGTCCCTTTAAGGGTACCTAGACCTTGGGAACCTGAGCAGCTGCGCTGTCTTGATAAAGGAACATTAAAGGGTCAAATGGAGAACATGAGCTGGAGGCCTCCAATCTGTCTCCTCGGAGCTTCTCAGCCTTTTTTGACCCACAATTAAACAAGCCCCTCTCCTGCCCCGAGAGATCTAGAGATGCTTTGAGTTTTGGTGGGAGAGGAAGTGCCGGTTCTGAATTCTAAGGTCAGTTTATGAGTCCTCACCAGCCAGAAAGATACCATTGAGCATTTCTTTCTGTAGTTCATGTGAGGCAAGTCTTTTTTGTATTAGGGGGCAGACTCTTTGGTTTTCCAAACGTAAAACTATATTATACTATTGGATATTCTGTCTCAAACCACCAATGCTACCTCTCCCCTCCCCATGGAATTTGACGTGCCCCTTTGTCAGTTGAGCATCACTGGTCTAGCATCACCCTTCTAGCGAAGAGATAAGAGATAGGAATTGATGTGGCCATAGTCACACAATGACTTATCCAGCTCCTTCACTTCAGTTCTAGCCAACAAATATTATTGGGACAACTACTAGGTGCTGGTAACCTAAAGGCAGCAGGTGCATCTGCATTTTTAAATCCACCTCAGGAGAAGAAACCCCCGACCAAAGGACTGAACGTGTGATGGTAGAATTTAGGTACTGGTGGAATATGTTCTTTTAGTTGGGAATCTTCCAGGTATCACTAAAGTCTCAGAGTACAGACAAATGTCTGCTCCATCATTGCAGAGAGGGCCTGTCCCGCATGGGTGCTCTGCTTTGAAGATGGCAAAGGGGAGGAGGCTTAGAGACCACTCCTGAAGGAACAGCATTGGTCTGTCGCCTCTCTCTTGTCAACACCCTCTTCTCCCTGGATTTGGTCTTATACCCTGCCGGCTGTTTTCTTTGTTGTCTTTTCATCCCCACCAAGTTGGGCAGAAGGGTGCCCCCCTCTTATTTCCTCCCCTCCCCCCCCCCCAACCCTGTCCTTGCCAGCACAAGGTTCCATTCTTCATTAATACCATTTTAAAGCCAGCACGGAGCTGTTTTCCAGATGTGGCCATGCGCAGACAGTAATTGTGCTTTGTGATCCCTTCCAGCTGCTCCCGCCGCTTGCCAACGAACTCCCCCACCCCCACGTTGCAGCCCCAGGAGTCCATGTTTGGGGGCTGCAAATTAGGGCAAACGTTGTAAAATGATCATGTGCTACACACGGCCTGCCCCACAAGAATTATGGACTTTATAACTGAGCTAATTGGCATTAGGTCTTGCCTGAAAGGTCAACAGAGTGGCAGAGAAACAGGATCTTTGTAAATTGATCGGCTGGTCCCCCCCCCCTTCCTTCATTCCCCCAGCTCCCTTTCCCATTTTGAAATATGGCCTACCTGCCCTGTGGAATTGCTGACTCTTGTAAATTACTGCATTGACTGTTCGGGACTGTGACACATTGTTTCACATCACGTGGAAGGCAGTGGGATGTTGAAAGGGTGCATAATTACACCCTGCAAATTCTTCTACCAGACCACAATCCTCAGCCTTCATGCCCCTTGGTGAAGCGGGGCATTGTAACACTCTTGACCTTCACATCAAGCGTGATTGACCCAGAGGTAGCAGAGAGGCTTCGGGTTATTTATTTATTTATTGCTCCCAATATGTGTGTTCCTTTGCAATGACCTTGCCCTTCTGTTGTTTCTCAGATGGGAACACTTGTACAGCTTTTTCCTTTTCATTCTACAAATGTTTAATGAGCCCATCAGAGTCAGAGTCCAAGACCGATCTTAGGAGGGAAGGAAAGTTGTCTTTCTGGAATCAGAGAAGTTATGTTTTTACCTATAAATTGTGCGGGTCTTTCAACTCGGGGCGTAATGAATCCTGATGGATTCAAAATGATTGTGCACCCCTTCTTCCCGCATCAGGTGCTCACTGTTTGGGGTCAAGCATTGAAAGTCCTGGTTAAAACATATATAGTATCTGGAAGGAGTAACTCATTAAACTTTTGGGCTTTACCCCTCTCCTTCTTTTTCTTAGTAAGGGCCCTTGAGAATCTAATGGAAGTTGACCTCATACTGCAGATACTCACATGCATTTCGCCTACAATTTTTGGCTGTTTTTGGACCTTTCAAATCCCAAGTAGGGATCAATTCCAAGGTATGAGTCCTTGCTCAGTTATCGTTATTGACAACCTAGCTCACATGAGCTTATTAGACCCTTGTAGGCACAGAGGCCCGAGGAAACAGGGCGTAGGCTGGTCAATGCAATGGGAAAGGTAACAGAAACAAAGTTTCAGTAGCCTATTTTTGGGTCACAACAGGGGAAAAGGGGGCTAAAAATCACCTCATTGAACATGCAGTCTGCAGACATCATAAATAATGCAACGTGAATGCATCCATGTACAACTGTTTTTCAAAGGCATGCAAGTGCTGTTACAACATGAACACTGGATTTATTTAGCAATACGGACCTTAAGTGTTTGTCCAATCAAAAGATACTAAAATGGTAACTCTCTATTAGGAGGTTATTTAATGCAAACCAGGGTCTTTGAGCTGGGAAGTTTGGGATCCCTTGGTCTATAAATCATCAACTCTCACCTGGATTATTCCTTTACTGATAGCCTGAGCATGCTTCTCCCTGCTTCATATCCCTCTCCCAGCACTGTAGTCATGGCGGTCCTTATCGGAGGTCAGGTCCTCTTAAGCTTACATCCTCTCATGGCTGCCATCTCACTCCTAGTCAAAGCCAGCTCCTACCATGGCCTTCTGCATTGGCCTCATCTGCTACTATTCTCCCCTTTGCTCATTTCACTTCAGCCCCTAGCTGCTTCTCAAAATTCTGGACAAACTACCCCCTCACATCTTCTGTACTTGCTGCTCTCTTCTGCTGGTAATGCACCTGTCCTAGATGTTCTGATAGCTAGTCCTCTTCCCCCTGCCAAGTCACTGCCCACTCGTCCACTCATCTGAGCTGCCATTCCTTCCCACCTCATCTAACACAGCCACCATCTGCCCCCAGCACTCCTGATCCCTCTTCCAAGCTTTATTTTCCCCACTCAATGCCACCTGACTTCATGTTGATTTGTGTTTATGTCTCCCCACCAGAATATCAACTCCTTGAAAATAAATGGGAACACTTGTATTGAGTTCAGAGTGTGTGATGTGCACTGGGGGACTAAGAAAGATTGAGGGAGGAGGGAAAACCACACACAAGCAGGGAGGGGAGGAACATGGGGACTGGAGAGCCCAGCCCTGCTCCCTTCTCCCCTTTGTGGTAAGGGTGCTGGGAACCAGTTACCTTGTCTGTAACATGGAGAGGGTATTCATTGCCTTTATGATCTAACAGAATTGCATGGAGAATTTGCTTGGGTCCATTTCATTCTGCTCTGTCCTCAATAATCTCCTCAGCTGCCATCTGGGGTCAGAAGGCTCTGCCTCCTGTTGGTGGCTGATCTTGACTGAAGGGGGAAATCAAGGAGAGAAGGCATCGTTGGGAAAGTATCTGTAGTTGCCATGGGGAGAGAATGAAGAAGTGTCATTGATAAGGGACAGAATGGGTCATAAGACCTCTTGAAGGAGTTAGGTCCACCTGGACATGACAGGGCAAGAAGAGCGGAATGGAGGTGGTTGATAGGGTGGTTGATAGGACACAGACCCTGGCTCAATGGCAGCTGGCTTGGTGGGTAGTAACCCTCACTTCAGGTCCCCACCATCCTTTCTCCCACCACATGTAAACACAAGGAGGCAGTTGAGTCTCTTTCTGAACTAATAAATCAAAAGTATCCATTACCAATGTTTCTCTGCCTTGCCCTGAATGGTGTAACATGTGGGTCAAGGCCCACTTTAATTTTTCTTGTGATAGAATTGGGCTCTGAGCCCCAGTCCAGTCCATGGGCCAGATTCTAAACTAGATTCTGTCACTTGCTTCTCCTTGGGGTTGGTCCTGACACTGAGGTCTCTTGAATTCATTTGGAGAGACTTCCTGTTGTGTTTGCCACTGAGAATCACTGTGGTATATAAACCCTCTTCATCCTGCCACCTTAAAATAGGGGGACCAATCGGATGGGACACAAGTAAATGATTTCTTTTAAGAACTCAGTTTCCCCTGATGTCACAGTGTTCTTCATCCTTTCTGCTGTGTTGCTGTGACTTATGTATTCCTCTAGTTAAGGTGTACTCAGCATGCTGCCCAGCCAAATCCATCCCATCCAGGAAACCACAGTGACATCATGAATGAATGTGGTCCCTAGATGCCAGGACCTATTGGATAAGACAGAAAGCGTCGCCTCCATTTAGGGTCAGAGTTCACACAGTGTCTCCAGCCAGCACCTTTGACCTCTGAACCTTGAACCAGAGACTAACTAGCCACCAGCTCCTGTTAACCACTCATGTTCTAGATCATTCTTCTGGAATTTAATTTCCTAGGGGATGTTGACACATGTCCCTCCTAGTCCTTGCCTACTTATCTCTGTCTGCTCTCTGGCACCAGACCTTTCGAATGCCTGATCCACCATGCTGCCATGGGCCTGGCTAACTCCCTCACTCCTGTGGCCACTTAACGCTGGTAGCCCCTATGGTGGAATGTGATGAAATATCCATGTTCCACAAGGTGGCAGTCAGATGGAAAAGTGAGCTTCCATCTCCAAGGTGTAGTGTAGATGACAGTAAATGTGGGAACACCCAGCCTAACACAATAAGGCCAGTCTGGCAACATGTGTAGGCATCAGACACCCAAAAGTGTCAACTTTCATGGTCATCACCCTGCCCCCTTGGGGTCACCTTTCTTCTCAGAAGCGTGCGCGCGCACACACACACACACACACACACACACACACACACACACACACACTATCTCCTTCTGGATATTTTCTGCTCCCCCAATGTCTTCAACTCACAGCCCCCACACATAGTCCTCAAATGGACTCATCTCCCTTTCCCTGCCTCTCCATCTAGGAGAAGAAATGCCAGAGAGCTTTCCCCAGCCTGGGCTAAAGTCAAGACTCAGTCCTGATAGCATCTGCTGAGAAGGGGCCTCCCCCAAGTGGCCTGGGCACTGTTGTTCCAATAGCGGTAGATGTGTTCTCAGTGGTGAGCTCCCAGCCCTCAGGCCCCATGTGCGGCAGCTCTGTGCTTTGAGCATCACACTGCAGCTTTTCCTTCAGAGGTTTTCACAAGTTCAGAGCAGTCTTGGGTATTGGGGAGTTGAAACTATTTTTACCCATGTGCAGCTGAAATAGCCATCTGCCATCACACCGCTCAATTCCTCACTGTGTTGAAAATCCATCTGGAGTTCTTCTTTCTTAATTCTCCAGATTTAAAAAAATTAGTATCTTGGTGCAATGGAAGGTGTCATGTCTCCACGTGTTTTCTGCCTTTGGCGGAGCTTGTCCTAGGGTAGAGGGTACCTTTATGGCTACTTGTTGCTTGGTTTAAGCCATAGTGATTAGTTATTGGTTCTAGACCAGCTGTGGGCAAACTACGGCCCGCGGGCTGGATCCGGCCCGTTTGAAATGAATAAAACTAAAAAAAAAAAAGACCGTACCCTTTTATGTAATGATGTTTACTTTGAATTTATATTAGTTCACACAAACACTCCATCCATGCTTTTGTTCCGGCCCTCTGGTCCAGTTTAAGAACCCATTGTGGCCCGCGAGTCAAAAAGTTTGCCCACCCCTGTAATCTAGACCCATGATTGTCTCTTTCTCTAGGAATGTGTATCTTTCTGAATCTAAATATAATCCAAATCCCAGCTCACATCACCTCTTCCACAAAGCCTTCCTAATTACTCTAGCCCCACTTTTCTGACATCTCCATGGTGGAAATGAACACCTCCTTAGCACATAGTTCTTCATTTTCTTCCATTTGCCTCGGCTGTGTTGGCTTTGCACCTCTCAGTTCATGACAACTGGGACTTGCCTCATGTTCATCTTGCAGCTGCCACAGAATCCAGTCTGTAGGGCCCTCAATAAAGTGTTGGAATGTCCTTTAACTCATTTTCTTCCTTCATGGATCTTCATATCCTTCCTTAAACAGCTCCGATTTTACCACACTCCAACTCCTATAATGTCAATTAAATTGTCCAGATTCAATATAGTGCAACATTCTTTCTGCTTTGCCAAAGGTCTCCATGAACACTAGAGTGGGGGATTAGTAGCTCACACCCCATTGCCTACATGATGACCAGCTCAAGGAGATGCTCAATGAATGGTTTTGATTTAAATTAAGATGCTTCTGATGGTGGAACCATTCAATTAATAAGCATCTACTAGAATCCTAAATGTCAGGCCCTTTGGCAGGCACTGGGGATTGAGTGATGAGTAAATCATGGATCTTACCTTCAAAGAGCTCATAGTAGAGTGGAGGCTATAGGTCGGGGGGACACATCTGCATTTGAATATGATTTCAGAGGAGGGAGAGAAAAACTCATTATGGGATTAAAACTTTGAGATTTGAATTTGAAGTTTCAGGAAGAGGATGCACAGAGGCATGGAAGTGGGAACAGTCTGGTGGATCCAGGGAGCACCATGGTTCTGTGTGGCTGAGGCATAGGAGACGTGGGCAGTGCTGAGAGGTCGGCCTGGAAAGCAGGAAGCCAGGGTGCGAGCCCTACCCTGCTCAGCTGGAGACTCCCATCCAGGTTTCCTGGGTCATTTGTTGCAACGGCAATGCATGCACTTATCTAAGCTTCTCTTTGGTAATGACATCTGTGGGTTGTCCTCCTCTAGGTCGATTCACCTTACATTGTCCATTTCCATCTTTCTATATAGGGTTTGGTGTCACTGATATCCCTCAAGCTCCCTCAATTGTCCTCAGACCCCTTTAAAAAACAAGACACCTGTGGAAAAATATTTGGAAACTAGAAATTTGGAGATATAGCTATCTCCTACCTCCAGGACTTTGGACAATTTCTTTAACTCCTCTGAGCCTCAGTCCTTTCACCTGAAGAATAGGGTGGCCGTAAAACTCAGCTATAACAATAGATGTAACAGAGACCGGAAACACAGAAAGCTCAGCCCAAATGCAAGGGCAGATTACCCTGATGGAAGGAGACAGCCGCTCCTTCCTCCCGCAAAGACTCCCTCGCCAGGCTGTACAAACTTCAGTAGGGCCCCTTGGTCTCCCATAGCAACTCGCCTTCTCATCCCACTGGCATTTTTGTCTTCACATAAGGCAGCTCTTGCTCATTAGGCATAACAAATTACCCACGCTCCACTGGGGTATAGATGGAAATCTGTGAGGTAGAATAGATTTCTTCCCCTCTGCCTCCCTCCCTCCCCCTTTTCATGTTCACAAGTGTCTCCGGAACAAGCTGTCTCCTGTCTGGGGAGGGCAGAGGCGAGGCCCCGCAGAGGCGTGTGCAGGATTGGAGGAGGCAGCTGCTCCAGCCTTTTCCCCAAATGCTTCCTGCAGCTTGGCTGGCTCTGGCCCTGCCATGCTTACAGCACATCTGAATCTCTGTTGTTTGCATAAAATGGTGAGCCCAGCACATCTTAGCCTTCCCTGGAGGCATCCTCGTTTGCTGGCTCCAGGTATCCATTGAGGGCAGAGCGTGGACGGACCAGAAGACAAGCTCCCATTCCTTGAAGTACTCCAATCTCGGGAAGGTGAAGAAGCCCTTGTAGTCACATTTCCAGCCCTTGGAACTTTACTTTCACTCACACCCCATTATTGACATAACGCATAGCCCAAATCCTGGCGTGAAGCAGATGGAATTGGTAGCCTGGGAAGGAAAACAGGGCAGAAGCCAACCTTTGGCACAATTATGAGATGATCAAGAGTGCTTCTCTCTCCATTCTCTGGGATCCCTTTTCACCTTCGTGTAGGTACATGGGGCCTTTACCATACCCATTGCAGATGCCCAGCATGCTCTTCAGGCCTGTGCCCACAGTCTAGGGTCCTATGCTTTGGCTCCATTTAAGTTACCATCAAGGAGTGGGATGATCACTACATGATGAGCTGGAGACCTGCTTTCTATCTGTAGGCTAAGTGCCATCACCCATCCATGCCTCAGCTTGGGTACAATAAGGGGTCTGAATTGGGGTGAACTGACCCCATCTAGCTCTAAAGTTAATGATTCTTTGACCTGCTTCTACTGTTCTTTTCTCCTAATCAAAAATTATTTTTCCTCTGGTCATTTCCCTTGGGATCCTGGCCTTCACTGAAGGAAATCTTGTCCAGATGCTGTTGGGAACGCTAATGTGGTGGTGTGAGGGCACAAAGGCTTCTTCAGGCAGCCACAGGCAGCCTCAGGCCCACCCTCTCACCCCCATTCTCAGCCCTGAGCTTAAGATGACACCACATGTCAGGCCTGCTTCCTCCTTTTCGCAAGCTCCCAGTGGACACCTGTCCCTGAATTCACTGCTCTCTTGGCTCATTCTCTCATTTTGATTTTGGTGACCCTGCCTCTCAGGGACAGATTAGAGAGTGCTCTGACACCTGAAATCAAGTTGGCACCAGGATGAGCCCTTAGAAGGTTCTTCCTAGTAATCTTTTGAATAATTGATTAGTTAAAAGAAGACTGATTTCTGGGCTACAAAGTCTTATGTGAATCCTACCTACCCTGTCCACCTTTCAGTCTTCCCCTCTTCTGTCTGCTCTGGGACAGCCCTTGGTTCTTACACCTAATCCAGACCCGCCTGGCCTCCTAAACTTCTCATCACCCACCTGCCATGCCTCCTCTGTTCTGCAAAGTCCCTCTTCTACAAGAAGTCTTCCTGGGCCCCATCAACACACAGTGTATGTCAACGTTGTTTCTTGATTAAAACCCCTCACAGTTATAGATACATTTTACAAAGCATTTTTCATGAGGTCATCTCATTTTATCATCCCATAGACATTATCATTCCCAGTTTAAATGTGAGTAAACTGAGGGTCAAGGCTGTCACCAGAAGGCTGACAGAGGGCAGGACAGGGAGTCAAATGCAGCCCCTGGGTTCTGAGCTAAGAGCTTTATCAGTTATAACACGGGATGTGAAACTCACGCATCTGGGGAGTTTGTGGGCATTCCCATTGTCTGGCTCAGTTTATTCCATATTAGTTTATTTTATATTCTGAAGATACCCGAGGAAAGGGAAGATACCTGCAGGATAAGACAGACTGGGAAGAGAGTTTAGGAAAAGGAGGATGGGGAATGAGGCATCTGGAATTTCAAGGACACAAAGTCAGGCTTCAAATGTCTCTGAGAAAACAGTCCCAGACATGTTAAGGGTGGGGCTCTGGCCCTCTAATGCTCAAAACAATGGGTCTCTAACCATGCTGAAGACCAGGAAAAAAATCCTTTGTGCTTCTTAAACCAAAATCAACAAAGATCTTACTTTTTTCTTTTTCTGCTTTTGCTTTGCTCAGATGGCAACATTCTTGGCTGTGTAACTATCATGAATGGGTTGGTCTGGTAGCTGCCTCTATTCCAGACAAGAAGAAGCCCTGAACCTCTTGACCTGCATCCTAATCAGGAACAGATTAGCCAATGCCTTCTTCTCAGTTTGGCTTGAAAGGTCCAGGGACCAAGATAGGAAATGGATTAGTTCCTGAGTTGAGAAGGCTGGGCATGGTCTGGTATGTCCCTTTGACCAGTAGCAAGAGCAGCCAGCCTACAGGGAGGAATGGGAATTCAGGTAGATCTTGCACTGAGGACATCTAAAAACATCCACGAGAATAAATAAAATTGCCTATCATCGAGAGCTTAATATATGCGGGGCACTATGCAAAGAATTTACATAAATTATCTCATTTGTATCTCCATCACAAACTCATGAAGTAGTTTCTATTATTGTTCCCATTATACAGATGAGAAAACTAAGGCACAGAAGTTTTAGTAATATGTCCAAAGTCAATAACTAGTCAGTGGTAGATCTGAAATTATCTGGCATCAAAGTCAGGCATAACTATTTAGCTCTTTGGCCTTTCAGGGTTCAGAAAAGATTGGTTTTTTAAAAGAACCTGCCCACCAGGCTCCTTTGCAGAACAAGCGCTCTCCTGTTCCGGTGATGCTGACTGCGCTTCCAGAGCCTGTCAGAGGGGGAGACAAGTCAGGCAAAGGCAAGAAAAGGCTCCGCCCAGTGCTTTTAGAGACGCAGTTTGATTTGATTCCCTTCAATGCCATTTGACCCAACTGAACTCAGTCCCCATGTATTCTGTACTCACTGTATGTCAGGAAGCTTTCTGTCATGGGGATTCTCAAGTGAAGCCAAGTCAATCCAGAAATGATTTTCATAAGCTTAAAAGTTTGGTTTGGTTAATCTTTGATTCACCAGTTCTTCTAGGAGCTTATTCTAAGAACGTGATTTTGAATGCCTGAGAATATTTGCTATGAAGATGCTCCTCTTTGTTTTTTAAGCAGTAAAAGGCAATCCAAGTGTCTTAGGGCTAGGGACAGGCATTGGATGTGTCTTATACAGGTGGTGATAGCTGTAAGGACACAGTGACTAGTCTGGCAAGAGTGAAACCAGTCAGTACAGTATCTTTAGTTCCACCAGGAACATGCCAAAGGTTGCCAAACTGCCTCAGTTATATTTTTACAGCACCCTTAGGCCAAAATAAATGTCTCATGTAAGTATATATGTCCAAATAAACTAATAAGTATTTGTGTCCTAACAATTTAGTAGCTGTCTGAAAAAATATTACACATATATTGAAAGAAAAATAATATATTTCATTCTTTAATAATCATTATTAACTACAAATGAGATGTGTACCTGGTGGCGATTGTACTCTTACTCAAACCTTGGAATCAGATTGGACACCTCCAACCTCATTTCCTGTCTCATGTTGATTTTTGCATGGTACTTTCTTTTTAACACAGCACCAATAAAAACCGAGCTTTGCCAATATCATATGTGGCTTGATCTAATGTTGAAACTTTGAACTCCATCAAGATGGTAGTTTGGGCAATATTTGACAGTATTGCGTATTGGAGTATGTTCCTGGATCATTAAAAACATCCTGCAATGCTCTTGTGCAGGGGTCCTCAAACTACGGCCCGCGGGCCACATGCAAATACAAATATTGTATTTGTTCCTATTTTGTTTTTTTACTTCAAAATAAGATATGTGCAGTGTGCATAGGAATTTGTTCATAGTTTTTTTTTTAAACTATAGTTCGGCCCTCCAACGGTCTGAGGGACAGGGAACTGGCCCCCTGTTTAAAAAGTTTGAGGACCCCTGCTCTTGTGAGTTCCCTGTGGTGCCCTGGGGTTCCTTGACACACAGTTTGAGGACTGCAGAAATATGATCTCTTCCATTTTGCTGAAACAAACTGCCTTCTTTGTCTCTTTTGGTCTAGCTTTTGATGGACATGTGATTATAAGAAATGTTTCACTTCTCTCTTGATTGTAGCCAAAGAAAATCAGGCCAAGAGCATGATAAGTAGCAACTGATCCTCAGCCGCCATTTCAGGGAGGCCATAGGGCATGATGGGGACTGAGGCACATAGAGAGCTCAAGTTCCATATAAAAAGGGCAGCTTCCACTCAGCTCTCTCCAGGTCACATGATAGAAATGTGGCATTATCATTTTTTAAGAAAAGCAGAAAATATAGACTTTTATGTGAAGTCTCCCAATTAGATATTGGCAACTAATTCCAACATACCATTTATAAGTATTGGGTATGTCAATACTATGCTGCACACCCAAAAAGCATGTCTATAGGTGGTGTTTTGCCTGAGATTCACCAGTTTGGGACACAGAATGAGTTATTATTAACTATTATAATGACAGTATTGATAAATATGTAATCACATGGGAAAATGTTCACTATACGTATATTAAGTAAGCAAAGGTAACTAACAAAAATCATGGTATCATTTTTATGAAAGCTACTTCTGGGTAGTGACAGGACTGAAGAATATATAACCAAGTGGTTAAAATCATTATTTCTGGTCAGGGAATCATGGATGATTTAACTATTTTTTTTTTGGTTCTCTAAGTTATTTTTACAATAACCATATATTGCATCCATCTTTTTGTTTTGTTTTATATTCTTTTCTGAAAAATGAAACTTAGAACAACCACTGCTATGAATAAGACATTATTAGGCACAAACACCAATGCAAATCAAAGCCATACAAGAAATGATCTCTTGCTTTTGTAGAAGCTTATTACTGAATGGGAGGGAGACACCACATATTACCAATGATGTGTTAATTGGAAAAATGAAGGACAGAATTGCATGACTACGCTTATATCTAACTTGCTTCAGGGGCTCAGAATAGCAAGGGGATTGGAGGGTGGAATGTCCATGGAAGAAAGCTGTAGGTGGGGTTCCCAAGACCACTCCCAGGTTCAATGGTTCAGGACTCAGCATAGAGCTGTATCCATGGCTAGAATTTATTACAGCGAAAGGACACAAAGCAAAAGCAGCAAAAGAAACAGGCACACAGCAGTCTGGAGGAAACAGACACAAGCTTCAAGAGTCCTCTCCCAGTGGCGTCATGCAGGACATACTTAGTTCCTCTAGCACTAAATGTGATAACACACGTGCAGTGTCCTCTTCCAGGGAAGCTCATTGAAACACAATGCCCAGTGTTTTCACTGAGAGCTACAGACACGCTCCGCCTAGCCTAGCACGGACCTGAATTCCAGACACCTGGAGAAGCAAGCAGTTGCTCAGCATAAACCACATTTTTTGCACACACAGTTCAGGCACAGGGAGCCCTGCTGACCAGTTAGGGAACAGGAGAACTTTCCTGAAATCTGAGTACCCAGACACCTGCCTTGCAAGCAGGCCTTCCTACAGGGGGCAGCCTCAGGCCTCCTATGTTACCTAGTTTCTGCACAGAAGCCTTCATGGGGGAGGAGAAATGCAGAGGGAAAAAGGGGAAGTGTTTCCTGTGTGGCCCATACTCACAAAACCAAACTTCTTTCAGGAATCAGAGAATCATAAGATTCCATGAAAATCATCTAAACCGGTACTTTCCAAGGGGCAAGCATACACCACTAGTAGTTGGTATGCAAGAGTATTTTAGGGCATCTATGGGTGACTATTTCATATTTTAATGCTGATATATTTATTTTGATTTTGTTATATATAATAGAAACTTAATAATATAATATTTTATATTATAGATATTATGTATATATGTGTGTGTATATATGTATCTCTATTTAGCTATCTGTCTAGCCACCTATCATCTTTGTAAAACCCTGACACCATAGGTATTATTAGGGTAAGGCTAATATTTAAAAAACATGGGTCAATTTAAAGACAAATGGCAAGGAATAAATACATATAAAATAATTAAAGTTAAACAAAAATATGAAATAATATTAAATGTTAAATAAATAACAGCCCTGGGGTCCAAGGCCACGTCCCGCTGCAGAGGGTAGAATGGTGAGCAAATGGCTGATGCGATTAGTCCACCCCTTCTCACTGTAGAAAACTATCACATTTTTGCTTTCATTATGAACTCTCCTAGTTTCATATACTTCACCTAGAAAGTAAGGGGTTTAATCTAAACCTGTAGGGTACCTTATAGATCTACTAGACAGTACCCACTGATTCTATGAGATCGAGCAATGTAGGTCAGTGGGGACAGAGCACAAAACACCGCTGCCTCCAGCATGGCCTTGGATCCCAGTGCTCTTTGATTCCCATTTGTACTTACCCTATGAGAAGGCCCCACTGTGCTGTAAGATCCTGAGCTCATGTCCCTCCCAATCCAGAGACTGCGATGAGACATGTCTCCTCTCCCAGCCCCAACCCTTCCTCTCGTCACTCGCTTTCACATTCTATTTCTTGCCTCCTTGAACTGCAACCTAACTGAATTCCTGATTCTTAGCTTCTTAACCACAAGGGCCTCATGGAGTTTCTGTGTGTGCTCAGCCCTGCCAGGTGCCAAGATGGAAAAGAAAGGGAGATGCCCAGCCCTGGCTGTGAGGGAGCTTCCACTCTGGCAGGATAGATAAGGCCTCTGAGTACCACGGGGCTTACTAACTCCCCAAGTCAGCCTCTGGCCCGCCCTGAATGTGGTTGGTTTGGGACAGACACTGTATGCGGTCAAAGGAGGCCTCTGGGCGATGGGGGATGGGTGGGTCAGAGGATATGGTCGGAAGGAAAGGAGTAGGGAGGTTGTCCCAGTTGTGGAGACCAGAGTGAGCAAAAGTTTGAGGAAAGATACAAGGCCGGCCAAGGGGAACAGGAGGAGAGCCCAGGTGGGGATTGGGGAGGGAGGGGGCATACAGGTTGCTTCACTCTGCAGTCTTTACCCTGCTATTATATTTGAGGAAGCAAAATAGGTGTAGCAGCCAACCTGCCCCCTCAGTCACCTCATCAGACATGAATTGCCCAGGATTAAAAAAGAAAAAGAAAAGGGAAAGTCCTCATTATATGGTTGGAAATCCTCAGACCAGAGATAAAATTTTATGAGTTGCCTATTGCTCAACACCCCGTATTTTTGACATCCCCTGTTTCACATACAGTATTTTAAACACATGAGACACAGGCATTACTGTGTGTTTTATTTTTTTACCCTTTCATTTTTTTTTTCTTTCTGTCATGGCTTAGTGGGTAGCTCTGAAGTTTTTAATACTGAAGGGCCCATTTCATGTTATTTATTACCCTGCTTGCGTGAAAGCTGAGGCCTATAAATTGTCAACACAGGCCGTCTAATTCCAGCAACGGCAAAGCTTCGTCACATGTAATTAAAAGATCCCAAAGCCATTGGAATGTAATGGATTTGGAAATGACACCATGGGGGCACGGGGAGCAAGCCCAGGAAGAGGCAGCCGTATTTCAAAGGCTCTCCTGCATGGTCTGGGATCAATGGGGCTGCGGGCTGGGCTCCAGCAGGGGGGCTGCCTGGGGATAGAGGCAGGGTCTGGATTTGATCTGATCCTCAGGTCTGAGGCCACACCATTACATTTCCCACCTGCGGGAGGTGCACCCAGCCCTCGGCCTCACAAGCTCCTTCAGCTGAGCCTGCTGAGGTGCCACCTCTGATAGCAGTGAGCACCCACGCCCTGGAGGGAGGGTTTCTAGAAGTCCACCTCACAAACAGAGCCCAAAGCCGGGAGGAAGACAGGAGGGGTCTTCACAGTACAATGGTTCTCTTATTCTTGGTCCCCAACTTCCTCCCTGAAGCTGTTTCTGAATGTTCTAGACCCCCCATGGCTGCTTTTAAATGGCTCCATATTTTGCTATGAGGTTTCCTGGAATCCCCATATCCACCCAGAGTTCACTGCTTCCCCCTTTGGGCTCCCAGGGCACCTGATCTGTTCAGTTTGGGAACATGAGATGGTGCTGGGTATGGTTATTTGCTTACTTGGCTGCCTTACCATCCCTGAGAACTCTTCAGGGACAAGCACTGAGTTTAAGCTGTCTCTGACCCCAGTGACCTTACACAGGCCTGTCACATAGTAGGTAATCAGCAGCTATGTAGCAGAAAAGAGGAGACAGAAGATTAAAAAAGAGAAAAGAAACAAGCAAACAAAAAAGACAAAGGGAAAGAAGGAAGAAAGGTAAAAAAGAAAGAAGGAAAGAAGGAAAGAAGGAAGGAAGGGAGATCTCATTTTATTTCATGGTTTAAATAATGTAAAAACAAAATTCCAAGATGAACCCCAGTGATATCCACTTCCTGGTATTCATACTGTGTACCTGCCACATTGTGCTAGGGTTGGTAGTTGTGACTAACAGCATATGGCAGAAGTACGGCATGCCACTTTTGAGATTAGGTTATAAAAAAGACTGCAGCCTCTGTCATTCTTTCCTCTCTCCTTCTCTCTTGAACTATTTGCTCTGGGGAAGCAAGGTGCCATGCTGTGTAAGCAGCCCTGCAGGGCGGCCCACAGGTCAGGTAACTGAAGCCTCTGGCCAAGAGCCAGCCAGGAACTGAGACCTGGCAATCAGGTGATGAGCTTGGAAGTGGATTCTCCAGCTCCAGGTGAGCCTAGCAATGATTGCAGACTCACTGAGCCGCTCCCAGATTCCTGCCCTCAGAAACTGTTTGAGTAAATGAGTGTTATTTTAGGTTGCCAAGTTTTGGAATAATGTACCCCACAGTTATAGATAGATAACTAAATGCCATCTATATGTTGATGGCCACCAAATTTTTATTTCTTATTCAGAACTCTCTGTTGAATTGTATATCCAACTGCCTCCTTTCAATCTCTGTCCTACATCCCAAACTGAACTCCTGATCATTCTCTCATTTCAGTTGGTGGCAACACTTACCTGGATGCCAGCTGTAGCCTCCTATTTGCTTTCTGTCCCCGCCCGTGGCCACTGCAGTCTTTTTTCTACACAAGTGACGGGCCCTGCAAAGGCCAGGACTCAGGGAATGCATTTGCTGCTATGACTTTGCCTGCCTAGGAATCCCTCAGCTTCACTGTTCTCAAAATCTAGCAAACCTGGATCTTCTTATTTATGTGGGTTTGTGTGTGTGTGTGTGTATGTTTGTGTTTGTGTGTGTGTGTGTGTGTGTGTGTATTTTGCTGCTATTCACATCCAGTCACTCTGCTTTTTACACTTTGTCATGGGCTGAATTGTGTCTCCCCAAAAGATCTGTTGAAGTCTCAACCGCTCAGTACCTTAGAATGTGACCTTATTTGGAAATAGGATTGTAGCAAACCTAATGAACTAAGTTAAGATGAGGTCATACTGGGGAAGGGTGGGCCCTTAATCCATTTAGACTGTCCTCTCAAGAACACAGAGACACACAGAGAGAAATAATATATAAAGATAGAGGCAGAGATTGAAGATATACATCTACAAGTCAAGGAATGACAACAATTGCTGGTCATCACCAGAAGCTAGGAGAAAGGCACGGGTTGAATTCTCTCAGTGCTCTGAGAAGGAACCAACCTTGCCAACATCTTGATTTCAAATACTTAGCTTCCACACTATGAAAGAATACATTCCTATTGTTCTCAACCACTTAGTTTGTGGTACTTTGTTATAGCAGCCCAAGGAAACTAACACTTTGTGCATTCAACTTCAAGACCATCCCACTTGTGCCTTAGAACCTTCTTTCAACATTAACAGACTATTAGGACACACCATCTTTGGCTCTTTCCAGGGTGTTTTCCCTCTTACACACAATACAATGAATCTCATGTCCTCCAAGAAGCCCTCTGGGACAGCTTAAAAAGTAGAAAATCAATGGTCTTAGCAGCCCTGTAGTTGAAGGTTAATGTCTAGAACACCTGGCTTCTTTACTCACATTTAGTGTGTAATCTATTGGCTAAAGAAAACGTAGACAGTCTATTTTATTCATTTGTTCTTGACTTGCTCATTCATGGCCATATTGTCTCTCTGATTAAATCTCCTCAGATGACAAAAAGCAGATCTGTCTCTTTTAATGCCTATAGCTCCAAGTTCAACTATGCTAAAGAAAACAGACACATGTTGCTGGATAAGGATGGTTTAGTAAGTAGGGGGTTGGTTCACTTCTCTTCTTTTCTTATTTTATAGATGAAGAAACTGAAGCCAAGACAAGAAGAGTGACCCCCAAAAGATGAAGAACTACCAAACATTTCTATTTTGCCTCCATATAGAATTGTTAACACTGAGGCTTTCATTCAAAGTCAAATGGTTGGGAATATATCCCCAGTCCTTGTAAAGTCATTGCTGACCACGGACTCAGAGCTAGGTTAAAATCCCAGCCCCATCACTATTTATACGATCTTGGGAAAGTTATTTAACCTCCCCTAGCCTCAGATGCCTTATCTGAGAAATGAGGATGGAAGTATAGATCTCAAAGAATTTCACAGAGGAACTGAGCCTGTGTACTGTGGCATATCAAGAAACCTAATGTCTTAACTTTTATTCCCATCACATACTCCAGACTAGAAAAAGGTAGAAACAAATTATATTTTCAACAAAATCTTTGTCTATTTGTCACATTCAGCTCAAGTTGGAAAAGTTGTCAGAAATAATAGAAGTGTGAAAAGTAATCTATCTCAGCCTTGTCATTAATAGCAAGCGTTACACAGTGCTAGCAAGATCCTTCATCAGCAAACAAAGGCCCCGTGATGTTCACTAGACTAGACTGAGAATAAAAAGAAAATGGAAATCTGACATTTTGGAACAGTTTCCAGAAAACTGGATCATAAACAGGAGGTGCTTTCTGGTTGCCTCTTTGTGAGGATCAGATATCATAGCAGATGGGAGAATGGACTAGAATTACAGACACGAAGCAAACCTTGGGTCTCACTAACTGGCTAATTCATTTAACCAGAACGCCTTATTTCCTGAGAGTCTCAGTGAATTCAGATTTTACAAAATGCTAATATTTTAAGGGTAGTTTTTTCTTTGCATCAGTGGTTGCCAGGATGTTCTGTTGTACAGTGAATAGCATATTAGGCTGAAAAATTGTATCAGGATTTAGGCCCAACTCTACCAATAACTGACCAGGAACTAGCCAGTTCCCCTGTGTAATCTCAGGGTTACCCTTCATCTAATGCAAGGTAGAAGTAATGACCTCTGAGCTCCCTACATCTATTATTTTATGTATTCCTGCTCCATTTTTAACTCTTTGCAGAAGTCCCACAGCCACCATGAAGGCCCAACTTATCCCTTGTTTGACCCTGAACAAGTAGCTATAAAATGTGAGAGTCGGACCAGATAAACTCTAAAGTTCCTTTGAGACTTGACATACTATTGTTTTAGGAGTGCACTTCTTTACTATTATTATTTTAGTACCTCATTTATTCAGAGGCCAGACTAGTAGCAACTTGGACCTTGGACCCCATGTGCAAAAATCTTCCAAACAATGAAAATAGCTCCCCACAGAATTTATTGTAAGTAAAGCCCCTATACTTTCCTTTTTCCTTAGGCTCTTATGCAGCACTTTATTGACTCTTATTCAACAAATAATTCCAACATGTTTAATCATAGATAGTTGTCAAGGCTTAGATATGAAGAATTAGAACTGAGAGTGGGTAGGACAGCCATTAGTATTAGGAAAAAATGCCGCTGATAATGTGAGATGAAAAAGAAAAACTCTTTAGGTCCAATAGAATGACATTATATTAGGACAGGTCTCAAGGAACTTGGTAGAAAATACAGAGATCTACATATATTTTTCTACATGTATATATTTTTCTCTTTCTTCTTGCAAAAAAAGGAATAAATTAATTGGGTAATTTATGTAATATTGCTGCTGTTGCTAGTTTTAGGTGGGAACTTGTCCTCTTGTTTTTCTCTTAAGCTATTTCAACAACGTCATCTATAACAACTAATACCTCGAAGGGGATATGCTGTTAAGATTTTAAGAGATGAAAAATGAGACCATCAAGGTTAATTTTTCCCCTAATCATCTCATCTTGGATTTGCCGGTGTTGTCTCTTCAACACTGAGAGGTGTCGTGTAAGGACTCAGGATCCTATTGTTCATCAGAACATGGATCAATCTGCCCTCCCGGAACAGAGAGCCAAGCTGTCTTTTCTTGGAGGATTCTTGGGAACAGATACTAGCTGATCTCAGCTCTGCCATTCATCAGCTGCATGAGCTTGGGTAAGACATGCCCCTCCCTGGGCCTGACTTTCCTGATCTATAAAATGAAGGCTTTGGTAGATTATCCCTCAGAATATTGCAGCTCTGAGATTTTATGTTTATAACTTTCCATTGTTATCCATTCCGCATCTATTATTCTGATTTCAAGAATCTTCTTCCTGTCCAATATCTCCTCCTTTAATTACATTTCCTCTATTTGTGTTCTGTGTGGGGTCATGGCAAACTTTATAGCAATTCCCTCCTTGCCTGTAAAGTTCCTGTTCCAGATAATCATAAAAGATTGAGAAAGTTAAAACCCACCCCTTTAGCCTGGCCTATAAGGCCTGTGCGATTTCGCTCCATTCTGCCTGTCCACAATGCATTTATTTCCCCTTCCTCTTCTGCAAGAATTTTCTGTTACAGCTAAATCAGATATTCTATCCACCTCCTCCTCTTTACGGCTCAGTTCTCTAATATCATCCACCTCATGACTCTTTGCTGACCTCTCAACTTCACTTCAATATTGCTTCTTATCTGAAGCACTAGTTTGGCCCTAGTTTTTTTTTCATTACTGGATTTTCTGGTTAGTTTCTTTATCTTCCCAAGCAAATTACAAGCTACTTGACTCAGTATCAGGTGATACTTTCCTCTATGCCCCCACAGTGCCAAGCACAGTTAGCCTTGGTAGGAATGTCTAGTAGTGTCAACCTATTGGTTAGAAGAGCCCATCTCCCAATTAGGCACCAGAATTAGAAATTGACATTTTATTGCAATGTCAAAGCATCCTGACAATGATTGCTAGTCTTGTCACACATGGTACCCTCAGATTACACCAACAAAGAGGATTTAGAAAAAAAAGATATTTTAAATTGATTTTAGAGAGGAAGGGAGAGGGAGAGAGAGACAGAAACATCAATGATGACAGAGAATCATTGATCAGCTGCCTCCTGCACACCCCCTACTGGGGATTGAGCCTGCAACCCGGGCATGTGCCCTGAGTGGGAATCAAACTGTGACCTCCTGGTTCATATGAATCAACCCTCAACCACTGAGCTACACTGGCTGGGCAAGAGAATTTTTTTTTTTAATTCCCTTCAGCTGGATAGGAAATCCCAGTGACTGTAAACCATGAGGGGTCACTGTTGGGAAAAGAATGGTTGTACAGGCTAAAATTTGCTATACTGAAGACCCTCCCTGCTTAAACCAATACTTACATATGCAATATCAGTTTATTTTCTCTGAAACTGTCTCTCATATGGGAAAGAACATCTCAATACCTTATGCCTTCTTTCTTCATTTAGCCAAATAAAATGATGCTTTTGTTGAATATTTATAATTTTTTATTCCTCCTTTACAAATATCCTTTGAACTAGTGGGTTGATTCTGATGAGACTTGTGTGATATCAAAGAGACCCAAGGTGTACCTTGAATTCCATCATGTCTCAGCACACACTTAGAAACAAATGACTGCCACCAACTGTGTCAAAAATGGCATGTCTGTCATCAACTTGAATTTGTATAATTGGAAATTTAGAATTGCCAGTGCATTGGGTGTGATCATGGGCCACAGTTCATCTAGGACACTATCAGAATATATACTCCTGGTTTTACGAGTCTTATCAAAAATATGAAAATAATTCTTGGGTAGATTTATAAAACACTAATTGGAATGCGCAGCCAGTTAAGTTTGTGAGCATTTGAAATGATCATGGGTGATATAAGCATATTTTCATCACTAGAGTTTAATAAAAGTGATTTCTGTGTCCATGCCAAGGGCTTTGGCACATGTTCAGTGCAAGTCAAAGCAGTTTATGGGTAGTAATAAAGGGAAATGGAGCCAAGGAATATCCCTAGGGGGCCTGGAAGTGGTTGGAGAAAGGACATTTCTCAAGACATGCAAGGTAGACTGTACCAGTGGCACTATAATCAATCATTTATGGCAAGCACAATCCACCTGACCCTTCCTGGGAGAGAGAGATGGGGAAATGGGATGCCAGGGCTGATCCAGTGAAGTCAATTCTTATCTCATTTGCTTATTTCTATGATTAACTTCAACTTATTTTCCTTGCTTCATCATCAATAGAAACCAATTTAAAGAACCCCCAGATATGTGTAAAGGAGATTTAAAAGGATGGGAAGGAGAAGAAGGAAGGATATTTAATGCCATTTCATCTAATAACTAGAGGCCCGGTGCATGAAATTTGTACACTGGGGGTGAGGTAGGGGGGTGTCCGCGGGGAGGGTGGTCCCTCAGCCCAGCCTGTGCCTTCTCACAGTCTGGGAGCCCTCGGGGGATGTCCGACTGATGGCTTAGGGCCGCAGGGAGCAGGCCCCAGCCATCAGTTGGATATCCTTAGTGCGGCCACGGAGGTGGGAGGGGCTCCTGCCACCACTGCTGTGCTCACCAGCCGCGAGCCTGGCTCAGGGCTTCTGGCTGAGCAGTGCTCCCCCTGTGGGAGCACACCGACCAGGGGCAGCTCCTGCGTTGAGAATTTGCCCCCTGATGGTCAGTGCGCGTCCTTGCAACTGGTTGAATGGTTAACTGTCTGCCCCCTGGTGGTCAGTACACATCATAGCGAGTGGCTGAGCAGCCTTAGCATATCATTAGCATATTACACTTTGGTTGAATGGGCGAATGGGCGACTGGGCACTTAGCATATTAGGCTTTTATTATATAGAATGAGGAAGTTTCTCTCTCTCTCTCTCTCTCTCTCTCTCTCTCTCTCTCTCTCTCTCTCTCTATCTCTATCTCTCTCCCTCTCTCTCTCTTTCTCCAGTTTTCAAAGTGGAGATCCCTGAGTTTCTATTACCTAGTGATGGGTGAGACTCCAGCCTGCTATAGACCATCTATGGGTTCTGATAAGACACCTGGACTGCTCCTGACTTTACCCTTAAATAGACCAGTTTTTCTGGCTGCAGATATACAAAGCTGTGATATGCTGTGCATAGCAATTTAGAAGTAATGGGAACACTAAGGAATCAAGATTGTTTAAACTAGGTGTCCTTAAAAATGTCCTCTGACTTCCATTGCCCAAGGTAATAGGGTGTTGCTGTAGGGTAATATGATTTTCCAATGGCCCACATGTCAGTGAGAACTGAGAAATCAGACAAGAGCCCGAGGAAAGCAAGCAAACAACATCTTTGCACAGCAAGTGACAACAGCAGCAGTAGCAACAAGCGCAATGAAAAAACAATCAATAAATATTTGTGGTCTAGAATGAATGAATGAATGAATGCATGAATGGCATTTCCTGAAGAAAGCCCTGTTACTAAAACCATCAGCCTCTTTCAGAGGACGATGGAGAGCTAGGCTTGTTTCCCAGGAAATGTCAGCACAGAATTAAGTGTGCTTGGTGGCCTTTCCATTCTGGGCAGTGAGTTATGTAGGGCTGTTCCTGCCCCGAGCTGGGGCCATCTGAAGCAGAAGGAGGGATGGGGGCTGAGGGATGCGGCTGGGAAGCTGCTGGGCCTCGGAGGGCAGGGTTGAAACTCCCCACGGCCTGAAATGTTAAGGGCAAGCCTGCCAGGGCAGACTGCTCGAGTTTATCACTGCAAGCTAGACGCTTCCTCATGGGCTCTTAGTGGTCATGCTTCTGCTTAGCTGCTTTGGGCGAACACTAAGAAATGCTTCCTTTTCAGAGTGCAGCTTACCCACAACACAATGTCAGCACTTTATATTTCTGAAGGTGCGTTAGTATTCATGTTCTCATTTGAAATCCACAAGAACCCAGTGAGGGAGATTGTTACTCTGGTCATAAGCTGTGCAGACAGAAGGTCAGAAAAGGTGCATGACTACTTTTAACATTACTCAAAGGCAAATAGTCAAGGCAGGATTAGAACTTGTGTCTCCTGACTCCCAGCCCAGCACGCTTTCCTCCATGACCAGTTGCCCCTAAAAGTTTGCTCAGTGAGTGAACTTGAGGCCCATTTCCCCATGGCTCTGGGTAAAAGCTCTTGCTTTCTAGTGATGTTCCCCAACCCTTACCATCAGCATGCTCACTGCCCGCCCCCCCACCCCCCCAAACCTGAGTCTTCAGAATCATCAGGCTGTTTGGTATACTAGTGAATGCAGATTTGGGGGCTAACCCCAGAGATTCTGATTCTGTAGGAATCTACAGTTTTGACACATACCCACGGGTTCTGGTGCAGGTTTGCCTTTGCAACTTGATGGTTCAGGGAATGCAGAGAATTCTGAAGATCCCTGGAGCCAGACATAAACTCACATGTAAATCTGTTTTCCTTGAAAAGTAAGTTAAAAAGAAGGACAAGAAAAGGAAAAAAAGAGAACAGGCTTCTTCCTTGGTGGTCTTTTCCAAGGCTGCTATTCCTGTCTTAAATGTCCCCTCTTCTTCCTGCTTCTCCCAAACTTCCAAGCTTTTCTGACTGTTTCCCTGCTTCTGGTCCCTGAGCCGTATCACACTTATCTCACAGGTAGTCACTATGGGTCTGCCTTTGTGGTTCTCAGTCCCTACCCTGGACACTCTCTAAGGGTGAGTCTTCTGTGTCCCCAAGAGTCCTTGGTACAATGCATGAGACAAAGCTGGGAAAGAAATTTTAACCATCGTCTTGGAATGAGCCATTCAACTCTTTTGGACTCTGCTTAGCACTACTCCTTCCACTGTGGATAATCCAGAAAATGCAGAAGCAAAGGCCATCATCAAACAGGCAGCACGTCCCTTCCAGACCTCAAAACTCTCTTAAAAATATGGGGACTTAGAAATAACAAGTGTTGATGAGGATGCAGAGAAAAGGGAACCCTCATACTCTGCTGGTAGGAATGGGAACTGGTGCAGCCACTATGGAAAACAGCTTGGAGTTTCCTTCAAAGGGTGAAACTAGAACTACCATATGATCCAACAATTTCATGTCTGGGTATTTACCTGAAGAAAACAAAACACTAATTAAAAAAGATATATGCATCCCTATGTTTATGCAGCATTATTTATGAGTAAAGATATAAAAACAACCCAAGTGTCCATTGATAGATGAATAAAGATGGACACACACACACACACACACACACACACACACACACTGGAATACTACTGAGCCATAAAAAGGACAAAACCTTGCCATTTGTGACAACATGGATGAACTCTGAGTGCACTATGCTGAGTGAAGTCAGAGAAAGACAAATACATATGAGCTTTCTTATATGTGGAATCTAAACAAACAAACAAAAACCAAGCTCATTGATACAGACAACAGATTGGTGGTTGCCAGAGGTGGAGGGAGGAGGGTGAGTAACAGGCATGAAGGGGTCAAGGGTATAAACCTCCACTTATAAAACAAATGTCCTGGTGAGGTAATATAGAGCATGGTGGCTGTAGTGAATAGTGTATTATATATTTGAAAGTTGCTAAGAGAGTTCATCTTAAAAGTCTTCATCACAAGAAAAGAATTTTTAACTCTATATGCAGATGGATGTTAACTAGATTTATTGTGGTGATCATTTTTCAAACGAGTATTGAATGATTCTGAAACTAATATAATGCTATATATTAATAAAAAATATGTGGGTTCAAATATATGGGTGAACTAAACATGGTAGTTAAGGGATCACCTGATCAAGAAGTGGGGTGTTGGGAGGGGCAGGGTGTGGGTCCCTCCACAGGTGGGCCTGTTGGTTAGTCCTAGACATCACTGTCTTCTAAACCAGCAGTTCAGATCCCAGAGGATCTCAGAGCAGGTGGGGAGAAGGTGTGCACACCATCCCAGCTGCTGGAAGAAGCACTCAAAATCTCTATTCCTGCCAGCATGGGGAAAATCATCCTTGTCATTCAAAAGAATGGAATGTAGGCTCCTACAATAGTAATAATCATGATAATAACAGTTTATATTTGCTTAGGGCTTTGCCAATTGCTAAGCCTTTTTTCCTGATCTTTGCACAATCACCTACAAATTAGGTAAATTGTTACCTCTGGGCTCAGGGAGGAGGAAATGGCAGTCCCAGAGGTTAAGTAAATTGCCCCAGGTCACACAGCTAGAAGAGGCAGTGCCAGCTTTCCTGTTGCTGAAATTTCACGCTCTTCCCAGGGCACCACATTGCTTCTAGCCCCATGGATGTCAACTCCCAGAGAAACACTTTTCCATAAAGATCTAACTAACTCCCTTTACATGCTGAGTTTATTTCATAAATTTTAATTAAAATCCAGAAAGAAATGCAATTTTAAATACATTTAATCAGTCATTCAAAAGGTGTTAATGTCATCCTTAGTACTATGTGAAAGCACTGTGTCAGGCTCTATAGGGGACACAGGGTAAGTTCAAGGTATTCACACTGACCCATGACCTGCACCACCTGTCACCTTAGCTCTTCATCATGTACTCTGTCAACAATTATGTGTAGTACGTTCATATTTAAAAAAAATGTTTTTATTGATTTCAGAGAGAGGAAGGGGGAGAGAGAGAAACATCAATGATGAGAGGGAATCATTGATAGGTTGCTTCCTGCACACCCCCTACTTGGGATTGAGTCAGTAATCAGGGTATGTGCCCTTTCCAGGAATCTAATCGTGGCCTTCTGGTTCAGGGGTTGATGCTCAACCACTGAGCCACAATGGCCAGGCAGTATGTTCATATTTTTGAAGGGAGTTTAGTGTGAGCTTTACACCTGGAAGGGACTCAATGCTTCTCTGGTGATGGGCTTTGCTTCTGCAACAACCGTGTCTCGATTATCCATACCCACCGATGGAGAAAGTGGTGCTAGGCAGAGTCCAGCAGGTAGCATGGCTCATTCCAAGATTATGGCTAAAGCATCATTTTAGTCTCCATGGACATATCAAATATGGTTCCCACCTTTTGGGAACTTAAATCAAGCAGTATGTACAAAGCACGCTCATTGGCCCTCAGACCTGTGAGCATGCCACAGGTATGGTTTCCAGTGTGTGCAGGTAGAAGAAGCGTCCACCTCTTATCCATGTATGCAAAGTCTGCTAACACCCAGAGGAGCTGGGCGAGTAGCGTGATATCACTGCCAAGTGCCTGGTGGCAGCAGCCTTAGTTCTTAGCTCAGGACTGCACCTGACTCTGGCTTTACTCAGAGACCAAAGCTTAGAGTAGAATCAGTGTTCTGCAGGGCCTAGAGCCAGGGCACAGTGGGTTTCTCTGAACCTTCCGATTAATTTCTTAGTCATTAGCCAGAAGATATTTGGCTTTTTCCTGAAGGCCAAGAACTCAGGTTGTGGCTTATGAACTTTCTTCACCTTCCTTGTCCCCTTATCCTAGTTAGTCCCTTTCAGGGACTGTCCCCTAGCTAGCAGCTGACAGTGAATGATGTGTCTGGGATTCCCCCAGGGGGGTGAGCCAGTGGAATGTGTGTGCTTGCACGTGCTCATGTGTGGGCAGGGGGGTGTGCAAGTGGGAGAGGAGGATCCAGGTTTAGAACTAACACTGGGGACTCTGTGAACGAGCAATAATTTCCCCTGAGGGTCATGCCCAGCCTCCGAGCATCCCAGCTCCTACAAGAAGCGATCACATGGAACTATGTCTGGTTTAGGGGCAGCTCATCTGCAAGGGAGATTATTCCAGTCTGTGCCCAACCGCGCCTCTCCTCGCCTTCGTGGACTTCATTTCATTTATACATGGATTCAGTTGCTTGTTAGTGTGTTCTGTGGTGCCTCCCGGAGGATATCACTCTGCAGATGGACAACATTTTTTGTTTTCTTAATATTATGCTTGTCTTTTTGGAAAAGAGTTTTTAACAATTATTCCTCCTGGTATTATTTTAGTTTCCAATTACAATGTAGGTATACTGTAGCACACTGCTATTTTGTAAATGGATGTAAATGCTTGCTGTTAATTGATTCCCCAATCAGGCCCCAAACGTTTGCATTTAGATTGTGTATTATGCTGCTTGCATGCCACTGGGCTGGCCCCCTGCCAGTGGGGGCTCTTGGCTCTCAGCTTGCCAGAAGCACGGGGGACACATCTCATTTTCCTGACACCTGTGCAAACCAGCTTGCCTGCCTTTGGCTTTGCTGTCCAGGGAGAAGGAGCTAAGGTGGCATCTATTGAAGAGGTGTCCAAAACTTTGAGATCTGCCTGTTCTCTTTTTCTCTTTTGGTAAGAAAAGGACTAGAAAAAATTTTTAACTCTCGTCCTCTAGACCAGCGGTCGCCAACCGGTGATCCGTGGACCGCTGGTAGTCCGTGAGGTCCAAAAGGATGGTGACCACTGCTCTAAACTACCCATTTTTTTGTGAAAACACAAAGGAAGGTGGGCTCTGGTCACAATGTCTTAATCCCTGGCTATCAGGGGCTGAGATCGGAAAGCATCAACTATGACCACTCATCTGTGGAGCTTTCCTGGGGCCCCAGGAAGTTAGAGTCCTTTCCTCTGGGTTCTGTCTGTCACTCCACGGTCCCAGCAGTTACAGTGCTGTTTTCCTGACTAATGTCTATTTCACCTCCAGATTGTAAATGTGGGCTTTCCACCAGTAATCCAGAAGGCTAGAATTATACTTTGACAGTTTCTAAACAGATTGAATGAATGACCAAATGACCAAATACAAATGCTATCATAGAGGAGTTATGCTGGAGATTAACACTGGATACATGCACACAATGGATGTATAATTTTTAAAAAGAATTACTTATTTTTAAAAAATTACAGTATTTGATAAAGTAAGAAAGCTAAAGTGTGTAGCCCATGGTGAACAGGATCTAATTTGTATCAGCTATGAAATGAGACGACGTCTCTCAAGGATGTCTCAGAAATGCTGTAATAACCCAGAGCTGTGATCTGTGCTTTGGCAGGTAACAGCTCTTTGAAGCATGGGATTGCGATTGGGAAAATACATTATGCATCTTATTCCTTAATCTATATGATAGAGTATACAGAATATTGAATCTAAATGTTGTGTTTATTATTATTAGCTTAGAGTTAACACATCTCATTGAAGATGTCGAAGACAAGGTATTAATTTGGACACTCCAGTTCAACCATAAAGCATAAAATTCTTATAGCAGCTGCCCTGTTGAGTAAGCTGCTTACTCTCTAACTGTTCTCTGTAATCAGGAACTTCTATTTTTGCACTCTATTAAGCTACCTAAGATTCCCTCCCAGGGAGAAGAGGACTAAAGTCTTCAGTAGAATACCCCAAATCCCAAAGGTAGAATGCCTGGAATCAGTCAAAAGGCAAGAACACTCTGGGAGAGAATGTCAGGGCATGGAGTTCCTCGAGTTCTAGGACTGACAACTCCTGGCCAAGAACTGGTGGCTGCCTTCTCCAGGTCAGACTGGGCCTGGCCGTGATGAAGCCTGTTCCTGGACAAGTTGGACAGCACCATGGATGTTCATGTAATGCTAGCCTGAGGTTTAATGCCACAGTTAAAAGAATAATAAACTCTCCAGCTGAGAAGCCTTTTCGTTACTTCAGCTCCTTTAATTCCCATCAGAAAACAGCATGTCACTTCCAAGGGTTACCCACATGGGGGATGTTTTGGAGACCTGAGGTGTAATTATCTATTGGGAGAGGCAGGCTGAGGCCAGTCTGGCTGGGCTGAGGGCCTGCCCTTTGGGCAGATAGTGGAATGTCTCGGAATCACAGCCAAACCGAATCAGCCAGGGCCGTGTCTCATGGGAAGTTACTTTGGGAGGTCATTTTGTCTGCCCTCCTGATGACTCAGGTGGCCTGCTCCAAGCTCTCTAGAGTCAGAAGAACTTGAGGGAAAAGCTCTGCTGTCACCATCAAGACCACCAAATAGAGCTAGTCCCTGAGACCGCTGTGTCCTCTGGTGAGGTGTCCACCCTGCCTGTCTCTCTTACCTCTGTGTCCCTGTACCGGCTCATAGATGACACACATGAAGACAGTAGAGAGAGGACAGGTCTCCTTTTCTGCAATATGCTCTCCCTTCTCTTCTAAACATGCCTGTCTTCCAAGGCTTGACTCCAGTCCATCTCTTTGTGATGCTTTCTCTGCTCACTACAGTCCTTCCCAATCTCCCCCTTCTCAGAGCACCATGTCCCCTGTGCCCCCAACACTAATTTAACCTCCATGGTTCATCTAGGACCCTTGTCCTTTTTTTACTTTGAGCATCAAGCACAAGGTATTTCATAAGACAGAAGCTCGATAAACAGTAGAAACCTACAACCCTAGCGTGGGAAAGGACCTTTGAGATCAACTAGCCCAGTGGGTTTATGTTTTTTGTGTTTAAAAGCGAAGGGCAGCCCAGCCAGCATGACTCAGTGGTTGAGTGTCGAGCCAGGAGGACATGGTTTGATTCCCAGTCAGGACATGCCAAGGTTGTAGGCTCGATCCCCAGTGTGGGGATGCAGGAGGCAGCTGACCAATGCTTCTCTCTTATCATTGATGTTTCTATTCCTTTCTCCCTCTCCATTCCTCTCTGAAATCAATAAAAACATATTTTTTAAAAAGGAAAGGGCACACTTTCTTCTTTTCAAATGAACTATGATGGAGTCCCCTCCTCTGTGTAAAAGAGATAAAAAAACGAGTCTCCTCACTGAGGAGCATACAGAGAGCTGGAACCTAATTCTGATCTTTCTCCCCTATCTCTGCTCCCCGAGGCAGCGTTTGAAAATCACTGATCTGCTCAGACCTTCATTTACAAGTGAGGACACTGAGGGCTGGAGAAATAAAGTGACATTACCAGGTTGACACTTATTTAGCGGCAATTTTGGGAGTAGAACCAAAGTTTCCAAAGTATTGCCCCAGTAACCTTCCATTTTCTAATACTGCTGGATTTTTGGCTGAAAGAAAGGGAGGAAGAAAGAAAGGAAGAAAAGTAGTAGAGGAGGGAAAGGAAATAAAGAAGAAAAAAGGAAAATTCAATTTCATTTTCTCTCTGACCCCATACTTGGTACAGTATATTCCATGTGTCCCCCAAAGTCCAAAGGTTATGTTTTGTAGAGAAAAGCTTTAGAAAGAGGACTTAGGGGAGAATATCGATGATTAATTCAATGACTTATCAACATTAAGATTGCACACTGCCCATCACCTCTGAAATTGAGATGAGGAGCTCCTGCAGTCACCTGGGTGGTCTGTGAGGCTGTGTGCCAGGCTGTGCATCCTTGGATCATCTTAAAGGAGAAGAATGCAGAGCGTGCCTTGCTTCATTTCTGAGAACAGTCTGTCTTAATGTCCCTACTGCTTTCTCTTTCTCTGGGGTCCGTTTCTTCCGAAGTGCAGTTTTTCAATCCCCATGACCTCCCAGGCCCCATGTGTCAGCAGCCATCCGTGCGGGTGAGCTGTGGAGGGTGCCCAAGTGTTGGGAGGGATGCTTCTGCTGTGTCTCTTCCTCTGTACCTCCTCTGGGTTCTGCTTGTACCCCCTCTCCCAGTCTATTTCACCAGGAAACAGGCTTAGAAAGATTTAAAGTTCCTTCCCAAGGCCAACCGGGCTGGTTAGGACCAATCAAGTTTAGTACCCAGGTCTTTAATACCAAATTTACATTCTGTCCACACCCTTCATAATCATTCCTTAAAACTGATTTAACTCACTGATGCAAGTTAGTATAACAAGGCAGTTACTTTTAAATCATAATATCTAGAATCGGTAGTTGTATTAAGAGTGCTTGAAAACTCTTCCATTTTCAATCAATCATTGATTCATTGAACAAATATTAATTGACAGTAACTGAGTGGCAGACACTTGTGGTGCCAGGCACACATCACAAGGTACTTTAACACATCTGAACAGAGTTCGGCCAATGTGTCCCCCTCAGCCTATCCTGGGAGAAAGCCATCATGATGCTCAGTGGGGTTCTTATAGTTTTTTATTGGGTTTCAAGAATCACTGAATCTGGTGCTTGAATTTCTATTTTTTATACATTGGTGAACAGGGAAAAGAAGGTAGCCAGAATGGACAGGAATAAATCCATTTATTAATATACCAATTAACAATTTAATGGGTATTAGTTACTATATTAATAACCACCTCAGTGCCATGTAAGCAATAGGGAGTTTGCAGTAATTACTTCATGGGTGAGTTCCCACTTAAATCTTAAGAGCCTGGGTTGGGGCTTTATTCACCTTTGTATCCCTCATAGAATCTAGCCTTGTACATCATAGATGTGCAATAACATTTATTGATTGATTGGTATGCTTTCCAATATCACTATTTGCTCAACAAGTAATATAGGTGAGGCCCACCTTAGGACTCTCCTCTAAGGCATCTACACTTTTCTAACAAGGCAAGTTCATCTACAAGGCCAGATTTACATTTTATCAGAGTAGATGTTTACCTCCGTGGTGTCATCCTTGAGGAAAATCCTCCCCCCTCCCCCCACCCCCCGCCCCCCCACACATAGCTATCGCTGGTGCTACTAGTCTGTTTAGGGCCACCTTTTCAATGATAGACATGAGACTAGGAGCTGAAGTGTAGAGGGTAGAAACCTACCCAAGGAGGGGCATGAAGGGTGCCAGTTTTCACCATTCCAGGCACACCACTGTGTGTGGGTAGAAAAGAGGTGGAGATGCTCTCTTAGTCTGTTGGGGCCCTGTGGAACTTGGGTCCAGCTGGTCAAGGGAGAAACTTCTTCCCTCGTGAGGTTGAGTAAGTAGAGTGAGAATGGCACAGACCAGACGAGTATCTCATTTTTTTAGACCAGTGGTTCTCAACCTTCTGGCCCTTTAAATACAGTTCCTCATGTTGTGACCCAACCATAAAATTATTTTCGTTGCTACCTCATAACTGTAATGTTGCTACTGTTGTGAATCGTAATGTAAATGTCTGATATGCAGGATGGTCTTAGGTGACCCCTGTGAAAGGGTCGTTTGACCGCCAAAGGGGTCGCGACCCACAGGTTGAGAACCACTGTTTTAGACCATCCCAGAGATGTGCCTTTGGGCCCCCTTGTAGAGATACAGTCCTGACTGAGCTGACCTGACTCTTATTGAGGATGCTCAGACATCTGGGGCACAGTATTATAGCCTCAGGTCATCCATCAATTCTTTACATGCATGTAGACAAGAGTTAAACACTTTTACCCTTCAACCTTTGCATTTGGGGTTAAATTCAAAATGCTGTTATTATAATTAATGTATCACATTCAACTTTGTATTTGAGTCCTATAGGCCCTAACTAATTTAGAGGATGGGTTGTGACTCAATGAAAGGCAGTGACACGACAATAATACAAAATGTGCTTTGTCTGGGGTATGTATGCCTCCCCCTCCTCACCCCAATACCCCTCCATCTTATCAATGCAATGGTGCTAGAAATTTCCTTACCAGAGTGTTAGTGGTAAGCCTTACAGTGAAGATTCCTCTGGGAAAGAGAACACAATGATTTATATGAACATTGGGGGTGTGTCTGTGTGTGTGGGGGTAAATGGCAGGTTTGAATGTTTTTCCTAGAGCAGGATTTGACCCAGAGACACACACAGAGTTAGATATAAAGTTGGGGGCTATACGATAGGACATGCCTCACATGTTTGTGATAGAGACCATGTGTTTGCTAAGAGCTGGGCTATTAACCTCTGCTATGGCCTCATGATTTACAGAAGGTCCTTGAATAACATTGGTTTGTTCAATGTCATTTTGTTCTAACATTGATGAGATGATGTAGGAACTTAATTCTTGTTTATATCAATTAGCAATATTGGTGTCATTAAATGTTATTTCCCTAAAAGTCACAGAACCTATCGATGACATTAAATGAGGACTTACTGTGCACTCCAAGGATATCACTTCACTGAGGCTGTGGGGTAGCCATAGGCTTGTGCAGTCATGACTGGGCACCACACCAGCCAGTAGTAAGTTTCCAGGGCTCATCTATACTGAGGCTTGGTCAGCAGAGACCCTCAAAGAAGTACATGCTCTGATCATAGCCCAGAGCACACAGATCCTTGGCAATGGATTTACCTAAAAGTTACTGACAGAAAAGCACTTGAAAGCATTCTGAACTAGACACAGGCCTCCTTGTTGAGAAATGATGTCTGGGAATTCCACTCCGCCTCCCCACCCTTTCAGCCCACCACCCACTCCAGTAATGGCCTTGTGATCTCATCCTCTGAGACACATTTTGAAGGCAGAGTGAGCCTGATGTATGTAAATCTTGTGCCCTGGCCAGACTCTCCCAGGGAGGCTGCCCTGAAGAAAATCTATTGCCCTAATCAATTACCAAACTTCCAAATAAAATAGATCATCCTCTCTTGCTGGAAGACTATCAAGCCATCATTTTTCTTGGTAATGAGCAATACTGCAGAGGGGGAATTGCATTTTCTCCGTGGAACTGGACGCAGGGTTCCAGTAAGCAGGCCTGGCAAGGAACGCTGGAAGTTACCTGCCAAAATGATGGAAAGGTGTCTGGAAACCTCTCTCACTCCTAAGCTGCACTGCAGCAAATTTCTCTTGACTGTTTGGTATGGATCAGATAGTTTGCTGGATGTGGAGAATGTAAAATAAGGACGGACCCTTCCCCCTGGCTGGGGAACCTACCCATCTGCCTTTGCTTCTTTTCCCTCCACTTTCTCCATGCCTGCCCAGTCCACCCTAACTCCTGAGCTACACCTGACCAGGACAAGAACTCATCTGGGAGCCTGACCTCCATTTTCTGGTGGGGGTGCCCAGGGATGCTCCGTGGGCCTGTTACATAGTCTCCAAGCATCTCTTTCTCTTGAAATGTGCTCCCTACATGCATCTGGGCTCCTGCCTTGGTTTACCTGCTCAGTCCTCTAATTCCTCTTTGGCCTAGAGAGTGTTTCAAACTTCAGTCTGCTTGGCTGGGTTCTTGCTAAGCTCCTCCCCCAAGAGCTAGAGCCTGTTTCTCTACCTCCCTCTTCCTATGAAGGCCCTGCCATGGGTAGGCTGATGACTTAATGCCTTGATCCCACAGCCTAGCTGTCTGCAAACACTGTGTGTTTCCCGGATATCTGCCTATAAACCTGATCTTTTGACATATAGACAGAGGCCTGACTCCAGTGTGACACAAACACACCTTGGGCTCTCTATCTTCCAAGGCCATGCTTTCTCTGGGCCATCCTTCCACAGCAGCACTGGACATGGGTGAGAGAATTTTGGACACTTGGATTAGTCTCCACTTCCTTTCCTGCTTAGTTCTAACTTCCTTCTCTTCCAGCACATATTTTTGAGATACCCCTTGTCCTGCAAGCTCTTCCTGGTTTTGGCACTTCCCACCTGGTTCTTACCTTCTGGATTGAGAGACATCCAGGTATGTGACAGGTAAATAGGAACCACTGTGATCAGGCAATAGTAGAGGTGTATAAAGAGCCAAGGGAGTGGACACAGGAAGCGGGTTACTGATGCCACATGGAATAGGGGATGGGGCCAAGGACCTCACAAAGAAAATACCTGAAGTGGGCCTTAAAAGAGAGGTGGTGTCAATTTGGTGGACAAAGGTCTTTCAGGGACAGTTACCCTGGAAGGGCCCACTGCTCTGCGTGGTATATGAGAGTTTGATAGAGCTTTTAAGTTGCTACATAAACAGTAGTGTTTCAGAGATCCACTGCCCCCAATACAGTCCCTGCCCCACCTGAGCTACATTGCAGTTGAGAAAAGTTCCTCACGGAGTAAACAGTTAAACAAGAATGCAAGGCTATGCATTATAAGGTGCTACTTCGGATATGAACAAGAACCAAGGATATGTCAAGTGCCAAACTGTGCCACATAATGCCCCCTGAGAAGGCCAGAAAAAGAGTGAGGCTGTTGGCTTGAGTGGCCCAGTAAACAATGAAAGGGGAGTTACCATATGAGCTAGGAATAGGGGCCTTTCTGCTGTCTGTAAAATCATATGGCATGGGTGGCTGTCTTCTTGGCCTCTGTTCTGCAGAGGGATCTAGAGAATTTCCAGGAGAGAAGGGAAAATAAGTCTTTATATATTTTTCCCCCTGCCATTGATTTTGAGAGAGAGTGGGGGGGGGGGGGGAGAGGAAAACATCGATGTGAGAGAGACACATCAATTGGTTGCCTCCCTCCTACTCCCTGACTGGGGTCAGGGATCAAACCTGCAACCCAGGTACATGCCCTTGACCAGGAATTGAACCCATATTGAACCCAGGACCCTTTGGTGCGTAGGCTGGCTCTCTAACCACTGAGAACACCGGACAGGGTGGGAAAAGCAGTTTTATTAAAAATAACAGGACTTGGTGTGCATGCATGTGAGTGAGCATCTAAATAAATGTCTGACAGTGCAGCTGCTTTGAGCACAGGTTGGTGGGTAGCATCCTGAATCCAAAGCGGGGGAACGGCCTTTGCAAATGGCAGTGGGGCAGGCTGCCTGCTGTGAAGGTGCATGAGAACCAGCTAGTGACCTGCCCTCTCTGGCTGTTCTGATGCCTCTCTCTAGGTGGGGCAGACACCTGAGTGTGCGGAGTGTGGCTGAATGCTACTTCATCCTGTAGCTGGTTGGAGGACTGGCCTGGGTCACTTTTTAGAGGTAGCACCCTGACCAGCGGGCAAAAGGAAATGTGACATTGTGATACTCCATGGAAGAGTGGGCCAGGTTACTCTCTTGTGAACATGGTAACTGCTTCTGCCCTCCACTGGTGGCAGGGTTGGGGGCAGGGGCCGGCTCCCTACCTCCACTGGCAGGAACACCATGAAGGGCCTGGGTGTGTGGGGGAGCTTGGTCAGTAGTTCCATGCTCTCTCACTTTCCTCTGAGGACAGCTGGGGGCACTGGAGAAACCATGGGGATCAGGATTCAAATTCCAACTCCATAAGCTTTATGATCTTAAGGAGCTTACTTAAGCTCACAGAAACTTTTTCTCCCCTACAACACAGGGATTTTAATGACTACTATAAAACACAGAGCTGTATCAGGTTTAAATGTGAGAATAATTATAACCAACACTTGATATTCTATAAGAAGCCCTCCAAAACATTCTCTTCTGTGCTCCTTAGTCTTACAGAAAAGAATCCTGAGGCTCAGAGAGGGTGAGTATCACCAAAGTCACCCATCAAAGATGGGATTGCGGTGGGTGCCAGAAAAATATAGAAGGAGGTGAGGGAGAAATGCTCTGTGCTCAGCTCTGCCTTGCACTAGTAGGGGGGTTTGGACACCCTCACCTCTCAGGCTTCAGGCTGTTTCTCTGGAAAGTGGAAGACAGATCAGTTTCTCTCTATGGCCTCCTCCAGTCCTGACCCTGAAGGAGCATCGTCCATTTTTTGGTGCGGCAGCCGCCCAGGCCATGACCCCACAATGCTCTGTGTACCAGGAGAAGCAACTACTTGGCTCCCATGCCAAGCAGCTCTATAAATAGAATTTATCTTAAAGGCTTTCGGTCTCAACACCTCTTTTGAGAACAAAGAGGCAGGGTGAGGACCCGCCGAATGCAGAGCCGTGGCCATTAGAGCAGCGACTGCCAACCTAACATGACCTGGCCTTCCTGGTCTTAACTTTGCCATTCTGTTTTCTTCCCCCTTCTCTGTCACCTCAATGACCTGAAATGCAGTCACAATCTTTTCTCAGCTTTCCTGTAAATGTCTTCTCCTCTTCTTTTAAACCTTGATCTGTGTGTCATTCTTTGACCCACTATAGCTTAGAATATAGCAAAGGCATAGTACACATTGATTATTGATTGATAGGAGCACTGATGAATGTATGATCGAGCCTGTTAGCTGACTATAGGGAGGTGATTGGGCTTTGATGGAGAGAAGGGTGGATTTTCTGATCGAGGAGAAAGTGAAGGGCAGGACTCAGAGGCTGGTGGGAACAAGGCTTGTGGGAGACTTGAGGATGGTGGCCTTGGTTCGCGCGCGCGCGCGCGCGTGTGTGTGTGTGTGTGTGTGTGTGTGTGTGAAAGAGAGAGAGAGAAAGGGAGAGAGAGAGGCTCTGCCACTGTGTGGGCCCTGCAGGGAGGCCAACTACCTTCCTTTGCTGGGAGTAGGGAGAGGTGAGTGTCTCTTTCCCAAATGTCTATTTTCCCAGGAGGGTCATTTTCTTTTTTAAAAATATATTTTTTGTTGATTTCAGAAAGGAAGGGAGAGAGAGAGAGAAACATCAATGATGAGAGAGAATCATTGATTGGCTGCCTCCTACACACCCCTTACTGGGGATTGAGCCCCCAACCAGGCATGTGCCCTTGAGCAGAATCCAACCTGGGATCCTTCAGTCTGAAAGCTGACGCTCTATCCACTGAGCCAAACCAATTAGGGCCCAGCAAGGTGATTTTCTCCTCTTGGCATGGCCCGCCTCACTCCCAGTTCTGCTGAGAGAAACCCAGCAGAGAACAGGCGGGGAGAAAGTGACATGTCCCAGTCAGCTCCTTGGGAAGAAGATGAGAGGGAGGCAAAGCCAGGCTTTGCGCCGCCTCCCATGAAACACGTAGGCGGGTCTGTACACAAACATCGGCTCATACAAATAAACTAAACATGGCCAAAAATAACAGAGAAGGCAACAGATGCTTCCAATTAAAATGTCGGCGTCTCCCGAGACTCTGTGTTCTCATGTGCTTTGGGTGCTTGGGGCTGAGGACTACTGGAAGGGACCACATATGGAAATCTGTGTGCATTACACCATGTCGCAGATGCCACTTAAGACACTACCCTGCCCTCAAAACTAACACATTGGCTGTTTCTGGGGTGTAGACTGTGGATGCAGGAAAAATCAGGAAGTGGGGAGACAGAGTGATTGCTCCCACTATGTCTTGTAGGAAGTGAGGGACCCAGGAGAAGGCTCAGGGAGTAGTATCATCATGTGGGCCCCTCACCTCAGTTTTCCGTCCTCTTTGCCTCCATTTCTTTGTATTCAACACTGTATAAAAGGATATCAGTTTAGATTAATAACAGGAAATTTTAGAGGGAGAAGGCTGTCAGAAGGATGTGTGTAGGGGGCAAAGGGCCAATCCCCACTTTGTGCCTTAGTGGTGATGGTTAAAGGGACTTAAGACACTGGACACATCCTGGACGATGTAAGCAGCACACAGGGTCCTAGCTTCCCCCTCTCTGCTGTTCTCCCAAATCCTTAATAAAGTTATTCCTTTCAAATTGGCTACACTGTTTACTGGTAATTGGTCCTCATCCCCCTGTCCTCCCAAAGTAGCTCTGTTTTGTTGTGCTTTTCTGCGAATTCTCTTTCCAGCTTCAATTGGGTAACAGCTAGACTAGCATAGCTCAGTGGTTGGGCATCGACATATGAACCATGAGGTCATGGTTTGATTCCCAGTCAGGGCACATGCCCTGTGGGCTCAATTCTTGGTGTGGGGTGTGCAGGAGGCAGCCAATCAATGATTCTCTCTCATCATTGCTGTTTCTATCTCTCTCTCCCTCTCCCTTCCTCTCTGAAATCAATAAAACTATATTTAAAAAAACAGAAAAACCAATGAAAGAGGCAAAGAAACATCAGAGGAGTAGAAAGAAAACTAACATTGTTTTCCCCAAAATTTCCCCATCCCCTTGAGCCAACAGGGATAATTCTGATAAATAAAATCTCTTTCCAATTATTTTTATTATCATCACTATTCTAATAAAATCCACATTTTATAGCTCAAGATCCAGCTAGAGTAATGTCCACAGACAGAAAGAATAATGGAGAAATTAATGAACTGAGTCCTCATTTGTGTTTCTGTATGGAAAGATGATAATTTGTTGGACTTAATAAGCTCCTGGATGGAGTTGCTACCATAAGCCAGTGTTGCTAGGCCTGGGTACCAACTGGGTAATGCAAGATGTGCGACTCAAATATTTTTATGTAAATTCCCATTTTCATTTCTTAATGGTCACTATTACTAACCAGATACGAGAAAGACCTAGCCACAAAGCAAACAAACAAATGATTCGTTTTGACAACAGCAGCTTAAACAGGACGTTAATTAGCAGCTATAGAGACGGGAAGGTCCTGGATGGGAACAATTACACAGACAAGCCCACCGGTGAGGCTACCGTGTGCCAGGGTCCCTTCCCTCACCATATGGCTGCAGTCTGGTGAATGGCTTGTTGGCAATTCATTACCATATCGCTTGGAACTCGGGAGTGAATGGTGTATGATTAGCCAGTTCATTATGCCATCCTTGGTACCTCAAGGGGACCCTGAGGGCTTGCCTCTCCCATCGTGTTATTTTAAGGACATACGACAGGGAAGAAACAGCCCTTCCTTCCCCAGCTGCCTCAAAGTACTGCTTGCTGGAAAGTTTGCTGGAATAGAGATAGGATCTTTCAAAAGAAAATAAACAAGCAAAAAGTCCCCACTGTCATGAACTGTAGCCACAGCTGGAATCGTTGGAACATTCCAGGGCATAAAAACAGAGATTTCCTCCTTTGTCCCTTCCATCCTACTGAGGACACACCAGCCAACCTGTGAGCACATTTTAGCTACAGCAAGAACGTGATTGGGGAGAAATAAATACCATTATAGACCAGGATGTAGGAAGCCTTGGTTCTCGAAGGGGCTCTATTACTAACTTGGGTAAGTCAGCTTGACCCTCGATCCTTAGCTTCGGAGCCCTGTAAAATGGACAATCCTCTCTCTTACCCACTTCCCAGTGGCGTGGGGGAGGGGGGCATCACAAGAGAAGGTTCTTTGATGGGAAAATCATGCAGCTGATTACGTTGTATCAGATCAGCAGATGATCTGTATCAGAGAAATTTATTTTCAAATCATTAGCACAGGTGGACAAAGAAGAAAGGGCCCAGCCTCACTCATTGGATCTACCACTGATGAGGGTCTCCCCTCCTCTGTAATTTAGTGTATGGGACTTTGGGTAAGGGGGAAAAAGGGGAGATCAGGCCTGAGAACCAACAGGAATGTGCCTCACAGGGGACCTGACATAGTAGCCTGATATAGGACCTGAGGAGTCATAAGAACATTAAGACAGGAGGGTGACATTGACAAACAACCAAAAATAGAAGGAATAGGAAAGAGAAGGAGGACACCTAAGAACCAGACATTGAGTTAGTTCCATGAGTTAGTTCCTTGATTCGCTAGGCATTTGGCTGGAAAGGGATGTGGTCCTCAATGAGTGCAGAGTAGCGACAATTCTGTACTGGTTAACATGTGGAGCATGGAGACGCCCGTGTACAGCTTGTTCTGTGAAGTCCCCTGCAGCCCATCCTCCAATCCTATAAAACCTGCCTCTAGGGCAGGGGTGGGCAAACTTTTTGACTCGAGGGCCACAATGGGTTCTTAAACTAGACTGGAGGGCCGGAACAAAAGCATGGATGGAGTGTTTGTGTGAACTAATATAAATTCAAAGTAAACATCATTACATAAAAGGGTACGGTCTTTTTTTTCAATAGTTTTATTCATTTCAAACGGGCCGGATCCGGCCCGCAGGCCGTAGTTTGCCCACGGCTGCTCTAGGGTATAATCCCAGGGCTGAGAAAAGGGGCCAGCATCCTAAAAACATACACAATACCATTATGTGTCATAAACACGATCATGCCTCTGCATTGTAATTGGACCTGTAAGAAGCATGCTTGCCACAATCAATAGGAATCACACATTCAATTAACTCTAATTTTGTTTCCCTCTTAGAATTCAGAGGAGCTCTGAAGAAGACTTTCCACAGCCCAGAGCCTTGGTAAGAGCTGTACAGGGTACTCTAAAATGAAGCCTTCTTCTTGTGATAAATGTCCCCGTAGCAAACAGTGGAGGCATTAAAAAAAGAAAAAAAATTGCTGATCATTTTTAAAGAAAATACAAAACCCAAATATGGGTCCTTCTTTGAATCTGTGGTTTTAAGGAAGCACTGTCCAGAAAGTGGGTCTAAGGTCTGAGTCTGACGCTGATTCATGGTGCAACCCTGAATGTGTCTCTAGATCTCAGTTCCCTCAGTTACAAAGTGACTATAAGTTACACTGGATTCCATTGAACAGAGAATCTACACTAATAAAAGAGAAACATGCAAATTGGTGTCACACTGCTACGCCCACCAGCCAATCTGAGCAACTATGCAAATTAACCCAACAAAGATGGTGGTTAATTTGCATACGCAGGCTTGGAGCGAAGACTGAAGACTGAAGACTGAAGAGGCTTGACTTCTCTGCTGTGGCCAGACCAAAGGCCTGGGTTCCTGGTGCTGGAGGAAAACTGGGGCCAGCAGCCAGGGGAAGGAAGGCCTATTGCATGAATCTTTGTGCAACAGGCTTCTAGTCTCTAATAAAGCATTGCACGAAGCATAATCTAACAGATCAGAGTGACAACAGAGATCCAGAGTGGTGCCCTTGCTTTATGGATGTTGCAGAATAAATTTGGGTACTTTTCAGCCCTATCACTCTAGCATCCATGGTTCAATATTGTTGCCTATATTGACGAGATTTGGGGATGTGGTGACCCTGGTCAGCAACACAAACCCTATATATGAAGCTGTTCCTATGGGAATGAGATGTGTTTCATGGTTCATTCTTCATATCTGGTGACCCCAACCAAACACATGCCAGGTACTCTGCTAGACACTGGTGTACAAGGATGAGAAGGCACAGTACCTGCCCCAGAGAAGCTTATAATCCAGTGTGGGCAGTTAGACCTAAGAGTCTACAGTACAAGATGGTATATGAACAATAGACTATCAGAGAGTTGGTTTCTCAGTTTTTCTCCCAGGCTCACCTGCATTGGAATTATCTGGGAAGTTTGCTCAAGGCACATTTCTGCTCCACTCCTGCCTCATGAATCTGAATCTCTAGGAGTGGAACTTGGGATATGCCTGTTTAATATGCCCTATGAACTTTTGTATTGTAGGCACTTTGACAGTAACACTACTATAAGGTAGAAGAGAAAAGTCAGTTTTGAGTACTGATGCTGAAGGAACAGTCTGCAGGGTCTATGGTGCTGAGTTTGAAGTTGATTGTTGTTCTATAATAGATGATTCTGAACTATCCTCTTCCTTGTGAAGCACCTGATACTGGCTAGTCCCTGGCTGGTGATGATTCTGCCCGGCTCAGAATCTGGCTATGGAGCTGACGAGTACCCTGGGTGCTCAGCCCCCTCGGCAACCTCCCACTCCCCAGTCAATGACATTTGTGCAGGTCACCAGGCATGGTCACTTCGCTTCCTGTCACTCCTGCAGCTCAGTGAAGCTCTCAAGTTTTAGCCTGATTTTAAGGTTCATTGTTGGTAAGATGGAAAATACATCTGTGCCAGGGGTATTGTTGAGTAGATTGAATGAAGTAATGTAAGTAATATCCTTGGCTCAATAAATGTTAGCCTCCCTTCCATTTCCTCATCCTCCTGCACATACAGCCCCAGATACTTGTCCCTTCTCACTTCTGCAATGAAGGGTCCATTTCATCCCTCCCAGGTCTTAGAGACTGTTGAGAAATTCTTCTTGCTGTGTTATCTGATTTTGACTTGGCTTGTCCTCACCAGATAGTAGTTAATCCCTCCCTTTGAACAGCACCATGGAAATCCTACCTCTTTATGAAACTAGGTATAACCTGGTGCAAAGGAAGAGATGGATCAAGTTTAAGCTTGCCAGTTTGTCTGCATCTGTCCCTGACCCCTACCACCCTGGATGTGAGCTCAGCACAGTGGAGCACAGAAGAAAGGGCTGAGAACACGAAGGCATAATGATTCCAGATGCCAAGGTCTTTCTTGGGGAGCTGGAAACCTGTGCATACTACTAGAGGTCTGCACACACACTTCAGGGTTAAACCAGGAGTTTAGGCCAAGGAGTATTTTATGAAACCCAGAATATCAGAGAAACAACAGTGTTCCTGGGGTGGGTTCAAATATAGGCCAAGTGGCCAGGAGGAGTGATTATTTCTACAAAAGATAATCTTTCTCACACACTATATTCTTTCTCTCTATATCCCCTTTTAAAAAAGAATAAGTAGCCAATTATTATCAATTTATTTGCTGCTTCTTATAATTACATTACTCATGATTAACTCATTGAAGTCTAATTTGACTCAAATTATTTTGTAGGAATGCTCTGTTGTTGGGCATGGTGGGATGTTTGAGAGTGCATCATCATTCTATTGAGCTCACAAAGCTCAATTAATGCACATGGTGAGGGACAAAGAAGAGGATGGGAAATGGCAGGCGCCTGAGTTTTGTTGGGTTGCAGAGTCCCTCCACATTCATTATTTCATTTGATACTCCCACCAGCTCTATGATGTAGCTAGAGTAGCTATCATCATCTCCAGTTTACAAACTGGGAAATGAACCCAGGTCATCATAACATGCTGTCAAAGACAGGAATCAAACCCATGTTGACACCTGCTGGTGGGCACATCTCTAAAGATGTTAATCAATGATTTTAATGGTAATCAACTCTGCAGTATTCTGAAGTTTCCAAAACGTTTTCAAATTCCCAATCTCCTGTGTGATAGGGAAGGAATTATAATGCCTATTTTTATAGAGGAACCAATTTTGATTCAAGTCTTTAAGGTGTGAAAACTGGGCTGACAACCCTGGGCTCCTGCCTTCTGATAAATGGCTTTACTTCATTAGGGCACCCCATGAAAGCCAAGAACTTACTAGGAACATGCGGTTTAAAAGCAACAGGGAACAGCTACATGGCATCAGAATTCCATTTTACAAAAGGCTATTCTCTGGGACAGAGGCTCTTAATTTAGGGAGTTCATCGCCTTCCTCTGAAATAATATTTATTTATATATGCATATGCATGTATAAGTATACATAAACAATATTTGGGGGAGATTCTTTAAAACTTCTATCAGGTTTTCCAAAAAAGTATGTGACTCCATCTAGTGATTTAGATGATTCCGATCTCTTCTCCCCAGTTGAGGACTAAAGTGGTGGGTGGGTCTTGGGACTGGGAAAGAGGTGAAAAGGTTTCAGGAGAGACCAGGGGAATAGGGTCCTGTAGGCTGAAGGAGGCGAATATTTTAAGATGTTGGGTCCAAGCAATGGTTATACAGTGTCAAATGCCACTGAGACCAAAGGCTTGGACAGGTTGCTGTATCTGGCAGTTAGAGAAGTTTCTGTGGAATTGTGGGAGCAGAAAGCAGCCAATGAGGTGTTAAAGAAGGTGAACCTGAGGAAGGGAAGACAGTGAGTATGAAAGGACTTCTTTAAAGTCTGGCAATTACATGGAGGGATGAAATGCAAGCTTGTGGGGAAAGCAGGGCCAAGGAAAGTTCTTTCTTTCTCTCTTTTTTTATTTCCCTCAAAAATGGAAGATGACATGTTTGTTAAGAAAGAATCTAATTGAAAGGGAGAGACCAGGAGAGAACAAAGGAGCCTAATTGGGGGACAGTAGGGGGTGAATCCTCAGCTGAGATGGAGGGTTAACTTTAGAATAGATTTGAGACTTTCCTGAAGCAGGAGTGGTGATGGGGGAGAGAGAGGTGAGGATATAGAGAAAGTGTTAACTTTTCGCACATTTCCTGCCAACTTCATCTACAACATTACTTATGGCACTTAGAGCAGGCAGCAAGCTACGCCATCCAGGCGGGCTGTTCCTGTCACCTCCAGACACACAGCCCCTTGGCTCTGGGCACTGCCCTTCCTAGCCTTCTCTGAGTCTCTCCATTTCCCAGGCTGGCACGGACCCTGTCCTGAGGCTTCTCCAGCTGTTCCTTATGGCCTCTCCTTGAGCCCCCAGCTTCACAGAATTCTCCTGGGGGTGATTTCAATAGTAAAATACAGACATGTATTTGGGCCATGGTTGTCTCTGTTGTTAATTGATTTTATTGCTAAGCCTTTTAGAAAAGTTGCTTTACACAATCAATGTACAGATATACCACTTTATGGGTATAAAGTAGATGACGTGTGGCAATTTCTGCATAAAGCCTTTTTCTCTGGGTCTTGGACAGAAATGGACCTCCATATTGTTTCTAAGGTGCAATCAGAGTCTTCTTACTATTTTACTTTTAGGACCTGTCCTAGGGACATAACCTCTTAAGTCTATGAAGGCAACCTTTTCAATAAGATCCTGAAGCACGTCTGAAGGCTTCTTTCCTACCACTGAAATTCTCCAGGTATTCATCTCCAATTTTCTGTTCTCATAAGGGTGTTCAGAGGGTTTCGAAGGCTGTCTATTACCAGATTGTGAGGGTATCTTCCTTAAGCTCCTAAGTCATTGGGCCATTTCCTTTGGGATTTTGCTAAATAGCGGCCATCCACCCTACTGTGAGGACTGTCCACTGGCCAGACTATGGCAGTGCTGGGCTCCCTTTTGAATCCCCCTTCTTCCTTGGGGATCCCATGCCTACCGTTTTGTATCTAACCTGCTCATTGTCAGCCCAACACCACATTGTGGGTACAAGGAAGTGGTAGGTGAAGTTGGAAAGGATTTTTGCTGGGGAAGCTCATAGCCAGGTATTATTCTTGGCCATCCTTTAAAAAAGAATATCCTTTCTTTTGCCCCTCTCACCCTACTTTACTACTCTCATCTGATGAACTGTTTTGTATATATTTATCCTTTCAGTTGAATGTGAGCTCCATGAGAACAGAGATGCTTTCTGTTTTCAACGTGCTGTGTCCCCAGTGCCTGGCCCTTGGTAAGAGCTCAATACATATTTGTTAAATCAATTTTTGAATCAATGTGGTAGTCAGGTCACTACTTCCTAGAGTCTGAGACACAGTGAATCATAGTGAGGAAAGAGTTGAACTGGGAGCCAAGAAATTGAGGTTCACCTTCGTCTCTGTCATCAGCCTCCATGTGCCTCACTCCCACTACCTGTAAGGTGAGCTAGCCCATAAAGCCCATTATACACTGACATTCTTTGGATTTTTGAAAGGAAGAGAAGCGTAGGAGAGGATATAGGGTTTGTTGATATTCGGGGTGGGTTTATGTTCTGGCTTTGACACCAACTTGGTGACCTTGGGAACTTTTTTGAGTTCCCAACCTTTTTGAAAAATAAGGGTACTACTTCTGCTTTCAGAGAGGGTTGTGTGCCATGAATAAATTGTGTGTGTGAAGAATTGGGTGCTACTATCAGGTTGGTCTCAGGGATGGGAATGACCTTCGCTCATTCATCTTCACACTTCAACTGTCCGGTTTAGAAATAGACCACCATGCTAAAGGGCATGGAGTACGGCCCTTCAGCAAACTTGTGTTCCCACAGGAACCTCACCCAGCCTTTGCTCATATCCACTGCTAACGTCCCTGTGGTGGCCTTCAAGATCTCAGCAAGCTGGTGAGACCTGTGGGCTGGAGCATCCCAGGTTCTGGGAGAGTAGTGCTTGGTCTCACATCAGAGACATTAACGCCCTTTCTTCTCTTTTCTCTGGACTTTCGGCAGCCACACTGACGATATTTGATTGGCATCTCTTATGAATCATCATACATAAGTGATCAAATTCCCTCAAGTGCCAGAGACAAGTTATTCACAAGTGTGTCTTTCCCTGGATATCATGGAGAGGACCAGGGAAGCAGTGAAAATGGCTCTTTAGTATGACAGCAAGGTGTTCCCTGTCCCAGCAGAAATGCACAAAGTTGGAGCTGAGTCTCAGCCTTGACTTTGGTCATTGCTCCTCTGACCTGTCCTCAAGGCTTTTAGCTCACTCTGTTCTGTAGGTCACCAAGTGGCTGCGTGGCATTTTGATCTTGTCATTTTGCCACACCCCTTCCCCTCCTTCCTGCTTCATGCCTGGATGGTGACCGTCTCAGATAATGACGTGACCTTGGAGATGGAACTCAAACACCTAAGGATGACACAGCAGAAAGATGAAAAGATCCTGAGTCCTGGACATCGTGCCACCACCATATTAGCCCCTGAAATCTGAACTGCCTACCTCTGAAATCCTCTCCTATTGTATTTAAGCCATTGTTATTCCTGGGCCCTAGTCCTAGCCAGAAGATGTTTTTGATGCCCTGGCAGAGCCAGGGCTGGCTGGGCCCCCTGTGTGCCTTAACTATCATGCTTGGCAGTGCTTCTTTCTTGCCCCCACCGCTCCTGTGTGTGGAACTGTCTCAGTGTGTGTACATGAGTTGAAATCCAAAGCCACAATAATTTCAAAGCTGTCAGCTTGTGTCCTGCGGACTCATGCTCCCCACTGCCTTCTCATTTCCACCAGAGGACAAAAAGGTGGCTGGTGAATAACTCTCTTTCCTCAGTTGTTTCCTCTATCAAACACAATAGCCACAGCACAGAGTGTTATAATGTTAACATCTTGCTAAATTTGCTTTAGTTTATTTGTAATTAAAGAAATAACACATTATAGATTCAGCTCAACCCTCTGGGAATGGTCCTTGAGCCTCTTTTCCTTCTTCCTCTGAGAAACCACATACATGTTTGAATCCATAAGTGAGAGACAATATTGCTTTGTATGTTTAAACAAGAAAGTGAATGGTATATTAATATGATTTGATTCTTTTCACTCAGCTTGGGTTTTCCAGAATCATCCTCTTGATGCATCCTCCAGCTCACCGGGGCTCACTGCTCTGGAATGTAACTGCCTCTTCATTGTCCTATCGATGGGCATTGAGATTGTTCCCTAATTTTCAATCTTGCAAATAATGAAATAACAAACATCCTCTTACATGTCCTGTTCCACATAGGAGTGAGTTTTTCTAGGGCATATATCTAGATGTAAAACTAGTTGTCATAGAGACACATTTCTTTCACGTTTACAAGGTATTTCCAAATTGCTCTCTGAGGGGAGTAACACAATTTACACTCCCTCCAGAACAACAGTGCCCATTTCCCACAAAAAACTTGGTATTGTTGAACCATTTCGGTTTTGACAGTTGGTGGGTGCGAAATGGCATCTCTTAGCTTTAATTGGCAGCTCCTTGATCATTAAAGAGGTAGGACATCTTTTCATATTTGTATAGACCATTTTGATTTACATTTCTGTAGACTGTCTATTTTTATGTTCTGTCTCTGTTTCTATTGTGTTGTTTGGCTTTTTTTTTTTTGTAAACTCCCCCCTTCCCCAATATTGTAAATATTAATTCTGTGTTGATCAAATGCATTGTAAACTCCTCCTGCAAATCTCTCACTTGTCTTTTGGCTTTGTTCCGGGTGTCTTTGGTCATATAGAAGTCTTCAGTTTTAATGAAATCTAATTTATTCATTTTTTTCTTTTGTTCTTTTTTTGAATCTTGAGAAATCTTTTCCTGATTAGATATAAAAATGTCTTCCTGAATTTTCTTCTAATAGTTTAAGTTTTTTTGGTGTTTTTGGTTAATCCTCAATTGACAATATTTTTTCCATTGATTTTCAGAAAGATTGGAAGGGAGGGGAAAGGGGTGGGGAGAAAAACATCAATGTGAGAGAGACCCATTGATTGGTTGCTTTCCACATGTGCCCAACCGGGGCCGGGGATTGAACCTACAACCCAGCTATGTGCCCTTGACCAGGAATCAAACCTGTAATTCTCCAGTCCAAGGGCCAACGCTCCAACCACTGAGCCATGTCAGCCAGGGCTAAACATTTTGAAATAACTTTTAGCCTTACATCAATTTGGAGTTTATTTGCAATACTTTGTGTATGAAATACAGCTCTAATATTAATTTTCCAGTAAGGAGAGACAATTGTTGTGATACTATATATTAAAAAGTTTGTACTTTGCTGATTTATTTGTCACCACCCCTGTCACATACCAAATTTCCAAAAATGCATGAGTTTCTTTCGGGACTTTTGAATATATTCCATTAGTCACTGTATCCCTATGCCTCAATCATGCTGTTTCATCATGGGTTTTGATCTGTGGTATAAGTCCTTTTTTCTTTGTATTCTATCTCAAAACTCTGTTGGCTATTCTCATACCTTTTTACTTTTATATGAATTTTTAAATATATTTTTACCAGTTTTATTGATATATAATTGACATACATCATTGTATAAGTTTAAGGCATACAGCATAATGGTTTAACTTACATCTGTTGTGAAATGTATATGAATTTTGATTAATCTGTTAATGAAATGTTTCCTTCCTACCTTTTTCAGTAGGTACTTTTCTTCTACCCCATTCCTATCCCAAAGATTTGGGCTCCAGGTCTAACTCTGCCACTCAGTGGCCATCTATTCTTGGGTGAGAATCTAACTTCTCTTTGGTTTCCTCATCTGTCAGATCTGCTCTGCCTATCTCACAGTGTTGCTGAGCTGACCAAATGAGATAAGGACGTGAGAATGTTTTGGAGAGTTAAAAACACTGAGGTAATGTAAGAAAGAGTTAAAAACCAGTAACCTCAGGACTGACCTGAGACAAAATGTGAAATTCAGATTATTTTTCCCTCAGCTTTCTGCTTTCTTTACCCTTCCTGGCTCTCTTTTGTCCCCAAACTTCCAGGGTTGTGGGACACAAAGGTCTTTTATCAGGGTAGACTCTCCAGGATAATGTATTAGAGACAACTTGTGTTCAAGAGGCTTGGGTCCGATTTCAGACTCTAGCTTTGTGACTTAAGGTTAGTCACTCAAACGCTTTGAATCTCAATTTATTCATCTTTACATAATTTCCTCCTCAAGAAGTATTGTGAAATTCACAAGAACTAATGGAGATTAAAGTGCTTGGTAAAATGTGAAGCCTTACAAGAATCAGAAGGCGTTATTATTATGTTCTTGCTGAAAGGACTTATGGGAAGGCAATGATATTTACCGTGTTGAAGTGCTTTGCTCTCACCACTTGAATCAAGGCATACAGGAGAATCAAACTCATTTTTTTCTACAACTATGGCTGACCCAATACAGTGTCTACACAGTCTTCTATGAGATATAAGAAGTCCCTTTGTTAAATTCCATTTCTTTTAGACTTTGCAGCTGGACATGTGGAGAAATGAAGGTGGTTGGAGTCCCTGATGTCTGTTTGGACAATCAGAACTATTCTAGTACCGAGGCTGGGCTCAGCAGTGACTCAAGAGAGAGAGCCTTTGGGAGGGTAGGAGGAAGGAGAGTTCAAAGGTGAAAAAAAAAAGAGTCATTGTACCCTCCTTGCAGAAACCTTTCCATTAAAATGAACATTAAGGTCAGCCTTGATGTTCTGTGACAGGATTTCCCTAGGAGTGAACATATGGCAATGCCCTGCATCGTTTTCATCCTTGCTATTCAGATGACTGGAACATCTTTTGCTCCTGTGCCAAAATCAGACTTGGGCTTAGGCCAAATGACATTTATTGTTTTTTAAATATATATTTTTAATTGATTTCAGAGAGGAAGGGAGAGGGAGAGAGAGAGATGGAAACATCAATGAGAGAATCATTGATCGGCTGCCTCCTGAATGCCCCCTACTGGTGATAAATTCCCAGTCAGGGCTGTGGTTAAAGATGTGACTTTAGAAAGAAAAAAAAAGATCAGAGAGAGGCAACATTGTTAGCTTTGAAGATGGAGGAAGGGGCCACAAGCTAAGGAATGCAGGCATTTCTAAAAGCTGGAAAGGGCTAAACTATGGATTCTCCCAGAGTCTCCAGAAAAGAGTTCAACACAATCAATTCTTTGGTTTTAGGCTATAGAAGGCTTCTGACCGACAGAACTGTAAGATAGTAAATTTTTGTTACTTTAAGCCACTAAAATTGTGGTAATTTGTTATAGCACAATATAAAACTAACATACACCCCTTAGGTATCATCTTAATATGTGCTCATTTGTATGACCTTGGATATGCCTGTGTGAGCCTTAGTTTTCTTATCTGTAAAATGGTTACTTTGGGCCATAGTTTGTAAAACCCCTTCCAACTTCCCTATTTTGCAGCATTTATCTTGTCCTTCGAATGAGGCAGGTGTTCACCTGTCTATTTGATGACTATACTGAGGCAAGCATATGTGAGATGCTGCAGGGAGCAACAGAATGGCCATGTACCAGGGTCAGAGGTGACATATTCTTTCTCTTTATATAGCTCTCCCAGTCTGCCTATACTGATTTCTAAATTTCCTATTTCCATAACTCCTCATGGCCACAGGAAAAATGTATTTCAGCTGGTGGACAATTTATGAACCAAAGCCTGATGACTAATGGATTTTGTCATTTTTCTCTCTATTAGTGGACTTGCAGGTACAATTACAATTGTTTAAATTTGTTAAATAATTCATTAAGAGTTATAGGTATCAAGTTTAGAGGTGGGATAAAAGGTAGTAGTTTTCTGGTTGTTGGTGAAAGTTAACTCAGCCTTTAGGGAAATCCACGATTTTTAGGATTAAAATTTTTTTTTTACTTAGCCTATTTTTTGTTAGGGGTAAGTATAATGAAATGCCACTGTAATTAAAGTACTTATGAACTGATTAGACATAGCTGTTGTGAAAAAGAAAACACAACTGGAAACTAAAATGGGATAAAAAAATAGAGCCTTATTTGGCCCCTTCTCCCTCCTAGTGGGAAACCAATACAGTTGCCACTTCATTAACTGCTCTGTGTTAAGAAAAGCTGAGCTGACCACAAAGTAATGGCAATAGCACAGTGGTAATGATGACTCTCTGCTGCATTTATTTAGCATGCAATGCTTCTCCAAGCACTTTCTAGTTCCTTGTTTGAACCCAGTATTTCCATAAGAAAGTGGGGGAGGTGACTGGGGTGCACATCATCCACCTGATTTGACAGATGAGGGCATCGGCCTATAGAATCCAAAGGACCCTCATGATAACACAACAGTCAGCAGCAGGTCTGGGCCTGAGGGCTGCTCTCTACATTAAGACCCATGTCCATTATAGCTAATTGCTACTGGCAGTTGGAATCACCCAACACTGGGTCAAACATTGTCTCTAAAGACCTTATATTATAAACACAAGGCTACCAGAAATTGTTTTCTTTCTCACTAGAAAGAATAAAGTCACTAAAGAATTAGTCATTAAAGTTATCAGGGAAAGGCCAACAAGTTGAATGTAAGACAAAACAAAAAACACCTAAGAAAGCTAGATGTGGATTCCAGTCTGTCACTTGCCTCCCTAAGGTCGGTGATGCTGACCAGTGATGCTTCCATTATGCCAGAGTAGAGAAAAAGTGCCCACTTTTCCTCCTTCTCGGGCCCCAAGAAACTCATGTTTCTTGGAGCCCTGTACATTTTATGGCTTATGTAGAATGACATTACCAACACCATCACTACTTGCCCTTCCTCCCCACCCCTGACTGAGGTGCAGTTAGACTAATCTTAAAGGAGACAAGACAATCTGAGACCAGTGGTATAAAAAAGAAAAATCCTCAAAGGCATCTCCAGTTCATCTGAACAATGAGGGGTTGAGACTTCATTTCCTCAATGATTCAATTTTCCCCACAAGGTCTCAGTTTAAATTTGGTGTAGTAGTATCATCTTGACTTAAAAGACGTGGGTTTAAGAGTCAAATGGCCACTCTGGCTGAGCTAAAATGGGATCTTGGTCATTAACACTGATCCTCCATGATGCTCAGTTCTCTGACCTTTGAAATGGGTATAATAGTGGGTCTGTTTTCCACTTTATGATGGTGTCATGAGATGAGAGTCAAATAGTTAAATATAAATCAGTGTAGAGAAGTGATTTTTATTATTTGTGGTAGTGCTAATCATCATAATTGTAGCTTAATAGTAAAAATGATATCACAAGAACCAGCAATTGTCATAGTGTTGGTAAGGCAGGCGTTTCTGAGATTATTCGTCATATGAGGATACCTGCTGGAGAAGTCTCTCCTGTGTGGAGTTAATGCATGTTGTGGTTATTTATTTAGGGCTCCAAATCAACCCTGTGAGGTAGGTCCTATTCTTGTCATTTTGTATAACAAGAAACTAAGGCTTAGAGAGAGAGACACGTTTGAAGGCTGATATCTTGAGATTCCAGTGGCAGTGGTGGATTTTCGTCATTGGCAGGCACACCTGGCACTTTCAGTGTAGAACAACCTTGAGTCTTTAAAGCCCTATTATCAGTGGCTTGTTGCCTTAGGCCTGAGAGATTGATTAGAAATTCCTTCATGTGGGGCAGAAAGATTCATTATTCAGAGTAATTGATAAGTCAACCAATCCCTGCTCTATGATCAATGTATGAATGCCCACTAAGAATTTTCTCAGAAAGAACTTTCCAACACTATGACTTTTCCTGACAGAGCCCATGATGTATTTCCCCCTACCACAGAGGGGAGTAGTTGGGAAATTACTGCCAGCCAATGACTAACCCAAGGCCTCTTTCATCAAGGTGAGGCCCATGTGACTAGTTCTCTCCAATGAAATGTGATGTGTGTTGGCTGTAGAGCTAGGTGATAGGAAGTGGGTGTGGCACCTTTACTCCTTTCTTGTAAACCAAGTGGATGCAGAAGAGCCGGCATAAAACTCAGAGACTTTAGAAGATGGCAAAGCCACAAGATAGGAGGCACCTGGATTGCTGATCACTACTTAGACAAACACCCATTTCCTTATATGAGGAAAATGTGCTCTATTGTTAGTGAAACCAGCAACTAACAATAAGCATGTTTAGGTATTAGATCAAGAGACCAGAGATATAGGTGTAGGCTTTAACTAAATGTTTCAATTGCTTTGATTGTCCGGTAGCTTATAGTCAAAGATTAAGAAAGTATGTTAGTCATAGGCCTGCCTGTGAACAAGTCCCAGAAAAAATGTTTTAACGTACACTTTGCTTGCAATTATAATAAAAAGAATAGCTAGTTAAGCACAAAACAATGATAACTTAAAACAATAACAAAGGTCACTAGACGTTTAGTTGCTGCCTTTTGCTTTAGACAGAACATCACTGACACACAATTATGAGATATTCTGCAGGCTCTTGGTTCCTCAATCACCTGACCACAGCAACAAAAGCATCAGGCAAGATGACATCAGGAACTGAATTAATCAGACCAAAGAAACCACTGAAGTTTACATAGGAGATAACCAATCAGCTTTGCCCTTGACCCTTAAACCCTAACCCTCAAGCTCTGCTTTTAAAACCATTGATTACGAACCATTGAGGAGTTCAGATTTTGACCACTAGCTCACCATCCTTCAAGCTTGGCACTGCAAATGAATTTCTTTAATTTCACCTCTGTAACACTCAGTGTTCTGTGTTTGGCTCTGCTGTCTACTTGTTAAACAACCAAAAATCTATGTTTGGAAAAACAGTAGTTTCATAAGTAAGCAATCTTAAAATACCATTTACATTGCTAGAGAAGTTATTCCCACCCTGAACCAGTGGCATCCCAACTCAGGCCCTCCTGGTGGCATCGCACAGAAAACTAATGGAGTGTGGGGATTATAAATGAATTCATCTTCTCACTTACCCATCCCCTCTTCTTTTTCAAATTTACAAATATGTTCAGCAGTGCCAGATCTGTTCATCTATTTTTGACATACAAATAGAAGGTCTCCTTTTGGAATTCTACAGGGAAGGTGGCCATGTGGTCATGCTAGCTTGTGGCCTGGAAGCAACCAGAATTGAGTTGGGATGACACTGGCTCAAGGGGAGGACTCAGTTTTCTCATGTCAATCATAGTTGTGGTTCTAGTGACCTCAGAGGGAAAAATAATTTGATTTTCCATGGTAGTATTTTTGGTGATAATAATTGTTTTAGAAGACACAAACACAGCAATAAGTTCTAGAATGTACTCACAATGTCCTTGGTCACGGTACGATCAATGGATTCTATGAAGGGTCCTGTGAACTTCTATTTGGTCGACTTCAGGTAGTAAGCAAGAAGTAGTGCTGTAAAGATAGACGTGGATGGAGGTCAGAAACATGAAGTCTAGAGTATTTGATTGCTTTGTTTTTAATTTAATAACATTTAATCTTTTTAAAATTGTAAACAATACGTGCTTGTTTTAGAAAACACCAGAAAATACAGTTTAGGAAATAGGACATAAAACTTATCTGTCATACCACTACCCAGGCATAACCACCATTAACCCATGGTACCCTTACAGATTATTTCATGAACATTTATGTATATATGGATATATGTTTTCCTACTGTTTTTAATTTACAAAATTGGGACCATACTGCACATACTACTTTGTGACCTGCTTTTCTTTCATTGAATAAGACATTATGAAAATCTTTTGTCATAAATAAATTTCATCTCTGTGGTAGATGATTTCTAAGATGTCTCCAATGATCCTTGCCCTCTCATATCCTCACATTGTATAATCAACTCCCCTGGAGCGTGAGCTGGAATTCTGACTTATTCCCATCCAATAGGACATGGCAAGAATGATGGGATGTCAGCTCCGGTCTGATTTCTGTGATGAAGTCAACTGCTACATCATGAGCTGCTCTCTAGAAAATAGGGCAGTGAAACTGAGGCAAGAAACTGAGAGAGACCTTTGACCAACAGGCCAGAGGAACTGAATCCTACCAACAACCACTTGAGTGAGCCTGAAAGTGGATCCTCTCCAAGTTAAGCCTAGAGATGATTCAAACACCTTGACTGTAGCTTCTGAGAGGCTGTGAGTCATGGGACCCAGCTCAGCCATGCTTATAGATTCCTGACCCACAGAAACTGTGAGAAGATATATGTTTGTTGTTTTAAGCTGCTAAGCTCTGGAGTAATGTAGCCATCGATAACTAATACAAACCACTTAGTTTTTAATAGCTGTTTATTATTCCAATGTAAGGTTGTACTATAATTTACTCAATCCTTTTTATTGCTGCATATTTTGGTATTTTATTTTACCTATTTTATTTGTTATAAACAGGGATACCATGAATGTCATTGTTAGCTAAATCTTGGTACACAGTCTTCATTCTTTTCTAAATCCTTGAAGTGGAATAGCTGAACTTCAAAGGGTTTGCGTCCTTTAAGGTTTTGAGAGGCCATTTCCCAGTTGCTTTCTGGTAAAACCATACTCATTTACACCCCTGCTGGGTGTAGTTTCCCATGGCTGCTGACCCACACCAAAGGGTTTGTGTTTCTGAAGCATATTTTTGGTTAATTTCCACCACTGTGTCTTGAGCTCTGTCTCCATGCAAACCAGTTAGAAACCAAACCAAATACAAACACAAAAACCCAAGAATGAAGACCAAGGTTGAATCTTCAAAAGTACTAGATAATTTGAAGCTAAATAGTTTATTCAAAATACTATTGTTTTGAAAGAGTTAGATGGCTTCAACCACCCTCATATTGTAATTGTTATCTTTCAGTGAACGTTGAACTTCTGAAAACATGGTGATGTTCATATCCCCAAGGACTTACAAGGAAAACAACGATACTGGTTAAGGTCAACATAACACACAGTTTTTTGAAAACCTTAGCTTATTTCAGTCACACAAAGGATGACAATAAATTCAACTCTTAAAATTACCAAGCTGAATGGTCTGAATTCAATAGATTTATATTTTGGGGGAAGGATTTCACATACAAAGATATCACCACCATTTCCAAATTGCAAGTTCACTGTCGGAGAAGAATAAATATTTTAATGAATGCTATATATTTTAACAGGCTCTGAACCCTGCAGTTGGTTTAAGCTAAGGGTGCAATTTCAGGCATTTAAATAAGTAAATAAATGAGGAAGAAAATCCATGTTAATTGCAGTAATTTGCGGCACTTTCAATTTCTTAATTAAGAAATAAAATAGGATTCATTATCCATGCCCACTGTAGATGGCATACATAGATCACCATTATGACCACCCACAAGACCTGAAGTTATTGCCATAAATGAAATAGAGAGAAATCACTGACCAAATGTTCAGGAGCAAAGAGGGAGGAGGAAAGAGGGCCATGCAAAATGCTCCTCCTTAAAAAATGCTCTTCTTTCTGACCTTGGGATTGTATTATCCCACAATATCTCCCTTGAGCATGGAGACTTGCTCCTCCCCCCTAGTCGTTGGGATAGATTTTTCTCTCAAGATTCTTGCAAAACTTTCCTGAGCCTGTCTGGCCACCCTGGTGGCGTCAACGTTTCCCTGATCACCTGCCCGAGGTCATTTGTGTGCCTGGACTTCAGGTCCCTGCCTGTTCCATTGTCTTGGTGAGTCCTACTCATCTTCTACGAAGGTAGGAAGAAGAAAAGAACATTTTTTATAACCACAGGCAATCTGACTCATGCTGCCTTCTGAAAATGATGCATTAAATTAAACTAAGGAGAGTATATAATTTATCATACAAAAAGCACTTTGACAGGGACAAATGCTTAACCGGACAGGACACCAGACAAACTGGGAGTGTTCTGGACAGACCAGGATGCTTGGACTCAACAGCTGTTCTGACTGAGCCAAGCTGATCTTTTCTTGGGTCACACCCATGGTGAAGACCCTCGTGGAATTCACAAGGACTGAAATGAGTGTCTATATCTTTGTTGTTCCCCTTCTCAAAGGATCCTTCCTCCTCGCTGCATCTGGACAGAGCCCTGACCCTTGTGGGACCCGGGGGCCTGTTGCTGAGGGAAATGCGAACAATTATCTACATTCCTTATCAAAACAGGGTGCAGAATGGAATCATTCTGCCTTTATCTTTCTGATGATTCATGGTAAAGAAGATACAGAAGTTTTCCAATTTTAGAAGGAGGCCAAGGAGAAACAAATTCAAAATGCATCCATAAAAACTAAAGCCAAATACCAGACCAGAAAGAAAAACAGAACTCTATATAAAGTTTTCTCATAGAATTCACTGTTTCACATGTACCAGGTGCTCTGACTTGGCTCAGATAGTGAGTGACAGAAGGATTCTAAGAAAATATAATGAAAGATGGGAGAAAAGTGAGCAGGAGATCTTTGAACCATGAGAAATCACCATGGGAAATCTACCTCGTGCTGTTGCAAGGCAAAACAAGGAGAATTAGTTGTTGAAGCTCTTTTGAAAAGAGGCCTTAAATGTAGTTATGACTCAGCTATTACATTTGAGAATTTTTCATTCTTTTACTCATCATTTCATTGAATAAGTATTTATTGGGCATCTTCTTTTCCCCAGGTATAGTATTAGGTACAGGAGATTCAGAGGGAGGGAGACAGGGCTTTGCAGCCTTTTAAGGGACTTCTGCCTTTAAGATGGCAGTGTTAAGACAGGCCTGCCCACTTCTTTCTGAATTCATTCCAAAATGACAAGGAAAATGAGAAGCAGAAATGCAAACTTTATGTTTGTTGAGGAAGGGCTTCAAATGCAATGACATTTCAACCAGGGACAGATAGATGTTGAAAGATTGTCTGCTGCTGAAGACCTCAAACAAGGCTGGCAGAGAAGACCTAATCAAAGAGGGCAGATCCAACACCATCTTTGGGGAAACAACTTGTCTATGGAGAATGTACTGACTGTGAGAGCATCCCTGGATCCTGGTGGGCTCCGTCTAGAAGCAGGGGAGAGCCATCTCTGTAGGAAACAGTCTGATGGGGAGGCAGATTGGAGCAGATAGGTTCAATACTAAGCAGTCTTGCAACTCCAATCTCTTCTTTCTTCTGGGAAGAAGTCAGGGTTAAATCAACATATGCACATATGTGTGTGTCTCATAAGGTGCACCCTGTAAATGAAAGAGACTCTCTGCTGGATGGCATCATGGCCTGGCCCCAGCACCATAAACATTCTGCAAAATAGCTGGTTAAGAACAAGCTTGTCTCAAATATGAGTCAGAATAAAAAAGAAACCATCAGAAGAGTTCTACAAAGATACTGCAAGAAACGAAGGTAATGATTAGAGAAAACAAATAGACAAAGAACACATAACAAGATTGTGTTGCCATAGAGTTCAAGGAAACTGCCAAGCAAATGAGAATAGACAAATAGTAACAACAAAACTTAATGAAAAAGATCACTTATATAAAAGAAGAGCTCAAGGAAGAAATGTCAAGACAACTGAAAGAGCTCAGGAATGAAGTGGGGGAGAAACATACTAGTACTGTCATCACAGAAATTAGGGGTCCATTAGAGGCAACAAAAAGTTAAATAAACTCTACTCAAAATGAAAAAAAAGTGGGCTTAAGAATATGGTTGATAAAGTGAGCAAAACATAATGGGAATTAACGCTTTAAAAGGATTAGAAAAAGAACATGATAGTTATGGAAATTAAATAGATTTGATAGACATACACATATGCACAAATACACCAAGCCATATTTGACAAAGAATAATGAAAAAAAAATAGAAGATGTATTTGGAGAAATATAATTACAAAGCATTTTTCCAGAAATAAGATATTTAAGTCTACATACAAAGCAAAACCAAAACATAAACTGTCTCAGAAAAAGCTGATGCAGAACTATCAATCCAAAAGGTAGAGAAAGATTCTTTTACCATTCAAACAAACAAAAAACCAAAACAAACAATAAAAATCAAAATCAAAGTTTCTTTTGTAAGGGAGAAAATTAGGTTGGTGTCAGAGTTTTCCACAGCGACATGTTATGCCAGAAGACAGTGGAAGCATGCTTATAAAACCTCATTAAGAATTAAATAAAAAACATTTAAACATTTGTGCTCAAAATTTTGTTCATGTACTAATGCTGCACTAAATATTGAATAAACCAGAAAATGTGGTTACCAGGATCTGGTCCGGAATAAAGTGGAGGCTGAATTTTAACCAGCCAAAGGAGAATGCAGAAACTATGGCAGAAAGAGAGATGCTGAGTTTTTAACCATTTATTTTCAGATTAAGAAAAAAACCCTATTACAATTATGGTTAGAGAAAACAATGTAAATTGTAATAAACTATTAAAACATTAAAAACACTGAAACTAACATAATTCCGAAGGTGGGAGAGAGAAGGTGGGAGGTAGCCAAGAGTCAAAAGTCACACTAATGAACTGAGAAATGAAACAAAGAAAAGTGTATTAAAAATTATAAAGTTAAAATTAGCACAAGTATTATCATTCTATCATCATCATCATCATCATCATCACCACCATCATCTTCATGACCATCAATTAAAATTGGGTAAAATAAGAAAATGAGAGGTGGGAGAAGTATATACAATTTATCATTGCAGAGTTAACAGTCCACAGCTACTAAGAATATAGAGGATTAAGTATATTATATTTAGTACTAGAGGCCTGGTGCACAAAATTCGTGCATGGGAAGGGGGTCCCCCTCAGTCCAGCCTGCACCCTCTCTAATCTGGGACATCCTTCTCACAATCCTGGACCACTGGCTCCTAATTGCTCACCTGCCTGCCTGCCTGGTTGTCCCCAACTGCCCCCTTACTGGCCTGGTCGCCCCTCATGGCCCCTCCCCCCCCGCTGTCCTGGTTACCCCACGCAGCTTGCTGGTTAGTCGTTTGTTCATCCCTCACTAAGCCCCCTGCTGGCCTGGTCACCCCATGCAGCCTGCTTGTTCAGTAGTATGGTTGTCCCTCACTAACCCTCTGCTGGCCTGTTCATAGGCAGCCATCTTGTGAGGGTGTGAGGGTTAATTTGCATATTACCTCTTTATTATATAGGATTATGAAGGTAACCACTTCAAGAATGAAAAATATTAAAACTTTCTAAACTCTCCGTATGAACCCCACATATCTCAAATGTAAAAACAAAAGAAAGCACAGACCATAAAGTGAAATACAAGCAGAAACCATATGATGTTAAAACTAAGTCCAAGCATATCTATCAGATCAAAAAATATAAAAGTAAAAATATATTACTGAAAAGAAATAGAATCTCAGTTTAAATTACAAAGCAAAACAAGAAAGCAACCCCACAATATATGCTGTATACAAGAGACACAAAACAAAGTAACTGGAAAACTGAAAATAAAAGGATGGGCAAAGGCTGAACCAGGAAACAAAACAAGCAAACAAAACATAAACAAGAGATCAAGCCCAATTTTAATATCAGACACGTATCAGACAAGGTTGAATTCAGGGCACAAAACAGTAAACGACACAAAGATGGGAACTCAATTGAAATCTACAATGATAGTATAAATATGATGAGCATTTATGCACCAAAAATATAGCAATAACATTTATTAAGTTGAAAGGCAGTGCATATAAAAATAAAGGCAGAGACATATAAATAGTAAGAGACTAATATAGCTTCCTCAGTTTAAAGTAATCAGAGAATACTTCCAGAGTCATATTACACTTCATTTTGGGATTATCAATACTTTTGAACTCCCTGTATTGTACAGACAGCTACAAGAAAATCTGACAGTGTCTCACCCTTGCTGTAAAGCCTCCTATAGCTCCACACACCGGCCGCATAAAGTTCAAGTTCCTGGGTGATCCGGCCCCTGCCTAGTCCTCCAGCCTTCTCCCATTCCACATGTCTTCAGAGTCATCCCACCACTCGAGGTTCTCTTTTCTACACCTCTTTCTACACCTCCTTCGCTTTGTCTGAGGTTGTTTCCTCTCTCTGTATGCTCCTTACTCCCTCTGACACCAGGTGGATGTAACTTTTCAGAGAGGAAGGGAGAGGGAGAGATAGAAACATCAATGATGAGAGAGAATCATTGATCAGCTGCCCCCTGCACGCCCCACACTGGGGATCGAGCCTGCATGTGTCCTGACCGGGAATTGAACCGTGACCTCCTGGTTCATAGGCTGACACTCAATCACTGAGCCATGCCAGCTGGGCCACATATAAAATTTTAAAAATATAGAATACTTTGCTTCCATGTGTGTCATTTAGCAGGACACCAGCTCACCTGAGCCCTGAGTCTTAAACAGCCTCTTTCACTGCGTCCTCCCTCCCAGGGTTATCATGACCCAATTTCTGTCATTTTCTAATTATTCACCTAACCTAATTAATTACAAGAGAGTGGATTCGTATTCTAAAAACTGTGTTTCTATTCATCTTCTCAGTGGACCCTCACCTGATACTGCATTGTGCGCGAGGCGGGGATTGTCAGCTCATTTTACAAATGAGGAAATAAAGTCAGGGTGTCACTGACATAAATGAGGCCAGACCTGCAGCTTCCACTTCTAGCTCAGTGCTCTTCACACCAGAGCAGGCTGCCTCTTCCCTAAGTTTCTAGAACTTCTCTCTGGAAGCATGGAGGTATGTTTTTAAAACACTGGTGTTTTTTTTTGGTTAAAATTTCTCTGTGTTTTGCTTTTGATTTCTCATTCCCAGGGAAGATCCTGTCCTCTCTCCCTGGTGGTCAGCATTCTTTGTCTTTCCTGAGTGATGGCCCCACTCGGTCCCCCTTGGGTTCTCTTCGCTTGAGCTTCCACTTAGCCCGCCGCCCCCTGGAGAACCATTCTGGCTGAACGCCTCCTGCCTCCTTTCAAATTGTTCCTGTTCTGCGCTCGGATTTCCTGCAGGGCCGGCCTTCCCAGCTAATGAAGAGCCTCTAGCTGGAGGCACTGTTCCTGACCAAGTTTCCAGCCCTGCTGGGAGGTGGGGGTGGCGGCTGGGAGAGGAAGTGACAGTCCTGCCTCTGCTGAGCCCTGGAACTTGCTGGTACCTGTTTTGTTTCAAATGGCCCAGCTCTCCTCCACAACACTGTATCTTTAAAAGAATCCACTTACCTGCCTCCAGGAGAGCTCATTCATAGTATGTGTTTTCTTTCTCTAAATTGCTCAGTGGTATCACTTTATAATGTGTGGGGTGGGGTGAGGAGAGTAATATCTAGGCCCCAGACATAATTGAGCAGGAGTGACCTTTTATTATGTTTTTGGGAAAATTCTGGGGCACCACTCAGCATAATTTTCCATTAAGTGGAGTTTAAGTTGTCACAATCCTAGCAGCAGATATCTATTATTTTTGTCCCTCTCTGTCTCCACTAGCCATAAAGGGAAGTAGGTAACTCAGCCTGGGTGCAACCTGGAAACTCATGTCCTGGGCTGTCAGATTGGCCCAAGGGGTGGGATGATCTAGGTCAGCCAGTGTTTTTCCTAAGAGTTTCCAAAAGCAGCTGGACAGGGGAGGTCACCTCTCCCATGTGGCCATTGAACTGTCAGGATATGAAGCTGTGGGGGCTGATGGGGCAGCAGCAGCCAATCTGAGGAAATGACACAGCATCAGAAAGAAACGTCAGTGAAAACTGAGGGAGGGATAGCATGAAAATCCCCAATTCTGGTTATTCCCGAGGCCAGCTCCCATCCTCGTTTTTTCAGAAGTTTGGCTACATCTGCTTATAAATCACCTTTTAGTGCTTCAGCCAGTTTAATTTGCTAATTGCAAACAAGAGAGTCCTTTCTAATATGACCTTCTGTCTGTGACTTCTCCCATCACAGGTCCCAGAGGCCCCTGTACTGTCCCTTGGCTGCCCCAAACACAGCAGCCCTGGGGGCTCCCAGGAGGATGATTCCCGCTTGCTCTTGAACCCTAAAAGTTCCACCCATATGGCTAGTGCCTCATCATTGGTAGACAAAGCATAAAATGCACGTGACCCTGCAAGAATTGGAACTCCATGAAGCAGGGAATTCTGCCTGCTGTGTGCACTGTTGTGCCCATCTGTCTGGACAGGGCTAGGCACACAGTGGATGCATGATGAATATTTGTTGAATGAAAGAATCAGTGAATATGGCCATTCATTCATTCATTCATTCATTCATTCATAGCGTCATGCAGAGGCCTGAGATGCCTATCTCTTTTTGCTTGGACATGTTTAGTCACTGCCCATTACATCCTGAATTTAACCCTCTTCTCAGTCCAACCTCAACCTACTTGTCTAACCTCATCCCTTACTGCTCCCTACCTGTGCAGAGAACCTCCTAGTGTGCAGTAGGAGATACGTTAGCCTGACCGTGGCCTACTTCTGCAGCCTCCGTGCCTTTGCTTGGGCGATTCCATCATGTGGAAGGCACCTTCTCCCTGCGCTTCAATTGCACAAGTTGAACTCATGCCATGTGGCTGGCCTGTCTCTCCCTTTCAGAATGACTCTCAGGCTCTGGGGGACCCTCAGAACACTTTCCCTTCCCCTTCTGCCATTGCATTAGTAAAAGCTACTGACGGCACATCCCATTTCTCCCCCAGGTGACTCCAGGCTCCTTGCATGCATCGTCCTGTCTCTGTCTTTGTCCATCATCTTTTACTTCTGCTTCCCTCTTCTCCACCCCCACCACACTTTCCACCAATCAGGTGCTAGCACAGTATCACACAAAGTGGATATCTGCCGAATGTTAACACACGTGACTCCATCTGCACATGGGTGCCAAACAGTAAACTCTGGCCTGACTAGACAAGCTGTGGAATCAGCTTGCGTGGCTTTCCTGCAAAGTGGGGCTAATCAATTATAGGCTTCACTGGGTTGTGGCTGATAAAACACATGGCTCATGCAAAGGGCTTGGCCCAAATCCTGGCACAAAAGTAGGTGCTCAGTAAATGGTAGTGGTGCTTGCTATTGATGGATCTCAGGTGCCTAGACAGCCAGGAGGACATTGTTCTTTCTGTTTCCCTGTATAGCCATCTCCCCCACCAGCCAGCCCAGCAGCTGTTGGGGTCCTCCTCTCACCACGGTTGCCCTACCTCCTGGGCCAGTAGAGGAGGGAAGGACTCAGAACCCTCTTACTGACCTGCTGGGGACTTATGGAGATGGGACATAACAAGGAGGGAGGCAAGCCTGGACACATTCATTGAACATCCTTTGTCACCAGAGCAGCCAACAATGAGGCTCGTGAAGAAATGGAGCTGGTTTGGAGGCTTTCTTCTATTTTTCCCCTCTGCACATATATTCAGTGGGATCTGGAGGGGCTGCCTCCCTTGCCGACCCAAACCCCAAAATAGCTCCAGAGGTTAATGCTGGGCCAAAGCTCTAAGACAGAGAGCGCATCTCTTCCTCTCCCATTGTGTCCCCATTTCTCCCTGTGTTTCTTACTCTCCTCCATCTGTCTCATTCCACGAATATGTCTTTCTCTTTAGCTGATAGCTAGCTCTGAGATCCCCATCCCTTTCTTTCCTATCATTTCTCTAGCTATCCCTTCATTGTCTGTGTCTTTCTGTCTCTCCCATTCTGACTCTGCCTTCCCTCCCCTGCCCTCTGCCTTCACCACTCCTTTCTCTGCACTGTGGCTCCCAGCATCCCTCTCCCGGCCATGATGCTGCAGGGGCTGTCTATCTGCCAGTGACAGGCTCCGCCAACCTCGACCACTTCTCTCCCGCTGCTGGCAATTATCTGGAGGTTGGCACAGGGCCCGGAAACTGCCGCTCGCACCGCCCCGTGGCTCAGGGCCTGCTCCTTCACGCCAGCCCCCTTGGAGGACTGCTTGGTGCCGTGCCCAGGATGTGACAACCTGCAAAGGTCGCACACACTCCAAAGAAGACGGACTGCTCTGCGAGTGGAATTGACATTGGGCAGACTTGCCATCATCCCTCCAGACTTTCTAGCATTTCACAGAGTTAAGAAGGAGCAGTGGGAAATTTTAAGCTACACCAGCACCCCAACACACACACACACACACACACACACACACACACACACACCCCTTAATATTGCATACCATTTTTAATTTATTACCTTTAAAGGTAGCATTTGAATCTACTTAATTGAAATATAACTAATTCATCCACACAACTTTGTTGAAGTTGACAGTGTGAGCTCTCTCTCTCTCTCTCTCTCTCTCTCTCTCTCTCTCTCTCTCTCTCTCTCTCTCTAACTGATGGGGTTTCAGATCTGAAAGGAACTTGTGAAGCTGTTTAGTATACCAAGGCCATCATTTTGCAGCTGGGAAATCTGAGGTCCTGAGAGGCTGAGAAAGTTACCCAAAGTCAGCCAGTTAGTTGGTAGGAAAGGCCCGACCGCGGACTCAGGTTTCCAGGCCCCAGATGAAGTGCACCGCAGAGCCCCTGCTGGCAGGCAGGGTGCAGTCCTTCTCCTTTAATAAGGGAGGACACCTGTCTCCTAGGAGGAGACACCACTTTCTGCCCAGGTCACTTGGTTATTCATTGTAAGAGTTCCAATGTCTTCCCATATTTCATTCATCTAAGAATATGTCCCTTCAGCCAGACAACTAACCTCCTGAAGCATCCTGGTAATCAGAGGTATTGAGAAAAGGTTGGGCAGGGCTAATCCCTTTGGGACGATTTGAGCCTTTTCAGCTAGTTCTGAGCTTGGGGGCTCTTCTCATCAATATTGGAGCAAAATCTTGTCACACGTGCTTACTCATGTTCAACCAGCTTTTGGCCGAGGGCTGCCTGTGTGGCATGGGTCCATTACATGCCAGGGCACCCCATACCCGCTGAGTGCATGCTTCTGCATCCCACATTCTCTCCCTCAGAGACCTTCGTGACCCAGGGTTTGTTGACTCGCTGGCCACCAGCCTCATAATAGGGATTTGCCTGTATGCACTGTGGGGCCACCTCACCCACCATGCAGAAAACCGCAGAGGAAATGGAAGTAGGCAGAAAGGAGGACTGAAATAGGCAGAAAGAATAAACTCCCTAAAAGCCTGGCTATGACCAAATCATGTCTTACCATTGGGTCAAGTTGCAGATTGAATGGCCTTGGTTGCTCCCTATGGTCTTTAATAATAAAATCCCCCTATAATAATAAAAGCTGTGCCCTAGCTGGTTTGGCTCAGCAGATAGAGCATGTCAGCTTGAGGACTGGAGGGTTCCAGGTTTCATTCTGGTTAAGGGCATATGCCTGGGTTGTGGGCTCAATCCCCAGTAGAGGGCGTGCAGGAGGCAGCCAATCAATGGTCTCTCTCATCATTGATGTTTCTATCTCTCCCTCTCTCTTCTTCTCTGAAATAAATAAAAAATATGTTTAAAAAAATAATAAAAGCTGTCATTTGTTGAGCACCTACCCTGCACCAGGCACCGTTGGAGTCTTTGCGTGCCTTGACCCCCTTAGTCCTCACTGCCACCGCGAAGTCAGGACCATCATTGCCTCCTGTTTCCCTGGCTGTGGCTCAGGGAGGCCACATGGCTGCAGGTGAGGAGGCCGGTGTGGAACTCAGGCTTATTCACATTTTAAGTGTCGGACTGGGATTCAAATGTTAAGCCACCTGCCTCTAAAGCTTCTCCACCACAATGCTCCCAAGAAAGCACACACTACCATTTCCAAAGCTTTCCTCCTAAATAATTAAAACTCCAGAGTGCTTCCAGTCCTTAAAGGGATACATTTCTTTTTTTTTTTTTTTTTTTTTTTTTTGTAAAACCAGATACGGGATTATTAATTCACAAGGAGAAATAACTGATACAAGAACTGGAAAACCTGAAGTCCACATCAGCAATGCCTTTCCCGCCCCCCCCCCCCCCCCCCAAGTAGAGTTAGTTCTATGGAAAGCTAAACCATAATCAAAGGGATACATTTCAATTATCTGGAACAGCCATGGAGGCAGAACCACTGCCCTGACTATCCTCTTCCTTGGCTCTGTTTCAAATCCTCTACCTCCAACACTCAGGGTCTAGTAGATGACACACACCTCCTGCCTGGAGTTTCACGAGGGGCCCTAAAACTGGGGGATTTACTGCCCCGCTAGCCAGCCTGCGAACCCTCGACTGCTCAGGATGCAGGCCACGGCCTGCTGAGGACTCCATGGAAACCAGGGCCTATTCCAGCGAGTCTGTGGGCTCTAAAAGCCTATGCCTTTGGTACTGAGGTTTTATTTTCCCTCTTGATGCTGTTATGAGGGACAGTTGAAGAGGAAATTCCCTACAGTTCATCAGACTCCAGATTTATAGAGTAGTGTGAAAATATTTGCCCTGTGTTTGAAACTGCTGAAGAGGGAAAAGGAAATGTTGTTTTCTACAGATTTATGAAAACAGAAACATTGATTTGTTTTGCTTGGGGTTTGTCACTCTTTTAACGATAACTTGATGTTTTCTAGTGCTTTGAGAGGGCCACGAGTTTTACAGGTAAGCCTGGTGCCTGGGGAAATTGGAAAGCTCGTTTCTTGCACTTTCTCCTTTCCACTCTGCACCTCTCACACCCCATGGTCCCTTGTTAATTCTCACCTGCAGTGGTCCCAGTGTTCCATGCCCCCAGAGACTGTCCCAGGGAGGGAAGCTATCTAGCATTCATTCACTCCCGTTATAGAAAGTTGATGGATCACAATTCCTTTTGGATTTTTATCTTTTACAAAATGCTAAAGATGACTAATTGCTACCTGACCAAGTGTATCCTAACTCTCAAGTAATGTAATTTTAGGCACATGTGAGTTTGGGTAGAATTTGAAGGTCTTTCAGTTGCCCTCCATGTTGTAACATGGGCATTGGTGGGTTCTGCCTAAATACAAGGCTGGCTCTGACTACAAACGTGAGTTTTGCTTCAGAACTACCTCTTTAGAGAGCCAACATTATTTGAGACCCTTTGATCTCAAATATCTGTGTGAGGCTTCCTAGCAAAGTTGAGGGATAGGTCCCAGGGTCAAAAATACATCAGACCAAGTTCTAAAAAAATTAGTCTGGTGCTACAGAAGGACGGCTGAAATACTGCTCCTAGCAGGGGAGGAGGAAAGAGAAAGGCAATTGTCATTATAAATTGCTCCATTATACCCAAGCTAGGTGGCTCCTGGAGATGACCCTGTTACTCAGATTCACTCTCACATTCTCCAATGTCCCTTAATTAATGCAAAGAAGCATCTCTGAGAAGTGACCACAGTAATCCCCTCCCCCGTGAAAGTGACCCCAATGCAATAAAAACTTCTAACAAACTATGATTTACCTCTGCATGTCTGCTCTGCAAGAGCACTGGGACCAGCAGGTTGTCAGTATTGGGAATAATAAGAAACACAAGAACTTGGGAAGGGTGGAGTAGAAAATAGAAAATAAGGGCAAAGTGGGTGGAAGAGAGGGGTGAGCTTTTGGAGGCAGGAAAGATGAGTTGGGAAAAATAATGTTGGCCTCAGATGGCCTTTGTGAGGAAAGTGGGAGGTGAAACCTAATAGGAAGGATTGCAACAGGTGCCCAGGGCCTATGACACTAGGTATTGGGAAAGGGTTTGAAAAATATTCATTTGGCTTCCAAATAAGTTAAATAAAAGCGAGTTAAAGCCTTTCCTCTCTCCAGTTTCCAAATCCCACAGCAAGACCCAAGAGGCAGGAGCCAATAAAATCTTAAAGACACCCAAGGATCAAGCCCACACATTCCAAATGCTTCTTAGGATGAGTATATTCTGCAACAAAGCAACATGAATTTACAAGTACCTCATTAAAGCTGCAGGGGAGGGAGACTGTAGAAAGTTTCTAGGGAGGGAGGGATGGTACACGGAATTAATAACACAGAACTCATTAGTAACCACTATTACTAATTTAAGATATGTGAAATGCTATTAATATTTTCTTTATTCAGTGTAGTCTTGGTTGTTAGCTTGAGTCAACTTCCTTAGGGCTTTCTTAGCTTTTCTACAGCCTAGACTTTACAATTCTATTTCCCCCATTCTCCTATCATGGAGGGGTTTCAGGAAGAGTCAGGAAGGTCTCCTGAATCACAAATTCTGGGCTGGCCCTACTCCAAGGTGGAGTGGGCAACCCTGGTGTGTACAGGTAGGGATAGCACCCCAACAGGAAGACTTCAGTAGGAGGGTACAGTATGGAGGCGGTGGTCAGAGAGCAGGAGAAAAGTCAGTGTGTGATTTGTGGAGAGCCCTCAATGAGGATTTTCAGCCTTTACTTTCTATTCTATACTTGACTTTGGTGGCTGCTTGAAATGCACCAGGTGGGATCATCATTGGTTTAAGGCAGCATTATTTCCTGTCCAAAGAGAAGATGCTTGAGAAGGTAATAGATCACTGACATCTTCATGAAAATGGCCTCCCAATTTTGCAGAACCCAATGGCTCTAAGAGAGCAGTTTTGAGTATTAAAGAAGTTGGAAGAATATAGAATATGGAGTCCTGAATTACTGACCAAATAGGGTAAACTTGGGTGGGAGCATATGTGGGCACTGGGTGCAGGTGGGAAACAGCTAAGGATGTGAGGAAGGAGATGCAGTGAAGAGGAGGTTGAAGATGCCAGGGGATGAATAAAACCATCTCCAGTTTTCTGATGAGTTCTTCAAGTTCAGTTACCTATGGCTGGGTCAGTGGAGGCCTTCACCACATGTTTATAGGCTCTAATGGGAAGCTCTTCCTTCAAAGCCACCCACTGAAATGAGAGAGGTCTTGGTGTGAGAGCTTCTAGCTTCCAAATCTAGTCCCCAGGTGTCATAAATGGAAGGGGATGTATATTCCCTGGATTCTTGAATGTTTCTGAGCAGCCTCATGTTCCAGGCACTGGGTGAGGCCCAGGGAATAGAAGGTTGCTAGTTGCGGTCCTAACTCTCCATGTGCTTTCAGTTCAGCTTTTTTCACAGTTGAGGGACATGAGGCCCAGCTGAGAGTTAACACACTCAATGTCACACTGCTTTTTTGAGGCAGAGAAGACACAGTGGGTATCACAAGACAGCCCCCAATATGGCCAAGAGGGAAGCTCTCCAAAAGGGAAACAAAATCTCTCTGAAGAAGGGAGGTGAGGACACCAGGAGGACAGTGTTTATCCCTCTTTAAAGCACCTGGAGGTCAAATACACTGAAGTCTTGTGAACATGTAGACGGAGCTCAGAGAATGACAGTCACAGGTGGCACCTCATTATAATCCTTCTATTTTACAGTCATTTGTACCCCATGAAAGGTCTCATGAAAGGTCATGAGACAGTGTCACTTCACACACCACCCATGCATCAGGTGACACTACTTTACCCTCATTCTGCCATCACAGCTCCACAAGCCTATGAGGACTCGGGCTCAGAGACTGTCCTGCGGCAAGTAAATGTGCTCTTGTCAAACGGCACCGAAAAGTCAAACATTTCTCTGAGTCAAAAATTGTTATTCTGAATAAAAAGGAGGCTGGCCTAGAAATATTCTAAGCTTACTTCTAGTTCTAACCAATGTGGGACCAGTGAAGGGCCAGCAGGTGTTGTTGAATTCAATGCATGGCCAGTTGGGCATTTCAAACACAATGTCAGGAAGAAAAGAGGACTATTTTGCTGGAAAGGGGGATGAAGACATTTGGGGGTGTGGGGCTCTGATAGCACTTCCTGTGTCACTCCCAGAATATGATTGCCTGCCCAGAAGCTGCAGGGACACTCTGGGTTTTGCTAGAATGCCAATTCCCCTTTCCTAATGTTCTAGGAAGAACAGTTCATGGAACACAAATCACTGGTCCTTCATCCTATGACAGCAAATGGAGATGAATGATAGAAATGGGGACTTAAGAGATGCCTTTGCATTAGTGCCCATGGCCAAATATTTGTTCCAGAAAGCTCCTTTGGGGGGCTCAGTTCCTGGCCCGAGGGCCTCACCTGGAGGCTGCAGGAGGGCAGATGGTTGGCAGCAGGCATTTCTTCCATCTGTCTCCTTTCATGGCTGAAACCCTAAGTCCCCAGAGTAGACTCTTTCTAGCTCTCTCACATGCAGAGCAAACCCCCAATGTCATATCAGCTCTTTGGCCCTTCTCCCCACACCCCTTTCTCAGGAGAGCTTGTACATGCATGTCCTCACTTCCCTGCTACTTCTCTTGGCGACTTCCAATTCTTAGTCCTCAGTTCCCCATTGGAGAACACTGGAAAACACTCTGTCTCCTCCCACCTACAGAGGGTAGCTACTTTCATCATCTCCTTGTAGCAGATGGGGAAATGGAGGCATGGTGAAATACAGTGACTTGGCCAATGTCATGCAGACAGTAAGTGTCAAAGCCAGAGTCGGAACCCAGGCGGTCCAGCTCCTCAGACTGTGCTCTTGACCATGTGGCTCTTCTCCCAATCACAATCTCCTAGTCCACAGCAGCAAACCACTACCCAGGTACTCTTTCTCGCCTGGTGCTTTCACATAATGCTCCTAGGATTCTAGAAGTTTCCCAGATGGGAGATGGGGACAGAACTACCATGTGAAGTAAACCAGGCCAGTTTCATTATACTCGATTTGCCACCAGAGCGGCCAATGGTGAAGTCCCAGGAAGAAATAGAGCTGGCTGGGGTGCTTTCTCTTCGTTTCCACTCTGCACATATATGCAGTTGATGTTGGGTAGGGATGGAGGAGGCATGGGCTAATCCTCTCTAAACCCACCATCAGGGAGGCTGCACCTCTCTGACAGTGCAGGGAGGCGTTTGGGTACCACTGTTGAACAAATCCATTGAAAAGGGACTATCGCTCTTTATTGTACTCTACTGTTCCAGTTTTAAACAACATCCAATCTTATTTGATAGTTGAATCTGAGGCTTGAAGAGATTACATATGTGGGGGGAAAACCTCTTTGGTTATTGCAAAGTATTGTGCAAGATGTGTTTTGTTATGATTCATTAATATTCAACTTTCACCCAAGTAGAATTGATTTTTTAAAATGTGTTCCCTAATTGGGGGGAGCACCTGGCAGCCCTGTCTCCAGTCCCTGCATCTCATCGGTCCTGCAGTTTCACACTCCACGAAGGCTCCATCCCTTCAGGCACATCTTGGCTGAAATAATAAGGCATTTCCTCACATCCCCCAACCCCACTGCTCATCTTGCATTTATTCCAAGACTGTCTTTACCTCAGCTTTGAAAATCTGCAACAGCCCTGCAGCTGGGAAGAGAGTGTATCATTTGGCATTATGCCCAGAAAATAAGATGCTTCAAAAAGGTCATAAAAAAAATTCTCTTGGGGAAGAAAAGAAAAAAAACAACAACTCTTCTCTCTCAAGGTTAATTGAGTGGAAGGTGAACTTTCATCACATACTGTCCCTTTGTGAAAGCTGCACACCTTTAAATATGTGGAGAGGGCAACTCACGGGAGAATGGGCTGACTACAGCTCGGGGACAGTGCGTGGACAGCATCCCCACCAGGGAGGAGCAGATGGAGTGTGCACACACAGCCACCGTGCACAGAGCCCAGGACTTTGTGGGATACAGAGGAGTGAAGGCTGGACACTTGATCTCAGGGAGCTTTTGGTCTTTGTGGGTGAAAGGAAGCCAATGGTCAGGGTGAAATGACTCAGAGACAAGTAGTGTGTCTGAGGATGCTGACTCTGCAGGGGATGTGTGCTCAGGGCTGGCTGGAGCTGATGGGCTGGAGATGGCACTGTTCTGAGCTGTGGGAAGTCTGACTTACTCATGGCCTTGGCACCTGCCTCTGACTGTGCCTAGAGCCAAGGTCCTAACTGGGGACAATTTTATCTGCCATGGGATAATTGGTAATATCTGGGACGTTTTTAGTTGTTTCAACTTGGAAGGGGTACTGTTGGTATCAAGTAGGTAGAGACCAAGGATGCTGCTAAACATCTTACAATGCACAGGTTAAGCTCCCATCACCCCCTCGCCCCAAATAAAGAATTTTCCAGTACCAAATGTCAATAGTTCCAAAGTGGGGAAACCCTGCCTAGGACTAGCTCCCATCACCCATGTCTCCTCCACATAGTTTCCTCTTTCCTTCACTTATTAGGTGTTTGCTAAGAGCCACCTTATCAGAAATCCCTTATATTCCCGTCTTATCTCTCTATATAAAAGCCTAAGTGGCCATCCCATGGTCCTACCATCTGACTATCTGACTGGTAGCTATGACGCACACTGACCACCAGGGGACAGACACTCAACACAGGAGCTGCGGAGCCATGGTGACTTGGCAGCTGCAGTTCTCGGTGACGCAGCCAGAACTAGAGAGGAGGGAGCCCAATTCCGGGGTATATCACCCGAGAACTGCCCTCTCACAATCCAGGACCTCTCAGTGGATGTTGGAGACCCATTTTTGACCCGATCCCCACAGGCCAGGCCGAGGAACCCACCAGTCCACCAATCTGTATACTGGGCCTCTAGTTTCTAAATAATATCATATAATGACACTTGAACTTTGATTCTTCCAGAATTACAGTTGTTTCCTTAACTCCCGAAGTCAGGCCCAAAGGGACAATATTTTGAACTTTTAGGATATGCCTTGAAGAATCTGAAATAGAAAATTTTTTCATTGCACATTACTTCCTTTCTCATTAACCTAGAGCATTCCTTACTCAATATTTATCCTATATTTTACAGGGCTATGTATACTAATATAAGGGTAATATGGTAATTAGACCGGGAGACCTTCTGGGAGACCTTTCAGACATTCTTCCAGACAAAGCCATGGTGATGAGGCTGAGGCAGAGGCAGTTAGGGGGGATCAGGCAGTTGGGGGTGATCAGGCCAGCGGGAGTGGGGGGCAGTTGGGGGTGAGCAGGCTGGCAGGCAGGTGAACAGTTAGGAGCCAGCGGTCCCAGATTGCGAGAGGGATGTCCGACATCCCCTGAGGGTTCCCAGATTGGAAAGGGTGCAGGCTGGGCTGAGGGACACCCCCCCCCCCATTTGGCACGATTTTCATGCACCAGGCCACTAGTATACAATAAAAGCCCCATATCTCACCCAATCACTCTTTTCCCCATCACCGTGATTTCTTTCTTTTTTTTTTTTTTTTGGTCAGAGCTCTTATCCTTATCTATATATGTACGTGGGTATCTGTGTTTGTTTATTAATTGTCTTCCCCCACTAGAATGTAAGCCCTATGACAGCAGGGATATTGTCTCTTTTGTTCCCTACTCTAGTCCCAATGTGTACAACAGAGGCCAAAGTAGATGCTCAATAAACATTTGGTGAGTTGATGAATAGATGCTAGTCCCAAGCAGCTGTGTGACCCTGGACCAGTCACTTGACCACACTAATATGCATTAGGATTCTTACATAAAAAAAGAAAGCTGAGGATTAGAATGTTTCCATGGGTCTTTTTAGTTTTAGGCTTTTTTTAGTCTATAAAAAAGTGAACCTTGGGAATTGTGAATAACTAAGAGGACCCTTAAGTGAGGGAGCATGGTGAAGGCAGAGTGTCTAGGATGGCGTGTTTACTTACTGTGGATAGTGTATGCATTAAAAAAGAAAACACCTAGTCCAAGGCCATGTTCCCACCAACTACCCAGTGAGTGGTAGCTTTTGTTATTTATGCTGAGGCACTAGCCTTAGGCACAAAATTGAAGGAGATGCCCAAAACCTCAGTCATCAAGATAAATAGCATTTTAATGCAGTATTTTTAAAAAAGTAAAAATTAAGGCAAAAACCCATAATGAGTGAAACATCAGGATCTTGACTAAAGATGCGATCACTGCTACTGGTTTTCCTGTACATCAGGCTTCAGTAGAGTTCAGCACAGCACTGCTGTGGATCAGTCTTCATTTACAGTTTAAATATTTTGTTCATGTTTATTTTTTGGCATGAATGTTGACTTTTAAAAACGTATTGAAATATGATTTGTCTTGCTTTCTGAACTTTTTGTCACCTCCTTTGATGCTGGGCTTGAGATGATGCTTCACTCTCCTTACCACAGGCCCAGCCTGAAATGGGAGACCTAAAGAGGAATGGACTTGTCTGATACAGATGATGTGTTGTGGAATTGTGCACCTGAAACCCGTGCAACTTTGTTAACCAGTGTCGCCCCAATAAATTCAATAAACAGGAGAAAATCATACTAATTCCTCCAATTGCTGTTTGAACTGTCCGGATTGGCTATGAGTACATGGTCAGGTAGCCCTCCCAGCAATCGCTGCGAAGGCTTCTCTTGACCACTGCAAAAGAGAGAGATGCTGCCCTTAATTCGAGACCTGGTCTCTGATGATGTCTAATGCTGCTGGAAGAATTCCTCAGACCCATCTCATACTTTAGCTAGCTTCATAGTTCTTACCTCTTTCCCTATAGCCATTTTTCCACATGTCTAACCTTGCCCTTGTCTTGCCAGAGTCAGCCCTTCGTGGTCTTGACTTGTGACCCGGGTGCCAGCACCACAGAGCAGCTGTCCCAGGAAAAACCCTCATAAGGAAGCATGGTGTTTTTCTAGTTTGTGGTGTTGAAGAGAAAAATGTAAATGATAAGAAAAATGATAGATACATGACATTTATGTCAACTTAAAAAACCTTATTTCTATGTTATGAACCTAAACTTTGATCCATTTTCTGTCACATTGTTTTGCCCTAACTTAAAATGCATGTACAGATTAAAACGCAAGGTACCTGGCCAGAAATACCAAATTCCCATCTCACTCACACTTGGTGTGAACTAATACAATAGTTTTAGTATGTACTATGTAAAATAAAATGACAAAGAAGTGCTGAAACTAGAAGAAGGGTATTGACCCTTTGATGACAGCAAAAATGCACTTGATGTATTTTTTTAATGCATTTGATTTTCATCATCATTATACGGTGGATTGTTAGTGTCTCGGGACCCTGGGCTACATAGTTTATAGGCATTGTCCCTTTTAACTTTATACTGACAACAACTCTTACAGTAGATGATATTACCTGCAACTCAGAGATAAACCAACTGAGGCCTACAGGGGTCAAATTGCCCAAAGTCACAAAGTTGGTTAAATGACAGGCCTGGGATTCAAACCAGGTTTCTCTGAGTCTAAACTCTCAGCTAGAGCCAAGCACTAAGATGCCACAGAGGATACAGTCAACATTGACTTGTTGATTGGCGGACTAACTGACTGTCAGAGTGTTGCCTTGCAACATAGGGATTGTGTATTTTCTATTAGAGGGCATGATGCCTCCTCCCAGTGGTACTAATTCAATCCTGGTTGAATGGAACAATAATGATGGGCAAGGGTTCCACCTTTGGTTCACCTGATGATGTTTACTTCTTTGTATTTCTGATCCATTGTTGACTTTGGTAAGTAGTGAAGAGACAAGCAAAATTATGTCAGATATCTATTATCCCTCTGCCATCCCTGCTGCCACAGCTGCATATAATCCTCAAGTTGTATTATCTTCACACTGATTACTTCTTGACAAGGACAAGCAAAGATGTTGACCCTGGGTTACAACTAAAGCAGAGGCCCCCTCCCTGTGGAAATGCAAAAAGGATGGGAAAATGCACAACAGTAAGATGTTTCCTAACAGGGCCATGTCAAGTTTATAGATAAATAAAACATCAAAGATCACATGAGGCTAGATCAGCAGTTTGGACCTCTTCCCCAACCAAGCAGAGCATGTGCTGTCTGACTCTGTCTTGGAGTGATTTCCAACTTTGTGATTCACAGCTGCAGCCAAGCAGAGCACATCCAATAATGCTATTTGTTTTCCACTAAAAAAAAAAAAAGCTGGGGAAATATATAAATGGCTCATCAGAGAAGGGGGCATTAGCAGACAGTCAGTCTGACCATAGTGAGACAGGCAGATGGTTTGTGGGAACGACGCCAGCGGGGTGTTTCCATAAGTGATCGCGTATCTCCTCTCTGTGCCCCAGCACTCTACTTGATTAAGAGGTCAGGAGCAGGCTGCCACAGCACGAGGCCAGAGCACACATGATATACGGCCAACCTGTCGGTCGCCTAGAAACAGCTTTGTAGAGGGGCTTGAAGACAAATCAATTTATAAGCCCACAAGTTTGGACCCTGTTATGTTGGCTATTATTAAACATGAAGTTTGATTCATTGGGTTTGCTTTCTCAAATGCCACTCAACCCCTTTACCTTTGACTTCACATCACCTCCTTTCCTTTTTAATATGGTCATAATTTTCGATAAGTGACAATGCCCTTCCGGTGGGATTCTGGGAAGTGAGTGAGGGTGCAGGCAGACAGATAGGAGAGAGAAGGGTTTAGGGAAAACTGGGTGAGAGCTGGTTCTCCTTTTTCCACTTGCTGAGCAGTTCCAGTGTGCCCAGCACTGTGGGGTAAAGTAGGAAAAGGAGACTGCAACAACCCTTCCTGGAGAGCCAGAGGTTAATGTGTATAAAGCAGTGCAACCCAAGGATGTAAAGGGTCAAAATGAGTGGTATGGACAACGTGGAGTTTTAAATGGTCAAACATGTGATCAGGAGAAGTCTTTAGAGAAGAGGTGGAATGTGAGGCAGGGGGGATGCACACAGATGAAGACACAGGATTCACAGAGACCCTCCAGTCACTTGAGCAACCTTAGTTGTCTCTTAACCTGTATACACTTCGTTAGGTTTTATCCTTGTTGTACAGAAAGCATAGGATGGAGAACATTGCAGATTAAGGACTAAGAGGATAAAGGCTGAGCATGATACTAAAGGGCCAATAAAGCCCTGTCTAACTAGAGGGGACCTTGAGACTTTGTCCATTGGTTCATGAGTAATCCCACTCTCAAGTGATTTCCATGGTAGACCTGAATGTCCCTTGGGATAATCACTTGCTGACCACTTTTTCTTCTGCTTATGGTCACTCCACAGGCCCATCTGATCAGTTATGGTCACGATCTTGGACTAAAAATTTACCCTCTCTGCTGATTATAAAGACAAACAATGGGGCTTCCCAATTATAAAATCTATTTAGTAAATGTTTATTACATGCCTACTACTAGTGAGGCACCGAAGTAGGAATTTTGGGAGAACTAAAAATCTGCAAGTACAGTATCTCTCTTTCCTCAGAGTTTGCATTCTCTTCATGGAGTGGATTTAAAAATAAGTACATAAATGAAGATGCTGCACGCCAGTGAGATATGTTCCAACAGAGGTATAAGTGGTGTGGTAGGAGTTAGAGGAGGGTGTGACCATTTGTGATTGGAGGAACCAGAAAAGCTTTCCTGAGGAAGACTATGGACAGCCCAACATTGCCTGAAATTGAGGGAAGGCAGAGGGCCAGGGTTTTATCTGAAATCTTATGTGATGAGTGGCAGTCAGGAGTAGAAGCTGATTCTCATATTCACAGCCAGATAAAAGCAACCAGCTAGCTGGATACAACCCTTGTTAATTTTCAGAGGTTCTGTCCTACTTTGCCCAGAACCCTCTCAATTTACATATTATTATTAATAACATCCTCTTTTGTTTACCACATTGTCTTGGTTTGTACAATGAATTGCATCTTGATTATAGGTAATACTTTCAGCCCTTCAAGAAATTCCAAGATGGCAATACTGGATCAGCCATATTGAGCTACAAGCAACATGGCAGACGAGCTACAAGCAACATGGTTAGCTTGAACCAAGAAATCCCCCTTTTATAGCTTCCAAATCAACAAACACAATGCAAATCAATAATGAGAAAAAGCCAAGGCACTTGTGTTTTGTAAAATAAACCAAGCAATGGGAGCAAGCAGCTGGGCACCTCAAAACCGCGCCCATTGTTGAGGTAGCTGCTAACACTCAGTTGATCATGAATAATCTATTAACACACTTGAGCCACACTCAGTCTTGCTTTGCAGATAAACATGGTCTGATTATTTTACAACACTGTTAAGGTGCTGGGGAATGTCCCTCATTTATTACTTGACTAATAAATACTTTAATTACACTTAATAAATAATGTAAGCAGAGCTCACTGAAGTGGTAATTCTTTAAATTAATTATTAACTGCATGCAAAAGGCTGCATTGCCAGTATCAGTAAAAGAAAATTCAGCCTTTAATCTAAAGTGATTATTCATTATCTGGTATAAAGGCCCCATTTGCATATTATTAGGGAAATAAACTTTGGCCTCCTTGGCAATACAGATAGATAGCCAAGTCCGTGCATTACGAAGCTCCAAATACTAAAGTAATGATAAACAATATGCAATAAGGTCTCCAGTTTATAGCTTTCTAACAGCTGGTTTTTGATTTTCCAAATATATTACAAAGATAAAGTGACCAGTTAATGTATAAGCTCTTTGTGAAAGGTGGTGCCTACAGATGGTCGACTGATAGGAAACGGTAAATGTGCAAACTGCTAGTTTTCCCTTGAGATCAGAGCCATAAAATGATCTCAATAAGATAAGAGGAGCAAATCTCTGTTTAACCCTTTTCTTTGCTGCAACCCAACTACAGCACTACCTTGAGTTGTTTTGTGTGTTTCCTTCCCTGCTCCTCTCTGACCTCCACTTCCCCCTGGAAGATTGAAGGTGGAATAGTGGGATATGCAGACCTTGTGGAATCTTCAATTCTATCTTGTGGCAAAGAGGCAAGTCAAGATTCCAGTCAAAAGAGAAAGATGATCTCTACAATGAGCAAAAGACTAGAATTCATGCCCCCTTTCATTTTCTAGCTTGGTGTTTCCTCCTTGAGTCTGGGCATTTCCCTGGGGAAGTGACTGACCCCGGGTGTGACAGCTGGTGAACAAGACATGTAGAGCAACCTCCCAGCTCCATGAGCTACAAAATGCTGGGGAAAATGAATAAACTGAAAACAGAAGCTTCGGAAGGAGGGGGAAAAATCTCTCTCCTTGCCTCCCTTTGGCGCAAGGTGGGGATGGGGAATGGGAGCAAGGAGGGGAGCCAGAAAAGGGGGAGTCAGGAAGCCCGGGGCTCATGAAAATGGTGACAATTTCAGGAAGCAAGAATGATCTCTCTCTCCATTTCCCAGCACTCTAAACTCTTTTTAGAGACTCTCTCTCTTTTTTTTTAATCCTCACCTAAGGATGTTTATTGATTTTAGAGAGACAGGAAGGGAGAGAGAAAGAAACATCTATGTGAGAGAGAAACATCAAGTGGTTGCCTCTCCTATGCACTCCAACTGGGGATTGAACCCATAACCTAGGTAAGTGCTTCGACTGGGAATCGAAACTGCAACCTTTTTTTGGTGTGTGTGTGTTTATGGACACTCCAACCAACTGAGCCACCTGGTCAGGCACTATCTCTTTCACTTGACCTTCCCTAGTCCTCTGTGCATTCCAGCAGTGTTTGCTTCTAGAATGGACTGGTCCAAGGTACACTGATTGTATAATGTGAGAAGGAGGCTGCATGAAGATGAGGGTATCCTTCAAAGTGGTCACTTTGGGAGCTGAAACTTGTTTCAATAATGCTGCTATGGCTCCAAATATTGTTGGAAATCTTTGAGAATTGCATTTCATGTTTGTATTAGCTTGGGCTGCTATAACAAAATATTGTAGGCTGGATGGCATAAATAAGACATTTATTTCCCATAGTTCTGGGGGATAAAAACCTGAGAACTGGGTGCCAGCATGGATGTGTTCTTGGTGAGGGGTGTCTTCTTGGCTTGTAAATGACCATCTTCTCACTAAGTCTACACACAATGAAGAGAGAGAGAGCACTCTGGTTTCCTCCTTTTTTTTTAAATAAAGAGATTTCACCATTGTGATCTCATCTATACCCAATAACCTCCCAGCAGCCCTGCCTCCTAGTACCATGCCATTGGGGATTAGGGCTTCAACATACAAATTTAGGGGACAACATATACATTTTGGAGAGGAACACATTCAGTCCATAACAATGTTCTTATGAACATCTTCAATGAGAGAAAATTTGTATGAATAATAATCATTCCCTTTAACTGAGCATGAGTGATGTATGCAGAGTTTTATGTACATTATCTCATATTATCTCCACAGTAACACCAACAAGTACATATCATTAGCCATTTGCAATCAAGAACACCAGGATTCAGAGAAGTTAAGTAATTTGCCTAAGGTCACACAGCTAGTAAACAGCATAGCCCAGATTTGATCTGAGTGACTCCAAAGCCCAGCTTTGATGACTATACACATACTGCCTTATCTTTGAAGGTAGATTGAAGTTTGAGAAACAACAAGTGGTTAAAAGCTGAATGTCTTTGCCTTCTCACATAACTTATGTCACTAATGGGACTTCTCTGGGCATTTCTTTAGCTCACAGAGAATTCGAAGAGTGGGAATGTTAGGCACAGTACAGGTCAGTGGAATGATATTCAGAAGAGAAGGGCCTCACCAGCCTTTTGAAATCACACCTTTATAAAAGCAACTGCCTTATGCATCTGTGGTGCCCACGTTGGACCGACTCCATTCTCATCTAACCTAATGTGTAGCGTGTTGGGTCACAATAGTGCTCACTGTATTATCTCATTCTGTCTTCCCACCGCCTATGAGCTAGGTTGGTACTGTCATTATCCTCATTTTAGAGATGAGAAAACTGAAGCACGGGTAGATTTGACAGCTTCGCTAAGTTTTACCCAGTAAGTGAAGAAGAGACTTAGGGCTCAAAAGTAGGCATCTTTGTTTTTATCATGAAGGAACAAATCACACACGTCTCTTGTGTGCTGTCATAGCCTGTGTCGATTCAACACAAAGAGCTAAAAAGTCATCTGTGCATGTTTTACCTCACCTACGAGGTTCCCATCCATTATCCACAGTTCCATCTCCTTGTGGCTCGATTCCCTCATTGATTAATTCATTTAATAAATACTTCTGAAGCCTCTCACTTGGTGCCAGCCCCTGCACTAGGTACTGATGATCTCATCTAAATCTACAAGAGGAAATTGAAGCAAGACCCTGTAACAGCATTGACAAAGTGATCGGTTGTTTTGCTGTTGGTGGGGACTTCCTTGGAGACTCCCTCCATGTTCTCAATCTCTTGGAGGCTCTAGGGGAGACGCGGGGTCTTCAAAGGAGCTGCAGACACACAACTACTTGTGAGCGTTGCCACACCACTGGCTCCCACTTTTCAAAGATGATGGTGTGATTTCTGATTACAGCCATTAGGTAAAATAAAATACAGAGAACACTGGCTCACCAGTTTCATCCTGCTTAGTCAAATAGCCTCATTCATCATATTCACTCACACTATTCAGAGAAAGTGCCTTTTCGTGCTTCAGAGGTGGGAATGAGCAAGCCTGATCCACGCTTCCCATCACATGGCACTTTGCTCGCTCTCCTTTTTTTAACACAGGCAGGTGATTTTTCCTTCTTTTCTCTCCCTTCTGAAAGCTTGCTCCAGGGGCACAGCCGAAGCACAGCAGCAGTCCAGCCAGAAAGAAACCCAAGCTGAGAACAGCTTTATCCCTCACACCCAGGTATCGCAGAATTCCTTCCTAAGCGGCTTTAGGGCTGGGCCTGAGCCAGGATCAGAATATCAAAGAATGTAGCAGGGTCCGTGGAGAGGTGGTCCAGCCACTCATTTTACAGATGAGGCCACCGAGGCCTGGAGAGGAAAAAAATCTCCAAGGCCACACAGTAAGGTTGCTACAGAGCAATCTGTGGCTCCTCAGCCTCCGGATTCCCAGATACTGTTCTCAATTTGTCTCATCGCCATGACTGCTGCTAGTATCACACCACAGGAAACACGGGAATAGGGGTTGGGGTCGCCCAGCCCATGCACAGAAGTCTGCCTTCAGGTAAATGGCTGACAGTTTCACAGAGGAGCCAAACCCTCTTTGTTTATAATAGAAACAAATTTGCAGACTTGGTGACGGTCCCTCTATTGTGTTTTCAGTTCCCCCTGTGGATCCCTTTGACTTTTCAGGGGTCTCCCTCCCCAGGCATGCTCCCAGGAATTTCCCATGGTTAACCAGACCTGTTCTGTCTCCACAGGGCTCAGGTTTTGGGATGACCTTGTCTTCCTCCGTCCCTAGTCCTACGTTTCAAGCAAAGAGGAGGAATGCCATCTACCAACTTTCAAAATGAGGCCTGTGAGTGGCAACTAAGCCAGGATGAATCTCATGGTCGCATTTCAGGGGTTTAGATTTTGAAGCAAAGAGATTTTTCCCTTAGTAAAATTTTCAAAATGCCAACGTACATAACCAGACATCTACCAGTATGCCTGGCTCATATATTGACACTGTGTAGGCATAGCCTCAAAGTTTCTACAGCCTAGCACCCCACGTCCCCTGCACCTCGTGGCCTGGGTAAACTGAGATGACACAGTTGATGCATAGGGGAAGTGATTTTCTTCTTCTAGTCATCTGGCTCAGCTAAAGATAAATCTCTAGTAAATGAAGGTTTAGCAAAATAAAAACAAAACAAAAAACAAACAGAAATAGTGCCCTTTACTGAACACTAGGTAATGGGGTCTCTATAAAGAACTTTATGTACATGACACACTTTTTAATTTTTTCAATAATCCTATTATGGGTTGAATTGCGTGTCCCCTCTCCTCCCCCACCCCCGGAAATAAAATCACATGCTGAACTCCTAACCTTTACTACCTCAGAATGTGTTGTTGCCAATGTAACTAGTTAAGATGAGGTCATACTGGAATAGGATGAACCCCTAGTCCAATATGACTGTTGTCCTTATAAAAAGGGGAAATTTGGGCACAGAGACACACATACACGGAGAACACCCTGTGAAGTTGAGGTAGAGATCTGGGCTATGCGTCTACATGCAAAGGCCTTCCTAAGATTACCAGCAGACCACCAGACTCTAGGGGAGAGGCACAAGACAGATGCTTCTTCACAGGCTCAAAGGATTCAAACTTCCTAACCCTTTGATGTCAGAATTCTAGCCTCCAGAACTATAAGAAAATAAATATCTGTTTAAACTGCTACATCTATAGGACTTTGTTATGCAGCCCTAGCAAGCCAATACAAAGACGTTGAGCACTGTTTTCCTCATTTTACAAAGAAGCGGAGGCTCAGAGAGGTTAAACAACTTGCCCAAGGCTGCACAGCTGGAAAGGGGCAGAGCCAGGATTTAAACCTAGTTCTGCATGTTCTGCTGCTTTTATTTGAGGGTCTGTGCAAGTGGAATATAGAAAAGACCAATTTTCTCTCTATTACAAGCCAGCTGTGACATACCTTCTCTCTCAGCCTGGAACAGGGCAGCCAGATCTCCTATTCTACACCTCCATCACGAATTCATAACCCTGAGGTGTATCCTTCTCCCCCACATCTCCTTTTTTAGCAATTAACAGGACCCCAAATCAAATGCCTAGAGCTAGCATTAGAAAGTAAACGTTTTCACTTTCAATCTTCTCATTTTATTTTATTTTATTGCTAGTAGCCCTGTGTACGAATCCATGCGCCAGTAGCTCGCTGCCGCCCTCCTGTAGCTCCCCCTGCCCTCCTCAGCTTGCTGCCCTGCCCCCTCCTGTAGCTCTTCGCCTGCTTCTCCACCCTCCTGTAGCTCCCCCTGCTCCCCTCCCCTGCCCTGCCACCCTCATACTTGCTGCCCTGCCCTCCTGTAGCTCCCCTCCCACTCCTCCCCCCACCTCTTCTAGTCCTTCCTCCCCCCTCCCCCACCGCCCCCCTCTCATAGCTTGTTGCCCTGCCCTCCTGTAGCTCGCCTGCCCACTCCCCCCCCTTCCAGTCCCTCACCGCCCTCCTCCCCCACCGCCCCCCTTCTCATAGCTTGCTGCCCTGCCCCCTCCTGTAGCTCTCCACTGCCTGCTTGTGGCTCCCTGCCCCACCCTCCTGCTGATCCCTGATCTGGTCCTTCTGTGGTTGGTCGTTATGTAATGAACATTTGCATATGACATCTTTATTATATAGGATATTTATTTAGCCATGGGAATGCATTGGAGACCCACAAATACAGTGTATACTTTTATACAGTCTCTGAGAGAGTTAATTCCTAAATTCACCAGGAGTAAGAAGCAAAGGTACATTTAAAACAAAATGCTCCCTTATTCCTGGTCTCTATGGTCAGAGGGCCCTCTCATCACCTGATATCCATCCATGCAACCTTCAAATACACATACCTACCTGAAAGTTAACTTGGCTCTTTTACTGAAGCCAAACAGACCAGATTCCTCTGGGGCCTCCTCATCTTACTGTCCATCCAGCACTAAGCACTAGTGGTTCCACCCTTAGAAGCCTTCTCCCACCACCTGTCCTGAAGCCAAAATCCACGGTGGTCCAGCCTTCATGGTGATGGGGAACCCTTGTATCAGGGTTTTTGAATGGGTGGAAAAAATGGGAGCCCCAGGGCAGCACAATGGCTGCCCGCTTGGATTTGATTCCATTTCCAAATCCCTGGAATCTAGTAGCCCCCAGCAGGAGGGTACTTGCAGACTTATCCTTGGAATCTCTGCAAGAAAGGGCCTCTACTCAGCATGTCCCAAGCTGAGAAACTATTCAAAACTATATTGGAAAAGAGGACCCTGTTATTTTTCCAACCCATTGGGCTGAAACATTGGCCTGACTAGGATGCAGACATAGACAGCCAACATGGAACAGGAGAGGGCAACACTGTCTATTGGAGACAGTCCAAGAGCAGCAAAAGTAGGACAGACAGGTGCAAACCAAGAGTCCAACCTTGAGGCCAGGCCAAGCAAAAGACCAAAAGAAGGGAAGTAGGTAGATACCAGACGAAAACAATGCAGCACCAACAAAACAGCCTTGGTACTCCTCACACAGGAAGCTGTTTCTTCTCCCAGATAGAGGCGACCCAGGAAAAGCCAGCGGGGGGCCCAAGGACTCAAGGTGTCTATAGATCTCCACTCAGGGCAGATTCTCATCTACTGTAAGACTCAAAGTAACAATAACAACAGCTGCTGGACTTTTGTTTGTTTGTTTTTGTTTTAATGGCACAGTGTCTCTGTGTCCTGGGTTGAGCCAAGGGCTTTATCTTTGACTCAGTTTCCATTACTCTCCTCATTTACAGATGCCAAGGCAGAGGCTTCCACAGTCAAATCAGCCAAATATCCCACAACTCATAAGTGATAGTGCCTGGACTCCATTTAGGCGTGTCTTGCCCTTAGAATTCTGCCTGCCACATAGAGAAAGCGCTTTGTAGACTGTGGTCTCAGACCCTGTTCTCTTGTAGGTTCACTTCCCACTTAACTGCTGATGTGACCACGTGGTCTGGCACCCAGCGAACCATTTTCATTTCCAAGAAGCTGGAATAGTTCTTCTGGTGAGGAGTGAGAGAAAACCAGGTCCAGACTGGATGCTGGAATCTCAGGCTACTCAACTCTGCTGTTATGGTCTTCAAGTGAGTGCCCGTTGACAGACCTGGCTGGGGTGGATAGAGTGTCAGAGGACAGCCATACGAGCAGTGTATGTATGTTTCAGCAAAAGCTGTAGAGAAACACTTCTGGATTTAGTTCAGGCTGGCATAAATTAATGACTCAGAGAAAGAAAAGAAAGGCTTTGAAAAAAACTTCTTTAGAGCTGTGTTTGCATGAAGGAGCTTGGGCTAAGCTGCCTAGAGGAGGCCTATATTCATGCCCCTGGAAGTCCCAGCCATCTATTTTCATTAGTTTTATGATTTGATCAACATACAAAGGTCACTCTTTAGCTTCCTGTGAACCACAATATTATGACTGGGCTTAAATAATGCCAACAGCAATTCATTGAGAAGAAAAACATTCAGTTAAACTAGTTGCTGAGCATTGAAACCAGCTTTCCAAAGCTGAATTGCTCCCTTGTAAGGGAGTGGCCTTGCCCATGAGAACAAAGCACAGTCTCCTAGGAATGAAATATGCAGGGCAGAGTCTGGGGGGAGACTCTTTGGGTAGGAAGGGTGAGCTGGCACCACTTCTGTCCCCAGAGTGGTCTCTTCTCTTCTGGGTTCCTCCACACTATGATTCCTATGATCTGATCAACTTACAAAGGTCTCTCTCTAGCTTCCCATGAACCCAGCACTCACTAGTGTGGACATGGTGCCATCTTCTTTAAAACTAGACAGCTCTTGTCTGTGTTTTTCCTTAGCATGGTAGAGCAGAGATCAGTCTGTAATGATTTTGCTAATTATATGTCTGAGGTCATTTTACATGTCCTTGGCATCTCTTCATCATTAGACTCTAAGTATCATAAGAACAAGAACCAGGTTGACTCTGTTCATCCTTGCATCCCAGGACTGACCACAGGACCAAACACATTGTAATGCTCCAGGAATAGCTCCTCATTGACAATTTTCAAAGAGAAAAACAAGGGGAAATATCCCAGAAAATGCAGACAGCATGAGAATCAGTAGTTTCTTCACTTCAGTTTTTAAAAAATTTAAAAATGTCTTTATTAATTTGAAAGAGACAGAAAAAAACCCATCAATTTGTTGTTCACTTATTTATGCATTCATTGGTTGATTCTTTTATGTGCCCTGGCTGGGGATCAAACCTGCAGCCTTGGTGTTTTGGGAAGTTGTTCTAACCAACTGAGCTACCCAGCCAGGGCTCTTCAGTTTTTTTTTACTGAACACTTTGATGAATACCAAATCCCTTATTCTAACTCAACTTAATGACATGCTGGAATTTGAAAAGGAAGCCAGGCACCTTTACCCAATCTTGAAATGCTAGAGGTCCTAGCTAACATTGGGTTATACAGGGTCACCAGAAAAGATTAAAGAAGACATTGCACAGAAAGTACCCAGTGTCTGATATGGGCAATAATGAACTAAAGGTATGTCCCTCATAGTTCCATGCTGGATTCTTAGTCAGGTAACTTTGTTGTCACTGGATTACCTTCCAGGCATCAGAAGCTGGTCTTCCAGGCCATTTTACCATCATAGGACAGACATAAACCTCTAACTTTATTGCTAGATCATTAAGGTATTTTACTCTTGGGTTTCCAATCTGAGGGATGCTATGCATAGCTAGTTTGAGCAGAAATGGTACGGTTTAGCTTCTAGCAGGATGGTTTGCTTTAAAGAGTTGCCCTGGCTATTATAAATCAACTTAAATAATCAGAGTCTTATACCAAAACTCTCTAACACACACATGCATGAATACACACATGTGCTCACACACAGAGCCTTTCTTTAAACTTGTACCTGAACTCTGTCAAACCAGTTTGTATTTGTAGCTACAGATAACAGGAAGTGAGTTCTGTTAGCTGTGGGGTCATACGTATTTCTTTGTGTTTTTCAGGCAGCCTTATGATTTCAGTAGTAATAGACCCCCCATGCTCCTCAGTCAGTCATGCAGAGAAATGCTAATTTGCTTCCTACTTTCAGAGAAGTGAATTTCGGAGGTTTAATTCAAGTGATTTTATTTAATCAAACTAGAGGTCTGGTGCATGACATTCATGCGCTGGGGGGGGGGGGTCCCCTCAGCCTAGCCTGTGCCCTCTCACAGCCTGGGACCCCTCATGGGATGCCTGACTGCTGGATTAGGCCTGCTTCCTGCCCATGGGGAGAGGGCCTAAGCCAGCAGTCAGACATCCCCTGAGGGGGTCCTTAGTGCTGCAGCGGAGGCAGGAGAGGCTCCCTCTATTGCCGCTGTGCTTGCCAGCTGTGAGCCTGGCTTCTGGCTGTGCAGCGCTCCCCCTGTGGGAATGCACTGACCACAGGAGACCAGCTCCTCCGTTGAACATCTGCCCCCTGGTGGTTAGTGCATGTCATAGTGACTGGTCATTCTACCATTTGGTCGATTTGCATATTAGGGTTTTATTATATAGGATATGCATTAAGTGTCTAGCACAGGCAAGGAACTTACTATGTTGTATGCTTACTGGAAGTCTTTATTTTTGTGTCTCTATGTCCTTGAGGGTGCCATGCTGCTGTCCACTTCTATAGTTTCAGTGCCTAGCACAGACTCTCCTATATAGTAACTGCCCAATAAATGTTTTGTTGCATGTATGACTGAAGACAGAAGGGCAATAGTAAGTCAGGATTGTAAGAGTATTTATAACTTAAGATTCCCAGGCCCTCAGAACGTGGTTCACATATGTATGGGTTTTGTTGTCAGGTATGAATGTGAATTCCTCTTCTGTGAGTTATATCTGCTAAGAAGTGAATTATCCTTTTCAAATCTCAATCTCCTTATTAACAAAATGGAAAATGATGGGGTGATTTCTGGGACTAAGCTATTGATGATGTGCTTAGCACAGTGTCTGACATATGAGTGCTCAACATATAAATACAGCTCTTGTGCTGCTGCTGGTGGGGTTGGGAGGACGGTGGTCAAGTTCTATCTGCATGGTGAGCATTAATGACCTACAGTGCAGGATGGTGTGCATGGGGAAAAAACAGACAGGGCCATGTGAGTTGAAGTAGATATGCTAGCTCCCAGAGGGAAAGCTTAACTGGGTTGGCACCCTTGAGGTATCCCAGTGATGGTGGGCATGTCTGGCTCCTGAAGAGGAGAACATTGGACTATCATCAGGGGAAGAAAATGATGTTCTTAATTGGCAATGGGGTCCTGGATAAATGGCTCTATCTCCTTGAGGTGGGTTTTCATCACCTGGAAACAAACAGGTGCCACCCTATGGCTCTGCTTTCCTTTCTGCTGCTTTGGGGCCTGATGGTATCAGCTGTGTCTTAGTGGGTGCCCTCTCTGGTGACTTCTTACAGATTTTTGGATTTGGACTATAGTTCTCATGGAGCATGCTGAAAGGGCAATGAGAACGGGAGGGAAGTGGGAAGAAGATGAAAAAAAAAGGGCATGTGTGTGTGCGTATGCTCATGCCCTGAACATGGCCGGGGAGGGAGGGTCTGATAGTGGAAAGCACTTACTGGGAGGAGGACTCCACCCCTTGCTGTCTCCTCCCTGGCTCAACCTGGGATCCTGAGAAGGGGATCAACATGCTTAGGTAGAAAACATGCAAACAAGTTCAAGTGTGTCTTTCCTTTCCATTTTTATTTCAATTCAATTCAATCAAGCCCCCTCCTTCCCTGAGGCCATTTTTGCTGTGAATATTCGCCTTCTGGTTTTACCTCGTCTACTACTCCAGTTATGGGGTCTGACTTTTCCAAAGTGAAATCTCCAGCCACCCTGGTTTTCTCAGCGCCTGGCCTCACTGGCATCTCCGTTTTGCTTTAATTATCCGATTATGGAAGCCATCCAACCTATTTATCCAGGCAGTCAAGGCTTTAAATGCATAGATCTATCATCAACTCAAATCACCTGTCACTACAATTGAACAAACATAGAAAGGTAATCAGGGTGTTGCAAGAGGTTTGAATCAACACACTTCTCCTGGCCAGTTCATTATGTTTGAGGTTCCTACATGTGAAGAAAACGATTGTAAGGGTACGCTCGGGGGGAAGGGAAGGAGAGAAGAGTGATGGAGGGAATGGAATGAAGACTGTTTGGAAGGGCTTGTATCTGTTCCTATAAAGATTGACTTGCAACCTTTGCCTAATCTTCCCCTACTTGTGCCTCCTTCCCAGCTATCTCCTCTCTGCAGAGGGAGCATCATCATTGCTGCCCTCGCTATTTCCTCTGTAGAGATGCTCTGAGGATGCAAAGAGATGCAAGGTGCTTGCGGGTAAATTTTTGTCAATTATACACCAATAAACCCGAAAAACAGTAATAAAGGGCTTGGGAGTAATTATGAGAAGGAGAAGGTGGTCTGTAGATCTAGCTGTTTCAGGAACCACACCTGCTTTCTGCAGTCACTTGGAATAAGTCCATTTTCACATTCGCCTGATTGCCCCAAATGTATTTGAAAGGAGACTGCTTTTTTCAACATAAAAGGCCTTATTTCTTTCAACCATTCCTTAGTCACCATTATGGGCTTTTACTCCTATTTATTAACTTCTTTTTTAAGAGGCAAAACCCTCAAATTTAACACAAAATTTCAAGTGTGTTATGTTTAGTGAGGAGTAATCACCTCCCTCTTTCTGGGCATGCTATTACTATTCATGGAGCCCAAATGCTTTTTAAGCATTTTTTTGGCATGTAATATGCTGCTGCTTAGCCACCTTTTCCTTATAATGTGATTCATTGGCTGTGACTTCTGAAGAAACCTACAGGTAAGAATTTATATTTAGCCTTATAAATTTTAACAGGTTAAATTTGGCCCATCTTATTAGCCATGGAGACCAATTTACATTGCAATATACCTCCCAATATATTTACCACTTTTACTTAAAACTGTTAACTTTCTGTAGGCTCATCCTAGTTAAGGAGGCTATATACCTGAGCAGGGTTGATGCAGGATCCTGGGACAAGCCACCAGACCCTATCCAATGGGTTGCTCTTACTTCATTCTTTAGTATTTTCAGAATTATTAGTAGTTTTCCCAGTCAAAGGCAAACTCCTCCCTGGGAAGTTCTAGTGGCTCCACCACTATTAATATTTTCAGTATAAAAATGAGAACAACCACCTAACCTTGTGCAAATTGTCTTAGCACGATGACAAGTTAAAAGAGGTCTCAACCAAGTGCAAACCCATCTACAACTTTGCAATTTGTGTTTTCTGATGTGGATGATATGGTTATACGAGCTGATGGAGTACTTTTCATGTACAAATTTCTCAATAATAACACACCGTGAATTACCCATGTAATTAACCCATTCTACTTTCTCCAAAGTAATTTTTAAATACTCTCTTATTTCCTTTGCTTCTGAGTTTGAATAATATCATGTTTACCTCTGTGAGCTTGGTCAATGGAAATTTACCTGCAAAATTTTATTTTGGAGAATCAGCTTTGCCTCCCTTTGGCAGCATGTGGTAAGAGAGGGTATTCCTGGAAAGGTTTATTGTATCATCTTCAGGAAATGCTAACTCTAGAGAGGACCAGGTTGGAGAAAACTATATATTAAAGTTCCTTTTCCAATCTCCAGGCCCAGGTGGAGGGGAGAACTAGATTCCTACCTGTCTGCAAAATATGATACATTATTATAAACAGAGTCTCAAATTATAGAAAATACTAGTTAGCATAATTACATTACCATATTTTTATATGGAGATTATTATTCAAATACCAAACAGGCAATCTTCCATTGGGAAAAAAAACACACACCAATACATACTCTCAACCCAGATTTCCACTGTTACATATGTCATAATACAAAACAATTTTAAAGTTTAAAAGCCATCACATTACAAGAGCTATTCACTTGAAGTAGGTAGCAATTTGCTTCTTTTTTTCACCCCACGTTTTGATAACTATTCACCTCTATCAATTCTTATCTTGCCCATTCTTTAGAAACCAATTGCAGTCTCAAAAAGTGCCCATCTATTTCTGATGGAAATCTTCACATGCTGGTTTTTTTAAATTATTTTTCAATCTCTTAATAAAATAGATTGCCTCCCGGCTGCCAGTTAGTAAACCCACTCACAATGCAGTGATTTCGAGGACTGCCCTGGCTCATGGCTTTTCCCTGCTCTTGATTCTGTCCAAGAAAACCCAGATTTCCATCAGTTAATGGACTAAACTTATTTAAACTCATACAAACAACAACAATAACACTTTTCCAATTAAACTGAATTACACTTTCAGCCTTTTTAGGCCATGAAATAAAAAAATAGGTCTTACAACATTTTCCTTCACTTGGTAGCAGTTAACGTCTCAGTCTTGGCAGACTGAAAAGCTTCTCCACTCCATTGAGGATCGACAACCTCCATTTGTAAGCGGGGCTGTCAGTCCAATGGTTTAAGGACCCACACTGGCTGGCTATGGACCCAGTAAAGGCAGCGAAGGCATGGTGTCTGTCCCTGAGGGCTCATGCTTTAGAGAGAAAACAGTATGAGACAATCTATAAAGCTAAGGGGGGAAGTTCAGACTATGGAATCACCTGTGATTCCAGATGGAAGAAATAAGTGGAATTCCCCCTCCCCGGGGCGGCGGGTGAGACGGGCAGGTGGTGCGCCCTCGGTGGATTGGAGAGGCCTCGGGATCCCACCTCGGCCCTGGCGGGCCTTCACCTTCATTGCGCCAAGGCGGCTTTCATGGGAGCCCCTGACTCGCACGTGTTAGACGCCTTGGTCCGTGTTTCAAGACGGGTCGGGTGGGTGGACGACATCCCTGCCGACCTGTGCGCTGGCTTCGCTCTGAGGCGTTGCGCCTTGCAACGCCCCCTCTCTCCCCCCCCCCCCCCCCCCCGCCCAATGGATAGGGTGCACCGGGGACAGTCCGCCCCGCCCCCGCGCCCCATCCCTGGGGGCGGGAGGGGGCAGGGAGCAATCGCGCCTTGGGAGGGGCGGCCCGCCCCCCCCAACACTGGTGCGCCCCCGCGGGGGTGGAACCCCGCCTCCCGGGAAGGAAGCCCCACGCGGGGGTGAGTAGTCCCCCAAACCCAGGAAAGCCCCTCAGAGATGGAGATGAAGATCTGTGAGGTGGAGAGGACCATCTGGTGTTGAGGCATAAGCATTATGAGCATGGAGTGAACCAAAGGCAGTGAGAAGTTGGCCAGACTGACTCCTGTCCCGTCCACCATTCCCCTCTCAGAGGAGGAAAAGCCACACTTTTTTTTAAACTATGGTCACTGATACCCACTCAGTATCTCCATGTCCATTCCATATCCTTGCTCTCATTATTCCTCAGAATTTGAATGCCCTGTGACCTTGAATAGCACACACATCCTCAGATACAGATATCAGGATACTTTAGGATAATGCAGCTCAACAAATATTTATTGATCTCATATCAGGGGTGGCCATTGCATATTCCTAGTCTTCCAGATCCTTTTAACCTAGTGGAAGGTTCAAGATAGGGAAAAATGACAGAATAAGGTATGTGCCACAAGAATACTATAAAGTGCAGAGACAAAATGAGCATGTCCATTTAGAGAATCAGAGGGATTATATGCATTTCAGACAACTTTTTAAAAAATGACTGAGGCTTTTATATTCATCATAAAAGAATGCCTAGAAAGATAAAGGAATAGTGAAGACAAAGGCATGAACATAGGCAGGCTGAGATTACATTCAAGGAAAAGCAAATAGTTCTGTTTGGCTAACTATATTGGCAATATAATTTTATTAATTATAAAAGAACTAGAGGCCCAGTGCACGGATTCATGCACCAGTGGGGTCCCTCGGCCTGGCCTGCATCCTCTTGCAATCAAGGGGTCCTCAGATGATGTCGGACTGCTGGTTTTGGCCCAATCCCCGCAGGCCAGGCCGAGGGATCCCACCAGTGCATGAATCCATGCACTGGGCCTCTAGAATGCATATAAGATCTTTGGTTAATCTCTTCCTGCCCTCCTCCCTCCCCCCTTCCCCTTGAGATTCATCAGTCTGTTCCATGTTTCCATGCCTGTGCATTGAGCGTCTGCCCTCTGGTGGTCAGTGAGTGTCATAGCTACTGGTTGACCAGTTGAATGGTTGAACAGTCACTTAGGCTTTTATATATATAGATATCTATGACATGCTCTCTGTTCTGGACCCCACATATGCACTTTGCAGGCATTATTTCATTTAACCCTCACATCAACACTTAGAGGGGAATACTGGATTATGCTGGGGAAACTGAGGCTTGATTAGGTTAATGATCCTGCTTGTGGTTCCTTGGCTGATAAATGTTCAAGTCAGGACTCAGGCCCATGTTTATCTTAGCTATATTGAGAAGGCTACAATACATGGGAGGTAAATCTTTATTCTTAGATGGTAAAAGAGAAAAGTTGGTGGAGCACATCCCCAGAGAGAGAGAGAGAAAGGAGGATGAGGAGGGGTTAGGAGAAGAGGAAGAAGAGAGATTGTTTAGAAAATCCACTGTGGTGATAAAGGAGGGTCTTTGAGAAATGTGCAAAAAAGATTGATTTGCCAATATAAGGGAATCAAAATCCTAGGCAAACTCTTATGCCTAAGGCTGGACTTGATGGACCAAGGTCAACCCAGCATACACTTGGTGATTGGGGCTATGTCATCAAATCCAATTTTAGGATTATATACCTCCACAGGCAATACTGAGGACTTAAAAGACCCTGTACTGTGGAGATTAAAATGCTGGGTAGATGCAATCCGTTGCAAAGAGCAGTGTAAGAATCATGAACACATCACAGCCAATTTGGCCAAATTCAGGATTGAAGGTCAGGGCCAGAGTGTTAGGGTGCAGCACAGAAACAGGAATTGGTGACTTCTCTTGGATCATCTTGGCTATTTTCTAGCACAGAAGTCAGCCCCCTGGGTTAGGATGCATGTGCCCTGCTAATTCCTGGGTTACAAAAATCTATGTATTTTGAGTGAAGGTCTGATCAGTGACTGAATATTCCGGGTTACTTATTAATTAATCACCCCTTTATTCTTCTAGCCACTTTTCTTGGAGGAGGGTTTCACAATGGTAACTTCCTAAAATCAACACTAGAAGCTTATTTCAAACAGTTGCCTGGGTCTTGTGGGCCTCTGTGGTCTTACTGTTTGGCACAGGAGTGCCTGTCATTTTCATTCTTCCCATTGCCACACAGAACACTGCTTGGGGAGGGTGTCATGCTGGGAGTGTTGTTATCTTTTCTAACATTGCTATTTTTATTATAAAAGATGGAGACATAGTAGGAGGTTAATGGCTGCTCAGAATGAAAACAAATAGTGACTAGGAATAAATAGTCAGATGAGGCATTGTCTTGCTGGGGGAATGATATTCTACAGCGAAGCTTTGTGCTCAGTTTTCATCTCCCTCTTTGCATTAATCAGGGGTTGTGTAGACTCATTTATTAGATGCACTGTCTTCCATTGTCAACCAACCTAACAAAAGAGACTCTGTTGGAAGGACAAGATCCCTCCAAGGGCTCAGAGCCCCACCCAGGGCAGTGCTTCTTCCTTTCCCTAGCATCCTACTATCCTTCATCTTGTTGAAGGACTCTTCACCTAACCTGATTACCTGGGCCTCTTGCAAAGCCCAGTCCTGGGCACTGAGGGTTGACTGACAAAAGGAGGTCATCATCTCTAATTCATAGTCATTGACCCATGGCTACTGCTTCTTTTTTTCCCCCTAAAGCACACGGCACACACATTATTCCTCCCTTGCGTGGCCATGACTTCCAGTTTCTAATAGTTTTTAACTGTAGGATGCCAACAAAGCATCCTACTCTCCAGCCTTCTGGCTCCCAAGCCCAATTTCCCCCAAAGTGTTACTCTTTGCCAAGTGATTGTAGCCAGGAAAGAGGAAAAAGAGAACTATTATTTGGGTGCATACTATATGGTAGGCACTATGTGAGTTGTTTTTATCTTATTTACTTCTTTTCATAATCCTTCAAGGTATGGTATTATCTTTATAAAGTAAGGCACATGGAGGAACTAAATTACCCAAGGTAACTGAACTAGTTAGTGATGAGTCAGGGTTCATTCACTAATCGGACATGGCACACACACATACACATACAGCATACACTCATTCACTTGCTAGGCAAGTATATTCTTAATTCTTTTAAAATATACTGTCTCCAGAAATCCAATAAGAAGAGTCAACTGGTCATTGTCAGGCTTTAGCATAAATAATACCATATAGAAAGCTATTCCGTGTGCCTAGTTCATATTAAGTCTTGTCTATTTATTAACTCAAATACAAGGTAAAAGATCTAAAGTAGATTATGTAAGAGCTCGACCTCCATTTTATCCTTCTCCAAATCCTTCATATCCCACGCCTAGGTCCTAAACTCCCTCCCTGTTTCCTCCACTTTCTGAAAAGTCATCCACACCCAGTGGTAGGAGAATAGGTTTATCACTGGTAAAAAGCTCACAACTCTCTCTGGGTGCCCATTCCACCTGTCAGCTCCACTGATCCATAAATCTCGCTGTCTTGGTGGGCAGTGAGTGGATCCCTTCTTACCACCATCTGAAGCCCACCTACTTGGGCAAGTCCTCTGTGTCCAGGTTAAGTTACTTTCCAATCAGCCTCCTGAAGCTTCCCGATTCATTGTCTTCCTGATGCTCTAGTTGCCGTCCATAGGGGAAGCCAGTCAGTGACTCTGATCCACACTGCTCTTCTCTGAAATCCTTTGGTCAGTGTTACCTAATCATCCGAGTACCTCTCTCATGTAGGTTTTGTCTATTCAATTTGATTTATAGCCTTGGGGGTAGGGGCCATGTCTTACGCTTTTCTCTTACCCCCTGTAGCAAGTGCCCAATAAATATAAGTTAAAGTAAAGCAGTAGAAAGAATATTGAATTAGTAATTTGAAAACCTGTCTTTTGTTCCAGCTCTACTATTAACCAGCTACTATGATTTGGGGAAAGTTATTTAACTCTCAAAGACTGTTTTCTCCATCTGCAAAAATGACGATGTTTAACTCTTTGCAAAGTTGCACCTCTACTTTTGTGAACTGATTAAACATTTGCATAGAGAGAAAGTTGCAAAGAAAGGCTCATCCTAAACTCGAATCACTTAACATATTCTGAGAATGGAGGCTGTATGAGAAATACATGAATGAAGGAGTGGGAGGAAGCATGGCTAGGTAATTAAAGCAGATTACTGAGTTTCCTAGAGGCTTAAAAAATCACTGGGCCCAAGCAACTTGGTCCTCCTTCAGTGAGCACCTCTGATTCTTTAGAAAGTGACTAAAAATCTTCTGGAGGGAAGAGGATCTGACTACTCAAGTTCAGACCTTAACTAGACCTGGCTAAAATGGCAGGTCCTCTGACCAGGGAAACCAGAACTCAGAGACTCCAGGGGAGCCACAAAAGGAGACGTTCAGTTGTCCCAAGAGGTAGCTTGATTTGGAGGATCAAACTCTAGCACTCTGTCTTCCTTTATCTCTGGACTCTTTTCAGACTAGGTTCTATTTGTGAGACTGAAATACATGAGTTAATTCTAGTCTAAGATTAGCCATGGCCTCCTGCTGTCACAGGCAGGATCTTGCTAGAAGCATGAGCTTCTCAGACTCCTGGCTTGATGGATTTAGCCTTTAAAATTTTGTGCTTATTCATCTAATAAGTGTATTTTTTTCCAAAAAATAAAAACATACTGTACATATTATTTTATAAGGGATTGTAAATTTAATGATACATGGTGAACATATCTTCATGACAATAAGTTCAGAACTCTAATATCTTTGTCCTTGTCCTCCATTAAATAACTGCATTCATAGTCAGGGCAATTGTTTCTCCAAATATATAAAAGATTAAATTTTTCCTTTGGCTCCTGGATTCTCTCATCTCTGTTCAGTAATGCACCTGCTACTCAGTCCTTTTACCCATCAGGTCCTGTGAGGGAATGGTGTCAGTGCTTACAGGAAAAGGATGTGGATTCCTCCCATGAGAGCAACAGATGCCCATCTCATCTCAGAAATCTAGAACCAACAGGAAGGGACAAGTTGGGAGGCTCATCAGGAACCATAGGTCATCACCAGTTCATTGCCAAAGATGAACCCTATTCATCAAGCACCATCAGTCACCATCCTGAATGACTTCAGAGAAGCTGAAATTCTATGTGTCTTGTATTTATTAAACAGAACCCAGTGGAAGTTTTCTTTAGTTTTTCTTCTTTTCACTTGGGGTGGTGAGGGAGGGAAGGGTCTTTTGTAAGTGCAGTCTGAGGGATTGGCCCATTCTGCCATTAAAGCTGCTATTCTCTTCTGCTCACCTCCCTACCTAGACCTCCCATGTCACCTCAGCATCTTTTCCCTCCCCTCTGCTTTTCCCATTATAACCCATGTTTCAGGACCAACTTAGGTAGCATGTGCCTTGGGGGCTCCCATGACCTTCAGCTCATAGGGATGGCTACCTGCCCAGCCCACAGGAATCTCCCTCTCCTGGGATTCTGTGGCACCCACACAATGCTATTCTCTGCTTTATTTTCATGTTAGCACCATCTCTCCTCCACACTTCCAATATTGTGTACAATTTCTGCAGTTACAGTCCTGCAAAGCAGGTTTTTTATTTCAAAGTTATGGTCTGTGGTCGCCATTTTATAGCTTCTTAAACATGGATCATTTCTATCCAACAATCCGAAGAAGTTACACTGTGCCCTTGAAAGGTGTTGTTTTATTTGAGTTGGATATAATACTGCTAAGATATATGCTATCCCAAGGGACTGGCTATGTTGTGAGTTTTCCTTATAAATGTCTAGCTTGTATCTTTAATTCCCAGGCTGGTGCTTCTATTGAATGACACATCTTCCAGAAGGAATGCAAGTGTAGTACCTGGGTAATTTACATATCTCTCCCTCTGGGACTCCCTCTTAGGAGGATGGGTTTCTTACACTGAATGAATGGACTTCAATCCAGGTAGACTTGCTAAAAAAAGTGAACTCTCTCTTAATTGAAAAAACTGTTATATACTTGTCAATGCTCTTTCGTACACATTATTTCAGATCTTCACTGCATCCTTGTTTGAAAGATAGGGAAGTTAGTGTAATCCCCATTTGACAGATGAGAAAAGTAAGGCCCAGATAGATCTTATGGTTTGCCTAAGGTCACCTAGTTCTTGGGCAAGCTAGAACCAGATGCTACTTCTCCTGCCTGGACTGCCCTCTTGGCTACACACATGATGATGCTCTGACAAACATCTGGTTCTCCACATCGTTTTGCTACCAAAATATGGTCATATTTCTAATCCCATTTAATTCTTACAAGAGCCCCAGAGGAAACCTTGGGTAAGGATTATCATTATTATTATTTTCAACTTACAGAGAGAGAAATAGGCCCAGAGGCTTAAGGAGTTTTCCTGGTCACACATGGATTAGTGGCTGAGGTGGGAGAGAACTTGGTTCCCAGGCTCTCTAGATGGAACTTTGACACCTTTCTGCACACACACTGTATACCTCAGAGGTCAGTCTCCCTGCTGCCAATAATGTTAAGTAAAAAGCATGCATGTCAGCAGGAGCTTCTGGGTGGTCTTCAAGGAAACATGCCACCCAAATGAACCCATCACTTGGTACTCAGTGACAGGCAGGTGTGCAAGTGGTGTGGTCTCATGGAAAGAACCAGGGGAAGGAGGTCTTGGGCATGAGCCAGGGTGAGAAGTCAGGCCTCCTGATTTCCAGGCCAGTGCTTCTTTTTCTAATCCCACTAATAGGAGAAGTCAATAGCTTTTGCCATGAAGAAAAATGAAGTGAATGTCAGATCAGGGGTTTGGTTTCCCCCATGACAAATGTAAAGAATCACTCTCACACTCTTCCAGTGACAGGGGTGGGGTATCCATTTCCATGCTACTTATGTCCCTCAGTAGGTATTCTGGAATAACTCGGTCACTCTCAGCTGGGTAAAATGACCCACAGCCTCAACTCAGCCAATACTAATATTTCTTCAACTCTGTGTTGAAGCATGAATACATTTGGCATCTTACTAGGTGAAGGAGATGGTTGCAATGCAGTCATTCCCTGAGGGAGGATAGCAGATGGATAGATTTCCTGCTGTTATGATGGGTGGTCCAGAATCAGCAAAGAAAGGGCTTCCTCACACAGGCATGTGTGACCAATGCTAGTTCCCTGTGACTGAGCCAGGACCCTGGGACAGCGCAATACTTTTCTTAGAAAATGTTCAATCTTGTCCAAGGGTTGTTATTCCAGTGAGTATATAGACGCTCATTCAGTCAACTCTGCTCTGCGTTGCCAGGGCTAAATCAGTGTGTGTTCCAGTTGGAAGTCATTTTTAAATCAACTAACATATTCCATGTGACTAGCTAGTGTAGAGGTGAAAAGTATGTCATCTGCCTTCAGGGAGCCTAAACTCCAGTTGAAAAGTCATGCTTACAAGTCAGTGAGCAATTCAAGGATAGTTGATGAGTGGCACTCAGTGAAGGATAGGAAGATTGGCTGTGGTAGCACAGGAAGGGAGAGGTCCAAGAGGGATGGGATGGCCCACAAAGGATCAGAGGAGGGGTGGGAATTGAGCTGGGTCTTGAGCGCTGGATTGCTGCAGGACATAAAGGGTGTTAGGGAGGTGGTGCCAAGGGCACAAAGAGAGGTGAAGGAGGAGGAAGCAGGAGAGTTCGCTTGGCTCACTTTCCTAGACACAGACTACTCTTATGTTCCCAGGCATGTGCCCTCTTATAATCACAAATCTTGTACGCAAGGGAGTGTGAGTGCCTCAGGATGAACTTGACTCCACTTCTAGAGGCTCAAAGTGCATCCTGATAATAGATGAGAAGCACCATTTATAAAGTGCAGGGGTAGCACACAGTTTTTCAGACTAATAAAATCTTCCTTTCCCAATGGAAAAAAAAATACACCATGGCTGTGTTATCTACCTACAAAAAAGACTTAAAGGGAAATGTCGAAACTGCTTTGAGGTCCAGTTGAAGGTTAATGCTTGTCAACTGGAAAGTTCTGAACAACAATATATTTGAGGGTCTGACTAAAGAACCATATTCAAGGAGAAGCCGCATAATTAGAAGGTAGTTGTAATATCTTCCAGGGAGTATATTTTGTATGCCCTTAAAGATGGAGAAAATCTCAGTGCCCTCTCCCCAGGCAGGTATTTCTTCTCCAGCCATCTCTACAGGTTGGCCATCTAGCCTCTGTTCTTCTATAGCTTATTCCATTGATGCACTGGCAATCCAACAGTGGGGATTAGCAGGACTGAACCAAGGATACAGATCTAGGAGGAGACAATGGTATCATGGTGTTGAGAAGGTAGAGAAAAGACAGCATTGAGAGGTTGGAAAGCATTGGTACATGCTTTGACTATTTCAACAAATCAAGCCCCAGCATTGAGCTTCAACCCAGGAACCAAGAGGTCACCAGTTTGATTCCCAGTTGGGGCACATACCTGGGTTGTGGGCTTGATCCCCAGTAGGGGGCGTGCTCCTTTCTTATCAATATTTCTATCTCTCCCTCTTCCTTCCTCTCTCTCTAAAAAGTAATAATAATAACAAATAAATAAATCAATAAAAAGAAAAAAAGGGAAACTCAGGCAAAATCACTTAATTTCCCTGGGCCTGTTTTTCTCATCTCTAAAACAAACAAACAAACAAATAGCCCCTAGGACGTCCAATTGACAGGCTCATGGTAGGATAAAAGTGAGGTAATGGCTTTCTTAACACACTTTAAAAGTAAGAGATTCTACAAAAATACAAGTGGTTGCTATAACAAACTAAGTTGGAAAAGGAAAGTGAGTAGGACCTAGAAAACTTTGGGTCTTATCCAAGTCAGCCCATAAACAATAAATCTTGAGCAGTCTCCTACCTTCCTGGAGTCTAAGTTATCTCATCTCTAAACGCAGGATAATAGAATCTGTTTGCTTCAAAGGGGTGTTTTGAAAGTCAACAGAGATGATTATGAATTGCTCTTCTCTGATGAGCAATGAAAAAGTAAATTATGGGTGTTCAACTCGTCATGCCTATGCTCAGCTGTGAGTTTGGAAACAGTCTTCCCCTGGAGAAGTGAAGCCTTTATGGGAGCCCCTGGGCCTGCTGATCCTACCCCATAGCTTCCTGCCTCCAGTCATCCACACCATGTGTTTTCCATTAGTCTTTGCTTTGCATTCCCCTTCCGGCCCATGCTCCTTGCAATCATTGCTCACCATCGCCCGGATGCAAAGTCTCCATAGAATCCTGGAATGTTAGAGCTGGACGGGCTCTCTGCATCTACAAAACCATCTCCCTTATTATATAAGTGAGAATACAGAGACTCAGAAAGGTCATGCGGCTATTTGGGTGCAAAGTCAAAACCAGAATCTGGGTGCAAGTCCAGTATTCTTTTTACTGCATGTCATCTCAGGCCTTTTAAACATTGTACTTCCCAACCCCATTTTATTACAGGAAATCCTATCTGCCCAGGGTGCAGCTTGGACTCCTAATTGATGCTGTCCTGTGAAATCTGTGTCCTCACTCCCTCTACCCATCTCAGGCATATCTCCAAAACCAGTCCCAAGAATGGCCTTGGTTAGCATGTTCCCAAAATAACGGGGAGAAACTATCCCACTCAGTTCCAGTTATTTCTCTCTCTTGTAGGAAAGCAAAAGGGAGTTGAATAAGGAATACAAAAAACTCCACCTCAGCTCCATAAATCTCGAGTGAAATGATGCAGACGGACAAGGTAAATCAAAAGTGTATCACTTGAACCCCAACTCTGGGGATGAGACGAAGCAGGCCAATTGCTAGGCCTTATGATCACTTTGTTTTCTCAACATGAAACAGCAACTTCAAATTACTGCATTTCCTCATCTGTGGGTTTTCATTTCTACTGAGGACAGTTGAATAAACCTGCTGGATATTATATTTGTGATGTATTTAGCAAAACAATTTGTTTAATTAGATTTTTTTTTATTGTCAGAAGCTTGGTTTCCAGTCCTGAGCTTGTCATTGTATGTGTGTCCTGAACCTGACTCCCCAGTTTCCAGTTTTTTCATCCATGAAATAGGTGGAAAGGTCTAGATGCTCAATAAGAAATTCTGCAGTGAGAATGTTCCAAGACAGCATCTCAGCTTATGTTTATGGTCATTGAACTTGAGAGCCTTTTATTTATTTATTTATTTTTAAATCATCACCTGAGGATATTTTTTTCTATTGATTTTTTAGAGAGAGTGGAAGCGAGGGAGGAGAGAGAGAGAGAGAGAGAGAGAGAGAGAGAGAGAGAGAGAGAAACATTGATGTGAGAGAGACACATTGATTTGTTGCCTCCTTCATGTGCCCAACCAGTGCCAGGGATTGAGCCTGCAACCAAGGTACATGCCCTTGATCAGGAATCGAACCCGAGACCCTTCAGTCTGTGAGCCCACACTCTAACCACGGAGCCAAACCAGCCTGGGTTGAAAGCATTTTAGACAGGAGTGGTCACCCTGCCCCACTGCAGAGGCTCCTCCACACAGCACTCCAGAGCAAAGGGTTCTCACCAGGGCTGACTGCAAAGCAACTGTCAAGCAGGGGCAGATCACCCCCTGTCTTTCAGCTCCTGTTTGCTGACAATTCACATAACCATCTTTCAGAAGGACATGATAATACAGTGTCTGGATTGTAAAACTGCTCATAAAACATTATGGGATAGTGGGAAGTCTGGGTCCCTATAAGGATGGTGCTGGAATTCAACTTGAGCTTGGTGAAAAATAAATAATGAGCTATTTGAAACCCTCATCTTTTCCCCAGATGGAGCATAGAAAGTGAAGATAAATGGAAATACCATCAATTACTGCTTTTCCCAGTGGGAAAATGATAAAGAAATTTAAATGATGTGTGACATAATGGAGTGTGGGTCCTAATGGAGGGCTTCCCATCCTTAACAAGGGAGAAATTTAAGGTAATAGAATCAGTAGAAAAGTTAGGAGGGGAGAGGAAAGAAAGGGCAGAAATGAGAGGCTGGGGGTGGGCGTGGGGGGACCAGGATCAGTCTACACATAACAGTAAAATAAAATCAGATTGAACCTATGCACATGCTTTTACAGAGTCTAACTGCCTATTGTCTAAATGGAGACCCAGAAAGGAAAGACAGAGAACAAAACTCCCAAAGCGGGAGAATGAAGAATGAAAAGCAGGAAGCTTAGGCTGTGAGATCATAGAGAGCAGCACCTCTAGCCACCTCTTCTGTCATGAAAAGCTCTGGCTCAGTGGATGGAGCAGGGGTTTTGACTAAAGCTCAGTTTTGACATTAGTTTTCCTTCTCTCCACAGGACCCTCCCTGGAGGCTTGACCTGCCTACTTGTGGGGTTTCTGACAGGCTTCTCTGTGAATAATTCCTGAATCTATTCCTTGATTTCTATTTCTCCTCCCTGGGTCCAGACCTTCTGTGTCTTCTACATTCCATCCTCCCTCTTCCCACTGCCACTGTCACTTCCTATTCAGCCTAAATCTTCATTCATCATTTCCTTACTCACACTGGCTCCCCTTCCCAACATTTCATACTATATCAATGGTACCAACTAGCACCAATGATTCCTCATATCTCCCTAGATTCAAACTTTCATTTCTTCTACTTACCTTCCTGCTTGTAGGGCTCCCAAATTCAGTTATTTTTTTCCTAGTGAAATCTCTGTACTCATAAACTACATTTGTTAGGACCTTCCTACACATTATTCCTAATTCAGTCTAACAGCCCCTGAAAACTGGCCTTGGTTCCAGCTTCTTCCCACTTGAATCTACCCAATGTCCTCTTGCCAGTCTAGTCCTCAACTACTCCATTACTCATGCTATTCCCTTGCTCAGAAACCTGCCATGACTCTCTATTTCCAAGAGTGAACCAAAACTCCTAGGTCTCTTTGGCCCTCTCTTCCCTGAGAGATCACATTTACAGCTTCTCTCCATGTTCTCCTTGCTGTTTCCATGAACACTCTTATCATCCCCACTCATTCTCACTCCTTTGGTATAATCTCTTATCTGAATGGATGTTTCGTATCCTATTTAAGGATAAAATCAAGACTCTTTCCTCCACAAAGCCTTCCCTGATTATTGAGCCTGGTGTTGATGCATTTATTGCCTAGGTATTACCATTTAGCATTGAATTAAAAGCTGATCTGCATTGTCACCTTAAGGTTTGGGGTCAAACATAATTAATTTTTAAGCATTCATCTTCCCATTCCTTGAGGTTTTTTTTCATCAGGTCTCTCCTGCATTCTTGGTGAGGAGAGCACTGAGGGTTAGTTGACATCTATGACTATGATCAGTTGCATGAGAAGTTCAATTATTTGCACAGATTTGATTTTTGAGGAAGGAGCACAAAGATCAGTCATTCCAAAGCATACTTTTAAGGAAATTCAAGTAAATTAAAATATTAACCACAAACATTGCCTTAGTCCATGACCACTTAATTGATGCTGTTCACCCTATGTTTAAGACATCCTGATGAACTTCAGGGTTACACTCCTCTCTAGGAGGCCAGTGTACTCCACTCCTACTTGTTATGCTGTATGCTTCCCAAGAATCAATTGTGTGTATTCCCAAACCTTTTAATTCTAGTTCTAGTTAAAATTATGTAATTTATTTAAATATTATGCAAAACTGTTAAATATGAATGCAAAGAGAGTTGTTGTTTTGATAAAAACCAAGTTGATGGCTTTGGAACAAGTCAATATGAGAAGTTGAAAAAAAGAACCAGTGATGAATTGAGTATGGGTGAGACAACTCTAAGAAATTAGCCAAGATCATAAAAGTCCTGATGAACTCTGCATTCAGGGTGCTTAAAAATACATTTCAGGCTCTTGTTTTACTTTTTAAAACATAAAACAAGACTAGATAATGTGAATTATGTATTCTGGGAATGGTTTTGGGGGAAGATGATGTAGAAATTTAATTAGAAGACTCTTGTTCAAAGAAAAATTATTGGTTCTATAGGAAAGAATTGGCAGATGAACATGCATTTATGTTTAAGTTAAAATAAAAGTTTACTATTTTTATGTGTATATTTATAATAATTTAGTCCACTATCAACCATTATTCCAGACTGTCAGATTAAAGCAGTTCTCTAGTGAACACCGCTCAACTTCAGCACAGGTGTAAAAATTTCCTCAGAATTGTTGAGCAGAAACAAGGCAATTTATCTTTTGAATACTAGACTAGAACCTCACATTCCACTGATGAGGTGCAAGATACAGCACTTCTGTGGTAGGTAGCCTCCAAGAAACCTCCTAATGATCTTTACGTCCTGGAGTCACACCCTGTCTAATCCCCACCTTCATCCCATCAGGCTGTTCTACAAGATCCATAGAGTAGATCAGAAACTATGGTGTGTGACTTCCAAGACTGGGCCATAAGAGCTTCTAGCTCAGTACCTCCCTCGCAGTGGGGGAAGTCAACCACCATGCTGTGAGGACACTCAAGCAGCCCTGTGGAGAGACCCTTGTGGTGAAGAAATGAAGATTCTCAACATCAGCCAACACCACCTTGCCAGCCATGCAAGTGAGCCAACTCGCTCATGTGCCTTCTAACCCTAGTCAGATCTTCAGATGATAGTAGCCCTCCCTGACATTTGACTGAAAATTCATGAGAGACCCCAAGCCAGAACAGCCTAGCCACATTGCTCCTGAATTTATGAACTTCTGAAACTGAGAGATATGAAATTATTATTATTGCTGTAAGCCATTATGTTTTGGAGCACTTTGCTATGCAGCTTCAGATAACACACCATTGCTTACACAGAGCTGCTGTTTCGCACCAGGAAGAACCCAATGCTGAGCATTAATAGCAGGAAGAATGCCCACTCTTCTGAGAGTACAAAGGACACCGTGTTTTTTGTCCTCATGGAGCTTATAAATGATAAAGGAGAAAGGAAAATAATCATTTTGAACAGTTTCTAGGACAGAGCCACAACACAAAACAAATCTGCTCAATTGTTCCATGGTCAAGAGCAAGGCAGGGTAAAGGGAAACCACAGAGGGACTCATTTTCCCTTTTATTCATACTTTAAACCTGAACTACACATACCATACTCCCTAAAAGAGTCAGAGGAAGCCACGAGGAATCCAGGTCAAGGTGTGCTTCTTGTGCCCTGAGCTCCAGACACAATTCTGTGAAGGTTTTCTGCCACACGGTGTGAATGTGATTTTTCTTGTTAGTATCGAACCCCAGCACTCATGGGCCATGAGCAGCAATGCTCATTGGCAGATTGGTCATAGCTTACTGAGCACTGGACAACAATATTGATCACTTCATCCCTCTTCATGAACTCCTGTTAAAACTTAAGAAATCAAATAGGCTGTGTCTTTGGTGCTTCAGCCTGACCAGCCTAAATATGACCAGTTGCATTTTTCTAATGACTCACCTACCCAATTGCTAAGCCATGGATCTGATGTTTTCACCAGGAGTGGGAGTCTGCCCAATGTTAACAGCACCTCAAAAACCACCATCAAAAGAGAAATACCTCTTCTCTATCCCCAGTCATAAAATAAGAAGAAAAGCTTCATTCAACAGAGACTTAACGTAAATACATTTCTCCAAGTGATGAAAAAACTTCTAAAACATCTTCTCCCTACTCCTCACCCTAGACTTATTTAAATTTCCCTGCAGCTTGAATCAGATCAATATCCTTCTGCTTAAGAATCTGAAATGATTCTCTAATGCCATCCAAACAAATGTCCAAGCATCTTAGGATGACACTTAAGTGACTCTTGCTTCAAATCTAGCCTCAAGGTACTTTCCAGTTTCATCTCTACTCACAACTCATGGATGTGAACCAGGAGCCCAACAAATGCTGATCATTCTCAGGACACATCAAGCACTTCTGTGCCTCTGGCTTTCACTTCGGCCATCCTCTCTCCCTGGAGTGCTCTCTTCCCAGCCACCAGCCTTCCATGCATCACTGTAGCACAGCAGTTTCAATACCACACACAACAGGACCCCTCCCATGACAATCCAGTGACTGTTGCCACCTCCAGACTTTTATGCCACTCACAAGAGGTTGCTTTCTCATTCAACAGTGCAGCTGTCATAGAGGTTCTATAAGTATTTTATTTCACCTCCTAGTTGAGGTGTCTAGAGAATGGGAATCGAGTCTCATTTCTTGCTGTTTCCTCCACAGTACCTAGTAGTGCCCTTGGCATTCATAAGGAGCTTAATATATAGTTGGTGAACAAATGAATTACTGTGATCCCATTAATGTGTTCTTGCTTTTCCAAAGCTCAGCTTACTGCTTACCTCATGTTACACTTATTTCCAAGAGAGAACCTAAAAAGACAAGAGTAGGGATGTGACTTAGGATGGACAGTGTCATTTCCCTGAAGAGCTTTATCCAACAACTGCCCACGTAGCCACTTTCTATTTCTAAATCCAATCATTTAACTTCATTTAATTGGACTGACTGCATCTTTCTTGTAGAAGGTGGTGAAGTTTGGGGCTACTCAGGAGATATAATTTAATGGGAATTTTAAAAATGTCCTTTTCTCTTTCAATTCATCTTTTAAAAAAACTATTCTTTACATATTTTTAAAATTCTTCCATTTGAGATTCGAAGTTTAATTTTAATGTAACTATCCTTGGGAGAGGCCACACTTAAGGTGTGAAGATTATTAACAATAATGACAGAGGACCAGTAAGATATGAGATTTTGGAACTAGGGAATTGCAAAAAGAAGATGTAGGAGAGAGGGTAACTAAAAACAGGAAGTGTTAAAGGAAACTACAATTTGGTGAATCTTCTGGAGTTTGGCCCTATCCTTAGCAGAATTTTAAGTGGCAACTCTTCATGGACCAGAAAACCTCTCTGCTGATGAATAATCACAATCTGACATTTTTTAAACCTACCCACTCCCAGATCTAACATAATTGCCTGTGACAGAGAGCCAGATGTATTCTGTGATGTAATTATTTTCTTTCTGGGGTCCATCTTGTGGGTTCGTGCACATGCACACAAGTACCACGTGTCTGTGTGCACACACTCACATCCTGCGTAGGCATGGAGACAGCTCGCTGATCCTTAACACCCCATTCATTTTTCCTCCTAATATGATACATTAGAAGCACATTGAAATTTCTGGGTGTGTAGTAAAACATGAATCTATGGAAAATAATTTAATGTAGTAAAATCCAGTCAAATGATGAAATGTCCTGTAGAGTTAATTTGAGAGGGAAAAAAGACTACTGGTTCTGATGGCCATTTAAAATATCTTTTACTTCTCATAAATAATAGGCTAGTTAAGATGCCCATTTTACTTATATCATGATCACGAGTTCTATATGCAATTTCTAAATTCTCATCCTCTCCTTAAGCCTTCCCAATAATAATAATGACAACAACAGTAACAACAGTGGTTAGATACAACAAAGAGCAAAGACCAGTGGAAAGTTTTCTTCCTCTGAAGATGAATTTTTGAATGGCTGCACTCTACACCTTGAATCCATTATGGTTAATTTCAGATTCCGAGGATGATTAACTCTGACTGGTGGAATAAAAGGCCACGACCAATTATTATTCAGAAAAATCCTGCTGTTTAGCCAAAGAGCGTACAGTGCAATCCAGTCCTTGATGTTCCTGTGATAAACGCTCACATGACAAGGTTATTTGGTGTAGAGCAGCCAGAGTGGTTGCTATGGCAACCTGTTCACAATGCTCATAAATCTGAGGTGTAGTTATCCTTGCTGTGTATGCAAAAAAAAAGGGGGGGGGAGAAAAAAGAGACCTACAAAGCCAACTCAAGCAGTTTAATTTACAGCGCTGCCTCAGAAAAAAAAAAGAGAAAAAGAAAAGAAATGGGCAAATGAATTCTAAGATAATAGACCTCTCCATATTATATTCTTTCAAAATACGGGCACTTAGGACTCAAACACTCTCTTCAAAGCCAAAAAGACTTTTAAGATAATCATTATGGTAGAGAATATAGGTCATCATTAGCAACAGGAGTGACAAAAATAAAAGAGGTGGTTTGAAATTCACGTTTGTCAGCATCAAATGTTTTCCCTTGGCACAGTTAGCAATGCAAACAGCTGTTGACAGCACATCAGGACAGGTACATTCGATGGGGAACAAATGGCTTGTTTAGTCCCTGCTTCCTAGAAATGATGGGTTGTAAGTCTAGGGGGCCAAAGGTCAAGCAGACAATGATGAAATATCCCCCACAGATCCAATGTCAGGTGGTTCAATGTTAAGATCGCTCTGATATGCTCTCTCGGCCTCGCTTTCAGCTCACTCAAGCCCCATTAGAAATAAGGCAGCCTATTAAACCAGCAGGCAGCAAAGCTTTTCTCATCTGAGTATAAGCTCCCTGGCCACCTGGCTCTTTGACCCCCTGTGGTTTATTTCAACCATTATCAGTTTTCTAAATAAAAATTGGGGAAGAGTTGAACCCTTTGAAGTGGCAATTCTTTTAATACTTTGGAATGTGAGAGAAATTGGCTCTGAAGTTGTGTAGAATGACAGAGAAGTCTGATATGTTAATGGTCTAGTTCAAATTAAGACTAATATTTGACTTATGCCATCTAAGTCACTGGAGATAGCTCAATTAGAGAGCTTTGATGAGCAAATTCGGTATGTGGTCAAGTCTCACCGTATACAAACATATAGGGCATTCCAGGCAACACTAGAAGTTCTCAGTTGTATAAAATTAGAGAGAAACAGCCTCTGCCCCTGGTCCTCAATTCTTTTTTTTTTTTTTAAAAAAAAATATATTTTGTTTATCTTTTAACAGAGAAGAAGGGAGAGGGATAGAGAGTTAGAAACATTGATTCAGCTACCAAGGTAACCAAGGTACATGCCCTTGACCGGAATCGAACCTGGGACCCTTCATCCACAGGCCGACACTCCATCCACTGAGCCAAACTGGTCAGGACCCTGGTCCTCAATTCTGACTCAAAACTTAAGTTTCTTCACTGGTCTGTGATAGGGTACCTACAAGGTATGTGGCTTCCCCACTAAGCCTACGCAAAGACCAAGGCAGATCCTGACCAAGATATATTCATTAGCCAAATAGCTAGCTCATTTCAGAGTGAGCAAGCATATACCAATATGTAAAGATTCACTCCACATACCTTCCCAAGAATGCTTAAAAATTCTGTCATTTGAGATAACTTTTTTGGTTTAAGGCATATCGTCTTATCCAAAGTAGATCCCCTTGTGATGTGAAGATGTTGAATATGTAGACTTTAGTGTAGTGTAGCCAAGCAGACTTTGGTGCAAAGAAGTTTATCAGACTCTTTGCTGAGAGTAAGTGAACACATGGAGCACTTAGAATGGGAGGAACATTAAAGGAGAAAAGGGAAGTCTGGGGCTTTGCAGATAATCTTGTCTCCAAGTCTATGAGATCTTTGAGGATATGGACTGTATTTCTCAATTACTATATCTTAAATGCCTAGCACAGTGTATGGGACATGGAAAAGCCCCATTGTATTCTAGAGGATTTGATGCAATTATATAATTTTGTAGAAGACACACTGTCCTCTAAAAAAAGTTAATTGCATATGTGCCCAAATGTTCCAATTCATTACCCATTGTATATATGAACAGATAGGTAGAATGAAGAGAGTGATGAGAGAAAGAAAGAAGAAATTTCCTTCCTCTTATATTATTGGGTTCTCCCAGAAGACTTCTTAGTACCCAATCATTATCCTAGAATTCCAAATATCTTGAAAAATTCTGAATGTTCCTTTGTTTATTATTTAAGGAGGGCCACTTTCCCACTGAGCACTCCCCACGGTGTGATCTGAGGTTGGGCTCCATGCATGGTACCTGAACTCAGTCCTGCAATGCTGAGTGCTAGGCCTAAACCAATGGCCTGAGTGCACACTTTTCCATTGGCCAGGCCAAACCCATACACCACTCACATGATACTAAATGTGGGTTTGCCTATACTAACTTGCTCCACTTGCACTCAGTTTGGAAATTATGCAGATGTATCCTTATTCTCACAGTACTCCATAGCAAAGAACCATTCATGCCCTTATTCGATAATGATATTAACTCCTTTTAATTGAGCACTTCTTTGTGCCAGGCACATATAGACCTACACACAACCTTCTTTTTTCCATACTCTGTTAGATTACTTGTAGAGTTTTTCACTCATATAAAGTTACATGTATGATCTCATTTGACCCTCACAAAGCATTCTAGAAATAGGCACTATCATTACCTTATTTATATGTGAGACAACTGTGGCTTGGGACCAAGTTAAACACCTTGTCCAAAGACACACAGCTAGTATGAGAAGTTAATGGGGTCCAGAACTATCACTCTGGGATACCACATATTAACTGCTATGGGCCAGCACTGGCAGAAACAATGAATCTCTGATCAATTTGCCAAATGACAATTGAAGCAGGGGGTCCTGTGGGGGTGAGGCCGACGGAGTCCTAACGAAGCATGCCCGACTCCGGAGGCCAGGTTCAGTGACGCAGATCTACGTTTATTGTGTAAGTGCAGCAGTATATATAACATTTTGGACCAATCAGAAGTTTACACAATCCTTAGGGCAGCCAATAGTAGGAAAGATCAGGGTACTATGTAGGGGCTCTAGAAGGTTTGCTCAGGCGGGCGCTGCCACTTCCCGGTGTGCCGAGGAAGCTTGTATAGGCGGAGTGTGCTCACGCCATTGCATCTGCCACTGCACTGAGATAAATCTCCCGAGCTCTTCCCACCGACAATGTTGGAGAAAAAGCAGCCACATGTTATAAATGGTTTCAAATTTTAAACCAAAAATGTTGCCATTACCTTAAAATTCTGAATAGTCTTTCTTAAACAAGGAGAGGAAAGAATGCCTTTCTGGAAGTCAGGGACTTGGGCCTGAGTCCAGATGAGACAAAAGAAAAAAGGAAAGGGAGCTGAAGAATGCTAGAACAGTGCTGTTGTTTGAGCATTTTAACTCAGGCATGTATGTGACTTCTTACCATATTGCAACACAATTCTACAAGCAAGTCTACAACTCTACAAGCTTGCCCAAGAGGCCCTATTGGCAGAAGAAGCTTCCTTTTCTTTCTTTTTTTAAAAAAATATATTTTATTGATTTTTTACAGAGAGGAAGGGAGAGGGATAGAGAGTTAGAAACATTGATGAGAGAGAAACATCAATCAGCTGCCTCCTGCACACCCCCTACTGGGGGGGTGGTGTACCGGCAACCAAGGTACATGCCCTTGACCGGAATTGAACCTGGGACCCTTGAGTCCGCAGGACGATGCTCTATCCACTGAGCCAAACCGGTTAGGGCTCCATGTGGAACTTTAGATTTTCTTTCTGTTTCATTTTCATTACCATAGTCATAAAGGGTTTGATAATTGTTTGTTGAACTATGGGTACCAAAGGCTTGATAGTTTTCTCTATATTTAGAAAAATAGAAACTTGAGAATGAACATTAAGTTAGGGGGAGAAGAAGGGAAGTAGAGAGATGAAGGAACAGCCATAGGCGCTGACATGACTCCCAGAACCAGCTCTCAGTGGGTGATGATAATAAAAAATAGTAGCTTACATATGCAGTATACTTTTTGGTTCACATATAATGTATTTCATATGATCCTTGTAGTAGACCATTATATCTGCATTTTAAAAATGAGGAATGGAGAACTGGGGGCATTGATTGACTTCTGAAACATCACCTGGAGCAGCAGAATGGCAAATGGGTCTTAGGACTCCAAGTCCAGTGCTGCTCCACCTGCCTCGGGTAGGCTGCAACTGGAAGGGCTGGAGCTCTGAGCCAAATGCTTGATGGACAGGAGTCAATTGCTGAGCAAGTGGATCTACTCTCAGATTCCATTTGGTTAAATTCACAGACTCAGAGGATTGGTTAAATAAAAGGAATCTTAGGGACAATGTTGTACATTCCTTATTTTTCAGTGAAGGAAACCAAGTCCTAGAGAGGTAAAGTATTTTACACAAAGTCATATAGCTTCTTAGCAGTAGAGCTTGATCTTAAACTCACGTCTCCAAATTCTGAGTCTCCTTCCTGCCGGCCTCATGCTATTTCTATCACCATTGCACTCCTTTTTCCTCACTCCCAACAGCTTCACGATTTTGAATTTTCATGATGGAGTTTCAAATACACAGTGTGGGGAAATCTTCTCTGTGGTCCACAGATAAGAATTACAGACTTCCCTGCTATATTAATTAATGGCCTCATTAATCCACATTTAACTGTTCAATTAAATGTTTAATGTAACGCTTAGAGGTGCCATCAATTACCATGTGTGAAGCAACTCTCGGAGATCCTAGCCTGGAAGCTACTATGTACATGTGCAAAATCGCTGTCATTCAGACACACCATGTTATCACATGGAGCTCTATTCAGGGAAGTGCGGTACAGCTCCAGTTTAACTCAGGGCGGATTAAATCAGCACATAGGAGAAGAATGGAATTAAATGCTTTGCTGTAATGACTCACATCCTCACAAGTACCACTCATTAATTGTAGGTGCTACATGACATGAATGTGCTAAGGGATGGCAAATATAATATTTTGAATGCTTTTCTTTCCCAGAATTACCCCAGAGAGAGAAAAATGATCTCAGTGGTGGTTCCTGAAAACATATGCCAGCTTGACTTCCCTAACAATGATATTAGAGTGAAGAGTGAAGCCTTTGTGCCTCAGCTCAAAGAAAGGCAGCTCGACTTCCACCAAGTGTATTTCAACCTGACCTAGGTAATAATTAGGCAAGCACGTGGGGGAGGTTCATAATTGCAGTGGCTTATTATGTGAGCTGAAATGCTGAGATCTGGCTCTGTGGCTGGATTCCTGTAAGCAGCCTATGGATTAGAGCTGCAGCTGCCCCATTGGAAGGCCACCAGATGTACGTGATGATTTTGGTTGAGACATCAGTGGAGAGTGGCACCCCACATCAGGGTCAGGGCTATGTTTTGCACCAGCTACAGAACTTAGGATTTTGAATGTTGAGAACAGGCGAGTCAGTATGCTAGTGTCCCAAATAAGGGCAACTGTTTTTCTTAGTGGTTGCAACACTGTGGAGACCGTCTTTATAAGGAGAGTGTGGAGTGAGCAGTAGGGATCACCTGGCTCCTCAGGGTCTGCCCCTCTTAAGCCTAATTGATCAGGAGTTCTCTACCAGCCTGGGTGTCAGAACAGGAGGAGACAAGGTGAAAGGGTGGATGGAGATGGGAGGAAGGGGGAGATTCAAACCAAGCAGAGTGCATTAGTGAAGCTGAGCATCAAGAAAGACATCTGTGCTGAGAACAACATTCAAAAACAGCACTGAATGAGTAACTGGATTAAAATTACTGGGTGGGTTCAATGGAAAGGAAAGAAATTCAGGAATGAGCCCGAGTTAGGCACAAGCATGGCATCATGAGGTGGAGATACACATGTTTAAAAACTGCTTAGGATCCTTGCCAGACAAGGAAGTTTTCATTTGAGTGCTGGACGAAGTCAGTAGAGCAGAAAATGAGGAACATCCAGAATGGAAAGATTCTAACAGTGGAGATGGAAAAGAACTGGAGAGGTGAGAAAAGGGGTTTTAGAAAAGTATTTCTGTGTTATGGTTTGGACTTCAAAGATACCAATAAGATTAGATTTTAAAAACTGGCTTTGGTCATTACATTTTATTTCTTTGAATATGACACTGTCCTAAAACAGAATCAAATGGGTCCTAAGAACTTATTAAGATTATATATGTCTCCATGTAGAAGAATTAAATGGGACAGATCCTGATATTGACCTCTGTTTCAGTAAGAGGCACAACTTGATTTCTTACTACGATTTATAAGCATTCTTCTTGGATGCTTTGGATTCTTCTTCTACTTCAGCCCTTTGGCTTTGGATCTCACTGACATGTTCTGCTCACCCATGTTTTTCTCCAGGTACTTTTGCATCTCAGAGCTCCAGACCTGGTCCCAGGTGTCCTGTAGTTGTTTGTTTGTTTGCTTGCTTGCTTGCATATGTTCCCTCTACATTGTCAGGCTGCTCTTCTGCCCTGGGGATGTTATGCAACTTCCCAGACTAGAAAGTGACCTGAGGGCTCATCTCCAAGTGAGCGCACTGTTACCATGGAGTCACAAAATGCTGCTATTGGCAGAGGCATAGGTCTTTTGTTCCAGGATTTATCAGTTTATATGCTAGAGTGTCCTGGAAGTCCACATGGAAGCGCCTTGTGGACTTTTCAGGACAATGTTAGAGGAACTGAGAATGAGGCTGAATGGGAATTCCTCTCCATCTTCAATCATTACAACCAGCTGCTTTTTTTCAGTCTTACGTTTTGTGCAAGATTTTTTCCCTTTGCTAAAAAAAAAGATTGACAAATACTAATCCAATCTTGCCCTTTCCGTGCATAGACAGCAAGGTTAAAATCTAAGAGATTAATGACTTTACCAAGGAGACTCAGCTCATCAGTGGCCAGACCAGTTAGAAACTCCAGCTTCAGTTTCCTTTCCATTATCCCAGTGGTTACCACTTAGCTGATCACAGAAATACATGGGCTCCTCCAGAGACTAATTCGCTAGCCATGGGGACCATGGCCTGGGGATATGTATTAATGTTTGCCAGGAGATTCTGACAGGTTTGGGAATCACTGCATCAAGCCCATTGTGTTCAAGTTTCCCCTCCCAGCAGGAATGAAGCAACATAAGGGAGACACCTCCCCACTGATGGGAAGAAAGAAGGAAGGAAAGGAGGGAAATCAGGAGTCAGCCAAGTTCCCCACACTCCCGAGATTATAAACGTTCTTACGTAAGTGTGTACTGCACTGGTTTTTGATTAATGAATTAGAAACCTACTCTTCTTATTACATAATGCAAAAATTAATATCATAATTCATTAGGCTAATTGATCCCTGGTGTATCAGGCATTGTGCTAAACATTAAAAAAACACAGATTAAAGAGTTACCTCATACCTAAAAGAAGGAGACAGACAAGTTAAAGGACACACATAATATCAGAGGAAAGATTCAGATGGAAAGCCATGGGAGCCCAGAGAATGGGAGAACCTCCCAAACTGGGAAGAAGTGAGGGAGTCCTGAAGGTGAACTCAGCCAGCCAGACAAAGGAGGGATCCTTCCAGGCAGCATGAGCAAAGGCATAGATGTGTAGAAGAGCTCCAGCTATTCTGAAAACTTCAGGAAGCTTAGCCTCGATGGAGATACAGGGAGAAAGGGGCTGGTGCCAAAGTGGGAAGTGCTGAGGCTGGAGGGGTGGAGTATGGTCCAGCCATGGAAGTCCACAATGGCCTTCACCTTCCAGGTCCTGGGGAGCCACTGCAGCATTTTAAGCGGAGGAGTTTAGTGATCAAATCTGACTCATTGAGAGAATACCTCATTCATTCATTCATTCATTCATTCATTCTTCTCTGACTGAGTGGTTACTCTGTGCCAGAACCTATTTTTGATACTGGGATACAAAGAAGAACAGATAAAGCATGGTCTCTACCCAGAGAGTGGGGTGAGTAAGGCTGAGGCTGTGAACTAAGCTGTGGAGTGTCCTGTGAGTCCCCGCCTGCTTTATGCCTAGTCTGCATGCATTACACAGGCCCTACAGCCTGTGAATAGGAGGAGTGAACAGGGATGCAGAGGGCTCAGGGGTAACCCTTCTCAAGGGTTTAAGAAACACCTTTTGTCTATGGCCTACAGCTATAGAGCACCATTGTTGCCTCTAAGCAATTATTATAGTTTCTAGCTTAAAAGTGTGTGTGTGTGTGTGTGTGTGTGTGTGTGTGAGAGAGAGAGAGAGAGAGAGAGAGAGAGAGAGAGAGAGAGAGAGAGAGAGAGAGATTCTGTGATAGAATTAAATTATTATCCTGTGTTATGGACTGAATTGTTTGCTCTTTTGCCATCCCCATCCCCACCCAGCCCAAATTTATATACTGAAGCCTTAATCCCAGTGTTTATATTTTGAGATAGGGCCTTTAAGGAGGTAAATAAAGTTAAATAAGGCTATAATAGTGGGGCTCTAATTTAATAGGAAGAGGAAGAGACACCAGAGATAATACAGTGGGTTTTCTCTCTCTCTCTCTCTCTCTCTCTCTCTCTCTCTCTCTCTCTCTCTCCCTTTCTTATTCCCACCCTCCCTCTCCACACACAGAAAAAAGTTCATGTGAAGACAGAGAGAGAAGGTGACCATCTTTAGATTGAGGAGATAGGCCACACAGAAACCAAACCTTGACCTTGATCTTGGACTTCCAACATCCAGAACTGTGAGAAAATACATTCCTGTTGTTTAATCCACCTAGTCCATGGTATTTTGCTATGGCAGCCCTAGCAGACTAATACGTCCTGTTAGGTGATACTCAAATGTCTTATTCATAACAAACATTTATTTTTAGGAAATCAGAATTGAGGGTTAAGAACCTTCTAAACAGTGTGCACAGAGGTGGTGAAGCTCACACACCATGTTCTGAAGTGCTTCAGAGGATGAGAGTGAGCTTTCAGGTGAGGCTGGTTAAATCCCGATAGAGCTCTTCACTGTCCTAGAGTCAACCCAGAGACTCAGGTTCTGTGCTCAGCACTGCCAGCAGCAAGCTGTGCAAACTTTTCTCAGTGATTCTGATTCCTTGTTTATGAAAAGAGGATGCTTGGTGGGAGTGAGGGGATGGGAGTGGCTAAATTCTTGCAAGGTCCTGTAGCCTACCAGGACACAATGATTTTGTGATTGTTTTCTTTCTAGCTTCCTAGATAGATATTTCAATATTGACAAGACCTATTGGGACATTCACCAGATAAATACACCAATGGCACAGCTATCTAGAAGTGGACCACTTGCAATAAACCTGATTGGGAAAAGAAATGGACAATTAATTTCAGGCAAACAATAAAAATGTAGGAAAATTAAAGATGTAGAGAAACTAATAATGACAGCGATGAGGGCTGGCTCTGCCTTTTATTAGCGTCTTTTGTGTTCTTTCATGAAACATCTATTATCTGCGAACTGGCTGATTATTCTCTCGTAATTACTTCATACGGAATAATTAAATAAAATGCAGACAATAATCTTTTATAGACAATTACAAAGAGAAACATTTCTGTGGGAGGAAAGGAAGGGAGGGGTGTTGACTGAGAAGGCTGGAATGTGATTCATGGTTCCTGGGTTTTCCTGGGGGTTCCTTTGCCAGTTCCTGGGTCTCTGTTAAGACCTCAAAACCTCTACCATAGGTGTAGCGGGCCTACATTATCATTTCTGTGACCAGAAGAGGATTTGGCTTCCTGGCAAGAAAGGAAATGTGGACAGATTTTACAAAGCAACTCTTGATCCAGATATTCAGCTGTGAAGCTTCATCCTCTGTCTCTAGCCATCTGGGGATGCCAAGGCAGTTATGATGGCAGGCTTGGCATCCAGGCAGGTCCAGATTCAGTTCCCTCTTCTTGAAACTATAACCTGGGGATCATTACTTTCTTCTTCTTCACCCATCACTCCTAATTCATCACCCGTAGTCCTAGGGAGACAATCTCCAAAATATCCCCTAAATCTTCTACGATTACATCTACTTCCATCACCCTACACCATCATCTCTCTTGGGCCACTGCAACAAACCTCCCTCTAATTATCTCCGCTAAAAATCTTGCCCCCATGTAACTCTTCCTCCATAAGTTACTGACTCTTTGAAAAATATAAGGTAGATTAGGACATTCTTGTATTTAAAACCTTACAGGGATTTCCTGCTGCATGTAGGAAGCACACCAAATTATTTTGCTGAACCACACAGCCCTGGATGGTGTAGCTCAGCTGGCTGGCTACTCTGCACTGAGTTACCCTATTCTTCCTTCCTTGACTAGCAGTCCAAGCCTCCTGCCATTCCGTGTATGGTGTGGCTGTCTCTCCTGAGCTTAGGGCCATTGTATATACTCTGCCTTGCCTTTGTTCCAGGGTAATTTCTCTATATCTTTCATATTCATTAATGAAAACAAGGATTTTTCCTCCCCATTTTGGTTACCTAGAATAGTGCTTACCCTCATGGAGCCAATGTTTTATTGAGTGGCATAATAAAGTAAAGACATAAAATCACATAGTATTATATGACAAAAAATGGTAGGGGGAAATGAAGTCAGGGGAGAGTGTTGAACTGTGTCTAGAAATGGGGTCAGGGGTTGCAATTTTCAATAGGGTAGACGGGGAAGGCCCATGAAGATGATATTTGAGTAAAGACCTGAGGTAGGTGAGGAGTGAGCTCTGTCTACTGAAAGGTCTTCAGAGAAGCGAAAACCTAGTAGGACTGAGCACACCTAGGACCCAGACCTAAGCTCTGAGCCCATTCTTCACTAAAAATAATTAGGCATCCTTGGAGAAATGTCTGACTCCAGAGCTAGGCAGGGAAAGTACAATTTAAATGAATTTCTCAGAGAAAGTTATGTGGCAAGATGGAAAGGACACAAGGGCCAGTTTGAAAGGGGCTCCTGCTGGCCAAATCTAGGACAAAACTGGGTGTCAAAATAAATAATGATAGAAATTAATTATGACCCATTGAATAAAATAGAAATCCATGAGTCGACATGATATAAATAAATAAATGAATAAAAATATGGGGAGAAAATAAAGCTCTTCATTACTGGAAAATGCCAACTAATAAATGTAGAATGAATGAGGGAATTAGAAAATTTCCATTAGATGATCATCATAGTAACAATGAACTAGGGCAAGAAACATGAATGGATGTTAAAACGAGTGGTTGAGAGTAGGCTAATGAAAGAGATCTTTACATTGTCTCAAAGTCTCTCCACATGAAAAACTTATTAAGTACAAAAGGGAAAAAGTAACTTTATAGTAGAGAAACATGGACAGCACCATCTAGTCAAGTGATCATAGCATCAACATGAATGGGACAAGCTAACATTGCACATCACCTGAAAGAATGCCAATGAGAAGTACACAATGTTGATTTTGGAATTTCCTACCAAATAATGTGTAGCCTGGGTCTTATCTTAAGGAAGGATTGGACCAACCCAAGTTCAAGGGCATCCTGCAAAATGACTGTCCTATAATCTTCAAAAAGTTTAAGAGCATGAGACTCAAGAAAAGACTGTTCCAAGCCAGGGAAACTAGAAAGATGAAATAACTGGGTATAACCCAATATCCTGGGTGGGTCCCCTTTGCTATAAAAGACATCACTGGAGCATTTGATGTAAGTTATTGGGGGTCTCTGGATGAAGAGTATATGAAATCTCCTTGTACTCTTCTTGCAACATTTTTTGGTAAGTTTGAACTTGTTTCAAATAATATTACATTTTTAAAAATTTACCCTCAACTTCCATACTTCAACTATTGCTAGTGGTAAGCTCCTTGCAACACAATTTGCAACTGACTAGGATATTGCCATGAATGATGATAAGATAGTTCATTGCCTCTGGTCTGCAGGACCTTTGGGGCTGCAGTCAACTCCTACGAGAATGAAGGGAAAGGAAATTCACTTTGCTCTTGCCACCAACTCTCATTTGCACATTCCTCTTCAGGAGTAGTAGCATAATCAGAACCCTTTTCACTGCAAACATAATCTCACCAGTTGTCTTCCTGTGTGGTTGGGAGTATGTGGGTGGAATTGAATAGAAGAAAGATTTGAAAAGTAGAAAAAAATAGATGCAAAAAGGAAAAAAAGTTTATCAAAAATATATATTCTTCCTCTTACCCCTATAACACCACCAAAAAGAATAATGAAAGAAAAAGGAAGTGCAAAAATCAGCCATCACCAGGAAATCTCCCATGTTCTTCTGTGCCAAAAAAGCAGAAGCCAAAGAAGTGGCATTTCATCCTCACGACCTTCTTGACCATGCACCCCAGCTGGGTCTCACAAGTCTTGGTATATTTCTGAGGCTCTGAGAAGGTGTTCAGAGCTGAGATAAACTCCAAACCCTGTCTCAGAAGTGTGGTGGTGGCTTTAAGGACTGTGGGTCAGCCAGCTCTTCTGTGGGCTCAGGTGCTCACAACCTGGGCAGCTGGGTCCAGGAGCAGACACCTGCCTTCTGGGAACCTCAACCCTGATCCAGGGAATGCCCTGGCTGCCTTAAAGCCCAGCGTTCTTCTTCATGTCTGGAATGTCAGTTTCCTTTGCCAATTGTAGCACAGATGATAAAAGCATACACTCAGATGCCAGACTACCTGGTTTCAAATCCTGACTCCAACCCCCTACTGGCTGTGTGAACATGGATCAGTTTCTTAACCTCTTTTTGCCTCAGTGTCCTCACCTCAAAATTGAGAGCAATACTAAAACCCTTGTTTTGAAATTTTTGTGAAGATTAAATGAGATGGAATTAGCACTAATCAGTGACATTATACATTTTTTGGCTGTATAAATATATTTCATTATGGTAAAATGCACCTATAATTTTATCCATTTTAGATGTACAATTTAGAGGCATTAAGTACACTCACATTGTTGGATCATCTGTCCATCTCCAGAACTTTTTCCTCATTGCCAACTGAAACTCTGAACCCAATAAACAATAACTACACCCTACTCTAGCCCCTGGCAACCACTGTTTTTTTCTTCCTGTTTGTATCAGTTTGACTGCTTTCATTTAAGTGTAATTATGCAATATTTATCCTTTTGTGCTTGGCTTATTTCAGTTAGCATATGTCCTCAGGATTCATTTATGTGGTAGCATGTCAGAATTTCCTTCCTTTTAAAGGCTGAATAATATTCTATTGTGTATATAAACCATATTTTGATTATCTATTTATCTGTCACTGAACATGTGGGTTGTTTCCACCTTTTGGCTATTGTGAATGATGCTACTATGGTCATTGGCAACAAATATCTGCTCAAATCTCTGCTTTCAATTCTTTTGAGTATATGATTGTTTTATGCTGAAAGTCTGCCCCTCTAATTCCTATTGTTTCATGATCAGGTCCTGTTGGGCTCAACCTTTTTTATTTCCTTCTGTAGCCTCAGCCCTTATCACCTGATTTGGGTCAGAACTTAACATCCAGGCTTGATCTTAGATACACACTCTCATTGCAGAGAAGCAGGAAGGAAGGTGATTGATGGGGAGAAGGGCAAGGGCTTTAGAATCCTGGTTCTGTTATCTTACCAATGGGGACCTTGCCCTGATTATTTAATCCCATTGAGCCTCAGTTTTTCTGTATATAAAATGAATTCTATACACAGAATATTACTTCTTTTTATGTGAAAATTATCTAAAATTATACATGTAAGCTTCTGGCATACAGAAGGCCTTCAATGAATGTTACTTCTTAAGCCCCCTGCTAGGATTAAGGTCAAAAGTAATATAAACTTGCAATTAGGTGATTTATTTGTATCATCATCAATTATCATCATCGCATTATTATTGTCATTCTTATCATCATCATCATCATCATCATCATCATCACTATCATTATCATCATCATCATCATCATCATCATCATCATCATTGCTAATTCTTGAGGTAAGTCCTATTATTACCTCTAATTTCCAGATGGGGAAACTATGGCATAGAAAGATTCACTAATTTTCTCAAGATCCCACAGCTAGTAAATGATGAAACCAGGATTCTAATTAAGCAGGTTGACTCTAGAGATGTATTCTTCACCTTCACACTTCACTGTCCCTATAACTAAATAATAAACTAAATAGATAAAGGTAAACTAAAAAATAATAAAAAGTAAACAGAAGGAATTCTGATATTTTGTGAGTGCTTACGGACAAACAAGGGAAGCAATAAGAATGATAGTATTGCATGAATATGTATCTGAGTAAATAGTTGACCTCAAGGGTTTTGGATAATGGACCAGCATGGAGATAGAGATAAGTCTCTAGTAGAGTTCTTCAGGACTCTGCCTTGACATGCCAGCAGTTTTATTTTATCAATGGCTTGTATAAAGGATAGAAGGAAGGATCATAAAATCACATGATTCTGGGAAAGAGAGCTACTAGATGTTTAAAAGTTCTCTGCATATGATATAGATGAAGAATAAAGAACACAAATTTTAGTAAAGATAAATATAAAGATTTAAACTCAGGTTAAAAAAATAAACAACTACACAACTGGAATGTAGATGAACTGATTTGCCAGGAGTTAAGTGAAAAAAGATTAAGAATGATTTACTTGGCCAGAAATGCTTCATGCTCCAGTTGTGGGATATGCTTGACAGACATCGAATGTTCCCTTAGGCCTTGCAATTTGTGCAGTACTCAGACAAAGATGGGGACCATTGCATAGGTTTGATCACATCTAAAACAATGTGTTCAGTGCTGGGAGCACTATTTGAAAAAGAACCTGAACAAACTAGCATTTGTGTGGAAGAGGATGATCAGAATGGTTAGGGTAAGATACCTGGAAATGACATCACACATGACCAGTTGGCTGAGGGACCTATTCTAAGTTGGGGAGAAGACTTATAGAGACATAATATAGTTGTCTCCAAATATTTGAAAGGCTCCCATATGGAGCCTTTCTATAAAGTAAGACTGGAATACATGAATGGGAGAAGTAAGGGTCAGATTGCAATTTCCTAACAATGTCCTAAAAATGATCACTGTTCAACATAGAATGAGTTCCTTGCCAATGCTGAGAAGCTCACCCTTTTGTTTAGGCAGAAGGTGGTGGACTAGCTGTCAGAGATGTTTTAGGTGACATTTCTCTGTCAGGCAGTGGATTGGATTCAAATGGCTGTGGCTACGTGTCCTTATCAACTCCAGATTCAATGCATCTTGTGTTTCTCCCTGGGGGGGCCCTGCAGGGAAGGAGGCAGAAATCCTGGCAAACACAGGAGCAAATCTCTGAGTGTGTGGATTCAGGTCTGGTTCTTTCTCTAACTAATTTTGTGATTTGAGAAAACTACCCATTCTTTCTAAGCCTCAATTTTTTCATTAGCAAAAGAAGAAGCTGGATTAGATCGATCTCTCTCTCTCTCTCTCTCTCTCTCTCTCTCTCTCTCTCTCTCGTTGTGCTAAAAAACACATAATATAAAATCTACTTTTTAATAAAATGTAAGTGTACATGACAGTATTGTTAACTATATATAAATTGTTGTATAGGTTTCTAGAACTTTCGCATCTTGCATGACTAAAACTCTATACCTCATTGAAGAGCACTTCCCCATGTCCCCTTGCCTCCAGATCTGCAACTACCATTTAACTCTCTGCTTCTATGAGTTTGACTACTTTATAAAAGTAGGAATCATCCAGTTTTTGTCCTACTGTGACTGGCTTATTTCACTTAGCATAACGTCCTCAAGTCTCATCCACATTGTAGCATATAACAAGATTTCTTTTCTTTTCTTTTTTTAAGGCTGAATGATGTTTCATTGTATGTGTATACCACATTTGTTAAATCTATTCATCCATTGGTGAACATCTAGGTTGTTCCCATCTCTTGCCTGCAATAAAAATGGGAGTGCAAATATATTTTTGAGATATTTATTTCAATTTTTAAAAATATAAATACCTGGAAGTGACATTACTATACATTCATTCTTCGTGGAACCTCCATACTGCTTTTCATAATGGTGGCAGCATTTTAGATTTCCAACAGTGCACAAGGGTTCCAATTTCAACAAACAAAATAATCAATAGAGTAAAAAGGCAGACTATGGAATGGGAGAGAATATTTGAAAGTCATATAACTGCTAAGGAGTTTATATCCAAAAAATATAAGGAACTCCTACAACTCAAGAACAAAAAAACAAATAACCCAAAAAAATGGGCTTTTAACAGACATTTTCCCAAAGAAACATATAATGGCCATTGGTATATGAAAACATGCTTAACATCACTAGTCATTAAGGAAATGAAAATCAAAACCATAATGAGACATATATCATACCTGTAGGATGACCATTATAAAAAAATAATGTCTTAAAAGTAATTTCTACTTTGACAATCTGTGATTCTAAATTTAAAATAACCCAAACACTGTGAGTTGCAAAGGATGCTACGAATATCATATATATTTTACTTGTAGTGAAGCCCAAGGACTTGATTCAGTGTGTCTTTACTTTCTATTTAAACACAGTTTTACAGTCTGATTCTTTGATTTCCAGCACCCTAATATATTATATTAAATCAATGAAGAGGAATGGGGATGTCCAAAGCAGCAAACTGAGGACAGTACAAAGCAACTCCTGACATCCTGGTATACAACCGAACAATGAGAAGAAGTAGACAAAGCATTTTTAATTCAGTTTATTGGCTTCATAAACTTGGACTAGTGAAAGCATCATCGCATCACAATAAAGTATTTAATGTGCATCATGTTTACGGCTTCTTTTAGGAGTCAAATGATAAACTGCTGAGTTGCTCTAACTAGGAAAACTTAAATGATTTAAGAGCATCTGAGAGATAGGGTGAGGAGGAGCTAAGAGCCTGGAGTCATTTACACCTGCATCTCCCCATCACTTGCTATGGTGAGACCTTGGTCTCCGTTCTCTCTTCTGTAAAGTGGGAATGATGATACCATAGAGAGCTTTGGGAGGACTCAATGGGATCATAATGCTTGTAAGGTGCATGTCCTATAGTTTGAACTCAGTGAGTGTTGGCTGCTGCTCTGATAAGGAAAACTGGTAGAAAAATGATGGGTGTTGTCCATCCAGCCTATAAAGCAGAGCTATGCAAAACAGGGTAGGGAAGAGAGCACATTGGGTGTTCCCTTAGACAACTTGGAAGAGGCCAAGTGTGAGTGGATGAGTTCGGTCTACTCCTAGGGCTTTTGTTACTGCTCTCAAGAACATTGAGTTTTCTCCCAACCTCTAAGGCTAGCAGACCTTCAAAATTTTCTGAGTTGCTTGTTCCAGACCTTGAATTTCCATGATGCACAGAGGCAACTTTATCTGTGGAGAAAAATGAACTGGCATTTGATTTTCCATTAAAGCAACTTATGTGTCATGTCTTCGAGGGATGAATACCTTTTATAAGTGTATGCTGCCAGAGGACAAGGCTTCCATCAAGCAACTCATCAACTATGGGCAAAATTTAATGCATGGATAGACAGAGGGGGTAAGGCATGTTTAGGTTTTGAGGGTCTTCCTAGACCTTTTCATGTTAATAGGTCAAGATAATATGAATATCAAATAGCTTTAAAATGTTATCAACATATCAAATTAATATTTAACAATATCATCACATAGGTATAGGGGAGACTCTGAGAGAGGAGAGGATTTCCAGTCAAGTGTTTTTATAAAGAGAATGCTGAAGGAGCCGGTGAAGAAAACTCTTTCATGCCCCATCTTCATTTACTAAGAATTCACTGGTTAAGAAAGAAAATAAGTTGATGCACATTATTAGAAAGCAAATGTACTCTTAAAAACAAACAAGTTTAATCTCAATTTAAATAAAAATGGAACTATCTAATTGTCTGTGTATTTTTATTTCAACATGAGATAGAAAACTATATGCATACATATTTGCATATAAATACATGGACATATGTTCAAAGATTCAGGTATAATGTGTATAGTCCCACAAAATGATACCTTACTTCAGCATTTTAGATAAGTGAATTCTTTATGTAAGCATGGTATGTGCCAGTTAAAACAAATACTGTATACAATAACTGTTTCAATGGAATTCTTTAAAACTATGTTATTCTACTCTGATCCATCTTAAACAGAGCTATTAAATGCACTCTGACATTTTATGGTGAACTCTGGTCAACATTGGGCACGTTGATACCATGCTGCGCTGTGAAGTGCTGAGACTTTCATTGGCCCACAAGCCTTTACCTGGGGCCAGTCAACTGTATTTTTTTCAATTCTCCTCCTTCTAAACATTTAGTAGCAAGAATCCACATAAATCAAATATATTAAACACTTAGATAAAAAGTACAAAACCAGAAAGGATAGGTGAAAAGTGTATGTGCTGGGGGCAGGGATGTTGTTGGTGAGAACATGTCCTGAGGTTCCTGAGAGGTCCAGATGTTCTTGTGTGACTTTGCCTATTTCCAGTTGCTAATGCAGCACAGTGATTAGGATTCTGGAATTTGGATCCTGCTTTTGCTCTTTTCTGTGTGTCCCAGGACAATGTATTTAACCTCTCTGAATGTTGCTTCCCTCATCTGTGAAATGGACCCTAGCAATGTTGAGTGTCATCAGGGGTTATCGTGAGAGTTCAAAGGTGCCCAGCACAATGCCTGGCCCCAGTGGCCATTCATGACAGGTAGCAATTGACATCACTTCCTTTAGGTCATTCAGACCTGATCATAACAACTAAAATCATGGCCCTCATACACACTCACCTCCTAGCCCCTTTCCTCAACATTCTATATACAGCCCATTCTATTTGTGCACCCTTTTCCTTATCTCTGTCAGATAATACAATGAGAGCTCCATTATAGTAAGATTTTTATCTCTTTGTTTAGACTAGAAAAATCCCTGGCATTTAGTAGGTGTTCAGGGAACTTTTCTTTAATGATGAATGAATGCATTGGCCCATGAGGAATGAATGAATTGGCCCATGAGGATGTGGACAGACAGCACAATGGAGCACCATTCCTGCCATGAGGCTGGGTAGACAGACAGATGGTCAGATCGTCCCATTCTTGGAGGTCTACACGCACATGAGGTAATGATGAGATACTGCCTGAGATGACTCACTACTTGCCTTACGAAGTCCAGTGAGATGATGGAAGGAAGAAACAGAGGAAGTAGGACAAACAGAGGTCTCTCTCTCTCTTTTTAAATTAATCTTCACCTGAGAATATTTTCCATTGATTTTTTTGAGAGGGGAAGAGAGGGAGAGACACAGAGGAAGAGAAACATCAATGTGAGAGAGACACATCGATTGGTTGCCTCCTGCATGTGCCCCAACCAGGACCAGGGATTGAACCTGCAACCAAGGTACATGCCCTTGACTGGGATTGAACCTGGAACCCTTCAGTCTGCAGACTGATGCTTTATCCACTGAACAAAACCGGCTAGGGCAAACAGAGGTCTTCTTTAGCACCACCTGGACATGTCAGTGCCTGCTCCAGAACTCGGTTTCTCCCAGAACACGGTCCCTGTCTGCAGACTTGTGTGTAGGGAGAATAAGGCACCACCTATGTTCTGCAGCTCCAAGGCCTATGGCAAGTCCCTTTCCTCCTCTCAAATTCTTTCCCAAACACTGAAGGGGTTGCCACAGTGACCTTTTAACCTAAAGTTTGGATATCTGTCAAAATGCAAGGGTCTTTTAGCAACGTCAACAATTTCACTTTTTGGAGTGAGTGCGGGATCTAATATGCCTGTCTTTTGGAATAAGGGTTAGCAAGGGCACTAGGCTCAGGAAAAAGGGGAGGATGAAAGAGAGAAGCATTAGGTGAGGTATGACAAACAGCCAATTTTCTTATTTTGCCCAAGGCTTGCCTTGCCCTCTAGCACCTGTGAGCAAATATCCTCAAATATACAGCAGCTTTTAATTCTGTAGTAGTTGAACAACTGTTTGAGAAACCATTTTCAGTAAAACCCTAAAAGGTGGCAATTTTGCAATGTTTGCACATTTACTTAATCCAAGGGAGACAAAATGTTGGTTGATGTTGCTTTGGGACCCTGAGAGTAACCAGAGGCAAGATGCCTTTTATATTGCAAAAATGGCCAGTCCTTGAAGATGAGGAATAGTATGACAACGAAGAATGAGACAATCCTTTTGGAAAAGCTTAGTTTGGCCTCTGGATTTACCATTACTTTTGGAGAAAGAGAGCTATGTTCCATGGTTCAAGAAATGATAAAGATGGAATCGGTAGCCCACGTTTATGAGGAAGAAAAATTATAAAGCGTCAAACCAATAGGAAAATGTACTCAAGAAAATAAATTGCAAGCCTGGCCTGGAGTTGGCACATATTCTGTTTCACCCATCAAGCTATAAGTTTCCACAGCCAGCCAATAATTGCTCAGAAAAAAGATCTTTAGCACCAGGAAATAGCTTCAGGATGGTCAGTTACTTCTGCATACCAGGGCTCACACTTGTGTCCCATGTTTTAGAAAGGTTTCTATCTAAACTGTTTTAAATCAAAAAGGTTTTATGTCTCAAAGGATTAACTCTTGTTTTCATCCATGCCAGATTACAGTGTGTCTATATGCACATATTTATATATATGAATATTTTACTTCTGTCTTCACTTAATTATTTATTCAATATTTCAAAAATCCTCATTAGATGCTTGCAGCACATCAGTATGTCTCTATGAAGGAGGGAACCCACATTTAGATGTATAATGATCCCTTGGCTTCATAGTCCTATCTGACACAAATACATATGGGTGTGCACCTGTGGCCTTTATGCACCCTCTATATCAGCGGTTCTCAACCTGTGGGTCGCGACCCCTTTGGCAGTCGAATGACCCTTTCACAGGGGTCGCCTAAGACCATCCTGCATATCAGATATTTACATTACAATTCATAACAGTAGCAACATTACAGTTATGAAGTAGCAACGAAAATAATTTTATGGTTGGGTCACAACATGAGCAACTGTATTTAAAGGGCCAGAAGGTTGAGAACCGCTGCTCTATATTCTTAGATCGTGATGAAGAAATTTGTGATTTGTACCTCTTCTCCATGCAAGTGCCAAGATGCTCTTCTTTCTAGCTAGCATCTGGAATGAGAAACATGGGTGGAATTTCTATTTTTTCATGTTCTCTTAAGAAGAGATAGTGGGAATGAAGAGTTTAGGATTCTGTACCTCAATCCATAAACATTTTCAACCCCAGGTACTCCTAGCCTCGGGGCATTGAGGGGACTGGCCAGAGTGGCCACAGATGTCAGGAGAGAATGGAAGAAGCTCTCAAATAATTATAACTGCTCTTGTTGTCAAGCACTAAGGAGTAAAACTGTTCCCCTCTGTGATAGAGTAAGGCCTCATTTCAGATTCACAGTTTTCTTCAAGATATGAACAAGGTGAGCTTTAGAAGATACAGGACTTTTTCCTCCTCCAAACTTTTCCAAGCTGCATACTACCTTTAAAAATCAGGTCAAGAATGACCTTCATGCCCTGACTGGTTTGGCTCAGTGGATAAAGTGTCAGCCTGCGCACTGAAGGGTCCCAGGTTCAATTCCGGTCAAGGGCATGTACCTTGGTTGCAGGCACATCTCCAGTAGGAGGTGTGCAGGAGGCAGCTGATTGATGTTTCTCTCTCATCGATATTTCTAACTCTCTATTCCTCTCTGTAAAAATCAATAAATATATATATATATATATATTAAAAAATGACCTTTGCATAGAACTTGACCTCAAGAATTGATCTACTTTTCAGTTCCTCCTTTGGACACACTCTGTACCAATTTTCATGCATTTTCTACAAGTAGCTGCAGATTGTTTTCCAGCTACCTCATGTGTAAATGTTATCTCATGTGTGAATCAGTTTCCTTAGGGCAATGAATCCTTCCCAGTTATTGACTGTCATAATAATTCATACATCTTTTTACATTTAAAAACACATGGTGTGAATAACAGATGGTATTTGTGTCCTGTACCCAAATACCATCTCTTCCGACTTGTCCTGAGGATACCTGAGATTTCTGCTACCACGCACTAAGAGGTTTTTGATCCAAGGCATTGATCTTTATTGGGAGAGATAAAACAATTGTACACTGATATATTCACTCAGTTTTTAACTCAAAGATTTCTCCTGTGCCCTTACTCTGTATAAGGCATACTGCTGGGTAAAGGTGAATGGGTGTGTGTGTGGGCAAAGTGGAATTGGAGATTGCCTTTGCTTTCCAGGAGCGCGGTAGTCATCACTCACTCTCACCACTTACTTGTTCTGCTCACCTTGGGAGTGAGGAGGCACTGGTAGGATTGCATTGGCTGCCTCCTGGTGCCGGAAGCAGGGCAGATGACTAGTTTGCTAATGACTACTTTGCTAATGACTAGTGGCAAGAAGTTGCGTGTGTTACTTCCAGGCTGGAGCATACATGTGCTGGTGTGAGAGCCTCCAGAGCTCTCTCTCTTTTTTTATGCATGGTGACCAGCAGAGAATGAGATGGTGACTGCTCCATTAGCCTGGCCCCTAAGTGACTGCCATGAGCAGAGTCCCTCAGCTGGTGGACAAGGAGCATGAGTGAGACAAAAGCCTTTACTGTTTAAAACCTTTGAGATCAGGGGGTTATTTGATGCTACAGTACAGTCTAGCCCAGCTGTGGGCCCGTTTGAAATGAATAAAACTAAAAAAAAAAGAAGACCGTACCCTTTTATATAATGATGTTTACTTTGAATTTATATTAGTTCACACAAACACTCCATCCATGCTTTTGTTCCGGCCCTCCGGTCCAGTTTAAGAACCCATTGTGGCCCTTGAGTCAAAAAGTTTGCCCACCCCTGGTAGCCTATTTTGACTGATGCAGGGTGCTTATCCTTGTAATGTAGGAACAAGGCTTGGGCATCAATAACTGCTATAAAGGAGAAAGTTGTAAGGTAGACATAGCAAAATTCTTATGGAGAGAGATTCCTCAAGGTTTAGAGTATCCGTGAGCACCCAATAGAAGAAATGGCAACTGGGCTGGGACCACTTTAGAGAAAAAGAGTAATTCAGACAAGAGCATTCCTGAAATAGTTTGAACCCAGGTCTGGAGGGGGAGTTAACATTCATAGGATGTTCATAGTGAATAATTCAGGCTGAATCATAATTATGCTAATAATAAGTTGCTATTTACTGCATGTGCTCACCATGTGTCTGGTTATGTGCTAAGTGGTTTGCATGTATTATTGCCATCAACGTCCACAGTGTCCCTGGGAGGTAGGCACTGTCACCATCCCAATTCTACAGCTGAGGAAACCAAAGCTTCAGGCAGTCATGTAACATGCTCAAGTTCCCACAGCCAGTGGGTATCACTACAGAGGCTCAAATCCCAGCCTGACCCCAGCATCCATGTGATATTCTGCTTCTGAAAAGCATCTTAGCAGTTGTTGAATGAAGGGGGAGTCTAGAGTTATGTGTTAGCAAGACTTATCTGTTTATGCAGCTGTGCCCACTGCCACTGAGCAGGAAGCAAGATTTTTCAGAAGGGACCCAGCGAGGTAAGGTCTAATGGAGAAGATGGGTGCAGAGGCAATGCTTGGGTCCACTGAGGGCGCTGTGTGCCTTCAGACCACAATGTTGTGATTGGCCCCTGGTTTCCCAAGACCCTCCTAAGGTCTCAATTCTAGAAAACACTGAAAGAAACAGCTCTAATTCCAGGTGTCAAGAAAGCTGACTTCTTTGTCACCAATCCTCATTCTGTCCTGGCCCACCCTTCAGTTTTAATACTATCTTCCATCCCATCTATTGGGTTTGAGATATGAAATTTCCATGAGACATTTGACTCTTTGGTTTGGTGAGAAGTAAAAGCTGGTGAGAAGTCGTTTCCAGCTGCAATTTTTGAACCAACTTCAGCTTGACAGATGTAACTTCTCACGTGGGCTTTGTCATTTGCCCCAGAATAACCCACCACCATCACTTTGGCCTCCCCCATTTGGTTTAAGCTCTTCCCTCTGCTGATTTGATCATCCTTTGTCTGTGCAGCTCTCAACTCTGCACCTCCCCTTTCTTGGCCAACCAATCTCCTCTCTTTCAAATACACCCTGAGCTCCTTGAGAGAAAGCACTGTGTCTTCTGCCTCACCCACAGCATGCAGGGAAGCCTCGGCTGCCTCTAGTCTATTTATTTCCATATTTTCTGAAGCCATTGACTGACCTATATTCTTCCTCTTACTTTTCTGTATAACCGCTAGAACACCTTAACATCTGTTCTACCTCATTTGAACCTCTATTCCTTCAGAGCCATTTACTTTGAAAGCTTTTAAGTCAATCCTGGGTTCAAATTATGGCTCCGTAATTTTCTAGCTAAAATATCTTAGGTGAGCCAGGCCAATGTGTCCAGTAGTTGAATGTCTACTCATGAACCAGGAGGTCACGGTTCAATTCCCAGTCAGGGCACATGCCCAGGTTGCTGGCTCGATCCCCAATAGGGGGAGTGCAGGAGGCAGCCAATCAATGATTCCCTCTCATCATTGATGTTTTTCTCTCTCTCTCCCTCTCCCTTCCTCTCTCTCTAAAATCAATTAAAACATTAAATATTTTAGGCAAGTGCTTTAAAGTGTCTGCACCTCAGTTTTCTCATCTGAAAAATGGGAAAATAGTGATAACCATGTAGTATGATATATAAAGCATCCAGCACCTGGCACATATTAGATACTCTATGGGTTTTTAAAATTTCCCACTTTCTCTCTATTCCATTTTCAAGCCTCACTGGAAAAAATCTGGTTCTTTGTCATCTACTCAATCTACTTCCCTGTGATCTTGTGTGAATTTATTTTTGGTGTGGGTGTGTGTGTGTGTGTGAGTTTCTTTTTTGGTTGTTTTTGTGTGTTTAAACCCAGTGTCTCTGCACCCTGCAAGGAGGGTTGGGATGCATTTTTTAGGAAGGTTATGACCCAAAGGCAAACAGCTTGTCTCAGAGCCAGCAGCCCAGCTCCAGCAGTTCAGCCCCATGATTCCTGCACACTCGGAAGCTTATCAAGTTGCAGGGAATTTGGTAGCACTAATCAAACATTTGCTGTGCACCACCTGGAACTGGTGTGTACTTTAAGATAATGTCTGGCTTCAGATTGGATGCTGGTGATTAGAGCAGTAAATTAGCCCCATGTCGTGGTTGCAGGTTTTCTTGGCCCACTTAGCACGTCGGAGCAGATTTCAGTGTGCAGATGTTTTTCAGCTTCCCTTTTCATCTCCAAGGAGAACAATTACAATATCCTGATGTTCCCTTGCTGTCCAATTATTCCCATTTTGCTTCTGTGTTTTGGCTTATCAATAACAAAAGGCAGGTGAACCTTGAAAGCCCCCTGGTCACCTTCGCTTGAAGGTGCCATCATGCTAGTAACATGTGGTTTTCAGCTGAGTGAGAGAGCTCTGTTAAGATCTCAGTCATAGGGGAGCTTTCACATAATTGAAGGCTACTGGCCATTTGGGTGTATACTCACATGTCCATATCCCCCAAATACACACATGTGCATACCCTCTGGGTCCTCAGTTTCCTTGTGGTCTTCCACTTGAACATGAAATGCAAGACGGGGCAGTGGTTGGGCAGCTGGGAGGCAGACAGAGTACCTTATGGGGGCAGTTGGCTACATACCACCCAGCAGAGGGCAGCAATGCCTAACAGTCAATCTGAAATCTATCCCTTTATTTACAGACAGGCCAAGGCAGGTTGGGGGTGTCTTTGGGGCATCCTCTGTAGCCCCAAGCAAGTGGGGGTGTTACCTTTATGAAATCTGTGGGCTGATTTTCACTGAGGAACATAGAAAATCCTAGCGCCACGAAGCCCTTTAGAGAGCCCTGATCCAAATTCTGCACAGCAAGAGAATTTGTTCATGGATCCCCAGGCTGGTCCTGGGAGGGTCCATGCTACTCTCCACCTTGAAGGTGAAATCAACTGTTGGAGGCAGAGCCAGCATGTCATAGCTAGTCAATGCGTCTCCTCAAGCTCTTACTCCTCCTTTTAGTGCAGTGGGGTTAGGTCCCAATGGTTTTAAGAAAAAGTACAAAGGTTTCTAGTGTCAGCTCTCTCATTTTTAACCAAGTGTAATTTACATCCAATCTCTAGTTCCTTGTGTAGTGCCTATGCTAGTATAAACTTGTGTACAAGAGCAATTGTCTTCCCCCTCTACTCAACCAAGAAACACTACTTGGCTCTCTAAACTTTTGTTCATTTTCTGGGGGTTTACCTTTGGTATTGTTCCTTCTCCTCCAATCTACCCTGCAAATGAATCTCACATTAACCTCACTGATCCTTCTCACCTTACCTCACTGTCAGGGGCTCCTTGGGGCAGAAAAAATGGGTCCAGAAGTGGAGAAAATAAAGAAGTTGGGAAAGCAGAGATTGGGGCAGCCACCTAAGGATATTTTTCAGATTGTTCTTCTATAACATCCAGGAGGGATAAGATTTAGATATTTTAACTTATGGAACAATGTGGAGCAAGATTAAACCTAGGTTGAAGGTGAAATTGGATCGAGGACATCATAAGGTTTGAAAACCTGGAGGCCCATGAAAGGAGCCCCAGGAAGTTGGGGAGGAGAGAAGGTAAGGGAGGTGGGGGTGTAACAAATACAAACCTTGCCTATATTGAAATTTTGTTTAAGATGCTCAGGACAACTGTAGGAAAGACTCTTGCACTGGCTGGACAGTCCTTTGGGTGACCCCTAAGCCATTGCTACTCAGCCTCTGGGGTTCGATGAGCTGGATGGAGTTTTGAAGTGCCTTGGCTAAAGTTGCTTCCATATGGTCACTGTGTTTTCCACCTGGAGCTGAGCTCTTTTTGTATATAGTGGCTCAGTTTCCTCTGTTTCCCATAGACAGTCTGCATAGAACTTCCAGCTGCTTCTGGGAGCTGCATGGAATTGTGGGAAAAGCAGTCTGCATGGAATTGGGAGACCTGGGTCTAGGTCCTGCTTTTCTCATTAACCCATTGTGATCTTGGACAAGTAACTTTCCCTCTCTAGTTTTTAATTTGATTTTTTTTTAAAAAATATATATTTATTGATTTTTTACAGAGAGGAAGGGAGAGGGATAGAGAGTTAGAAACATCGATGAGAGAGAAACATCGTTCAGCTGCCTCCTGCACATCCCCCACTGGGGATGTGCTCGCAACCAAGGTACATGCCCCCAACCGGAATTGAACCTGGGACCCTTAAGTCTGCAGGCCGACGTTCTATCCACTGAGCCAAACCAGCCAGGGCTTTAATTTAATTTTTATGTCAACTATAGACCCTGGAATATATCAGAGAAGGTACATGTGTAGCACAAATTAAGCCGGGCAGTCTGTGCCCACAGTATATAGTGCTAATAGGTCACGACGCTCTTTCCTACTGAACTAGACTCAGAATCCTTCTCAACACAATTTGAAACAGTCACTATAAACCAAATGGAACTTTTACTTGAGATTAAAGTTGTTTTCCATCACTGGACTAGACAATTTAAAAGTTTATTTGCAGTTCTAAACTCTTTCTATACCATATATTATGCAAGACTACCATGGTCAGAGAGCAAAGGGTATCTAGCAGCAATTTTCAAAAGAGCTATATTAGGTATAAAAAGAGACATCTAAAAATACTAGTGTCATGCAATCAATTAGAAGTATTTAAGAAGTGGCAATCAAGTGTCTAGAACTTTCTTATGTTTATATACAGACATTACACCTAAAATACAACTATTTCAGGGACTAATGACATCTGGTTTAAGCTCACTTTGACACACATGTTTCTTTCTAATAAGGCAGGGTAGGTAATCATTTAGTGTCCAAGTAGCAAAAATTGGGTGGAGAGAGTTAAGTATGTATGTGGGGAATCTGGGAAGACATAATATGGTAGGTAGGTATACTGCAGACCAAGGCATAGAGATGAACTCAAGTGTAAATGCCTGTTTTGTATGCAGTCACCTCCTATACCTTCAAGTAGAATGAAACCCCACTGTCCTTGAGACCCATTATACTAATCAATACCTGCTGCCATGTACTATCTTTACCGCAGAAGTAAAAGCTCTTTAAAAGTAGAGATTATGTTTCATTCTTTTCTATATCACCAGCATCTAACACAAGTATTACTCCCAAATGTTACTTGAATTGAGTTGAAACCACAATTTTGTCTCCAGCTAGTCTGTCCCTTAAGGCATTTGTAGTCCATATTATTAGATCCCTATAAGTACCGCGCGCTAACCGATTGCGCCACTGGAGCTCCAGTCCATATTATTAGATCCCTAAAAGCTATGCCTAAGACACACTAAGAAAAATAAAATAAAATATTGACTCAAGTGTTGAAGTCCTCAATTGGCTCAGGTCAGGATCTAGAAGCAAAGGGAATATATCAAATCCAGTCTTGTGTCTTTGTGGCTTATGCAGTTTGGGATGACTGTGGTCAAGAGACCACAGGAAACTAAACTCAGGAGGTCTTTCCTTTCCTCATCCTTAATTTCCTCCACTATAAAATAAGAGGTTTGGTAAAAAAACATGTCTAGTGTCCTCTGAATCTAACATCCAATAATGTTTTGATTTGAAAAGTACAATTATTTTTTAACCAAATGTGTGCCAAGCTTCACTATCCACTTGAATTACGTGGAAGAGGGATTCAGGCCTGCTCAGTTCTGCTCAAAAAAGAGAGCTCTGATCCAGCTGGAGAAGGAGATAATTACGTGCCTAACAAGTGCAGAAAGCTGGTTGGCTTTGTCTGTGGAGAGAGGTTTATCAGAAGAGTTCAAGAGCAGCTTCCTCAGAGGACTCAAGCTAGGAAGCTAAAGGTAAGATTTTTCTTCTGAGAGGTGATGACCTAATGGGGCCTCAGAAAACTCAAGAACATCTACAGGTCATAGATCCTGGAAGCCAGAGCTGGGCAAGGCAGCTTTATATTCATCAAACAACTATAGAGTTGACAAGGCATTTTTATAAATGTTACCACTTTTGATCCCTGGCTTTAGTGCTGAGAGTTATTATTTCTGTTTTCTAGATGAGATCCAAAGAGGTTTACAATAGTTAAATTAATTTTGAGAGAGAAAAAAAGAGCAGCCCATGACATCTGAAAGCTGGCCTACCACTCACAGTTAGGTCATGTTATTCTCATGTTGAACATAAAAAAAAATACTAGCCTCAGACAAAGTTACCCTGAGACCAGGATAAATGAGACAAAGCAAGACTACTTCATAATTTTCTCTAATCATAGACAAAAACCAGGCTACCATACCACTCACAAATACAAAACAATTCCCCCTTGGGTAACATGAGTGACTACTTTATCAGTTATAGATTTATTCTCATTCTCACTACAGAGAAGATTTACTAAGATACCCAATCATAGATTTTTCTCCACTTTCTGATAGTATACAAACTAGAGCACACCTTTATTTCCTTAACTCTATTATAAATCACCCAACCAAAGCCCCAATTCTAGAATAGGTTCTTTCTAATATCCTATTACTGAGATGACCCATGGTCACTCATGGTGTGCATTCTTCCTTGCTGCAAAGAGTAATAAACCCAACATGTTCAACTATAGATATGTTCCTGGTTTTGCAGGATACTGACAATATTGACAATTTCTATAAGGTTAAATGGGTTGCCATGGCCAGAGAGTTAGCAAGGGCTGGTATTGTAGCATCTATCCCCTTGTTCTTTCCAGGGCACTACAATACTGAACAAGGCTAACCCCCATTACCATCATAGGAGAGAGGCTCAGAGAGTGTAGAGGCAGCCACTGGGAAATCATTGCAAGGCACTGGGGTTTAAAAAGAATGAATCATCTTAATAATTTCTATTTGAATATCTATTTCTTATTTGAGCCTTATATTACTCTAGTGAGGAAGGTAGAATAGGCATTACTATGCCATTTGGCAGGTGAGATGGAAAATGACTTACATATGGTCTTTAGTTAGTTTGTGGAGAGCTCCTTTCCTACAAATCTAGGCATAAAATGGAGTACATGCATAACATTCTTTTTGGCCATGGTCAAGTCCTGTGATAACTGCAAAATTAGAAGATGGGAAACTTGATGGGGAGAAATTTACTTAAAAAGGGCATAAAGTTTACATATTTATGCATTTTGTGTGGGCAAATGATAAAGCTTTGATAAAAAGTTGTGTGCCCTTAGGCCTCATTAAGAGATGGGGCTTGCATTGTAGAAGGGAACAGTTAAGATAGATCAGGTCTGGCAATCACATTTTAGAGGATCACTGGGTACTTGTGGCACATTCAGAGGAAGGTAATGATTATGAAGAGAGGCTTTGGAACCAGGTCATAGGAAGTCTGGTCTAGGGAATGGGGACAGGGCAGTGAGCCTGGAGAATAGGTCACATGTTTGAAACATGGTAACTGTCATCAAACATAGGAAAGGCCATCACATAGAAGAGAAAATAGACTTTCACTCTGTTACTTTGGAGGCAGAAGTAGGACCAGTGGGTGGAATTTATAAGAAGCCAGCTTTTGGCTCAGTATAGAAGTTGTCTTTTTAACACAGAGAACTGTCCAACAATATAGATGTCAGTGAGTTTACTATTCCTGAGGTCATTGAAATAGAGCCTGGAGGACATTTGTTAAAGACGCTTGAGAGCCTTCCTGTACAAGGTGGGAGTTTGTGACATCTATGGTTGTCCCATCTCTAACATGCCATCTGGGTTGTTCCAGACACTGTGCTAGATTTGAGGTGGGAGTGAGGGTAGTGAGGGAAATTCAAGGATTAATAACATGTGGTCACCTTTCTTTCTTGTGTTTTTTTGTTTGTTTGGGTTTTTTTTGTTGTTGTTTTTGATCATTCACTACCTTGGTTTTAATTTAATTATCTCTCTGGCCAGGTATCATCTCCTCATTAGATTCATTCAGTAAAAACTACTGTAAACTTTTGTTTTCCAGGTGTTCTATGAATAATGTTGGTAAATAAAACAAACATGGACCCTCTTCTCATAGAGTTCCATTAAGGTCTTAAACTTTCAAACAGGAACCGTACCTTCCAAAGAGCACTAGTAAAATGTTGGCCAATAAATGTGTTTGCATATGTAGGGATAAATTAATCCAAAACACTTTCTACTAAATCACCTGCCCCTATCATGTTATCTTAGAATTTGAAAGGAAAAACTATTTCCAGAAGTCTTTGAAATCAGTTTTCACTAGAGATAGGAGATAGCAGCCCAAGTTCAATTCTAAATGTTAACTGTACTATAGCTCACAGATTTGTCTCAAGAAGTAGTTCTCCAAAGATTTTACTCTGTAGATAAGGAATAAAGGGAGCAGTCTTCAGACCTCTTTACCAGTAATTCAATTAAGTTCAATTCAATCCAATTCAATTCATTTCTTAATGGGGGCCTTTGAGGCACTGTGCTAAATACTCAGAGACTTCAAGAACAAGTAAGACTTAGCTCCTAGCCTTAGGAGCTCATGGTCTAGTTTGGAGCCACAGGAAACAGAGATAGAGATTACACTGATTTCTGGGTTCAAGAAAAAAAGGCAATTTCACGGGAATTTTGAAGGATATGTAATTTTTTTTTGGTAATTGTGGGGGGTGAGATCTTCTAGAAAGGCAGATGAGCTTGAGAAAGCCACCAAGATTAGAATTTATGGGATACCTTTGTAAAGCAGTCAAGATCCCTATAACTGGAGGTTGAATAGGTACTGGTAGGAGGTAAAGCTGGAAAACGGGGCCATAGAAGACAGAGGCTAGGATGCCCGGACCAAGGGTTTATTTTAAATTGAGATCATTAGAGCCATAGCATAGAGCAGGTGTGCCTGACAGTTTCATATGGATTGGGAGTGAGAGTAACAAGGCAGGTGTCTAAGACTAGAGATTATCCAAACAAACAGGTGGGCATGTGAAATGAACCGAAGATGAGTCTGAGGTGCCAAGGAGAGAGAATTTACAGGTGTAAGTTTTGGAATAAATGTGGCTGGGAAGGAGACAGGGGAAGGGAAGAATAGAGGTGGGGCAAAGAGCTAGGTTAAGAGCAAATATGAAAGGCTGGTTTTAGACACTGGTTTTGAGATGTTGCTAGGATTCCAGGCTGAGAGTTTAGTTGGCAGTTGGAAGCCAGTGTCCAAAGCTTGGCATAGGGGTTATGTTTAGTATTAGGAATTCACAAGCCACCTGGGTGGAATGCAATGTTATGAAAAGATGTAACCATCAAGGGATGGAGGGTAGGGATGCTCAGGTTTGGGGGGATATCTGTGTTTAGGGAGGAAGAGAGGCAGTAAAAAAAGACAGAGAGTGAGGTCTATGATGAAAAAGTCACTGTTGAGTGGACCACAGAAACCAGAGAAGACACTTCCAGAGAGGTAGACTGGTGGTCAATAGAGCTAATAGTGCCAGAGGTCGAGGGGGGCCAGGAATAAGAAATAGCTTTGGAGTTTGGCAATTACAGATGTTTGGAGGCCTTTGCAAAGGGTCTCAGCACATGGTTGAAGAAGCAGGCAGGTGGCGTGGGGCTGTTAGAGCAGCAGAAGCAGGGATATAAGTCACATTTCAAAGGGGTTAGGAGGTGAAGGGACATTTTGAGAGGAAACCATGGGTGAAAAAATGTTTTATTAAGATAGAACTACAAAGACCTATTTTTAGGAAGAAGTGGGTATAAAGTGAGAGGCTAAAGAAAGAACAAGTGTAAAGAACCCAAATCTACTTGTAAATGTCTCATTGAATTGATGACCAGAAATCAGGATCCGGAGCTCCTGAAGTTGCTATTCCTCTTCTGCAGATAAGGGCTTAAATGCCAACCCCAAAGTCATGCCAAGGCTCATGTAGTCATCTCTTCTTGGAATGCTCCCACCATGTGCCCACCCACCCACCCACCCACCACATGCCATTGAGAATGTCTTTAAATGCTCTACCTGGCAGTGATCTGTCTTTTCTCCGAACCTCTACTGTGTAAACTAAAACCAATCAGTTTAGCCTGAAATGATTTTCTTTACTGAATGTTTGTCTTTCCAACTAGACTCATGAGGGCCAGGAGCAGGTTTCATACTTCCCTTGATTCTCAGCAACGCTTAGCAGGATTTGAGCACACAGCAGGTGCTCAATAATATCTTAGAGTCATAGAATTAAGTTGAGAAAGTCCAAGTACCTCATTTTCCTGATGTGGAAATTGAAGTCTGGAGAGGTTTTTATGACTTAATTTACTCATCTGTCATTTGTCAAACACTTGCTGAGTGTTTATTAGTGGCAGTCATTGTGCAAGGTGCTCAGGACTTCAGGAGACAATGAGATTCCCAATCCAGCCTGGAGGAGAGACATGCGAACAGCACAGTAAAATAGAAGTTGTGTGAAGTAAAATGGTGCTCTGTAGAAGCTGCAGCAGGAGGAGAGGCTGTTAATTAAATTGAAGAAATGAGATCAAGTCCAGTGAAAGGACCAGAGAGGGGGAAATATTTTCCCTGTGCCTTAAAGAAAGGTCAAGAACTTAGGACTCGATAGTATTCATGCCAGGATGTAGCCCAAACCTCCCAGACCGACACTGTTCCTCTTCCAACATGGAGTGGTTCATTGTCCCCAATCACAGTGTTTTACCCTTCCTTGGCCAGTAGGAATGTGGACACGCACTACTGTTTGTTAGCTATTTGGTGACAGAAAGAGCCACTACTGCCTCTAGGGAAAGGGAAGAGCATAATGGAAATGGTGAGGCTGCCGAAGATTGGCTGGAGAGCATGGGATAAAAGAAAGGGGTTAAAAAATGTGGTCATTTGCTCACAGAGACTGTCCTGCTCACATCGCTGGTGGTTCAGTAGTATTACCTATGCAAATCTGAGTGTTTATTTATTTGCGCGTGTGTGTGTGTATGTGTGTGTGTGAGAGTGTGTGAGTGTGTGTGAGTGTGTGTGTGTGTGAGTGAGTGTGTGTGTGTGAGTGAGTGTGTGTGTGTGTGTGTGTGAGTGAGTGTGCGTGTGTGTGTGAGTGTGTGTGTGTGTGTGTGTGTGAGTGAGTGTGTGTGTGTGTGTTCAAGAGTATCTCTACAACAGCAGAGGGGCTCAGCCCAACCCGGGGGATGTATCTTCTGGTTAACACCAATGGCCACCTTGTTTGGGACTGGACACTTTTGTCTGAGTCCCCCAACTGTCTGTCCTGCAGTCCTAGAAGCTGGTTCTCTAGGTTAGAATTCCAGGTCAGCAAGAGTTTAGTCAAGGGAGGAGGAAGGCAGGTGATGGAGATCTAGAAACAATTCCACGTGGAAGGCTGTATTTTATAGCAGCAGACACCTGATCAGCAGGAGAGACATGTGTTGGCATATTGGGGAGGGCTGAGGATGGGGGACTGCCAATGGCTGGTGACCTTGGGTCAGTCACTAAGAGCATGGGAACCCGAGTCCTCATGCCTCTCTGGACTTGATGCCTCATCCTTAATGTGAGAGGTGGGTAGGGGGAGGGACTAAACAGGCTCTGAGATCCCTTCCAACTCAAGTGGTCTCCAGATTTCTAATTGGAACCCCAAGAAGACAGCAGCTTGTCAATCTCTCTTCTCACCTCAAGAGGAGTTAGAAAATATTTGGCTCTGACTCTTGAGCAGGGGAAGTGGCTGCCCACAGACATCAGAGTGGAGATATTAATAGATTATTCCAAATGTTATATTTGCATAGATGCACCACTCATTATGCAGATTGCCAATTATGAACTATTTGTTCTTTCTTCCAGGGGGAGAAGTTGTTTATTTGCAAACTGCATGAGGGTGTCTTTGAGCAGCATGGAGACAAGGCCCTCGCTCAGGAGCTCTCTGAGATACCAGCAATTTACAAGGTTCTTAAAGAGCCAGTTGAAAGTCATCAGTGAATACTGGGTAGTGAGGTGATGAGAAGAACAGCAACAAGATTTTAAGGTAAGTACTGAAATGAGAAGTCTTGAGATTAGAGTGATTAAATGTCTAATGTGAAAGAAAAATAGTTTTGCTCTAAGTTAGGCACAATCCAAAATGTGCTCAGTTCGTTTCAGTCCACAGAGGTTCTGGCTGAGTCATGCAAGGAAGATCAGGTCCCTTTCTGGCAATTCAAAAACACACCACTTATTGAGCACTATTATGTAGGGGCACTGTCTTAAGTCCTTTACTTAAGTTATCTCATTTAACCTCATAGCTACTAGGACACACGGAAGTTTAGAGACTTTCTACATGCTCTCTTGCTGAATGGGTATTTGATCACAGGCTGTCTGATCCCAGTGCCTGTGCACTTAACCCTGCACTCTACTCTTCCTCAGGCACTTAATGCTTTAACCACGGGCCATTTTTCTCAGGGCTGTATATAAACACAAGGCTGGGTTCTGAGGGCGTGTAGAAACAGGAGCATCTGATATAGTGCCCCCAATTGTCCTCTATTAGACTCCAGTGTTCCACTTAAGCCTCTAAATCTGAGAATTGCCTGAAGTTGGCTCCAGAGGGAGCATGAAGGTGATTAATGAGTTTTTAAGAGAGGAAATGAGGGAGGGATGTAAGAACCGTTTGTAATGAAGGAAAAGAGGAGGCTGAGACAGTAGTGGGACAATGACTGCAGCTAGTGTTAGAAAGGATAAAATCATAGACTCTTGGAAGCAGAAAGAAGCTTGGAAGTCAGCTCATTTAACGTCATACTCAATGTGAAACTAGAGAGCCTTGAGCTGAATAATCTAAATGTATGAAGATGATGGGGAAGGTTGTTTTCTCTCCATAACAGGTCAGGGCAAAAGGAAATCAATTAATAAGTCTTCATGGACTATATGTATATGTGCCCAGGCCTGGGTAGGATATCATAGAGACATACAAAGAACAGAGCCCTGTTCTGAGGGAGGAGCTGGTCTAGTTGGGCTTCAGGACTACAAGATGAGAGAGCCTCTGAAAGATGTCTACAAGTGACCGCAGTGTGGTCTGTGCTGCCCAATCTGCTAGCCACTAGCCATGTGTGTCTGAAGTGTGTTTAATCTAAGTTGTGCTATCAATTTAAACTACATACTGAATTTCAAAGACTTAGTATGAAAAAAAGGATGTTAAATACAGGGTGGGGCAAAAGTAAGCTTACAGTTGTGAGTATGCAAAACAGAGTTTAGTCTTGTATTGTTATTTATTAATTATTGTATTATTTTCCATATACAATGGAAAACCTACTGAACAACTGAAAACCTACTTTTGCCCCACTCTGTATATATTTCTCATTTATAGTGATTATAGCTGAAATACTATTACATACATATGAGAGTCAATAAATGACCATATTAAAATTAATAAGTTTATCTTTTTCTGTGTTTTAAAATGTGGGTACTAGAAGATTTAAAACGATAGGGGGCTCCCATTATATTTCTCTCAGGTAGTGCTGGTCTAGGTTAGATCCTGGCTGCCTAATGTGCCATCCATGGACCATTACCAATGCATCACCTGGGCGTTTGGCAGACATGGAGGCCCCTCTGAATCAGAATTTACATGTTACTATGATCCACACTAAAGTTTGAGAAGCACTAGTATTCCATGTCTCCTTTGTGGGCTGGTCTTTTCTAGTCTTCACTCTTGATGTCAGCTCTGACCCTAACTACCTGAATGATCTCTGATACTAACTACCCAAATGACCTCTGACACTAACTACCTGAATGACCTTAGGTTTCCCATCTATAACAAAAGGGCATTTCACTAGATGCCCTTCGAGTCATCTCTAGCCTTATTTCGCAGGCTATGGTGCTATAATTATAATGTAGAAATTCTATTATCTGGTAGAAGAAGTAATCATAAGATTTAATTTTACTATCATATTATTCAAACCATTAAAACATTTAATTTAGAATCTCTAGTTCCTGATCCAGGTCTTACCTAAGAAGGTAATACCTTTCCAATTCTTCTCAAGAACATTTGCATTTGTTAATTCTGTACCAGATAGCCATGTCCCATGTCATTTTGAAAACTTCATTCCAGCATTTATATTCATCAATGAATTTACTTGGGAACAAGCAGTGGAGAGTTTAGTATTTGGGAAATATTCACTGAGTAAAGGAAATGGTCAGACACAAAGCCATTGATCATTGACAATACGCTTTTTTAATATCTCTGGGCCAGATCTGCAACATGGGCATTCATCAATTCTTCCTCAGTAGACAGTTAGCAAACATTAAAGGAAGCAGAAAAGCAGAGCATTTCAAGTCATAAGGACTACGGTTTGTATCCAGGCTCCATAATTTATGTAATTACAGATAAGTAATTTTACCTAGCTAAGCTTCAGTTTATTTCTCTGCAAAAAGCATTAGGTAAATGTCATTGTTCATTTACTCAATAGATTGTATGAGGATTAAATTAGTGTAGCATGGTGATAGGGAACGATAAATATGAGCTATTATTATTTTTATTATTAATGTTATTATTTGAGACCAATATAATGTGGGATTAGGTATTATGAGGGTGAAAAGAATCAGAGGGCAGAGTCTACTAATTGTAGCTAAATTCCACATGAAGGATGGTCTTTGAAGTATAATAGGTTTGATGAGAAGTGGTTGGATCCTAGGTAGAAAAAATACCTGACCTAAGGATTATGAAAGGCCCAGGCACATTTGGAGAATGGCAGATAGTACAGTTTGGTGAGCAGAAAGGGATAGTGGGGATTATGGTTGAAAAGACAGTTTCTTTGGCTGTGGAAACTGGGGCAGAAGAATTATTTTGGGACTACAGGTTTAAACTTTTTTTGTTGCTGTTAATCCTCACCTGAGGATATTTTTCCATTGGTTTTTAGAGAGAGTGTAAGGGGGAGGAAGAGGCACAGAGAGAGAAACATCAATGTGAGAGAGACACATCGATTTGTTGCCTCCCGCATGCACCCTGACCAAGGCCTGGGATTGAGCCTCCAACCAAGGTACGTGCCCTTGACTAGAATCAAACCTGGGACCCTTCAATCCATGGGCTGATGCTCTATCCACTGAGCCAAACTGGCTAGGGCAACATTTTTTATTAACATTAAGAAAATGAGTGTCTACACTGCCACACCAGGGTGAAGAGTCCCTATACCTTTGTTGTTTTGCTTAAGGAACAAGATATTATCCTAACAGCCCCATCCCATCCCTCTGGCCTGTCTTTCCCCAACCAAGCCACTGGCAATCAGATATCACTCCCACGCTAACACGTCCCCGAGACTCATTTCATGCTATTTCTTCATGGGGTCATCTGGGCTGACAATGCAAAGAGCCTTTTCCCACATAATTGAAAGGAATTTCTGATTATGCGCAGGATGTCAGCCACGATGAGGTCTTGGACTGTTTCCAACCCCAGCCGCTCCTGATGACAGAGTCCCAGTCTCCCTCTCCTTCCCCTTCCTGGCATTCTCCCTGTGAACTTTCTGCTCCCTTCTGGGAGTGATTTCTCAAGATAACATGCTGTTTCCAAGCTCCCCTCTCTCCAGCCAGATTGATGGGTCCCACGTGAAGTGCACTCTTTTGGGGGCCCTGCTCATAAGCACTGCTATTGCACAGACCTGCACACATTTCATCGGTAGTTACCCTGTTGTTTCCATATCTGGAACCCCGCGCCTAACAGGAAAAGGTTGAGTGAACACACATATATTTTGGGCCTTTCTTTAGAAAAGTTCTTTTGAATATGCAGAACAAAGTGAGGGCTGCATTTATCTCTGACCTTTTCTGGCTCTTTTCTTGCATCTGTTAAGGGAAAAACAGGTCTCTGAGCTCACCCACCTCCTCTCCCATGGAGCAAGTGATGGAGTTGCCTGGATTCACTTCCTTGCCAGCTCTGTCCTCCGGCCTGCCTGAATCTTTCCCTATGGCTGATTCTCCTAGGTGTTTCCAGGGGATTCCAGCAAAAACAAAACAGGGCCCTTGGGGGATGGTTGAGGTAGGGGCTAAAAATTCAGGACCTTGGGTTCCTCCTGTGTGTTCAGTCTTTAAATCCCTTTTTCATGAAGTAATTCATCCCATGTGTTTCCTACCAGAGTACCCTCTGATATGGGAAAAGACTTGATTCCAGGAATGGGGCAGGGAAAGATGATGAAAGCATCAATTCACTCCCTTCGTGTTGACCAGAGAAGATGGCTTTGCCTAGACTAGAGCCTCAACATTACTCAGCCCATAGAATTTAATCAAGGATCTGGTGTGGTTCCTGGGTGTCTCTGGTGGGGGTGGGGAGGGTGGGATGTGGGAGAGGGGGGATCTACCAATACATGTTTATATATATATATATATGATTTCAGAGAGGGAGAGAGAGATAGAAACATTAATGATGAGAAAGAATCATTGCCCACAACCTGGGCATGTGCCCAGACCCGGAATTGAACCTTGACCTCCTGGTCCATAGGTCCACCCTCAACCACTGAGCCAGGCTGGTAGGGCATTTTTTCTTTTTAATCTTTTTTTTTTTAAATTTTCACCCAAGGATATGTTCCCATTGATAGAGAGAGAGAGAGAGAGAGAGAGAGAGAGAGAGAGAGAGAGAGAGAAACATTGATGTAAGAAACATTGGTTGGCTCCCCTACATGCCCCAAACAGGGATTGAACATACAATCTAGGTATGTGCCCTGAACAGGAATTGAACCTTCAACCTTTTGGTGCATGGGACAACACTCCAACCAAGTGAGCCACCCGACCAGGGCCCAATACATAGTTTTTGCCATTTCTCATAACTTTCCTGGGAAACGGTTATAACATAGTAGGAAGAATTATGGATCTGTTATCAGGAATCTTAGATTTGATATGGGGTAGGCCTTTAGAGGGTTTATGCATTAGCTTTGCTTTTATTAAATGATTCTCAGAAATAGAATTACTGGGTTATAGGGCAGTTCCATGTTGTTTTTTTGAGGAAGCTCCGTATTGTTTTCCATAGTGGCTGCACTAGGCTCATTCCCACCAACAGTGTACAAGAGTTCCATTTTCTTCATATCATCACCATCACTTGTTGACTTATTGATGATAGCCATAAAGAGAAAGAATTCATGGACATGGGCAACAGTGTGGTGCTGTGAAGAGGCGGGTGGGTGGAGGTGAAAGAGGGTATATGGGGGATAAATGGTAATGAAAAATAATAAAATAAAATAAAGGGAGTAAAAGAGATTAAATGAAAGCACTAGGAGCAATGCACTAGAACAATGCTCCTATTATAAAGCATTTTCATATGTACTATATACCTAATTAAATATAAATGTAAAAATATATAAAATTAATATTAGCTTACTTTCCACTGGAAACTATTCTTCAGCCCACCCCCATCCATATACAAATCACTCACCTTGTATCCTTGGGATTTTACTATGAAATGTATGATATTTCTTTGGATTGAGCCTTACATTTCCTTTAAAGTGCAAATGTACCTGGGTTGAATATCACATTAAATTATATATGTGAATTAGTTTGAAAAAAGACTTCCTAAGTTAGAAGAGACTAAGTACCTTTGTGTTTAGTAACAGAGAGGAGTGGAAAGGTAGAAGAATACTAGAGGAGAAAGTTGGAAATTGGGTCTTCTTAATCAAAGATTGACTTGCCCCTATCTCTCTGCTCTAAGCAATCAGGCCCAATTCCTTTCTATATGGTGAGGAAGAAGAGAGGGGAAAATGGCAGTGATAGTATTTCTTTGTTTTTTTTTTCCATGTTGCCTGAGACCCATACAGAATAATTACTTTCACCTAACAGAGAAACAGCCTCTACCAGGTGGACTGGTTGCAGTCACTCAGTTCACAAACCCACATTACAACGTCCTAACAACTTAACGTGTTGCTAGCATCTTCTTGGCTGCAGATCATGGGAATTCACCATTTCCTAAGGCCTGGCATTCTACTGTTGAATGGCCACTTTACAAAAGATTTAATTTAGTTGTATGATGAATGTCTGGTATTTGTTGGCTATTAACATTATTTGAAACCTTTCAAATGTCCAATAGTATTAATTTCTCATCAGAGTGAGAGGAGCAAGAAATTAATCCAAATCAAGGCAAAATTATGAGGAATCTGAGATTTGTCTTAAGCCCCTTCCACTTACTCTTTATATCTCTCCCTTATTCACCTGGCCTTTCCTCTCTGACCTCAACAATGGAGGCCCCAAACCTTTCTGGGTTTGACATTTGCATAGTTTCATGGATTATTGAATGGAGATAATAAACCTGACTTCCCAAATGCTTAACAAGGGAAATGACATTTTAAAGTCATATGCTTTATGTGAGGGGAAATATTCTGTGGGTCCTTCCTTAAATCTTGCCATGAATGCCATCATCAACCCCACTCACATCTTAGTCTCTAACTCCTAGTGTGGCTTATACCCAGGGAAAAGCTAATAAGGAATCTAAGGAACCAAGTTTCTTAGCTCTTGTATGCAAGCTACCAATGTGAAGTTACTGAAATTGAATTGGGGAAAGATGGCCAGCTCAGCACTTTACTGGGAGAATGACCTAGGTAAGGTCACATATCACTAAAAGATCAAACCACAGGTAGACATGATGTTTCAGTCTGCTTGCTCCCTGATTGGTCAATTTGTCATTTGAAATAGGAAGATGGTAATCCTTTCCTTTTTTTAACTTTTAAAACATTTTTTTAATTAAAATTTTTAAGACAGACCGACACATGCAGCACCTCATTTGGATGTGTCTGGAGTCTTAGAAGCTTGGCTACCCCATGTTTTTCTACAAATGGACCTCAAGAGCTTGCTTGGAGGTTCTAGCAGGGGAGCAAGGCTACTCCTATACCCTTGACTGAACAACAGTCCTCTCTTCTATCAGGGAAGGTTTTCCCCTTTGACCAAGCACACATCTTTGGGAGAATGCACATGGAGCAGTGAGGGAGGAAAGGGACACTCATTTAGCCAACCAGATCCGCCACATCAACCCTGGCGATCAATGGGATGATAGATGTAGCCAAAGATGGTAATTCCTTACATGCAGATTTCATTTGTTCTTAAGGATTACAGATTCGGCTGGTTTCTGAAAATTCCCAAATCAAAAAGAAAGATATATTGTGGCAAGAGACCTTTCTTCCCATAACCTATAGGAAAACTTTGTGAAGTCTTGGTAGTTTTTCCTAAACACATAGGCCACCATGTAACCTTGGGACCTTGGTCAAGCCATTAACCCTTCCTAGGTGTTGTTTTCACTTCTGTAAAAGAAGGAGGGTAGATGATAATATCTCTCAAGTCCCTCATAGTTCTAACATTCCTCTCATTTCAAACTAGAAATCCAAAAACTACAAATCCAAACTCTTAAAAACACATACACACAACTGAAAATATCCAGTGGAGGAAATACTTTTCTTGTTGACATGCTGCTGGATCACTGGTTCCTGCCCCTCAGCCAAATGGAACTGTGATGCTGACAATTTTACTCCACTCCTCATGCACATGCAGGGGCTCAGCATGCTGTGTGGTATGAAAGGATACCAGCAAATCCCAGTCTTTGTCCTTAAACTGCTCTCCCACTGGCCAGGTACTTGGCCTGACATTCTATCTTTGCCTATAAACTCTGTTCCATTCCTAAGTACACAGACTATTCAGATGAAGCAGATGGAATCTATCAGCAGCCACACATGTTTTTGTATCAATATGTGCTCCAGCAGATACAGCTGAGTCCTTTCTCTCCACAATGACTGACACACACCAGGTACATGGGAGGTGGGGAAGCAGAGACAGAGATTCTATCTCAGGTCCTGGTGGGTAGAAGTATGTCCCGGGCAGCAGGCTGCAAGTAGTTACCCTGGGCGGCCAGAGGACAGCTAGTGGTCAGCTTCTGGGTGATGAGAGACAGGAAAGCACCTAAGAAATAAAGAGGATCCAGGGGAGGAAGGTAGGAAATGATAGACCACTCTCTAGCTCACAGTTTGCTGCGATCCACTTTGCATATTTCAGACTGTCTTTGCTGTAGATGGGAGTGGTGACAAAGGAGTCCTCAACATGAGCTACATTAGTCCCTTTGTCCCTATGATTGTCATAAGTGGCTTCTCCACCTGGTAGCAACTGGCTGGACAGAGCTCACAGTCTGGCCCCATCACAAACCTTTTCTGTGGCTAATTCTGCCAGCATGTGCTGGGAAGGAGACAGGAGACCAAAGTGTGGAGGGAGGCTAGGAAGGAGGCTAGGAAGGAGGCCCCAGGGGGAAGCACAGGACAAAGCCCAGACAGGATGGTGCGAAAGTGGTGACCGCTGTGGTTAGTGAATGCAAGAAGCCAAAGGAACTTGGCTGAGCGAGCGAGGGGCTGGTTCAGACTCCTAATGGGGGAGGCAGCTGTGCTCTGTTCTTTCCTCCAGGCACCCTCTTAACTTTGGAAAGAAAACACTAAAACATATAGTTATGCTCACTCTACTCCTGCTGGGGGAGTTTTCTGGTTACAAAACTAAGTTTTTGTTGGTTTACTTATTTTGATAAGTAGCCATAGGGAGGAGCCTTTAAACACAGTACAATAGAAATTTGAGTTAAAGAGTTAGGAGACCTGAATTCTAAGCTCAGCATGGGTTAGCCAGGTGTCTGTTCAAACAATGTTTATTGAAGTTGGATTTATTTTTTATCCTTTGTTTTGCTTGGGTATATGCATTTTGTCTGCTTATGGCAGTGATTTTCAACCCTTTTCATCTCCTGGCACATATATACTAATTATCAAAATTCTGAGGCACATAAAAAAATACATTTTTTGCCAAGCTGACAAAAACAAAAATAGGTATGATTTTGAGTCATTCACACCAGACAGCTGTTGTTGTATTGGCTGTTGTAATTTTTTTTTTTATTTAACAACCTAAGGGAAAAGAGGTCAGTGCCCCTGACTAAACAGACAGGTATTTTATGTTTTAAAAATTCTGTGGCACACCAGCGTGCCTGCTGCAGCACACAGGTTGAAAATCGCTGACTTACGGGATAATCTTGCCCCAGTTGCAACCCTAATTGGACAATTTATATGTGCTGAGTGTACAAAAGAGTGCCCATTTATAGTCCTGGGAAAACAATCAAAAGTAACAATAGTAAAGATAATAACAATAGTAAAGATAATAACAATAGTAAAGATAACACATATAGTGTTTATTATAAGCCAGGTGGTAGAGCTGTGATTTGAGCCCATCCTCTGGCTCTAGAGTCTGTGATGATAACCAAGAATGTCACCCAGATGAGGCAGGGGGAAGAGCTAGAGGTGACCTGGGTAAGAGCTAGAGGTGACCTGGGACTTCTGTGACACTGGGCACAAGACTAAATGTCTCTAATCCTTTGTTTCTTCTTTACATAATAAGAGTAGCAGAGAAGACTGCCAAGACCAAGAAGTCATATTATGTGAGCGCTTTGTGTTTGGGGTTCCCCAAGCTCCACAGGAGCAGGGATGTACACTGTTTTGTACGCAAAGTGAGAGGTACCTCTAATGACTATTTTCAAGACAGGATTACTAAGGTTACTCTAGGGCAGCGGTTCTCAACCTGTGGGTCGCGACCCCTTTGGCAGTCGAACTACCCTTTCACAGGGGTCGCCTAAGACCATCCTGCATATCAGATATTTACATTACGATTCATAATAGTAGCAACATTACAGTTATGAAGTAGCAATGAAAATAATTTTATGGTTGGGTCACAACATGAGCAACTGTATTTAAAGGGCCAGAAGGTTGAGAACCACTGCTCTAGGGGAATGAGTTCACAAGGCTGCACAGCTAGAAAGAGGCAGCATTGGGGCCTGCACCCTGAATTTCTAGCTCTAACTCTGTAAAGCTGGGACATTGGAGGAAAGTACAGTGTCCCTCTGATCTGGGAGCTCAGGAAGGCCATGAGTCCCACCAGGGCTGCAGGGTTTTGAAGGGTGGGGAGGGGAGAGGGAGGAGAGGGGAGGAAGGAGAGAGGACCTCTAAGCTCCTCATTTATCAGAAAGGATCCCCTTGACTTATTTGCCCATCTGTGATTTCATTCCAAGAGGTTTTTATGGCTTGAAAATAGCTTGTGATTCACTCTGTCCCTGGTCTGTCACTCTTTACATGTGGGGGCCACAACTGGGCTCAGCTCACTGTCACCAAGAGCAAGGATGTGGCCAGAGAAGGTACTGTAGTTCTTTCCAATAAGAGCTCGCTGGTGAGGCCCCGTGAGTGAATTCCTATTCATGAGTGACAACCCATTCCCACTCCTGGAAAAAGGACTTGAGACAACAATGATAATAAAAATGAACAAAGCATCCCGTGCTTGCTAGATGCCAAGTGCTATTCTAAAACTGTGCATCGGCCAATCTATGCTCCTTTAAAAGCCTTTTTCTTTATAATAAGAGACTATTGACTGCTTTTCAGAAGAAACTTTTTCTCTTTCACTTTAGTTGTGCTATTATAAATACATACACTATCATGCCCTATATGTATGGATATATATGCCTCTGTATACACACACCATATATAACGTAGGTACATGTTCATGTGTAAATGAATTTTCATTATAATGTGCCCACCTTCAACATACCGTTACTACACAACAGCAAGTCCCTTGTTCTTCTTACAATGTTGCCCCACAATGAGCAAAATAAGCAAACCGACCAGCTACATGGAAGAGCTTTTAAGCACAGGTTTGTGAAATTTGGGGTAATTGTAAGAGTTAGCAAACCTCTATTCCAGGCTCAGCTTGGCAATGTGTCTAGTCAAACAATGTTTATTAATGACCTCGTAAGCTTAAGGAATTGTGGGGAATACCAGAGCATAGGATGCAGTCCCAAACCCTCAGAATCAGCCACCTAGAGCAGGAAATAAAATGTCCTAACTGTGTGCTAGGAGGCCAGGGCTGACCATTACAAGAGTGGCTCAGAGAGCTAGAGCAGCACAGAGGAGAGGAGGAGGCCAGGGAGAGAAGACTAAGGTGAGGGCTCAGAAGGCTTTAAGGAAGTGCTGGGATTTGAAAGGCTCTGGAAAAATGGGGTATTTATTTATACTTAGCTTCTCTTGGCAAAGTGAGGGGACTGCATTGCTGTGGTGAAGCAGGGAGTGGGAGGGGGGCATCATGGAAAAGCAGCAAGAGGGACTCGGAGCCTGGGCAGAGGGGAGCACACTGAACCATCTGTTAAAGAAGCAGTGAGGACTGGGCGGGTGACTTCCCAAGGGCCCCATCCCTATCATGACACTCCGGGAAGCTTCCAGCCCCAATAGTTCCCCAAGGGGCAGGGCTCCTCGTCTGGGCCACCTGGCAAAGACCCAACATGCTCCTTTTGTCTTAATCCACGGCATTCAGGAATAAACCTCTGCGTTTCTCCTTCTTCACTTTGAGCGCAGCCTCATTAATATTCCGCAAACTTTCCTGGCCTTCCTCCTTTCTAATTCTGTGAGAAGACATTTCAATGAGTCTGAGCCGGGACAATTTAGAGCTGAGACTCGGATCTCTATTCACAGCCAGGGTGCGTTCTCACGAGATTTGAGTCAGGAGGCTAAGCTTTTTAGATCCCCCAGTGGCATTGTCTCCAAGTTCCTGGGAGCCGGGCTGCCAAGTTCATGTGAGGTGCTGATCTCCCTCCTTTCACAGACCTACTTATTAGCAGCTTTCTTTCTTCCTTTTTCTTTCCTCCCCCCCGGCCAGGCCCATAGATACAATTATTAGACATTCCTGGTTTTGTGCCCATATTGAAAGAAGGCCTGAATGGGTATGCTAAGGACCCGAAAGTGAGCCACTCTCCCCTACGCCAGCTTATGCGGTTAATTAGATTTGGATGGTTTCAGAGGAGCAGCTGGAGTTTTCAGAAAATGGGAGCGATAAAAAAGGACTATTCAAGGTATTTTGGAGGGAGTGTATAAAACAATGGAGCTGTGAACCGGGGGTGGGAAATACAACCCTCTGGATTGGGGAGGCGGTTTCAGGGGAAAAGGGGCAGGCGGGGGAGGCAGGGACGGGTGTGCGCTGCGGAAGAATGCCAGCCTGGGTGGATTCCATTCACATGGACGCTGTCAGGCTGGTGCCACACAGAGAGCTCCGGTCCCCATAGCAGCTGTGTCCCTAGGGATGGGGTGGGAGTGAGTTGGGAGGGGGGAGGCAGCTCCAGCACAGCCCATCTAGCACATGCTCCAGACAGGGAAACTGAGGAAGGTGGGAGTTCAATATTCATTTGGGAGTTCAAAGCCACTCTTGTTTGGATAAAACTATTAGAAGTTTTTAGGGAAGAACATGCTTCTGCAGTGCAGGCTTTACTCACAGGCAGAGTGGGTGATGCTGGTCCAGCAGCTGAGTGTGACTTGAGGCGAACCCTGCTCTCTCTGCTTTGGACAGAATACAGCCCCACCTGGAAGTGGCTGATGCTCCAATCTCGATTCCTCTCTCTCTCTCTCTCTCTCTCTCTCTCTCTCTCATATTGTAAACGTGTTAAATACAAAGACCCCAAGGAGAATGAGTCTCTCCAGCCACCATCTAACTGTGACTGTGTGTCTGTGTGTCTGTGTGTCTGTAATTCATGTGCATTTCTTCATCACGAAGACCAGGAGTTGGTCTGGATGCTCTGTAAGAACCTTGCTCACTCCCAAACTCAGATGCACTCCTGGTAATAAAGAGCATCACGAGAAGGTTTGGGAGGGCATTAGGGCACTGGAGGATCCTGAATGGGAGCATGGAGGAAGGACCACTTTCCACTGTTCAACTGGTCAGTGGAGTCACGTCTCCCGAAATCCCCCAGAGGTCAGGGATCTAATGCAGTTCCGGGGACAGCAGTCAAGGGGTCTTCCGAGAAGGAGGTGGGCGTGAACAGGGGGCATTTTGTTCCACGGAGCAGTGATTAGGAGACTTTGCTGTATCTGGTGGTGGTTTGTCTTTTTTTTTTTTCAGTTACTGGAAGACTTTTTTTCAGACAGAGTCCTTCAAAGAACCCCACACTGTGAAACCAGGAGAGGCAGGGCGGCCCTGGTGAAGGGCACAGAGGGCTGCGGTTGTTGAGGCCTGGACAGAATCATGGTTTCAAATAATAGTTCACTCACTCCTTTAGCAAAAAGCCACCTGCTTATCCCAAACACACTGCACCATGGCCTGTGGCTATTGGGGTGAATGAGCGGTCTCCTCTATTAGGGGGTCTCTACTCTAATAAGGATGGAAATTACACACACAATGACAGCAGCCCAGGACAACTTCATTGGAGCTGCATCAGAAGGACATAAAGTGCGACCAGAGGACAGAGAGAGGACTTTCACCTGAGTGATCAGACAGAGAGACGTGATGGGCCACCCAGTGCAGGCAAAGAGAACAAGCTGTAATGGGCATGGGTGCTTGCTGTCCATTAGTTTCTGTTTTGAATTCTTTGAGTTTAAATATTGAAGAGAAGAAGTGAATAGAGAAAAGAAGTAAAGAAATTTGGGGTGGCAGGAAATGAGAGAGAGTGAGAGAGGAAGAGAGGAAGAGAGATCTGCGTTGGACAAATTTTCAACATTAACTATAAAACTTCCCTTTTCTGTACAGAACCCTGATATTTTTAGATACTTTCTGTTCTTACTTGTGTTTTCCCTTTCTTTCTGTGGCACAGGTTTAGATTGTTGGCTTCTAAAAGACAAGAACAGTGGGTATGTATTTTAATAAATCAATTTACCATCCAAGTGTTTCCCTTCCTTGGAAATCAATTTCTATGTTAGTGGCAGGTGGTGGGGGTTATGAGGTACAAGAAAGTGCACATAAGACATGGCCCCTGTCCTCAGATGTAGATTGTTTGGACACCCAAGACAAACCTGCTGGAAGCTTTTAGAAAACAGTCAATTCCTAAACTCTGAGATGTTACCTATGAATATAATCAGCATCGATGATTTGAATGGCTAGAGGAGATTTTGAGAGGCAAAGAGGGATAAGCTAGGCTCTGCAGAAGATGTACAAATTAGGGGATATAGGAATTGAATTGCTAAGTATTTTAGTGCCTAGACTTTAGTCTTAGATAGTGGTGGTGGGGAGGGGGCAAAAAAAAAATAGTAGAAGATCCCTGAGTCACTTTCTGTTTTTTTTTTTTTTTTTCATTCAGTGGGGTGTATAATAGACCCAGGAAGCCACCATTGCCAACAGAAGAGTGGGCAGAGATGCACCACTGGGTTTTGTGGTCCCAACAGGACAGAAAAGGAGAGATCTCTGTGGGGCTGGGGTGGCCATCAGGAGAGGAAGAACACTTTGGTGGAGAAGTGGTATCTGGAGATATGAAGAATCAAGTAGAGGAGGGTTAACTGGGAAGGGAGGAGGTGGAAACTAGCTTGGACAGAAATCCAGAGGCAAGTTCAACATATCTGGGATAAAATGCAGACATTTCCTAATGGGAGTGCAGGGAGTGGGTTGGCAAAGAGCATGAGAGGAAGCTGGGCAAAGATGTTGAGTAGAGTTTGCACGTGAATTTGGAGACAGGGGGGTCTTGAATTCCAAGCATAGAGATGTGAACTTTATATGGAGGTGAGAGAAGCTCTTTTTCAGACCCGCTTATCATCAATTGGAGAGAAGCCCTCACCAGGGATCGGGCAGCAGAAATCCACGCCAGGACACTCTGCTGCATTCAGCGTCGTAGACATAAGGAGCTGGAAGCAGCTCGCTGTAATTGGCTCTCTCTAGGCTGCTGCCTTCTTGAGAGGAGAGGCGATGCTCCCTCCTCTGAGCACAGTGATTGCTGGCCCAAAATAGCCCTGCACCTGCTCTGAGATGCCTGCGAGATAATTTCAGCTTCCAAGGAAACTGCCCTGATTGGTGTTGATTTTTCATAACCTCCCTTCAGGCAAACACCTGGAAATAAACACCTGATCACAGAGGTGTACCCTGGAGAGCTGAGGGCACCAAGGTATGCAGCCCAGGCCTGTCCAGGAGGTCTGCTCCTTATCTCCTCCCAGGGAAGGGGGCCCAGGCTCTGGGGCCTCCTGCCCTGCAGGTACCTGTACCAAAGGATTAGACATTAACTGGCCAGTGCAGCTGGGCAGGAAAAGAGGAGGAAGTAGAGCCAGAGCCATTGCCCCAGGGAGCCGCTTTGGTATGCTAGAAGTGGGGGCCTACTGCCTCTTATCTCTAATTCACAAGCTGATGGTGACCTATCTTCCCAGCTTATCTTCCACCTCTGCCCACTCTTCCATTTCAGCCCCAAGTTGCCCTATTCAAAGGCCTTCCTTTAGCTTATGCCCCGAAATCCTGGTCTGCTTCTCTATCCAAATGCTTCCCTTTCAGCTCAAACGTCACTTTTCCATAGATCCAACTGTGATCATCCATGTGCAGAAAGATCCAGTGGACTCAAGAGTAATACAAACAACTGGCTGAGAAATTGGGAGGGATCACAGACAGATAATCATATTTAAAGACATATTGTGAATGCCTGCTAGATTTAAGACACTGTAAAAAGTGACATCAGCACATTATCTCATCTGAGTCTCTCCAAACTCTAGGTGGCAGGTGTCGGTATCCTGTGTCCATTTTTCAAATGTTTATTGACTTGCACAAGGCCATTTAACTAGAACTGTTAGAGGTTTGAATCCAGTGTTCAAAATATATACTGCTTCCTCTCTGTTGTGTCATCTTGGTCACACATCACACACGTATTTATGGGGAAAGAGGTTACTTGAACCAAGTCACGATTTATGACTATATTATGTTCTGCTGGTGGGTCTTTGGGGCCCTGAGGATCCTTCCCATATCCTCACTTCATAGAGCTTCGTCTGGAGCCAAGCAGGCACGGCTTCCAGGAGGAGCAGCCCCACAGGAGTGGCCTGTAGGAGCAGTGAGGCCATAGTCAGAAGACAAAGCTCAGTGCTAGTGTTTCCTCCATTTCTGAAGCATCCTGTTTACTGCAACTCAGTCCCTATGCCAAATTTTTGGAGAATTTATTGTGGAATCTCCATTTTGGAACTTTATTAAGACAAAGGATAGACAAAGCGCTCTCACTCTCTTTCTCTCTTTCTCCCTCTCTCTCTTTCAGAGAGTTTATTTTTCTTAAACTGAAGACATGTATAATCAGTTACCTTGATTGGGAAAGTACATGTCCCTGCTCATCTGTGCTGATTCACAAACTTTTCTGTGTCTCCAAGGAGACGTGTGTGTGTGTGTGTGTGTGTGTGTGTGTGTGTGTGTGTGTGTGTGAGAGAGAGAGAGAGAGAGAGAGAGAGAGAGAGAGAGAGAGAGAGAGAGAAAGGAGAAAGAGAGAGTTATGGTTACCAAAAGCCTCATGTTTGAGAGCTGGAGGCTTTCTAGAAGTCTCCTGAGATGAGGCAGGGTCCAAGACTTCCACAAGCTAGGAAACTAGCTTTCTCTCCAGGAGTCCCATCAGCCCACCGAGCCCATCTCTTTCTCATACTCTTGAGAATGTGAGCCCTGGGAGCATTATTCTCCTCTGGGCACCTCACTTCTATGATTATAGCTGGGGAGGAAGGACAGGGTGAAGGAGAGGAGAGCCAGGTACATGTTTGTCTGCTTCACTAAACCAAGAACCTCAAGTCACCACTCCCTTTGACATGGCTTCTCTCTAGCATTGGCCACACAAGGGTTGAAGTGGTGAGTGGAAGGATGAATCACAGCTACCTTTGCTACCAGTAATAGGTCAGAAGCCAACCTATCGAGGCCTTGACTATTTCCAAAGGTTCTTCAGAAATCAGCCTGCTCCCAATATCTAAAAGCATGGCTGATGGAGTCACTGGGGATTCTTGAAGCCTATTAATTAGGTAAATAGAATACTAACAAGTTGGTTTGGTGAGCCAGAGAACATCAATAGCTTAGATAAGCTTGAGTCAGCAATCTCTACTAGTTATAGCATAGACAATTTGTCTTTATATTTACTTAGTATTGATGTTAAAGAGAACAATTATTCATTCACTTTATAGCTTATCTCAACCCTACCCTCTCAAAACAATTTATCTCAAGGACCTTCAATATTTTAGAGATAAAGCTAAGAGTTTTATCTTTTCTCAAAATGAAAGGAGACCAATTTAGCACAAATAATTCCCATCATCTCCACACATTATGCCTTTCTTGGAAGAGTCCCCATTCATCTTATTAAAAATATTTTAATTGCAGAAAGGAGAAACAATTAACACTCATTAATCTGTCAATTTAACATAATCTCTAAGAAATCAGAATAAAGCCAGCCTAAGTAGCCATAGGTTGACTAATTCCAAAGAATAGGTAAACTAGGGAGCCTATATTTAGTCTTGGAAGGTAGTAGGAAGAAAACCATGAGTCACAGGCTTTCATGCCTGCCTACCACACTTAGACTCTGAAATATGTCCATCTTTTTGGTCCTCAGCCTCAATATTCCTCCCACTTAGTATGTGTTTTACTTCCTGTCCTGTTATGGCTTAATAATGTGGTAGAAAGGAAAACCATTCATGGGTCCAGGTCATTAGGAATAATATATGTGTGGATAATTATGAGATGATTGTAATTTTAATCTGTAAATCTGTCTGGACCTGCAGGAGAAACTGTGCTAAAACAGGTCTCATAAACCCTAATCATAAATATTTTCTGTAATACAATTGACCTATAAAATGAATGCTATCCTTCCCAGATTTCTAAAGAACAGTATGAAATCAGGACTGTACTATTTACAGAAATTTAAGGTTGCTACATTTTATCAGTTTACTCCCATTCCCTCCCTGTATTATCTAATCTCATGATTAGACTTACAAATCATGAATGCAATTCAACTATTTTCTACCATTGAAGATGCATACCATGTTGATGTTCTCTAGAATTAATTCCTTAGGTATGTAGCCATTCCAACTGTTTTCATGTTATTTCCTCTTCCTGATATAAATTATTTCTCTTCTCCCACCTCTTGACCCTCTTTACTGCCACCGCCTTTCACCTTGTTAGCATCCCTCAACCTTTGCCAGCCATGGGAAAAGAAGGAAATATTTTAGTATCTCAGCTCAACTATCTCTCTCCTTAGGGATACCTGTTTTGTCTCAAATACAGCCTAAAATAGGCTCTCCCCTACCTGCTTTCATCATTCCCTGTATGTTCCTTCAGTGTCATTTGTAAATATATATGAGACATTAGTTGGCTAATGTCCTCTCCCCTGATTGACTGTAAACTCAATCTGTTTGCACATCACTGTGTCTGTAGCACTTAGCTTCAGGACCTAAATCTTCAGTAAGCTATTTTGGAAGATGGAAAATAGAAATAATAAAAAGGACAAAGTAAGAAAAAATAAACTCATCAACTAAAATTTGATCTACATTTTGCACTCCTTCCTTCTCTTTGTGGGATGGATGAACATGTCATAAACTATTCTCTGAGAGAGAGAGAGAGAGAGAGAGAGAGAGAGAGAGAGAGAGAGAGAGAGAGAATAATAAGATATAATGGGTGTGTGTGTGCAAGCTAAATGTGTGTTTTGTTCCTTCTCTAGAAATAAGTATCTTCTCTATGTCTTCACAGCCAGCTCAGGTCTTAAAAGGGCCTAATTTAGTGTTTACCTTTTCTTTGAAGTCTTTCCTTGTGACTAAAGCCCTCACAAATGTGTACCTTCCACAGAGTCCTAAAGCACATATCTGTCACATCAGAAAATTGGGGCTTGAATGGGCCAGTCTTATGCCCTATCCAGTGCAGCAGCTCCCCCACCACAGCTCCGTCCATGAGCTTCTCATAGATGTCACTTTCTTTGGGCAGATGACTCTGTTTAATGGATTGAGAAGGTTTACTTCAGTTGACCTAACATCTGTCTGCCTGATGATACCATGCTTTGATTCCATCCATGCTCCTCAGAGCCCCCACAGCACATCACTTCCTCCTTCCTTATCACAGTCCTCCTGGTATCTGGATACAGTTGTTATACCTGCTCCCTTTCTCACATCTGCAGCCCTATCCTACTCCCACAGTGTCCTTCCCGGTCCTGTGTTCCATGCAAGTCTCATCTCCTCATATAAAGCACAAGCTCCTGGAGCAAACAATTTCCCTTCTCCCTCTTTATCTATTTCTCAAACTCTAAACTTGTCTGGAAACACAGTGGGCATTCTTTACTGAATGAAAAGCACATAAGTGGAGAAAGGCTATTATGGAAAAAATGGAAGTTATTTGGGTGGAAAACCAGGAAGAATAAGATTTCCTTCTTTTCCCATGGCTGGCAAAGTTAAATTGATCATTTTCAAGATTTTTGTACCATTCCATATTAGGTTTTTTTTTTTTCCCCCAATAGATAAATACAAAACATTCATTTGGTAGGTAAAGAGATTATTTTTTTCCAGCAATTGGAATCAGAATAAAAGACTAAATACAACTCTCATCATAAAGCCATAGAAACTGAGAAGACAAAGACAATTAAAGACATAAAGGAAAAGATCAAGAAGGAAAGAGAATTAAGGATGAGACGTGTGGGATTTAGAATGTGGCCAGGCCAAGAGTGCTATTTCTCTGGTATTGTCTGCTCCAGTCCCTGAGGATGCATTAAGCTTAATGCAGAAAATGACTGACAAATTACTAGGTCACTGAGTGTGAAATTTATATTTTTTGCTTCTTGCTTTCTCCCATCCTATAATTGTATCGACCTAAACAGTAAAAATATTGCTATTGTCTCCTTTATTATGGCACCTCTGAAAAGCGAACTGCTGTGTCTCAGTAGATTATTTTTTTCTGGATAAATCTCTTCCTTGTAATAAATAAATCTCCTAATAGGGTCTTATTTAAATAACACAGTGCTAAGAGTGAGGCAGAAATCAAGATGAACCATTAAGCCTAGTAATAGGAAAGCGGTGTGCGTCCGCAGCATTGCCACATCCCAAGAAGCCACATCAATTAGGTACCTAATGGGTGACCCGTCACATAAACCAGTCCAGCCCCATACCCCTCATGCTCCCACTATCGATTGTGGCCCAGATATTTAGAAATAAACTGAGCTTCCTAATTATCAAGCACACAAAGCTGTGCAGGTTCTGCCATTAGGAGACTGAACTTCGGCCTCTTCCTGAGGAATGTCCCTCACAGTGATGAACGTGTTCTCCCTATGACCTTGAGCTATGAGTGTGTTCATTTTATAATCAACCCTATTTGAGTCATGGAGGTGTTCATAGGAATCCAACAAATCATAAATAGCAACATCATGATTCTGGGGTTTGTTCCAGGTTGGTTTTAGCAACATTTATTTGCTTTGGAGAAAATACCCTTAAGTCCATTCTTACATTTCTCTATTTGGCCACCTCAGGTAATAGGGCTTTCTCTCTGCCTCAAAACTTGAACTCTCTTAGCAGATTGCCCACTAGCTGGACTCAGTGCCATGGTATGTGTTTTGTCTTTTTAGCTCTGCTGTCCTTTAGGGTGAGTGCTATAATTTGTTTTGCTTTTGGGTAGGGGTAGACACATAGTAGATGCTTAATACACAGTTGATAATATTGCTTCTTTTGACTACTTCTGACTTCTTATATTACATTAAGCAGTCATTGTATCCTGTCATTGATGCATTTTAAATGTTGCCTTTTGTCAAGTTATCTGGACACAGAAGATTCTTAGAAACGGCTTTGAGGTCCCCTGGCATTTTCATTTAGGTAAGTTATGCCTAGTTAGTTCTCTTAATCTTCCTCTATGTTCCACTTCTTGCCTTTTAATTTTTTACAATCTAGAGATGACAGCACCTTGGATAATTCAAGGGAAACATTTGGGGAAAATGCCCAGGAGAGGGAAGTGCTGTAACCAAGGGAGGTTGTTTGCACAGTCTCCCCATTCTCACTGCATTCACGACATAATGTGTCAGAATCAAAATGCCCAGTGCAATTCGCAGGCGACTGTTGCTGCCTGTTTCTGCTTGACCTTTGTGGTGCTCTGGAATGGATGTGCTAGTCTACCGCCCAGGAGGCCCATTGATATATTTCCATCATTCCTAGGAGAAGGTTGGAACATGGCCAGCCAATCACAACACAGAACAGGGAAAAGGGGGAATTGTTAACAACTTCTTAAAACAACAGAATCAGTTTCTAATCCCACAACATGGCCAATGGGCCCAATATGCCATTTTTGCTATTCTACAAAGTTCTCATGTGGCTACAAAGGATAACAGATTGTCTTTGGAACCTATCTATGCACTCCCCACTATGTGGCTTTTTTCCCATTTGATATCATTCGTATTCTGAGTCATATGTTTTTGATCAAGCAAAACTTCACAGTGAACTGATAGTCCTTCTAAATATGATCTATGTTTAAGTGGACAGGGAACATGCAGCACCTTTTAAAAACAAGAAAGCATAGAGAAATTGGGCAGAACATAGGAAAAATCATTATAAACTATCTTAATCCAGCATGGATCACATTGTAAGTCTGACCTTTTCTTTTGAGTCAACAATAGGTTCATCACCAGTACTGGAGGCCAGCAGGAACCTGATGCAAGTCAAAATATCAGACACTAGCATTTCAGTAAATTCCTACAGAATTCAAAGTTAAGAGCTAATCCTATCCTCGGACTAGCCATGTAAAAGGAAGATAGAGCCACACAACTAGTCTGAATGCAAAGGAACAGAAGATGTGAGCTACTAAACACCTGTCCAAAGAATGCATAAAGCATAGGGTGGTTTTTCAATAATGTATTTTAAGTGAATGAATAAATGCAAGAACCAATTCTACTCTTCTTTGTAGGAATAAACAAAGACCAGCCAGACACACTGTGTTTCTTTGGGGTTATTTTCATGACATTCACTTCCTGGCCAGACAACTTTCTCTATTTCTCAATCTCTCTGGGTTTTCACAAACTGAAAGCACTTGCTGGACCTATCCTTCAGACAGCATTTCTGGGATTTGTCTCTTTCCCTTCACCCTCAAAATATCTGCTGTCAGGGCTCTTCTGGATCTCACCCTATGTACCTCTTCATCTGACTGTTCACGTGTATTTTTTATAATAAACTTGTGATTGTAAATATAGAGCTTTCCTGAGTTTTGTAAGTTGTTCTAGTGAATTATCAAGACTGAGGGGGTTGTGGTAAGCCCCAGATTTGCAGTCTGCCAGATGTGCTTGGGGATGCCCAAGGACTTGGGGCTGACATCTGAAGTGGGGACAGTCTTGTGGGACTGAACCCTTAACTTGTGAAGTCTGTGCTAACTCTGGGTAGTTAGTGTCAGAATCGAATTGTTGAACAGCTGGTTGGTGTCAGAGAATTGATGCTAGAGTGCACAGGGGTTAAGTAATACTTCAATGAATTGATCAGTGCACATTTATTTAGTAAAGAATATCTGAGGAGACTCTGCCAGGCACGATGGAGCATAGTATTAGTAATAGTGACAACAATAGTAACAAAGACAGTGACAAATTTTGACCAGAGAGTTACACGGAGGGTTTTCACATAGACCCTTTCCATCCTAAGAACAAAATTGGAAAATTACAGCTTATGAAACTTACTGGGGCCAGAACATTGTAGCTGCTTCCACATGCAAGTTTTATCATGAATGTTTGTTTTCTTAGGAGAACACAGCCTTACAGAGCACCCCTTTGCCCATCCCAATGACTAAAGTTTCAGTGTGCCTGAGGTCTCATATAATCAGATATTGTCACACACATCTAGTCTTGCCGCCGCCTCACAAATTGTCCCTTCCCAATCATCCATGCAGTTTTTACAGACAGTGATTTTACAATTTTCTGATCTCATGGTACCTGGAATTTCTAAGACCCTTTGAATACCCAGAAGGAATTACAGGGCCACAATTTGACTGTGTCGGGGACTTGGGAACCCTTTCAAAAGCCTCATAAAGGGGAGAGAGAATCCTTTCAGCAGAAATTAAATCATAGCATTTTATTTTTTATCAGATACTTGCTATCATTTCCCCCCTCCCTTTGCTGCCATGAAAATTGCGAAACTGGGAATCCAATTACAAAGGCGAGATCAAAAGGAAAGATAGTAAAACATTTTAATTGGATGGGGGCGACGCTGAATGGTGTTCTCCCGCTCTACGCTGCAAACACTCCACGTGTCACAGCAGCAGAGTGAGGGTCACTGGAGACAGAACAGTAAGGAGACATGAGAGATACAGGAACTGCTGTGGCAGTGTTTGGATCAAACCAGGAACATCATCACAGCACCCTCACCCCCTAGGGCAGTGTTCGGCAAACTGAGGCTCGGCAAACCACAGCTCACAAGCCACATGCAGCTCTTTGGCCCCTTCAGTGTGGCTCTTTCACAAAATACGGGCTCTTCCACAAAATACCGACTTCTGTGCATGGGTCATGAAGTTTTAATCGCACTGTACATGCGCTCCCGCACGTGGTATTTTGTGGAAAAGCCACACTCAAAGGGCCAAAGAGCCGCATGTGGCTCGCGAGCCACGGGTTGCCGACCACGGCCCTAGGGTTACTGATTCCCTTTGGACCACCTGAGCCAACATAACCGGAATGTAGTCCAAATGCAAAAACAAAAACCACCTGCCCTGTGGGGCTCATTTCAAATGTTGGTTCTCAGAGCAAGAAGAGAGACTGTTATAAAATAAACTGCAGTAAATAGTAGCTTTGAGGTGGGGGGAGGCTTTATTTGGAGTTGGGTCAGGAGTTTGCTTATGAGAAAAAGCAATAGAATCAAAGATAGACAGAGGTTTTCAGTAGCACAAAAGCAAAACCCAAAAGGATGACTTGGGTAGGAGTGGTAAAGTTGTCCTACAATTTGGCTCCTATCCACCCACCCAGGTCCTGTGCTCAGTTTTCTGGCCCCCAGCTACTGCCATATTTGGCAAGTCATTGGAATCTTGGAGGTCAGGGTCCATGGTGCAAGGTTTGCGACTCAGTCTCAAAGAACAGGTGATTAGGGGCTGATTGAATGGCCTTCGGCTGCTCAGGAAGGTTGATAGATTGAGAGGTTCCTGCTCTAGAACTGGTTCTATATCCAGAAGTAGGCCTGGAAGTTCTCTATTTCTCCCCAGGACAAAGCTTGAGTGTCAGGCAGTCACTGGAATGCATTGCCATGGAAAGGCCTTTGAAACTGGGATCGATTCTTCATTGTCTTTCCATATTCCATTTATCACCAGGTCCTGCCCAGTTTGCCTCTGAAGCATGTCTTCAATAATTACTTTTCTCCATCCTAATCATCACACCATGGTACAAATAAACACCATCTTTCTACAGGACATTAGTAATCATCTCCTCTCAGGCTTCCTGCATTCACTGTGATTGCTCTAAAGTGTTCTTCACATCTCAGCCAAAGTGATCTCAAAATATAAATGGGACATGCCCCTTTGTTCTCAAATTAAAACTCTCCTTTCAGGGGGTCTCCCTGATGTGCCTGTTACCTCCTTCCCCTGGTTCCCTCCTAATCATGCAGATTTCAGCTTAAGCCTCCTTCATCCAGCAAAGCCTCTTCTGGTCATCCTAACCTCATAGCACCAGCAACTGTTCAGTGCATTCATTTAAAAAATTGGTTAACACAGACAATTTTAGTTCTTCACAGTAGTTCTGTTCTATAAAGTTGCCCTGGACATGAAGAACATGTAGCAGAAATGCTGCTCTGAGAAGGTAGGGCACCACACTGGCTGCAGATGAACACATCTGAGATCATTAATCAGTGAGAAGAAGTTTCCTTCCCAGATAGTCCCTGTAAACTACCAAGTCACCCAAAGGAAACTGCTGTGCCCAGGTGAGCCAGAGCAGAGGTGTCCGGTGGTCAAGTCTCCATAGAATATAACTCTCATCATGTCTTCTCCATGCTTTAATTCAATGACCATAGCTAGCTTAACCACATGTCTTAGTTTGCCTGGGACAGAACCAGTTTACATCTATTGTTCTGTTGTTATTACTCCTGGTGCCCTATTTTACTCTCCAAAGTGCCCCCTTTCGATGATAAATTATATGGGCATCCTATGCATAGACTACCTCATCAAACCTGCTCTGTCTAGACTCCAACCCATAACCAATCTGCTAAAATCCTGCCTACACAACCTGTCCCTCCTTCCTTCTTGATGTCTATGGCTTAGCTGATGGTCCTTCCCTGTCTGCAATCCATGCCATGTTCCTTTTCATCCATCTATTTATATTACCTGTAATTTGCTTCAAAATGCATTAGCTGAGACAGCATAAGGTGTATATGTGTTAGTGTGTGTGCATGTGTTTTAATTTTAATCTGCACCCTAGAGGTGATTGGTTAACTTTTGTAGTTCCTTCATCAGGCGTATACACTCCAGAGGTGCTTAGTTAGCATTTGAAAGACTCTAATCAGAAACCCTAAACCCAGAGGTACCTACAATAGTCTTTATCTTTCTTTATTCCTGGTTATGACCAGTGGCCTTGTTAATTAAAATAATGGATGTTAGAAACTACTTTTTTTTTCATTGATGGCTAGAAATGTGGAATATTTTGCATTGTTCTGCAGGCAGTCTTGCCCTTGCACAGATAAGGTATAAGAATCTAGCAAGAGCAATTTCTCTTCACTTTGGAATGGTGTCCCTGGGGTTAGAAATCCAAACAGGTCTTTGCTTACCAGCCTTACCAGCCGAGAAGGTCACTGGAAGCCTGCCATGGGGATGGTGCTGCATCTGTTTCAGTGCATGTTTCTATACAAGGACAGAGGAACAGGACTTGCGTTGTTTATAGCACAGCTTGTGTGATTGTTTTCAAACTCGCCTGCCAATAGACTGGTATGTGTGTGGCAGAGTTGAGTAGTCCATGCAAGCCTGATTACCTGATAAATTATAATCTGGAAGCAAGTTAGGGAAAAAGACCCATAGCCCTCTCCTACTTTGTACTTTAAAGGCTTCCAGTACCTACAAAAATAATAATAACTGGCATGGGTCTGACTGCAGAGTCCTGTGCCCCATTGTATGTGGATCTTTACTGGATTGCTCCTTCTTCCCGTGCCCCAACCCAATGTGTTCACATTTGTTCAAGCTCAGTTCACCTGCCCCTCATAGCCAAAGGGTCTCCTGACTACTCCAGTCCTTCTTCATTCCTGTTCTGAGCTCTTATACTGTTGGACACACACAACCTAACACATTTTTAAAAAATATCTTTCTCTAATCATTTCTGTATGCATACTTTTATAAACATCCTGGGTGTGGAGATAGATATATTCTGCTCTTCTTTCAGCCTCCTTAATGCCTGACCTAAAGATAAGCACTTATAAAATGCTCAGTAAATAATTCCTGGCCAGCCAACTTACTTAAGGACCTGAACCAACCAGCTGTGAACCTCCATGTCTTTGGACTGTGAGGCAAGGTGGAGGCCGGTTGGTAATAGTTGCTGAATTCCGGGCTGTAGGTTTAGTTTTGGTGGTGGAGGAACCTGGGAGCCATTATAGGTGGTTATTGTTACATTTCCATGTGAAGTATGGGCCCAAGGAACAGTCCCAGAACATCTGTTCAGGGCTGGAGGCCAACACATATCCTCCAGATGTTACGCAGGGATCTATGAATGCATTCTTCCTGCTCTATTGGCAAGGAGGTAACAGAGGGAAGGAGGCAAGATCCAGGGGGAAAACTGATGAAATAAAAGAGACATTATAAGGTACACCTTCCGAGAGCAGTCAATTTATGGGTTCTGAATATTGTGCTATAAATATCAGAATCTTAGAATCTCAGAGTGAGAAAGGGCCCTTAGAGATCATCTGGCCCAACCCCCTGCCCAGTGCGGAATTATTAGCCATGGCAGGCTGATGTTAATAAGGGGCCCCTGCTGCTTCCAGTGGAAAGCTCCATTTTTCAAGGGTCTCTCCCTCACCTTTTATATCTGGTTAGGCTACTGCCTAGAGGACATTTTCACAGCCTAAATGCCTTTTTGTTTTCTTTTGGATTCGTTTCTTTTAAATCTGTTTTCCTTACCAATAAGGCAACAGAAAAACAGGCCATCCAGGTAGTGTATGTTGTATCTCCTTTGCTACTCCTCACATTTCTAATTAATTGGTCCATTCTCAAAGCTGAAACTGGCAGGCACTTGATCCTTTAGGCTCTCTATCCCAGCCAAAAACAGCCATGTTAGAAAAACCTATTTTATGACTAGGTTTTCCAAAGTTACAGCCTTTTTCATTCCAACCAGTTTGGCAAGAAGGAGGCCAGAAACACAGATGAAGCCATTTTCTCCTCGTTATCGCCCTATTAAGCTTGCAAAGATACTGTGGAAGCCCTGCCTTCATCTACCTGTTCTGGCCAGGGAGCCGAGACTTTAGCACCTTCCCTTGAAAGAACCAGTTTATTCAATGAGTAAGGGATAGGTTCCTCATCTCCTGGCTGGAGGAGGGAGCTGCAAGGCAAGTGTAGTTAAACCTTGGCTGCTCAGAACCCTTGGGGAATTCTGGTGAGGCAAGTCTTCCAGGTTACTTAGACTTCAAAAATCAACATAATTCTAGCTCTTTTGGAAGAAATTTCTACCAAATATAGTCTGCATTTTCATGTCTTCCTAAATTCAGAATCCTAACCATAACACAATCCTTTCTTGATGGCTAAGTGTCATCTTTATTTAATTATTTACTTTTTCTAAATCCTCACCCAAGGATATTTTTTCCATTGTTTTTTTTTTTTTCTTTTTAGAGAGAGTGGAATAGAGAGGGAGAAGAAGAGAGAGAGAAGAGAGAATGATTGACATGAGAGAGACACATCTATTGGTTTGCCTCCTGCATGCATTCTGACTGGGGCTGGAAATCGAACCTGCTACCAAAGTACTTGCCCTAGACTGGGAACCGAACCTGAAACCCTTTGGTATGAGGGCCAACACTCTGAATGAGCCACACTGGCTAGGGCAGGGTCATGTTTATTGATACCAATTCTACTTGGCTTCAGAGAATGACATGAGTTGTGCAACACTGGTGGTTGTAGCCAGTATGCTTTGCATTATTCTATCTGACTATAACAGTATTTGTGACTCCTTCCTCCACTGTAATCAAATCCAACTTCTATTTGATGTCCTCAAAAGGATATCTAATTCATACACGCAATGCAGACGAATCTCAAAATAATTATGCTGAGTGCAAGAAGCTAGTCAAAAACAAACCAAAAAAGGGTCCACAGTGTATAATTCTATTTATGTAAAATGCTATAAAATTTAAAGTAATATATAGTCACAGAAAGCATCATGGTTGCCTGGAGGAGGGGGGAGGGGAGAGAGATTTCAAAGGGGCAAAAGGCACTTTAAGAGGTGATAAGTATATTCTTAATCTTGATTGTGGCATTGGCTTTAAGGGTATATGTATTTGTCAAAACTTATGAAATTGTATACTTTATATTAATGTCATTTATTTCATATGAATTATGCTTCAATAAAGCTAGTTAAGTAAGTAAGTAAACACATACATGCGTACATAAAAGTAAGCTGTATACTCATTCACTCAAATTCTGGTGGGAGCCTGGTGTGTGAGGGCAGGAAGCAAGCATTTATCAGGAAGTGAGAGGCAGAGGGAGGCAGGTGGAAGGCAGGGCTCTCAGAGCAGAGATGAGAAGTGCCTGTCTGTGGTGTGTGGAGCTCACCATTTCCTGAATGCTAATGCTGTCATCACATGCTCACAGCTCTTTACAGGTATTACCTTGTTATTCCTCACAACAACTCCACGAGGTGGAGGAGCAAGTTTTTTAAACCTAGTCTATGGATAGGAAAAAAGAGAGATCAAGGTATAGTGGACTCTTAGTGAGATAGGTCATCTAAAATGATCATTCAAAAGATGGCTTCCAAAGTTCAATGAGTTTTCAGACCAAGTACATTTATGTGATATTGTGACCAAACTATTTAAAGACTTCACATTCTTCAGTAAGTGTAATGGGAATTTGATAACGGCCCCTATAATAAAAGTAGTTGCAAATTTTTTTTTTAAAAAAGAGAATATATGGGGGAGTCCTAAAAGACATGGAATATGTGGCCATCATGTGCCATTCTCCAAATATCCCCTGGAACCCAAATTCTACTGGCCGGTGTTTGAACTGTCTTTAATAAAAGATTAACAAAGAAAAATCTCATTCAATAAGAGAAACAAAATGCAATTGCTTTCTGGAGACCTAATATGCAGACTTACATTTACAATAAAGGTCAATAACTGTGATTCCATTTTTATATTCGCTCTTCTATTGTATCACTGATTACATACAAATCCTGGAGCAAACAATGCAGCACTGACCAGGCCTCGAGGGACAGAAGCAAGGGAAGAGGACATAGAACAAACCAGAACTATTCTCTTTACCTTACACTGTTAGCTTTTGTAAGAAAAAACTGGGGCTAATGTCAGAACCTGGTATGCATCTTTGTAGTGTATAGCATACACCTCTTGGTTCAATAATCTATATATAGTTCTTAATATAAAATTGGGCCCAGTCAATCTCCACAGACACTTTTGTCAAGTTAAAGAACCATTCAAGTATTATTAATAGGTGTCAGTGCTGGTGGGCTAATATATAGCTTGGTGCCTGGTACCCAATAAAACACTACCTTTGCCCAGATTAAGCACAATCAGCCAAGCATTACTCTTTCCTTTGTTAACAAGGACTAGTAAAGACTGATGGGCTATGGGTTTCATAGGCTCCTTTAGACATGGAACAGCTTACAGACCTTTGAACTTTCCAGTGTCCTAGCACAATGTGCAGTTCCTTGAGAGCCTTCAGTAAAGATTCAGTGGCTTAAGTGATTGCAATTTACTAACTCCAGGATTGTTTTCAAGACCAGTGCTGGGACAGATCCTTTGCTATTTTCTATGTATATTGTAGAACATTCATTACACTAACAATACAAAGAAATGGCTTAAACTTGCATTGGATTTTAAGAACACACCCTAACAGATGCCTTTCAGATTGCTCTCTTTGCATTACACCTCATTCCCAACTTCCTCTTTCCTATACAGAGACTCCTATGCAGTCATTCTTGGAGACCTCTAGTCACTGGGGTCTATTGCAAGATGTAGCCACTAGTACAAATAGGATTTTTTTTTCTGTGTCTCTAAATATTTTCATCTCTCAGTTCCAGATCACTCCACTTGATTCTCTGAAAAGGCAAATAATTTATTCTGTCAATGGATATGATTCCCCTGAAGATATTGATGCATTTGGGAGTATAATTTGGCCAAGGAAGGAGATAACCTGAAACCACAAACTACCCTAAACACTCCATTATTAACAAAGAAAACAAAAAGCCAAACTGAGTTAGAGAACAGCCTGGCTAAATGATAAATTGCCAATCCTTGTGTAGTTTCAGCCTGTTCATCCCAGCTGTGATTTTGAGTTCTTGAGGAAAGAACTTTGAAGTAGAAAGTCTACGAGTCAGGATGTGAACAGCCACATTTTCTCCCTAAGGTGGCCTGGTTTTCAGATACATGGCTGGGCAATTCACCCTGCACATCTCCCCACTCCTGATGCTTAATGCTGTTCTCTTCATGTAAAATTGCATCACCCAAATCGCTGCCAGTACTTTTCTTCCAGTCCAAGCTGTGGATTTCACAGAAGAGCCATCATTCCAGAAACTTCTCTGCAGACCAGGATAGCACTAGTCAATCTCAGTGAAGTTTTTGACTCAACCTTGCAATGGTTCATACCTCTTTGAGTTTTTATTCTCCTTGATTTAGGGTTAGGTATTTGCCTTATTTCCTCCTTTCTACCATCCTGAAGTCCCTTGAGAGAAATTTCCACAGCATTTGTCCAGATCATTGATCATTGTGGACACTCATTAAATGTTTGAAACATGAAATTGACTGCCAAGGAGGAGCTTATCAGGATGAATGTTATGGCTGCCCTGAACTTCAGAGGAGACGTTTTAGAAGAGAAAAGATAATAGGCATGGATTTCCAAGGGCCAAGGATTTCTCCTCTACAAATAGCTAAGCTTCTCAGACCACCCATGGGCAGAGATGATATGTTGTCAATATTAACCCCACCTATCAGAGAGGAAGGTCCAAATATGGGCTGAATACCAATGATTATTAGAGATCACTTCATATTTACAGATAAAGGGTATGATGTGTGCTCATTCATAAAGCCCATAGCTATGTTCCTGTGTCCTACTCAGGGTGGATGGGCAATCTGCCTTACCCAGTAAATCCCTCATCACTTAAAGACAGAGATCATGGCTAACATTCCATGTCCATTCTTCTTTGGACCCTGGCAGCCACGCACCATCATCACTCATGCATAGAAATGTTTTCCCAGACTCCCATTAGAAGACCATGTGCTCTGAAATGCATCTTCAAGCCTTTAGTGATAAATTTTCCCCAAGCCACCCACGCTATTTTGCCTATGATCAATTGCACAATTTCAAATCCAGCTGGCTTGGGCTAAGGGTGTGGTTAGAAGCCAAAAAAAAGTTTGTCTTGATGCAACACAAACACAGAGTTACAATCATAGCTTTGGGCTCCCTAGTCCCTTGCTTGACCTCAGTGAGTGAGCTGGCTATGACATCAGCTCTATTTATTTTCAAGGTTTCAGCTCATACCCAAAGACTCATCAATGATCTGACCCAACTTCCAGTGACTGGAATCCAAAGGTATTTAATTCTTTGAGCCTCAGTTTCCTCATTTGTCGAATGAGATAGTCATTTTCTCTTGACAATATTATTATGAAGATTAAGGGAGGTGATATATGTAAAGCACTTGTCATTGTGCCTAGAACATAGTATAACCTCAACAAACAGTGACAATGATAATAATAATGATATCAAAATAAGTTATAAGTATTACTTACTATATTGCAAACCATGATGGCTTAAAATCTGAACTGGCTACCTGCTTAGCTGAGTTTACCTAAATTTTATTTGCTCCCATGCAAATTTAATGAGCTAAAGTATGCCATAATGTCTCATTCTACCTACTTTTCTCCTAAATCGACATCTCTTATTGATCAAACACTGTGCTATGCATTGTGGGAGTTACAAAGAGGAGGAAGAGCCCTAACTGGTTTGGCTCAGTGGATAGAGTGTCGGCCTGCAGACTGAAGGGCCCCAGGTTTGATTCCGGTCAAGGGCATGTACCTTGATTGGGGGCACATCCCCAGTGGGGAGTGTGCAGGAGGCAGCTCATCGATGTTTCTCTCTCATCGATGTTTCTAACTCTCTATCCCTCTCCCCTCCTCTCTGTAAAAAATCAATAAAATATATTTTTTTTAAAAAAAGAGGAGGAAGACACACTTCCAAACTGGTAGGAACTGAGAATCTTACAATGGAGACAAAGCATACACACATTAAACTATTGGATGACAATGTGGTCTTGTGACAGTCTAGCAAGATGAAAAAGTCGCACTGAAATTTGTCTCTCTTTAGAAGTTTCTCCAGTTGTCAGTTACCAGCTTTGAATGCCAGTTCCCAAATGTTTCTACATTGGGACACAGTCTTTTCTATTAATAGAGGGACTTGTCATCTGCAAATTTATAGTTATCTAAAGATCTGTTAGGTAGAAGGAAGGGGGTTCATTACAGAGGCTTGGGTGCCACCAGAATATGTATACACACATCATCCACAAGAGTACCCAAGCTCAGTCTCTTTGAAATGAGCTTTCTCACAATCTTGCAATAAATGTATAATTGTATGAATGATTTCTCCATCATAATCGTCTCCATAATACAGAAGAAATGCTACCTTGCCAAAAGAAATAAGACATTGGCAATCAACATGCCTCCGCAGACATTGTCAAAGAGCCATAACTGTAACAAAATAAACAAATAGATCATCAAAACATTCCTTTTCTTCTCTCTCTCTCTCTCTCTCTCTCTCTCTCTCTCTCTCTCTCTCTCTCTCTCTCCCTCTCTCTTTCCACTTTGAATGCTCCATTAGAGTGTAGAAGATTTTACAGTTTTCTCCAGCTCTGGAAAAATCGTTAAACCCTTCTGCTGGTCGGCTTCAGAAACATTTGGAACAAATTATCTCTACTTTTGGAATCTGAATAAAGGAATGTGAGCTTCACTGGAGAAATGTGAAATCTAGGGTGGGATTCACAAAATGATTTAAGGTTTGCTTTTGCACACATACTTTTTTTTTTTATCAAGTTTGTTTGGGTTTGGAACATAGTATAAGAAAAATAACAGGACTTGCAATGTGCTTTTCATAATTCCTTTGCTTTTCATAAAACAAATAAGCCCCTCCCCCTAAGCTCCACCATCTCCCCTCAGGAGCTTCCCATCTTTAGTGTTAAGCATCTGATTCTTACATTATGTGAAGTCCACCAGTTTGGGTGAAGCAAGGGAGATTTTTCTGGGGATGTATTCTTTGTCCACACTCCTGGAAACCTTTTGTTATGCTACTAACTCCATGATGTTTAACTACCCCTCCAAGAAGCTGACACAGGCCCTGGGGGAGGTAAGGAGACTTCATGAATCTCAATTCTGAATTGTCTTATCTGAGCCCAAAGCAGCTATATTAAAGCACAACCTCACCATGCCCTTAAAAGTCTCTGAGACGGCTGATTTCAGTCCTATGCTGCTTTTTGAGGCTTTGCACATCTTTTCTGTCCCTGGACCTATGTTTGATGTTTAGTGATAACAGGATAGAGGGCCTATGAAGCTGAGAGATGACACAGACATACCCCTGGACCACACTTCCTGGGGTCTTTCGGCCACACTCCCTCCCCTGCTATGCAGACACAAGTACCTTAAGGAGGAGAAGACACTCACTTTCACAGAATAAGTCAAAATGAGGAGGGTAGTGACAGAGAGTTCTAGAACCCCTGCTTAAGAAGGGGATAAATCCTTAAGAAGCAACTTTCCCTCCCACACACTTTGTTTCTTTCAGTTACTAAGGAAGCTATGGTGACCACACCTGCTTAATTTTTTAGAAAGTCTGTTTTTAACATTCTTTTTGGTTATCCCTGTACAAACATATGTGTCAAATAAGGTTCTCCTTCATAGTTCAGAAAAATATGGACACCATAATATTCTGGTTTCATAATAGTTTATTTAGAGGTTCCCCAAGAACTCACCAATCTTCATAGTTTCCTTCTCTCATCACTACCCCCACAGCTCAGTTAGGTAAATATGCATCATGCCTACCCAATGACATGATAAAGTGCCTGGGTTAGTTCGCCACTGATGAATGGACAATCACAATGTGCTGCATCACAATGTGCATGCAATGGAATATTATTCAGCCTTCAAAAAGAATGACATTCTGACTCACACTACAACATGGCTGAACCTTGAAAACTTTATGCTAAGTGAAATAAGCCAGTCACAAAAGGACAAATATTGTACAATTTCACTTACCTGAGGAAAATTCAGACAGACAGAAGTAGAATAAAGTTTATCAGAGGCTGAGGGAGGGAAGAAAGAGGGAATGGGAAGTTAATTCTTTCATGAGTACAGAATTGCTGTTTGGGTTAACGAAAAAGGATGGTGGTGATGGTTTCACAGCATTGGGAATGTAGTTAATGCCACTGAATTGTACACCAAAAATGGTTAAAATAGTAAATTTTATGGTACATATATTTTACTAGAACAAAAACAAAGTTCTGCGGCTATTGGTTTGCACACCTTCACGCCTGGAATTGAGAGCAGGAAGTTTGTAGACCCCACCTTATGTCTGCTTATCCAAATGGCGATAGGAAAGAGGCATGCCTGGAGGAAACGTCTGTCTTCTTTCTTAGCACTTGGACTCAGGACGCACCTGAACCACTCTACCCTTTCGTGCAGTAACCCCTGCTCACTAGTAAAATGGGACCAATAAAGGGCCTTGGCTTGGAGCAATTCAGTGAGCCCTTCCTGATCCCCCAAAGCTCCTGGACAGGAGGGCCTCACTGAATTGCTCCAAGCACAAAGGGCAGAGAACTGGAGGGGGGTACACTTGTGCATTGTGCATCTCTCCCCAACATAACTCATTTGTCACCAAAAGTCCTTCCTCTTCTTTGTCAGTGTTTTCCTATGCATTTCAGGTTATTGATGATATGTTCCCAAAATTCAATGGAATGCTCCTGTGGTTAGGGGAAGGTGTGGAGATTTACTAGTAAATGTGTCATCAATAGAAACAAGGGTCATCACTATTTCTGAGGGTCAGAGCCAAGTCTTGGGTTCAAGAAGCAACCCCTGAGAGGACCATGCATTCAGGTGGAAACACTTCTAATAGAAAAGTGTGGTCCTTGGAACTTGACTCACATCAGGTATACTTTGGACAGAGCGTTGCTGATCATTTTTCTTTCTGGCTAGCAAGAGGCAAGGAATGGTTTAAAACAAATAGCACCATCCTACATGACTGTTATAGGAATAAGTGAGAAAATAAAAATATGGATGTCCTAAAGCAGTGATTTTTAATTGGTGTGCTGTGGCCCACTGATGTACCACAAGAATTGTTAAAATATGCAATACCTGACTATTTAATCAGGGGCACTGACCTCTTTTTTCTAAGATTGACAAATTAAAAAAATGACAACAGCCAACACAACAATAGCCATCTGGTGTGAATGAATCAAAATTACACCTATTTCTCTTTGTCAGATTGGCAAAACATATTTTTTTTGGTGTGCCACAGAATTTTAGCAATTAGTTTGTGTGTGCCAGTAGATGAAAAAGGTTGACAATCACTGTACTACAATACAGTGTTATCCACATGTAAGCAATCAGTAGAGCTCCTATAATTCGGTGCATTACCCCAGTGATTCATCAAATATTAACCAAATTTTAGATTGGAAATTCTGTAATGATAAGTCTAGAGAATAGGATCCACACATGGCACTTTTGCTTGCGTTTCTCGTCGGGAGAGCATTTGCCAGTGTAATCATATCCTTGCTTGTTTTCTGATAATGTGAATTTATGTAAGTCAAGAAGGCAGCCCTGAACATGGGCCCATTTCCCAGAAAAGGTGAGCCACAGAAAACCTGGATCTATCTAAAATATACCCATTTTTCTCAGCTCAGATGCGGTGTGTCCTGGGACTTGCTGAAGACATGTGTGTCCTTTTATTGTCGGCACTCTGTCCCCGGAAGCTGATACCATCCCCATGCCTTGGCTTCTAGAATGATCTTGAGGTAGAGTTGCTTACTGCATTACAAAGGAGGAAAGCCTTTGCCTAGAAGCCTTCATTTCCACTGAGCTAATGAGAGCACTGTCACCTAAATTTGCATTGTTTTAAGAGCAAGTGGAGGCTGACAGTTTCCTTTCAAGCTTGAATGATGAAGAGAAAACATCCCCCAGCCTCATCTGGCTGGCTTGCTGCGAGGTAATGAGCCCTTGCAGCACCCATCTCTGCTAGACTGGGATGACCTTATGTCTGGTAATGCATCAGGGAAGAGTGAAAAACGCACCATGTCCCCCCTCCCCCCAGCAATTCCCCCAGGACGCCTGAATGTGCCAAACAGTTTAGTAAATAGATCTCAAGTTACCATGTTGAAACATCTTCCAGCGTATTGCAACAGAGAATGTCTCAATCTAAAGGTCATGTGTTGCTGTGCAAAGACCCTGCGTGAAGAGGTTTGGTGGGAGGTGGGGGGTGTTTAGAAGGGGAATGTCACCGAGGTGAGGGTCAGCAGATAAAATATTCGTAGTGTTTAAAAACAAATTTCACAACCTTCCCTGGCTAATTACATTCTATTCTCAGTCCAGACAGGGAATTTCATTTGCTGCCAGTCTTTGTTCCAAGACTCGCTGGGGTTTCTTGGAACAGGGGAACAGCATGGGGCGGGGAGGGGGGAAGCTGGGCCGTGTCCTGCAAAAGCTGGGAGAGGCTAACATGTGGGGTGAGGCCAGGATGAGTTCAAACTTTCCTGACTTCTTTTGCTTTCCTTTCCTTTTCTTTTTTTCAAAATGTTGGTTTCTTACTTCAACAATCTGACTTCTTGCTTTCTTTGCTCTTAGATTCCTTGGGAGAGGAATGTGAATCTTGCTTAAAAGAATTACTGGAGGTTGCTTGGGTACAGAGAAGAGGGAAAAGTTTGGAAAAATTTGGATCAAATCTGGTTTTGCAAGCACAGGGAGGGAATCAGTAGCTGCCTCCAGGTTATGGTTCAAAAAATGCCTGGAGAAGGGACCTCCTGCCACCAGTATTGGTTTCACCACTGAAGATCCTTATAAAAGTGTTTTATTTATTTTATTTTTTAAAATTTTTTTATTGCTTAAAGTATTACAAAGTATTACAAAGATAAACAATCCAATCAAAAAATGGGCAAAGGACCTAAATAGACACTTTTCAAAAGAGGACATACAGAAAGCCAAGAGACATATGAAAACATGCTCAAAGTCACTAATCATCCGAGAGATGCAAATCAAAACAACAATGAGGTACCATCTCACACCTGTCAGAATGGCTATCATCAACAAATCAACAAACGACAAGTGCTGGAGAGGATGCGGAGAAAAAGGAACACTCGTGCACTGCTGATGGGAATGCAGACTGGTGCAGCCACTATGGAAGACAGTATGGAATTTCCTCAAAAAGTTAAAAATGGAACTCCCATTTGACCCAGTGATCCCACTTCTAGGAAAAGTGTTTTATTTTGATTTGATAGATACTTGTTAACAGCTAGTGTGTTCCTGGGGATGTGTGGTATGGAAGGATCAATACCAACCTCAAGGGAGCTTCCTCCTACTTGAATGGTGGGCATATACCCCACTACCCTCACTCAACACAGTATCTTTTCAGGCTTTCAAATTATAATTTTTTTCATATTTTCTCTTTTGCCCTTCTCCCCATTGCCATTGAACTTGAAATCTCCAAAGCATCTACGCATTTTATATAGAGTGCTTAGGTTAGTTCAACAGGCATCCCTGAGAACAACACTAAAAACGAAAAGAAAAACCTGGCCCTTCCCAGTGTCTATTAGTACAAAAGCCCAAGAACCACAATGTGTTTTTGGTGATGGGAGGGGGTGAAATGGGGAGGGGTCAGGATACATGCTGGTGCTTGGAACCTGTCTTGGCAAACAAGCCCTTTGAAATGAGAACCTTAATGTTTTTGGGCTGCTGCATAGCAACCTTTCTCTGAAGAAGGAAGTAGCTGGATACCTTTGGGGGAGATGGGGTCCTCAGTCCCCAGAACACAGGGATTCAATGATATTCAGTTGAATCTAATTAAATTGCTGATATTTGACTGTTTTTGACCTACAACAATAGCAATGCTCCAGAGTTCAATCTAATACAAAACAGAATTTGAAAGAGCCATAAATGGAAGCAAACACAATCAAAAGGAGAGAGAAAAATATGGTCAGTCTCAGGAATTTGTACTTCTTAAACCTCTGTTTCCTTCCAGCTATTGACTGAATGTTTATGTCTCCCCAAATTCATTTGTTGAAACCTAATCCGAGATGTGATGGTATTAGGAAGTAGGGTCTTTGGGAAATGATGAGGTCATGAGGGCGGAGCCTTCATGAATGGGATCTATGCCCTTATTAAAGAGAGCTCCTTCCACCATGTGAGGCCACAGTGAAAAGACGGCCTTCTATGTACCAGGAAGCAGGCTCTGACCAGACACTGAATCTGCCAGGACCTTGATCTTGAACTTCCCAGCCTCCAGAACTGTTGAGAAATACATTTTTGTTATTTACAACCCATGGAGTCTGTGGTATCTTGTAGCAACTCAAATGGACTAAGACACCTCTCTTATGTCTTTTGCCCTTTCTAAACTTCTTACATGTTTGTGGGCAAATACTTTAAGGGGGATATGACAGCTGGCTAAGTAAGACACAAAAGGATGATATTTAACACAAGGGTGACTTCTAGGGAGAAGCCTGACCCAAGTTCAGGGAGATCCTTAGGAAGTTGAATGGACATTGGAAAATATCGAATTTGTTATTTTGCAGTTCTGTTAATAATAAGTTTACTCAGGTTATTGTTCCAACAGTTTCAAATGTTTGCATTAGTTAGAATGAGTTAAGGAATGTATATAATATTTATGCAGCAAAATCACAGCTTCTTTCCCATCAATTTGCTTACTCTATAAAAAATAGTCTTGTGAGGTCCACAAGATCTTGGGAGGTCCTTAAGGCCACTATGTGTTAAGATGAAGCCAGGTGGTATTATTATTTGTTTGTTTTGTATTTTATTAAGCAGAACCAAAAGATAGTTGTCTCAACTTGGCATTCATCTCTGTTACCCAATTGTGTTTCAAAACAATTACTAGAAAAATGTCTGTGTGATCTCTTCAAACACTAAAGATAACTAGTTATGTTAGATGAGTTTTAAGGTCCTTCCAACTCTAGGAGCCTCAAGTTTTCTGATATAGTTGAAGAAGCAATAGCCTGGGAGTTAGAAATCAGGGTTCCAAGCCAAATCTGCAAATGAATACCTGTGTGAGCTTGAAAAATAGACTTGAGGAAGACTCTTTTGCTTATCCATAATAGGAGAGGATTGAACTCATTATAGTTCAACCCAATATTCCTTGAGAGGCTAAGAAAGAAAAAGGAGAATTTTCTAATTGCAAGTGGGAGAAGAGGAGGAGGTAGATCAGAAAATGACACTTTCTGATCCAAAGTATTATGAGTCTACCTGAAAGGTCAAACAAATGCATAACATTTATCAGATCGATTGTGTTCACTTTGATGGGAAATCCCAGGCCAGAACATATTACGGAAGCCCCATTCTACCTTTCTGTGTGGAGTTGATGTCTTTAGCCAATTGTCAATGGGCCCGCCCTTGAAAATGTTTCTTAAGCCCTCAATTAGTGTTTACTATTATTTCTTTTTTTAAAAAATATATGTATTTATTGATTTTAGAGAGAGGGAGAGTAAGGAAGAGGAACAGAGAGATAGAAATATCAATAGTCTGCCTCCTGCACACCCGCTACTGGAGATCAAACCTGCAACCAAAGCATGTGCTCTGACTGGAATTGAACCAATGACCTCTTGGTTTATGGGTCAATGCTCAACCATTAAGCCACACCCACCTGGCTGCTATTATTTATTTGGAAATAAAAGTTGATGTTCTGAATTGATAGTCTCTCCAAATGGCCATTATATCCACGCTGTAGGTTCTAAGCAACCTAACCTAACCAATATATGTCCAGCACTAAATAAATAATTTATTCTACCTCTGAATGTAAGGTATGACAATTCCAATGAGGAGGACATTTTTTCAGCTGGATGAAATGAATGAGATCAAAGTATTTGCCATTTACTCCTACTTAGAGCTGCTGCAGAGAAGCCCTGGAGAACAAACAGCCCGTTCTTCTCTTTTCTGAAATTAAAATCATCTGAACGTTTAAATATGTGTGCTGCCATCAAAAACACGACCAGTGGATCAGAATGGCATTGTTTATCCTATCTTATTCCTTCACCCCCATGTCCCCACTTCATCCTCAACCACAGGAAAAACACAAGTCAGACTGGCCAGGTTTTCAATGTCTCAATTGACAGGGCTTTACAGGATCAGCCAGAGAGAACATGCTGAAACCTCTCCACCTTCTTCCTGCCTTTTGGAGTCTCTCCAAATGTCCCTCTGCTTTTTTGCAGCAGCTCTAAAAATAGCAGATGACTGCTCCATACAGGTGCTGCTTGTGAAAATGTTCTCTTTGCACTTAGCCCGCCTGCCTCAGTGATTAGGGCTCTGCAGACACTCAGATTCCCCCAGACTCTGCTGTGTCAGCTTTTCTTTATGATGGCGTGGGATCTAGAGGATAATTCCAGGGCTGCTGTTTATAGGGACTCTCTCTCCTTCAGAGCAGGCTTTCTTCCCCTCTCACCCCTATTACTGGCTCCCTGCTCCAGAGCAGCCCAGAGGGAAGCATAGTATAAGTCTGAGACTACAATGGCCCCAGGCCCCCCAAAATACTAGCTTTTTCAAATGCAACCACTTTCCACATAGGACTGGCACACATGTGTGGGGAATAAAAAATCAGGAGGCTAAAAGTGCAGTTCGGTTCCTAGTGGATCTTACAATAATTATATTCATAAAATCCTAAGATAATATCTCTGGGTGGAAGCTCAGAGATCATCCTGTCCTGGGGCTATTGAACCCAGTATACTTCACAATTTACCTGGTAAGCTTGCTGTGAGTGCTAATTTCCATAATATTACTTAACTAGAGGCCCAGTGCACAAAATTTGTGCATGGGGGGTGGGGCTGGGGATGGGGGGTGGGGGGCGGTGTGTCCCTCAGCCCTGCCTGCATTCTCTCCAATCTGGGACTCCTCGAGGGATGTCCAACTGCCCGTTTAGGCCCGATCCCACTGGGCCTAAACAGGCAGTTGGACATCCCTCTCACATCCAGGATTGCTGGCTCCCAACCACTTGCCTGCCTGCCTGCCTGATTGCCCCTAACTGCTTCTGCCTGCCAGCCTGATCACCCCCTAACCACTCCCCAGCCAGCCTGATTGATGCCTAACTGCCCCCATGCCAGCCTTATTGCCCCCAACTGCCCTCCCCTGCAGGCCTGGTTGCCCCCAACTTCCCTCTCTTGCCAATCTGGTCGCCCCTAACTGTCCTCCCCTGCAGGCCTGGTCCCTCCCAACTGTCCTCCCCTGCTGGATAATTGCCCACAACTGCCCTCTCCTGCTGGCCATCTTGTGTCCACATGGGGGCAGCCATCTTGTGTGTTGGCATGACAGTCAATTTGCATATTACCTCTTTATTATATAGGATTTCTTTGATATTCTGATCCCATAGGTCTTAAGAGGAGCCGAGGGATTTGCCCTTATAGACATGAACCAGATGATTTGGATGTGATTGATCCTTGAGCTAAATGATCAGAACCACTTCTCTGAACTAATTCTGTTATGTAAGGATGAGAATACTGAGGTACAGAACATAGAAGCAATTCTAAGTAGGGCTAAAAATTAGAACCCTGGTTCACTGTTTTCTTGTCCAGAATTCTTTCCATATGAAATCACATGGTTTCCACTCAGTTCAAGCCCATGAGCACTGGTGATGCAACAGTCATGCAGATGCTTTTGAATCAAAGTTCAAAAGGCACTTTTGGACAAGAAGGCAACTTTCTCTCCTGACAGTGACTGAAGGGCATAGCCACGTGCACTGACTACTAAAATTTGATGTTTCCTTGGGCATCTCTCTAAGTTTTATATTTCAAATAGTATAACAAACCAGCTGTCCTTTCTTATCTTATGATGGCAATTGATGTAACATGGCTGAAAGTATTTGAACTGGGCCCTTAACTGGGGCTCAAGTAAAAGTCCAGAACATCTCTGCATTAATCCCTTCCATGAGTCCTGTCAGGCTCAAAAGGTCCAGGGCCAGTGTCACTGGACCACAAGTCAAGGTCAGACCCATGCACTAGAAGAAATTAGCAGCCCTGGCCTGTGACTGATAGAGAAGTAGGAAGAAAACACTTATGCCAAAAACACAGACCATCATGGTAACTTTCTCCACCAGGGTGCCCTGTCTTTGGAGAATAAGCCCCTTTGAATTTTCTTTCTTAACCTCCCACATGAATGAGTTTGTGTTCTGTGGCTCATCTGATTGGGGTGTAAGGTGCCACCTTGGAGAAGGTAACCTATGCAAGGGTCAAAGAACACAAATCTTTGAAAGCAAACATTTAGCCACTGAGAGCTGTGCCAAATATTAGAGATCAACTAGTCCAAACTCCTACCCTACACATCCAGGATATAAGAGATAAAGCACATAAATAAGTTTAATAAATGTTTAAAAGGTGATACCTATGGAAGCAATTTTTAATATTTTTTTCAACAATTATTAAACAGATGAGAAAAGCAGTCTAGAAAATGTAAAGTAGAAAAAGGGGGCGGTGCATGGAAATCAGCACTTGAAACTAGGAAACTAGGCCACTCTGATGAATTTGCCCCAGGCCTCATAGCAATTTAATAGTGGAGTCTGGTCTCCTAACTCTTGGGAAGAAAGCTTTTTCCAAAACATCACTCATAAATTTCCCAAGTATCAAACCTACCACAGGAAAAAGTATGTTTTTCTTCACTCCTTGTGCATAATATCAGTCAGTTACTGATGTTCTATTTGTACTAGATAGAAGGAGAAAACCCAAAGCTTCTGGAAAAAATTATATATTCTACTAATGCTATTAATCTATAACTGCTACCCCAGCACAGTGAGCTTAATTATATTGGAACTGGGGGCAATTTTGCAGATCTAGTGTACCTTGCAGGGAGCCTGGACTGAGAGAACAAGATGTTTACTGGCATAAGGCATATGACTCTGGCAAAGTCTACAATCAAATTGGCCTTCAGAGCCCAGATTGACTCGTTCATTCATTTAACATATATTTATTGAGTACCTCCTAGGTGTCAGACATTAGGTGCTGGGCAGTAGTAATTGTCTGATGGACAAAACAGTCACAGACCCGGTCCATGACTTATGGATGGTGCACGTAAATAAATAGACATTCCCAATCATGCCACATGAATGAATGTGGTGGTACAGAGAAGGCATAACAAACCAAGACAGTGAGATGGAGGAGAAGTCAGGGAAATCTTCTCACAATAATTTTATATGACTGTGTTAGAGGCCAGGAATGTAACAGATACTGTCTCCTGTCTACAGGGGATGACTGATACGCATAACAGGGTGATCAATACTGTCACAGGAATGGGACAACACTCTTGTTCCATAAAACACAGAAGAGGGGAGGTGTAGGGTTAGGCATCATCAAGAAGATAATCTTTGAGCTGAACCTCAGAGCATGGGAAGGAATTTGCCATGCACAGAGACATGATGGGAGCCAGTTGTCATGAAATGGAAAGACTGGAGGTCAGGGTCAAAGGTGGGTAGAATTATATGGGTGAGACATCTTCTCCCACATGGAACCCAGCATGGAGCTCCCCTGCAGGATTGAAGAGTGTGTTCACAGAGACAGCAATGTGGTCTCCACACACTTAAACTTGGAGTCGGGTTCTCCAGTCCCTTGGTTGTCTTCCTCATCCTGATGGGCTCATATGTGGCTCAGAAACTGGTTGTACATTTGGGCTTTCCTGGAACTCCAAGGCACCTCTTTGGAAGCCAGCTTACTGACAGGTACTAAGTGATACCTTTAGCTTAGGGAGGACCTTCCCTGGACCAGGAGTACAGGCATGGGGTTACAATGCAAGACATGGACTGCAGGTTGGCCAGAGCCAAATCTGAGACATTCCTGGTTTGCACTGTCCTCCTTCCACCCTAGAGGCCTGGAAACTCAGAGAAGCTCTCTCAGAGGTTCTCCAGGGCTGGCATTTCCCCCAAACAGTTTCATTTCCCCAGCAGTTCATTCATACAGAGGAAGCTGGAACATTGGAATGGATGTAGTGGTTGTCCTACACACACCTGGGTTCAAATCCTGAAGACATACATGAAGGACCCAGTGCTCTCCTGGGTATGTAATGGGCTGGCTCTGCAGACTGTGTCTAAAGGGTAGTCACTACCTGTTCTCCAACCAAATAAGGCATTAATGACAGAAATTGGATTAATGTGTTTTCCATCTTAAGAATGTTTTAACTGGGGATTCTTGAAGTCACCATGACTTAACTCCAAGGAACAGCTCTGTAGTGGTAGATGAGTATCCAGCAAGGCAACCCAATTTTGCATGGAGAAACCTACTTAGCTGCTTTGAATTATAGCATTCTCTAGACTGCCACCTCTCCTGTCTTCAGAGTAGTGAATCTCAAGGCTAGCACTTGGGGTGGGTTTGTATCTGATTCACTTAGAGTCTCACATGTCATTTCTTCCCACTTTGAAATTGCCCCTTGCTACAGAGCATCATGGGTGGGTGGGACCAGAGCTTGTCATAGCTTTCATGTGGGACAGGGCCACTTTGAGGCTGTGGAGGTGGCCAGCAGTGTCTCTTGGGTTAGGGAAGGGCAGAGAATCCCAGCTTAGATTCCACACTTATATTTAGAAAGCAATAAAGAGAAGCTTGGACCAAAGGCTTGTGAATGCATTTTATGCATCAATGTCTGCATCCCCTGCACATATGAGATGTTGTGCAGGGTCTAAAGGCCTTTGTTAAAAATGATACCTGTCATGTGGAGAAGTTTTCTATGGGCCAGCTGGCTTGGGTAGAATAATCATCAGCTACCCTGAGTCTGAGCCCATTCCTCCCAGCTGAAGCTTCTCTCTCAGGTGCACAGCGGGCAGGGACAGATGTCCCAATGCTTGGGGGAAAAGCCCAAACCTCTCAGGGACAGGAAAAGAGCAAATTGCTTTCCCTAAATGTTTCTGGCCAGTCCTCTCTAGGGCCAGGCAGGATCTCAAGCCTGCCCACCATGTGTCTGTCCCTCGGGCCTTTGTTGCTACCTCCTCTCTGCTCACAGCCAGCTGCCTCCCACTCCTGGAAGCCTGCCAGCATCACCCTCCAAAGAGGCGCATCTCAATCAACTTATTTATTCACCTAATCAAAAAAGAAATAATGTATACAATTTACAGTCTTCCCCGGTCCTAGCTCCCTCAGCGGCTGGGGAGGGGAAGGTAAACAAAAGCAAAGCTCTCCAGGTGGGGGCTCTGATAGCTCAGGGATCCCTGTTTAGGAAGATGAATCACAAGTCCTGTTGTTCATGTGGTTCAGAAGCCCCCACCATGATCCAAAGGAGGAAATGCACAAAGCAAGAGCTCACACTGAAGCTATGGATAATGTCACAGACATAAACCAGGGGTACAGACAGAAGGGGAGCCACCCACTGAGCCAAGGGCATTCTTGCTCCCCTTCTTACCACCAACACACCAGAGTTCAGGGAACCCTCAAGCCCCAAGCTGGGAGTAATCATAGATAACAGGGCCATGGAATGGTTCTAAGTTAAGAAGATATGACTAGGGAGGAGGACTTCTCAGGTCTCACTAACCAGGGAAATTCTGTTTGCTGTTCAACTTGTCAAATAAGATGCATCTGCAGTTCATTGTCTAATCTGTGAGTGCT